>NC_088310.1:20030490-20668615 GCF_910592395.1 Lineus longissimus | reverse complement strand
ACCTGACAATTGCCACTGCTTTAGGAATGTAGCAACAATATTGCTTCAAAGCAAGAAATGAATCTGCACATATTTATGAAGATATGCCAGCAAGGCATCAAAACCTTCGTAAGCCCGTAATGAGCAACTAATTTATAAAATTACAAACAGGATTTATCTTACAACTGTACTGGTCCAAAGAAAGAGCCAAGTCTGCACATAACTACTGGTATGCAGATATGTCAGTGAGGCAGACAAGACCTGACCACTGCCACTGCTTCACAAGTGTAGCACTGATATTGTTTCAGAGCAAAACTTAAGTACGCATATAATCACTGGTATGCAGATTTGCCTGTTCGACAAAAAGACCCCGAACACTACCAAGCAACACTAATTTACAATTGACATGAAAGAGTATACAGTTTGAGGGAAAGCCACATAACTATTAGATAATTGCCCTCTGTACTGGTGATAATCAGACTGGCCTGAAATTCTCATTATCAACCACTCCTCAGTGGAAATGAATCCAACAAAAAATGGGGTCAATACTGTATTACCCCGATGAGAAGCAATTTATTGATGTCCCCCACTCTCAACTAAGATATTTGTGCGCGTACCGGTTTGACTACGGGCTGAAGTTGACGATGTACTCCTGACGGAGCCATTGGGTGCTTCGCCCGCTCATTGACCGAGGCATGGTGACCTGGAGACAGTGACCGGATTAGCACTAGCTGGTCGAAGGACACTTCACAGGGCGTCAATTCGCAACTTCTCATCTTTTTAAGGCACGACCTATTCACGTGGACCAAGGCTTACCAGTCAACCTACTCCTTACGTAGCGTGGGGTACCAACCCACCGCAGATTCAGGAGTGTGCAATGGTTTCGGAATATCCTACACCCAATTGTGCTGCCCATTCGCAATAGGTTTGCCCACCGCCATTCCCCTCTGACATCGCCATCTCTCAGACAGTAACAGAACGGGGCAATGGGGCTGCAAATTTTTCCCAGAGGGGCGGGATAATGATTATTTCAGACCGATCAGAGTGTCACAAGTCAGAGCGAAATCACCTGACAGTTATATGGAGTTACACCAAAATGCAGACTCTTCATTTCATTTGTAAATAGGCGTCGACTATTTTTGTTACATTCAATGGACCCAGTCCTACAATCTCTGGAAGAGCCAAGTCTGCACATAATTACTGGTATGCAGATTTGCCCGTGAGGCAGAAAAGACCTGACAATTGCCACTGCTTTAGGAGTGTAGCAACAATATTGCTTCAAAGCAAGAAATGAATCTGCACATATTTATGCAGATATGCCAGCAAGGCATCAAAACTTCGTAAGCCCTTAATGAGCAACTAATTTATAAAATTACAAACAGGATTTATCTTACAACTGTACTGCTCCAAAGAAAGAGCCAAGTCTGCACATAACTACTGGTATGCAGATATGTCAGTGAGGCAGACAAGACCTGACCACTGCCACTGCTTCACAAGTGTAGCACTGATGTTTCAGAGCAAAACTTAAGTACGCATATAATCACTGGCATGCAGATTTGCATGTTCGACAAAAAGACCCTGAACACTAACAAGCAACACTAATTTACAATTGACATGAAAGAGTATACAGTTTGAGGGAAAGCCACATAACTATTAGATAATTGCCCTCTGTACTGGTGATAATCAGACTGGCCTGAAATTCTCATTATCGACCACTCCTCAGTGGAAATGAATCCAACAAAAAATGGGGTCAATACTGTATTACCCCGATGAGAAGCAACTGATGTCCCCCACTCTCAACTAAGATATTTGTGCGCGTACCGGTTTGACTACGGGCTGAAGTTGACGATGTACTCCTGACGGAGCCATTGGGTGCTTCGCCCGCTCATTGACCGAGGCATGGTGACCTGGAGACAGTGACCGGATTAGCACTAGCTGGTCGAAGGACACTTCACAGGGCGTCAATTCACAACTTCTCATCTTTTTAAGGCACGACCTATTCACGTGGACCAAGGCTTACCAGTCAACCTACTCCTTACGTAGCGTGGGGTACCAACCCACCGCAGATTCAGGAGTGTGCAATGGTTTCGGAATATCCTACACCAAATTGTGCTGCCCATTCGCAATAGGTGTGCCGACCGCCATTCCCCTCTGACATCGCCATCTCTCAGACAGTAACAGAACGGGGCAATGGGGCTGCAAATTTTTCCCAGAGGGGCGGGATAATGATTATTTCAGACTGATCAGAGTGTCACAAGTCAGAGCGAAATCACCTGACAGTTATATGGAGTTACACCAAAATGCAGACTCTTCATTTCATTTGTAAATAGGCGTCGACTATTTTTGTTACATTCAATGGACCCAGTCCTACAATCTCTGGAAGAGCCAAGTCTGCACATAATTACTGGTATGCAGATTTGCCCGCGAGGCAGAAAAGACCTGACAATTGCCACTGCTTTAGGAGTGTAGCAACAATATTGCTTCAAAGCAAGAAATGAATCTGCACATATTTATGCAGATATGCCAGCAAGGCATCAAAACTTCGTAAGCCCTTAATGAGCAACTAATTTATAAAATTACAAACAGGATTTATCTTACAACTGTACTGGTCCAAAGAAAGAGCCAAGTCTGCACATAACTACTGGTATGCAGATATGTCAGTGAGGCAGACAAGACCTGACCACTGCCACTGCTTCACAAGTGTAGCACTGATGTTTCAGAGCAAAACTTAAGTACGCATATAATCACTGGTATGCAGATTTGCATGTTCGACAAAAAGACCCTGAACACTACCAAGCAACACTAATTTACAATTGACATGAAAGAGTATACAGTTTGAGGGAAAGCCACATAACTATTAGATAATTGCCCTCTGTACTGGTGATAATCAGACTGGCCTGAAATTCTCATTATCGACCACTCCTCAGTGGAAATGAATCCAACAAAAAATGGGGTCAATACTGTATTACCCCGATGAGAAGCAACTGATGTCCCCCACTCTCAACTAAGATATTTGTGCGCGTACCGGTTTGACTACGGGCTGAAGTTGACGATGTACTCCTGACGGAGCCATTGGGTGCTTCGCCCGCTCATTGACCGAGGCATGGTGACCTGGAGACAGTGACCGGATTAGCACTAGCTGGTCGAAGGACACTTCACAGGGCGTCAATTCGCAACTTCTCATCTTTTTAAGGCACGACCTATTCACGTGGACCAAGGCTTACCAGTCAACCTACTCCTTACGTAGCGTGGGGTACCAACCCACCGCAGATTCAGGAGTGTGCAATGGTTTCGGAATATCCTACACCCAATTGTGCTGCCCATTCGCAATAGGTTTGCCGACCGCCATTCCCCTCTGACATCGCCATCTCTCAGACAGTAACAGAACGGGGCAATGGGGCTGCAAATTTTTCCCAGAGGGGCGGGATAATGATTATTTCAGACCGATCAGAGTGTCACAAGTCAGAGCGAAATCACCTGACAGTTATATGGAGTTACACCAAAATGCAGACTCTTCATTTCATTTGTAAATAGGCGTCGACTATTTTTGTTACATTCAATGGACCCAGTCCTACAATCTCTGGAAGAGCCAAGTCTGCACATAATTACTGGTATGCAGATTTGCCCGCGAGGCAGAAAAGACCTGACAATTGCCACTGCTTTAGGAGTGTAGCAACAATATTGCTTCAAAGCAAGAAATGAATCTGCACATATTTATGCAGATATGCCAGCAAGGCATCAAAACTTCGTAAGCCCTTAATGAGCAACTAATTTATAAAATTACAAACAGGATTTATCTTACAACTGTACTGCTCCAAAGAAAGAGCCAAGTCTGCACATAACTACTGGTATGCAGATATGTCAGTGAGGCAGACAAGACCTGACCACTGCCACTGCTTCGCAAGTGTAGCACTGATGTTTCAGAGCAAAACTTAAGTACGCATATAATCACTGGTATGCAGATTTGCATGTTCGACAAAAAGACCCTGAACACTACCAAGCAACACTAATTTACAATTGACATGAAAGAGTATACAGTTTGAGGGAAAGCCACATAACTATTAGATAATTGCCCTCTGTACTGGTGATAATCAGACTGGCCTGAAATTCTCATTATCGACCACTCCTCAGTGGAAATGAATCCAACAAAAAATGGGGTCAATACTGTATTACCCCGATGAGAAGCAACTGATGTCCCCCACTCTCAACTAAGATATTTGTGCGCGTACCGGTTTGACTACGGGCTGAAGTTGACGATGTACTCCTGACGGAGCCATTGGGTGCTTCGCCCGCTCATTGACCGAGGCATGGTGACCTGGAGACAGTGACCGGATTAGCACTAGCTGGTCGAAGGACACTTCACAGGGCGTCAATTCGCAACTTCTCATCTTTTTAAGGCACGACCTATTCACGTGGACCAAGGCTTACCAGTCAACCTACTCCTTACGTAGCGTGGGGTACCAACCCACCGCAGATTCAGGAGTGTGCAATGGTTTCGGAATATCCTACACCCAATTGTGCTGCCCATTCGCAATAGGTGTGCCGACCGCCATTCCCCTCTGACATCGCCATCTCTCAGACAGTAACAGAACGGGGCAATGGGGCTGCAAATTTTTCCCAGAGGGGCGGGATAATGATTATTTCAGACTGATCAGAGTGTCACAAGTCAGAGCGAAATCACCTGACAGTTATATGGAGTTACACCAAAATGCAGACTCTTCATTTCATTTGTAAATAGGCGTCGACTATTTTTGTTACATTCAATGGACCCAGTCCTACAATCTCTGGAAGAGCCAAGTCTGCACATAATTACTGGTATGCAGATTTGCCCACGAGGCAGAAAAGACCTGACAATTGCCACTGCTTTAGGAGTGTAGCAACAATATTGCTTCAAAGCAAGAAATGAATCTGCACATATTTATGCAGATATGCCAGCAAGGCATCAAAACTTCGTAAGCCCTTAATGAGCAACTAATTTATAAAATTACAAACAGGATTTATCTTACAACTGTACTGCTCCAAAGAAAGAGCCAAGTCTGCACATAACTACTGGTATGCAGATATGTCAGTGAGGCAGACAAGACCTGACCACTGCCACTGCTTCACAAGTGTAGCACTGATGTTTCAGAGCAAAACTTAAGTACGCATATAATCACTGGTATGCAGATTTGCATGTTCGACAAAAAGACCCTGAACACTACCAAGCAACACTAATTTACAATTGACATGAAAGAGTATACAGTTTGAGGGAAAGCCACATAACTATTAGATAATTGCCCTCTGTACTGGTGATAATCAGACTGGCCTGAAATTCTCATTATCGACCACTCCTCGGTGGAAATGAATCCAACAAAAAATGGGGTCAATACTGTATTACCCCGATGAGAAGCAACTGATGTCCCCCACTCTCAACTAAGATATTTGTGCGCGTACCGGTTTGACTACGGGCTGAAGTTGACGATGTACTCCTGACGGAGCCATTGGGTGCTTCGCCCGCTCATTGACCGAGGCATGGTGACCTGGAGACAGTGACCGGATTAGCACTAGCTGGTCGAAGGACACTTCACAGGGCGTCAATTCGCAACTTCTCATCTTTTTAAGGCACGACCTATTCACGTGGACCAAGGCTTACCAGTCAACCTACTCCTTACGTAGCGTGGGGTACCAACCCACCGCAGATTCAGGAGTGTGCAATGGTTTCGGAATATCCTACACCCAATTGTGCTGCCCATTCGCAATAGGTGTGCCGACCGCCATTCCCCTCTGACATCGCCATCTCTCAGACAGTAACAGAACGGGGCAATGGGGCTGCAAATTTTTCCCAGAGGGGCGGGATAATGATTATTTCAGACTGATCAGAGTGTCACAAGTCAGAGCGAAATCACCTGACAGTTATATGGAGTTACACCAAAATGCAGACTCTTCATTTCATTTGTAAATAGGCGTCGACTATTTTTGTTACATTCAATGGACCCAGTCCTACAATCTCTGGAAGAGCCAAGTCTGCACATAATTACTGGTATGCAGATTTGCCCGCGAGGCAGAAAAGACCTGACAATTGCCACTGCTTTAGGAGTGTAGCAACAATATTGCTTCAAAGCAAGAAATGAATCTGCACATATTTATGCAGATATGCCAGCAAGGCATCAAAACCTTCGTAAGCCCTTAATGAGCAACTAATTTATAAAATTACAAACAGGATTTATCTTACAACTGTACTGCTCCAAAGAAAGAGCCAAGTCTGCACATAACTACTGGTATGCAGATATTTCAGTGAGGCAGACAAGACCGGAACACTGCCACTGCTTCACAAGTGTAGCACTGATATTGCTTCAACGCAAAACTTAAGTACGCATATAATCACTGGTATGTAGATTTGCCCGGGAGGCAGAAAAAACCTGAACACTGCCACTGCTTCAGAAGTGTAGCACTGATATTGTTTCAAAGCAAAACTTAAGTACGCATATAATCACTGGTATGCAGATTTGCCCGGGAGGCAGAAAAGACCTGACAATTGCCACTGCTTTGGGAGTGTAGCAGCTATATGGAGTTGCACCAAAATGCAGACTCTTCATTTCATTTGTAAATAGGCATCGATTATTTTTGTTACATTCAATGTGCCCAGTCCAACAATCTCTGGAGGGACCTTTCGTGTGGCAAATCGCATTGGTTTTTTAAAGTGAAAACAAAAAGGTCACTACACATTAGCTAAGCTACAGTAACTAGAATACCAGGTGTGGATATTCCATTGTACAATCTTTACTCCAATAACCATATTAACAAATTTTTAAATCACATACTACAGAGCACAAACTACATAGTTAGACAAGGACAGAAAATGCTGTCACACCATAGTTGAATTCCACTGCTTTCCATTTATCCCAGCAAAGAAACTGTGGATACCCTTGATAATGCACATAACTATAGATGATAGACAGTCTTTTCCACTCAGAATGGAAGGGGCCATATCTTGTTCAAGACATTTGAACTTGGTTGACGTGATCCTTGTCCATAACCTAGCTTGTTAACGAGAGATGTCACGGGCTCTACCAGCTTCAATTACCAGTGGTTTTCAAGTTGAGGTGCTGAAAATAAGACAATAGTTCTTTTGATTTTAATGACTTCTTCTACAAAGACAGAGTTTTTAGAAACAGCTCCATGAAAGTCCTCTGACTTACTAAGGGGGGTTGTCAAATGCACTAGGACAACATACAGTGATTGCAGTTCACTCTGGAACCTTATCCGCCAGGAACTTGCCAGCACTACTGACTAACAACTATTTAGAATGAAAACATTTCTGTTAAAGGAACACAACAAGACTAGACCAGTGTTATGACTAAAATCTGTTATAAACTTTTTGACTTATTATTCTCGTCATTCTGGACATACTTGCTTTCTGATAAGTTATCTGGCAGGCAGGCTACTGTACATCTATCCTGCACAGATTCACATTGCACACTAACCTTGTATTCTAAGATTGCTTGTCCGTGCAACGACATTGTAGATTTATTCATCATTTTCTCTAGTCAGATTTTGCTGCAGTCAGCTGATCACAGTGAAATCTTGTTGGTGTTGGAGTTGCAACCCTCAGCATGTGGACTGATCTTGGCTTGATTACCAGGAGAACGATGGTGCGGTAGCTTTTCTCTTTTCCAGTCTGTGCCATCAGATGGACGAGCTGGAAAGGGCCACAGTTTTCATCAATAAATTTTCTAAACAAAATAAACAATGACGCGGAACGGTCCCCTGGCTTTTCCACACCTAGATAATCATCTGCCAAATTAGAGGACACTCAGGCAAATACGAAGCTGTTTTAGAAACAAGTGCCATTACCTGCCATAAACAGATCACTGGTCTGAAGTGCAACTGACAACCATCACGTTTGCTGACAGACTCAGTGAATAGTTGTCAGTAACTTGTTACAAACATTCAGCAAGATAAAATGTTGAGAATTGTCTGCGTTGTTGTCCAGTTTCTCATGCCTTGTTTAGGCCAACCTACCTTCAGTCCACACAGGGAACTCCTGCTGTTTTTCATCATAAGATGCCTTGGGTGGTGTATCAATGTGATGAAATACTAAACACCATCTCCAGATAATCATCCGAGTCCGCTGTCCGAGGTGATTTGATGTTGAGCAGATTTTTGTTCATTATTTGGGCAGGAATCAAGATTCAATCTATGTCAACCAGGCTCAGAGACATGAATTTTACTTCAAGCTGTTTGAGACTGCATACTTCTCTTACCTGAATGAAGGGTAAGAAACCTCAATGCTTTTGACAGCTTTTCGACTAGGTAGTTGATGGAATATGAAGAACAATTTTCTTACCTGAAATATTTGTTCCTTTAAAAGTCAACTGAATCCCTCTTCAGGATACACACACAGACCTTTATGATATGGACACATGTTTCTCCATGTATGTTGAATCTCTCCATCTCATCTTCCTTGAAACCATGCAGGCTGAAAAATAACTCAAACTATTAGAATACCTGAATTTGTAACACCTCAAGCTTTTCACTGCAAGGACGTCTTGACTGCAGCTAAATTTCCTCTGAATTTTTTTAAACATGTATTGACGAGTCTTCTCCCTAACCAGCTGTCACCGTCTCACCGAGTTCTATTATCTGCATCATTGTCTTGCACTGTAGGCTCGGATCACAGCAAAAGGATCATTTCAAAAGCATGCTTTACAGCACAGTGTATTTCTCATGAAACAACAAACATGCTACGACTTGCCAAGGAGGCAAATTGGGCATCTAATTATCAGTGCCCTCTATCATGTTCATGTTGGCACCTAGTCAGTGGGTATTTCCCCAGGTCAAACCAAGCTGCTTCGTCCTTTTACTGTAGGATGCAGAGGCTCTCTTGTACAGCCTCTGATAATTCAAGTTCATATTTAAACTGGAACCAACTTCAGTTCTGTTCTTCGTGGCACTGGCAACGTGGCCGGAAAGATGAAATATTTTTCTTGGTGTGTCCCCAGCCCTCCTTCACAGCAGGTGTCCAGATGCGAGTGCATCCTAGTTAGCAATAGTTTTTCTAGACCTCTATGACATCCCCGTCCTCCAATCTTAAAACCATGCTGAAACAGAAGGCCAATACCATTAGGACGATCATAATTTTTTGAGGCTATTACACTGACACTTGATTACCAGGAGAACGATGGTGCGGTAGCTTTTCTCTTTTCCTGTCTGTACCATCAGATGGACGAGCTGGAAAGGACCACTGTTTTCATTAATAAAATTTTCTAAACAAAATAAACAATGATGCGGAACGGTCCCCTGGATTTTCCACACCTAGATAATCATCTGCCAGAAAGATGAAGACACTCAGGCGAATACGAAGCTGTTTTAGAAACAAGTGCCATTACCTGCCATAAACAGATCACTGGTCTGAAGTGCAACTGACAACCATCACGTTTGCTGACAGACTCTGTGAATAGTTGTCAGTAACTTGTTACACACATTCAGCAAGATAAAATGTCGAGAATTGTCTGCGTTGTTGTCCAGTTTCTCATGCCTTGTTTAGGCCAACCTACCTTCAGTCCACACAGGGAACTCCTGCTGTTTTTCATCACAAGATGCTTTGGATGGTGTATCAATGTGATGAAATACTAAACACCATCTCCAGATAATCATCCGAGTCCGCTGTCTGAGGTAATTTGATGTTGAGCAGATTTTTGTTCATTATTAGGGCAGGAATCGAGATTTAATCAATGTCAGCCAGGTTTAGAGACATGAGTTTTACTTCAAGCTGTATGGGACTGCATACCACTCTTGGACAGCCTCTGATAATTCTAGTTCATATTTAGACTGGAACCAACTTCAGTTCTGTTCTTTGTGGCACTGGCAACATGGCCTGGAGACAAAATATCTTTCTTGGTGCATCCCCAGCCCTCCTCCACAGCAGGTGTTCAAGATGCGAGTGCATCCTAGTTAGCAATAGTTTTTCCAGACCTCTGTGACATCCCTGTCCTCCAATCTTAAAACCATGCTGAAACAGAAGGCTAAAACCATTAGGACGATCATAAATTGTTAAGGCTATTACACATGAAAGTTTCTGTCACTAATAAGTCATCCTGCTGGTATTCATCCTTTCATCATCATTATAGCAGAGGCATCTTCCTTTAAGACATTTGGCTAGGCATCCTGTCACAGACTCGTCCTCACTGTCACTGGCTTATTTTGCTGTTGCCAAGTTTGTACAGTCCAATATGGTGCCAACTTTGCGTTGTCCTTGGCCCGACATCAAATTTTTGTTCCTGTGTTAGCAATTAGGCTGTCACTGTCACATGTCCAATGACTGGCATTACTGTTTCTCAGACAACAGGCCAGAAATAAGTCACAAATTTTGACAGTTTATCAGTCAATACTTAGCCATGCCAAACCAAACCGCTTTATCTTTTTCAACAGTAATATGGCATCGGGTCTCTCTTGGACAACCTCATCAGTGAGAGCCACGCCCCTGATCTCGAAACAGGCTGAAAAAGATCTTGAAGCATTTAGAATTGTCATGCAAGTAATTTTTAGGCCATTACTGAACGCAAGATTCTTTGATATCATGCTGAATCATACATCTTCTCAATTACTAATTAAGGTAGCATAGCTGATAGACACCCAGCTACCTAGGTATTTTGTAAAGACTTCAGTCTCTAGTTTCTTCCCCCTTGTCCTTGTCATTCATTGGCTTTTTTAAATACTGAGGTAAAGTTTAAGTTGACCAATTCAAAACACGTTGTAACATTGTCATCATCGGATTAACACTGCTGGCTGCCACGTATTAAGGCCTGGACTTCATCTCAGGGAGATTCTTTGGCACACCTCTCAAGCCAGCATTGCCAGCTTCGTTTCTTCCGCTCAGGTCATTTGCATCAAGTCCCCTAACGCAAGTCTGCTGTCAGAATGGTGGTAGATGTATCTACTGTCCTCACTCTGTTGTTCTTATGTCTCCCGTTGGTGCTGTCCTTGGTGACCACACCGTCTCTCACCACAATCTTGTGGCTCCTACTCTGTAACGTCATAACACGTCCCTCTGGTCAACTATACATAGATCATGGTCTACATCATGGCCTGGAAAAGGAGTACAATTCTCATTATATAAAACTTTGCTGAATTTCGCGATATTTTGAGAACCCAACGTGAAGAGTTGGCTATTGTTTTTTGTTCAGAAATAAGTTTTTGTCATTTTTTTCAACAGCAAACAGACCCAATCCGTTGAAAACATAAAATTCCCTCAAGTTTGTGACTCCTGGAACTTCTTGCATGGTTTATGCTCAGCTAGAACCTTACCAGGATTGGGACAGGCAAAGACCTAAATTCCCTCAAGATTGTGACTCCCGAAATATCTTATATGGTAATGCTTAGAACCTGGATTGAAGAAAGTCTTTTGAAGTGAGGGAGCTGCATTCCCAGGACTGCCCCTGAAGCTGTCACCTCCCAAGGACCAGATGGGAAATGAGGATAACAGTCTCATTGAGAAAAAAGGGTTTTTTTGCTGTCGGCAAAAGAACAAAGGAAATGAAGATACATTGTGACCTTATGTTCCACAAACCATAAACTTGCGTGAAGACATTAATGACATATGGTTCACAAAGTTCACCGAGTTGTCAATGACAACCTACCATAACAGATATGCCTGGCTCCAGTTTCTCCCCAAACAGTTGTACACGTTGCCACAGCTTGCCAGCACCATCTCGGACAGTCGCTGTCTTTAGATATGTGGCCTGTTTGCCTGCAGAAGTAAACCATTTTGTTGATAACAAGGAAGAGGGCGATATAATTTTCTGCTACAGAGGTGGGTCCCATAGGGTAATACTGAGCAAAGCAAAGTGTTGCATCCCTGTCCTATTAGTATCCAAATAAAATCTTGCATACCAACTGACCATCTTAATTTGGCCCCAGATGTGGTCTTCTCTTCCTCGTAAAGTTCTGTCAAAATCACAACCAACTTTGAGCCCCTCAACACTTGTGTGGATGCCACAGAGTTCTAGTGAAAATTTCAAGGTGCACTTCCCCTCTGACATAGAAAATATGCAAATATTCGGAAAATCTCCCCATTGTGGGAAAGTTTTTTTGAGAAAATTGTGGTCCAACAGGAATGAACTGTTCCATGGAACATAGAGGGATGTTCCAGCAGGATGATCAAGTTTCCAACGAATAACTGTTCTGTATCGCCTAAGTGATTAATCTAATAATTTTAGAAAAAATCCTTTGCAGTGACCAACTTTGGTCACAATGCTTTACAATTAAAGGTCAGAAAGCAGCCACATATATTATGGTTAGCTCCCCGCCCGGCCTGTGGCTTACTTTTATGGGGGGGGGGGGGCAAGATCAGTTCTTTCACAATTTTTGAGAAAATCCTTTGTAATGACCCACTTTTTGTCAGAATGCTTTACAATAAAAGATCAGAGAGCAGCCACTTATATTATGGCTAGCTCCACCTCCTGGCATGTGGCTATCTTGTATGGGAGGGTGGGCGTTGGGGGGGGGGGGCAAGATCAGTTCTTTCTCTGCACAATTTTTGAGAAAATCCTTTGTAATGACCCACTTTTGGTCAGAATGCTTTACAATAAAAGATCAGAGAGCAGCCACTTATATTATGGCTAGCTCCACCTCCTGGCATGTGGCTATCTTGTATGGGAGGGTGGGCGTTGGGGGGGGGGCAATGTTTTTAATGCCAGTTTGACAATTGGCCAGAGTTTGCATGAAAAAAACCATTTTGGTGTGCAGACGAATTTGGCCCCTGCTTCCTGCAATTTATGGCACAACCCCTATTCGTCAACCCCCTTCCTGGGCAAACATTTTCGGGGCACAGGCTTTTAGGGTGAGGGAGAGTCCGATGGGGGGGGGGGGGGGAGAGTAGAGCAGTTCAGTTACCAGTAGAATTTCCCTGCCCTAGCCATGCCGGAAACTCGGGGTTAGAACACAGCCTTTAACCCAAACCTGCGTTTATTTTCGCAGGGTGTCTATTTCTCCCTTGCTAGGCCGCGAAAATCAAATGTCATATCCACACATTCAATGTATGTTTTTAATGCACACGGCAGTGCATGCAAAATGGCCACCGAAACATTGTATTCAATTATCGCACTGGACTGGTCAGTTTCAACATGATTTTCACCATCAAAAATGGTAGCAATCGCCACATAATTCAGTTTACCAGATGCAGAATTACACGCAGAACAAGAATACCTGGTTCCGGCACTTTGGTGACTATCATGAAACACAGACTCGGGATGTTTTTTGATGAAAAAAAATCAGCGCACGTGTGTGGCCGGAACGCCACCATCAATTTTTTTGCCAACCACACCAAACTCCTTATCATTGGCATTGCCCCGAAAACGCTAGAAACTCAAAAAGATCGGAATATGAATGAGCTACGATACCTCATCTATGAACCTACCATCCAAAAGTTGTCTTTTTTCGCGAAATCAAAGAATTTAACGGAGAAGTTTTGAAACATGAGTGCCGCCGCGCCGAAGATTTCACGATGTCTGCACGTGGACTGACGGTTGTATGTTGACGTCATTATCATCAGGTGGACGGGGCGAACAGGCGGTGCAGTTTCGGCGGCAATTAAAAAAAAATTTCCAGTGCATTTTTTTAATAAGACCCTAAATCAAATATCTTTCCCTGTTAATTTAACCAAACCTGTGTTTATTTTCGCAGGGTGTCTATTTCTCCCTTGCTATGCCGCGAAAATCAAATGTCATAGCCGCACAGTCAATGTATGCACACAGCAGTGCATGCAAAATGGCCACCGAAACATTGTATTCAATTATCGCACTGGACTGGTCAGTTTCAACATGATTTTCACCATCAAAAATGGTAGCAATCTCCACGTAATTCAGTTTACCAGATGCAGAATTACACGCAGAACAAGAATACCTGGTCCCGGCACTTTGGTGACTGTCATGAAACACAGACTCGGGATGTTTTTTGATGAAAAAAAAATCAGCGCACGTGTGTGGCCGGAACGCCACCATCAATTTTTTTGCCAACCACACCAAACTCCTTATCATTGGCATTGCCCCGAAAACGCTATAAACTAAAAAAATCGGAATAAGAATGAGCTACGATACCTTATCTATGAACTTACATCCAAAAGTTGTCTTTTTTCGCGAAATCAAAGAATTTAACGGAGAAGTTTTGAAACATGAGTGCCGCCGCGCCGAGGAATTCACGACGTCTGCACGTGGACTGAAGGCTGTATGGTGACGTGTATCAGGCGGATGGGGCGAAGAGGCGGAGCAGTTTCGGCGGCAATTTAAAAAAATATTCCGGTGTATATTTTTATTAAGACCCTAAATCAAATATCTTTCCCTGTTAATTTTTCTCTGTCGCCTATCCGAATTCAGGATATTCCGAAATTCTTTTTTTAGAGCGTCTTTTATCGTCATTCATCAATGAATAGCAGGACGAATAGTTGGTTGTGACAATGTCTTTCATGAAAAGCCCAAGCCTTGCCATTATTGACTGTTTGCTACAAATGGCGCTCTTTCTCGATTAATTCTCTCCGAGCCCTCACAGTTCTACTCTATAAGTCAACATTAGAGACACAGTCATGATGTTCTCATCCTGAGGAACTCTCATATTAAATGTCAGAAGCCTAGTAGTTAATCACACACATAAAAACATAAAAGGTATGCAGTTGAAGTTTGATGTTTTATTAACACATACAACAAATTATGAATTCTAAAACACCCGAGTGAAAATATTTCTTTTTCATATTGGATAATGCATATAGCCTCACTTTCACCACAGAGGTTTGGTTGAGACAACCCTAACAACTTGGGTTGGTGCGAAATATGGAAGCATTTCAAAAGCATTTAAAACCAAAGGTGGTGTTATTCGATATTTAATTTGAGATGTTATAGAATAGAAATTGATACCTCACTGTCAGTATTGATTATCTCACCCAAACCGCTCAGGTGGAGCTAAAATATTGCCCAAAACCTCGACTACGCCTTGAGTAAACTAGATTTCCGGATTCCATAGATACTGATGAAGATGGTGTGTGTACACAGCATGCATGGATTACAGATGTTCCAGAGATTTTCCTTCAGTCTTTCACATTGAAATGATGTTGAGTCACAGCACTGTCTCTGAACCAACTCGTAAATTATGTTACACCGTATCAACTAGGATTTGTCTACATCAAAATGGCTAATTGTTTCCATCAGAAATCCTCTTCATGTTATGGTGTCTTCAAAAATCAAAACTCTTCCTGTGGGAGAATAAATCCAAAGTCAGATATGCTCATTGTTTTTTATATAAACTTGTCTCTTGAATAATAATTAGTCTAAACACACCATTGTTAATCTGCTTTCTTAGGAAACGACATCTGGATCAGGTTGTAGACAGCTAAGCCCATTCCGAAAATGCAGAGCCCCAAGGATGTGGCATATGGGAGCTTATCTCGCAGACCCCTCTTTTGCCACACCAGTAAGCCATCATCTCTCTGTAAGAAAAGGAAGCTTTGATATTAAATGAAGAACACTGAAAAATATATAGAAATAAAATAAATAAAAGCAGTAGAACACCCCCCCCCCCCACCCCATTCACCTCTGGACATCTGTTTTGTTCCACTATTACCATATTGGTAAATTTTCCATTCAATTGGACCTCTGTAAATTGAGCGTATTTTGTAATCAGGAGACCTCATTATTAGGGCGACAACATCAGGCAGTCCCAAGGGTGTCCTTAATGAAGTGGTTCTACTGCATCAGCAAGAGCTTAACTTTACCAAGGGAGATTGTAGCCATAGTTGTTTTTACAGCCACTGGAATATAAAGACGAATTTCACACCATCCCGTGGTGGTCCAAAGTATTAAGTATACACAACACCGTAGTAGCCTTGATACTAACCGTCATTTCTGTTTGTAATTGCTGGAACTTCTTGTAACCCTCTGCATTGGGAACATAGCCAAGGGGCTTGCCCTTCCCCGTGCATTGGACAGCTGAAGTGGCAAGACCACGGGTGCCAATGGCTTGGAGGGCCACCCTATTGAGAACCTGCAAGTGTACAGTAAATAAAGGATGAATATCTATTAATTCTATCAGTAAATGTATATCAACCCGATTGGGGCATAGGCAATGAAAATTAATGAAGGCCTAGACCCAGTTTGTATTCAGGGGATCTATGACATGTATGAGGGCAAGGACAGGGGGATCCACAACGTCACAACCAACCAAGCAACGGCGGACTGTCTTCATAGCGGCCATGTTGGAAGGTCATTCAACCTCAAGCAAAATCGAATACAAAGCAAAAACAGAGCAACTATGCCAAAATATCTCAGGTTTTATTCAATCCCAATTACATATGGTATGTACTGCCCTATTGAAAAAGAAATTTAGACACTTCATAATGAGAAAACATAGTGATTGTTTATGACCTGAATTCCGTTCATTTTCAGTTTACGTCGGAAGCAGTACTACGCATGCGTAATGACGTTTCCGGCGTGAGGAAAGCACCGACAACCACAACGATAATTGCATTCTGGGATGTGCGGTGAATCCACCATTTTTGCAAAAAATGTGATAAATGCTTCAAATTATCCCTCTTTTTCCCCCTAAATCATCATCAAAATAATTGCTTAATGAAATAAATTAGAACGTTAACTATCGAGGTTTGTAAATATGTATTTCTTGGATTTGTTGTATTGCCGTTTTTTATGCTATTGAAGAAGAAAGAAGACGAAATATTTCTTCCGTGCCAGTCTGTGTTGCGTTGGTGTGTCTGTGTGTGCATGTAGTGTACTTGGCGATGTATTTATGTAATATGTAATAATGTATGTATCTAAAAATGACAACATGTCCAACAAGAATAAGGTGATGTTATGTAACTTCTCTAACTTTTGCAAAGATGATGGAATTTTGGTTAGGTGAGGTGAACAAGTTGTGTCAAAACTAAAATAAAATGAAGTCAAAATTGATTGAAAATTTTTCTTCTGCTGGCTCTTCCAATGCATCTTCATGGTCGGGTGGTCAGCTTTTTATCCCTATCAAAATCCTGGCAGTGGCTCTGCCTATGATAAAATAAAGTTGACCTGTCACAGTTAATGTCATCCCGAATAAGCATTATATTTTCTCTTGCAGTATAACTGAACAGAACAAATAACTTATGAATAAGAAAATGTCATATGTCTCAAGGCAGCCTATGGTCCCTGGTTTGGGGCCACCAATGGGTTATGGCTTTGCTCCTATGGGTAAGTATCATAATCATAGTTTCTTAGGCACAAAGTCTAATGTGAAAATGTAATGCTTCATTGCAATGCGCCTTGAGTTGAGGGCGTTGATCTGCTCATAAATTATTTTCAAGTTTGCTACTCCTGTAGATTTCATCACTTATGTGACTGAGCAGTGTTTTGAAAAACAATTTTCTACTCTGTACATATTGTTGTGCTTCGTTGGGCTAACCAATGTCATTTCCGTAAGGATTACCTGAATGATAGTGAGGCATGGTTTCAACTTGGGACAAAAAGCGATTAACTAAATGCTTGTTTTTCCACAGAATGAAATAGAATAATCAAGACCCTAAATGCTAGTGTCTTGAAGGTCAAATCACACTTACATGATCCTGTGGTTCTGACTTCAGCTGGTTAAATGTATTTCTTCTGTTCTTTTCTCCTAGGTACAATGGTCCCCATGGGAATGATGAATTCAAATGTAAGTTGTCCAAACCAGATACTTCTGACGTGTTGAAGCTGTTTCCTTGTTGATGATTGTGTGCAGGGTATTTTACTTTCAATTCATCAAGACTGAACATCATTGACCCCTGCACATTTCTGTTCTGTACTATTGTATTGGAAAGATTGGAACACAGTAACAGTACCCCTTACTGAATGGGGAAGTTGCCTGTAGTCACCTCCACCACAAAAATATTATCTTGTTTATTCACAGCTGATTTGTACTGGTCCAAAACTAGGATTAGCTGATCCTAGGGCTTTAAAAAAATTCATGATCATCCTTAAGTGCAGTATAGTAGATGTACATGTACCAAATGCTATGTGCTGTAGTAATTTTGTCTTTTATTCACAGGTTATGAGAAACAATGCCGGTTCTCTGCGAGATCGACCATCAAAAAAATTAGTACCTCAGGAAATTCCAAAGGTAAGAAAGTGATTTTTAGTTGTCACCAATAATTTAAGACTTGAACTTGCAATAGTTTGGACTGGTAGTTCTGAAGTGATTGGTGTCTTTATAGAAGTGCTTAAAAATCATATTTTTCTTATAGGTACTGCCTAATAACTCTTACAATACGTCCTCCACTTTTAAGTTCAAGCTAAACCTTGCCTTGGGTCATGCTGTGATGCCATTGAGTCCCGATATTTCTCAGTCAACCTTATCAAGAGCTAGACTGGATCTAAAACTCCTTTGTGTAATTACTCACTTTTACATTGCAGGATGGCGATCATGAGAAACATCCAGTCACAACTGTATTTGTTGGTAACATAAGTGAGAGGGCACCAGATAACATGATTAAACAAATGTTGACACGGTGTGGTACAGTCCTCAGCTGGAAACGGGTCCAAGGCGCATCTGGGAAACTTCAAGGTGAGACTAACAGAAAAATTGGCCCTGGTCTGAATTTCTTGGTTGAGACTAATGGACACAGTCCTCTCTGCCTGATTTGTGCAGACTATCAACAACCAACAGGCTCTCATCATGACTTGAAAACCTACATATCTCACAGGTGAATGCCAGTTAATCTTCAAAGTTGTACAAGAGAGAAGCACTCGAACCACCTACTTATTGTTCATGATTTTATTCATCATTTCAGCATTCGGTTTCTGTGAATATGACAATCCTGAAGCCACAATGCGATGTATACGATTGTTAAATGAATGGATGATAGCTGACAAAAAAGTAGTGGTAAGTGAAATATTTGGATTGATACATATGCCCTTTCTTAAGGAGGCTGACTTTACAAGTTACAAGACCCATCAGTACCTTGAGTGGAGTTTAAATAAACAATGCTTAATGAAGGCAATTAGGTTTTATCCAGTCCATAAATTTAACATCAACGTGATTGCCAGAGCAATTGTAAGTATTATAAATATTATGTTTGCATGTTCATGTAATTGGCACAAACAATTCAAAAAAAATTATATCATTTCAGGTTAAAGTTGATGCCAAGACAAAAAATCTTATAGAGGAATACAAGGCAAAGAAAAAGGAAAAACGTCAGCGTGAAAAGGAGAAAAATAAAGAGAAAAATGGAGAGGAGGAAAAAGAAGAGGCAGAAATCGACAGTGATGATGATGCTTTAGATGATTTCACGTTACGGGAGGATCGCGTGGCCAAGGCTGGACTTGATTGCATCATGAGGGAGTACCATGATGAACTCAAGAGGGATCCTTTGCCGGGTAAGAGGCCTTGGAAAAGAGCTGGTCCAAATGGTAACAGTGTTAGGCCACCTATACATGTCGTACAGCAAGAAGGTATATTGGGTATTTCTACTGGCAAAAAGCTGATACTTTCCCTGGTGTGCGTTATGCGACCTTTTCTTGAATGCTGTCGAACTTTCTTTAAAATTCTTTTAGAACTACTGTTATGTGGGTCCATACCGCTAAAAGGGTAATGTAGAATTTCTTGCAGTTTGATAATTTTTGGTAAGATAGTTCTGTCAATTCTATGAAGAGGTTGCTCTATATAAGGCATTCATCAGCATTTGCTCCTTCCATGACACTTCATAACAGAAAAGGGAAACACAAATGTTTGGAAAAAAGCTACCAACTAAAAATATCAGTCACATCACTTCACCTTCATGCAGGATATTTTAAGATATTTTGTTTTTGACATCCCTTCGTGTGAATTGTCATCTTTCACTGCTTAGTTCCTTGACAATTTACCTTATTTAGTTATTACTAGTGCATGTTCCTTTAACAATTAACAAGGTTAGTATAGAAATTGCTTGCTTGAGATCAAAATCTTTGACGTATAATGGAGTTTTTACGACTACATTCTGTTTACCATTTGGACAAGTGTTAGTCCTGCTGTTGATTGTTGTTGCTGTTTCTTTGTCTGAATCCTTGTTCCGACTCATTTAGCAATTATCTTTAAATGATCAGTGCTGTGTAAAACACTTCTCCTGTTTCCTGTGTTTTGCTCTACATGTAGGTAGATCTCTAATTTGCACTCCTATCACATAACATTCGTAGCCTAATACCATATTCACCTAAATACCTCGTTGCAATATAGGCTAGTTATAATATTTTTTTTGCTTATGGTCGGAGCGGATCCTAAGCAATTCTCCATCAATCACAACATGAACTAAATACTATACCAGCATGCCTAATGGCCTCTCCAATGAGTAAAAACACTGATCTAGTTTACCAAGTTTTGGGGGTTTTGTAATCCTATAAGTAAATTAGTTCTTCAGAACTTGCAGTCCGTAAAGGAATGACTTGCACAAGTGACCTTAGAAATAATTGTTGCGTTGACTTGACATCGTTCCCACAGTAGTATCCCTTAATTTAAATCCTTCGAGACTGTGCCTGTTTCCTCATTGTTTCATGTGTGTTTACAGCTGATGAAGATCAACGACGACGAAAGCCAAAAGACGAAAAAGAAATGGTGAGACAGGTTTATTTATTATTTAGATCCAAGTGTCCGAAGAATAAATTTCAGAGGTGTGGGCCTGCTTGCCATTCATAGTCTATTTGTCAGGTTCTCTCAAATATTTAGTCCCTGTCCGGCTGCCTTGCTGCACTTATGACATGGCTCTGCTAGTGGTGAGGTAACCATTACTGCTTGTTGGCAACAAGCAAGTTGGCATTTGTCCCTTTACTAATGGCCATAAAGATGAAAAACACTGGTGATCCTTCAGAGAAATGAACCTGACTTATGCTCCATGATGTTGCAAACAACTCAAGCCAATGGCTAAACTTATGTATCTGTTTCAGGGTTTGGATGATCTCGAAATGGAAGACGACAAAAAAGATCTTATCAACAGAGAAATTAAATTCTTCAGAGACTCTCACAAGGTAAATATACAATTTGTTATATGAAATTGCTTTTTATAAGGAGGAAATGTGTTACATTTACTGTTGCTTGTGGAACAGTGCTTGGACTGATATTTTTCAGAATGACTTTGATTTTCCCCCGGGAAGGCAACTGTTTAAAAAAACCAAGGGGAGTTGCAGAAGTTGCCTGAAATGCCTTTTTTCGTCTGTAACTTCACTCAGCATCAATGAGTGTTGTTATGTTTTACTCATGTTTTGGAAATTCAATGTGTGCCCATTCATATTTTTGGAGGAAAACTTGAAAGAGTGTAGCACCAATGAGGAGTTTTACTAGGTTGTTTCGGTTCTCGTCTGGAACTTACTGTTCTAGTCTGCTGGTTGCTTGGTCTTCCTAAGTCAATCTGACAACACTCGTCACAGCAGCAGGACCTCCATATGTGGATCTGGTGTATGAGCCATTTTCTTGATCATAAAAGTTACAATGAAAATTTATTGCCCTTTGGCAATGTTAGTTCTGGTTGAAAAGGAAGTGTTACCTGGTCAGCATTATGAGTAGTGATGAGGTTAAGGCAACCAATGGCAGTCGAAAATAATTGTAGGAATTTGGGAAATTCAGTCTTGTCTCAGTTTTGGTGATGTCTCATTGTCTGCCTAGCCTATAGTATGATAGAATTGTTATCTCACAGCAACTATGCAGTTTACGTTCAGCAAAATGGCTCACACATCTCTTTTCAGTGATGCAAATGGTCATATTGCTGAATTTTGCAATATGAATATATAGAAGGCAGGGCATTTGTGGAAAAAAATTCTTGCATATTCTCTCTTTTTTATCCGTTGTTCCCACCTGGTCACAATAAATGCAAACTTTAACACAGGCTTATTTCATTACCGAATTAAATACTAGATTCTTGGGGAATGGCAAGCTCCATTGCTGCATACGTTACGTATATGTTGACATGTCTAGGGATGCCCTTAGGTGAGTGTCTACACATGTATTCTTTAAAACAAGTTTTCTAGTCCAATTGGAGATGAACACCCAGTGATGGTAAGTTCAGTTCAAGTTACAAATTACAAATTGTCGCTGTTGTTACCTTTCAGCTAGTCGTAACTCGTTTTGATAATTATTTTCGATAAAATGATAGTCTTTCTCAATCCAACCTTGTGCCCTTGCATGGCCGAGTCCTCGCACGCTCAGGTTGCTATAGTAACTGGTAATCCACTGTTTGCAGCACTCTCATCACAGTTCCTGCATAGTGTACATGGCAATTTCTGGTCCGTGGTGGTGTAATTTTTTAGTGAATGTTGCTAATGAAGTTTTTCTCCAGTTTAGATTGTTTACTAATTTAGTGTTAACTTTCTAAACATCTGCCAGATTCTTGCTTATCTTTACATTTGTATATCAACTGGTTCCAAACTTTAACAAGCATCTGTTTGTTGCGTCTTAAGAATTAGTGACTGACTAGAACAGACCTAAAACTAAGACTAAGTTCATGTTGGAAAAATCTTAGTGTGATGGTTTCATTTAGATTCTTGTTTGCATCAGTGTTTTCAACAGTTTCCTTCATACATATGCATATGCGATATACCAGCCCATGAAGGCGTTTGGTTTGTCTTACTGTACCTTCTGCCCTTTGATCTTGCACTTCTAATTGAGGGAAATTTTTTGGTGAGATTACAATGTGGTTTCTTTCAACGAGAGAAAACTGATTGATTCATGATTTTCGTGTCCTGTCCGACAATAATGTTTACAGAGTGTCATATTCATTGCCAGAAACAGGGTTGTTGCTCACTCTACTGGGTCAGTGTTGTGTCATTGCTTGTAGGTGCAGCTTCAGCATAATTTTCAGTTTCCAAGGATGAACTTTTTCTGATTTTGTTAATCACCTTGTTGTGGAGTTGGTCTACAGAAATCGTGCACTGACTGTTTGAAAAAATAGAGAATGTGTATCCATGATTATTCACCTGTAATTTGGCTGCTGCAAGAAATAGAATGCTGTCTGTTTAGATGTGCTAATTCTAACTAGTAACTTTATACCAGCTTTGTTTCTCCCCACTCTCCCTAAAATTGCCTGTTAACTATCAAGCATGCTTTCTATTTGTGCGCTGGGTGTATTTTATGCCTGGCATAGGACCCCACCCCTTGTAATTCGGGTAAATCTTTGAAAGACCTGTGGGCCTTGGAGACTAAACCACACCAGAGACCGTGGTGATTGCACTTTCATCAAGTCCTAACATGCCTAATGTTTTGCATTGATCTTGATAAACTTCAATGCAGAACTCCATCAAATTTAACCACAGCTTAAGAAGTCTTCCGTTTGACTTGGCCTCTGCTAATGTGACCGACTTAACCTAAAACTCTGGATACCAATGATATGTTTTACCTACTGGGTGAGATAATACTACAGCACAGGGGTTGGGGTCTATTTCCTTGGCACTAACGGATGTATTTTGATATGCATCTGTCTTACTCTTAGTAAATGAGGGCAGTAGAAACAACTGGAAGATTACTCAGAGGTGAGTGCCTCTACTGATTATTTTCAACGAGTATTTAAGTATCCGCCAACGTCCTGAATATCGCGACTGTCCCTGGGTCAAGTCCAAGGTAGGACCAAAACAATTATTTCAAGTACATTTCAGCTATAATCGCAAACTTACCATTTTCTGATTGACTCCAGTTGACTTAGTGTTCATCTAGAGTTTGTAAACCCATCGTGAGGCTTACTTCATTACCGTTCAGTATTGGAGAAGTGGTGACAATTGCGTCTGTGAATTTTTACCTGTTTGGACTTTTTTCGGCACCAAAAGATAGGTCATGTAGCGACCAAGAATTGACGAACCAAATTATTTGTAAAAATGATATTAATTCTATACCAAAGCAGTAACATAGTTCGAACATTCAAATAGTCTGATCAACCGATTGCTGGATGAGATATTTTTAGTATGGTTTCATTTGAAATGGGGCTGTTTTGACTGATTGCGTATCTAAAAGGAAAACAGGGGGAAAATATACAAGACGTTTTTCAAAACTAACCACAATGCTTCAAAAAACTTTTACGGTGCTAGTCTTTATAGAGTCTGGATCGACAATGGACTGTTAATGACAATGTGCTGTTTGTTTTGGGGGAGGCCAGTCCCCCTAATACTGGCCTTAATCCGTGAAATATGACTGTGTACTTTATAGGATTCGGGCAATGTTGTAATTATAGTGCACATATGCACTTTTTCCTGTAATGCCGACAGTTCGCGACGATGCGATTAGGAAACGAAATATCGTCGGAGATGCGGAGGATGATCAGAGAAGAAGACAAGAAGACACGTTGTAAGCTGTAAGATGCAGTTTTGCTTGTTTAGTATAGTAACGTTCTTTGGTGTCAACTCAGGGAACGTTCACGCCTCTTATCAAAATACAGAATTTGGAGAGGAAAAAACTGCTTTAAAATCATTTAGGGGCACATCTAGCCTACATATGAAATTGTGGTCTGATTTTGGTTTCATCGAAGAGGCTGGACATAATTCTCAATGAACAAGCATGTTTTTCCAGGTGCCCCTTGCTGTCCTATTTCTGATATTTTAGTGATCATATTTTGATACGTATATACTCAGCGCCCTTGACTCGAGAGTATCCGACCCTGAGATTATTTACATGGTGAGTATGCTGCTGGTGGGGGTCGCATCTGGAACAACATTGCCAAAGGTTTGAAGTTGTGGGGGAATCTCTTTGATGTATATATACCCTTCCCCATGATTTCATACACTTTAAAATTCCCTGAGATCTGAATGCTCCTGGTGTGCTAATAATAAGGTGTACTCACTGGAATTCTAGTCGTGAAAAAAGATTACTGCCATTGGCTAAGAAATTAAAGAAACCATTAGATAATTCTTCTTATTCTGAATGTTGGAATTATGATGTTCTTTGTTTTGAATACATTTTCGGCTGTTGAAAAGCTCACCATTATTGTACACCACATGGTGGTTGTGTCAAAGAATTGCCCTGAAAAGGTTTCTCCAAAAGTCAATTGTAATACTGAAATTTCTCGTAAAGTTAAAAATGGAATTCCAGTGAGTGAGAAAAGACTTGCCTGAACGAGGATGTGATGATCTGGCATCATCTGCATCATTGGTTCAGACACACAAGGGTTATCGTTGTTATCACTGAGACTCAATAATCAGGCATCAATGGCATCTTTCATTCTAGGATGAGGAAGAGGAAAGGCCGAGGGATCGCGATCGTGACCGTGAAAGAGAGCGACGCCGTCGAGAAGAGTACGAGAGGGAACGGGAGAGACGTGAGCGAGAACGGGAGAGGGAGAGAGAACGGGAGAGGCGCATGAGAGAACGTGAACGCTCAAGGTCAAAGGAAAGATCAAGAGATAGATACATCGAGTAAGTAATCCATTCCTCGGTTTGATTATTTTTCAGTGGCCTCCATTGGATAAACTATCATGTCCAGAATAAAGTTTAGAGTGAATGAAGACTTTAGAAAACAACGTTTCATTTGTAATGTTGTTTACGCACGTGCCCTTGTAATAAGGCAAGTTTTTGACCATTGTGCAGTAATGGTTGAGAAAGATTAGCTGAAGTTGCTACCTTTGTTTTTCAGTGAGAGACGGGAGAAAGAATTGGAAGAAGAGGAGGAGTTATACGAACGGAAAAAACTTGAACGTCGACTGCGTGAGAAAGAAGCAGCATATCAAGAGGTGAGTGCCCTTCTGAGGAGGCTAGAAACTGAATCGGTTAACAACTGGGGGTATTGTCACCCTTACATTCAGGTATCGTTTTGTGTGAACATTGCCGAGTATTTGAAATTAAATCTTCAAATGAAAAAGACATTTTTCTAGAGTGGTAATAAATGTGAATCGGCTATGCATGAAATGGTTTATTATCATTGCCTGAATGGATCCCTGCGTATTTCATTCTTAAATCAACTGCACATACTGTCTCTTCCAGCGATTGAAAAATTGGGAAGCTCGTGAAAGAAAGAAGGCAAGAGAATATGAGAAAGAGAATGAGAAAGAAGATGAAAGAAAGGTAGAAGAGGTAAGGTTGAGATTGATTAATAATAACACTTCGGCCGAACGGGGTTGTAAGTTCAATCATTTAAATGACGAGAATACAGAATATTAGAAAGAAATTGAATTCTAAAAATTTGGAAAAATTCCTCTATCATTCCTCTTTTCAGTCTAAGGAAGCCCGCCGATTGAAAGAATTTCTTGAAGACTACGATGATGACCGGGATGATCCTAAATATTACAAGTAAGTTACTTTGTGACTAGGATATGAACATTTGAATTTCTCTGTTATACGGTATCTCACAAGAGGTGGTATTTTTACTATTTTAGGTTTTGAAGTCCCATGGCAATTGTTGTGAAGGTATTGAACCGTTGAGTTGTACATAAAATATTTGGGACACCAAATGGCTGTCCTGACCATGACCGGAGATGCCTAGACACAGGCTTTGTATTTATTCAATTAACGATCTAGATATGACAAAAGTGCTCCTTCCAGGTTATCAGCAATTAGTACTCGAATTAGATCAATTCCCAGTTGTATTTCGACAGAAGCACTAAATCAGTCTCATTTTGTCATAAAGTGATGACCATCTTTCTCGTTCAGGGGCAGTGCATTAACAAGAAGACTAAAGGAACGTGAAAAAGAGATCGAAGCCGATAACCGCGATCGACAGCGGGAGAAGGAAGAGATTGAGGACATCAGGAGGCGCTTGTTAGAAGAGGGGCACCCTGATGCTGAAGAACAGGTTGCAAGGGTGAGAAGAAGTTTCTGTCAGTCTAGTCATTCTGTTGGTTAAGCATATCAATGTTAGGGCACGAGATGTTTTAGAACTGATCATGTTTCCAACTAAGGCCGGAAGCCATTCTCTTCTTCAATTTGTTCATAGATGATTCTTTTTTGCAGCTTGAAGAGCTTAGGAAAGAGCATTTACGCCCGCAGCTAAAGTTAATAGAGCCTGAGCAGCCACCATCGCCAGTCGAGCCACCCCCAATACACCACCCTGTCAAAGAGGAGCAGCCTGAAGTGGTCAAGGAAGAACCAAGGGAAAAGCCAATAGCAATTGTTCCACCTGAACCCTTCATTGGACCAGTTAAAGAAGAATCATCTACATGTAAGTGGCAAGGTGACATTTATCATCATCTCGGTGTAAGGTACGCTGAATGAGCAATTTTTCCAAAATACAGAATTGCAGCCATCTTGTTTTTGAAATTTTGACAAAACAAATGTAACTATAGCCCATTATGGCAGCATTTTTCCCCCCAGAAAAGTTGTGGTGAAGTAAAAAATGAATCTGCACTATCCATTACCGTATTCAGACATGTGTTCTTTATTTTCAGCTGAAAGTCCCAGTGAGCCCTCCGGCAAGCGCAAGAAACTCACTGTCGGTGAGGTCTTCAATCAAGACGACGATGAAACAGAGATAAAGAAACGAAAACTGACACTGCCGGATTCCATGGACGTCTCACCAGCAGCGCCGCCTAAACTGCCTACAACTGCTGAAGAAAAACGGCAATATATAAAAAATTTGATCGAGCAGATTCCGACCGGGAAGGAGGAGTTGTTTGCATTCACGTTGGACTGGAGTATGGTTGACACGGTAAGATTTCTGCTATAAATTGTATTGCCTAGTGACTCTGTCTTAGACCAGAGGTAAAGGAGTCCTTCAGAAGTTACACATGTTACTTACTTTGATCACTCGCTTGCCTTGTGAAAGGAATGCCGGTTTTGTGTTTCATTGAAAGGACTTGGCAATTGAAGTACAGTGCTTTACCCACAAGCTGTGGGTGAGTTGGGTTTGAGACTCATTATGTTCAAGTAATGATTCCCTGACACTGCTGCCCCTGTCCAACAACCGCTTGAATTTTGTTTTGTTTTCTTCCAGGGGCTAATGAATAAGCGAATTAAGCCGTGGGTGAATAAGAAAATCATTGAGTATATTGGTGAAGAAGAAGCCACATTGACCGAGTTTATCTGTCAGAAGGTTATGTTACATAGTACTCCACAGGGGATACTCAACGATGTTGCAATGGTAAGTTGACAGCTAGAAATGTTTCACTTTAATCAAATAGAGCATAAGATGCATGCGTTAAGCATTCTCTAAAACATAGTTGATTTTAGCATTACTTAATGATAGTCGAGCATTGATACAGAAATAGCAAAAGAACAACTACGCCTCTCTCGTGTCTTAATAGTGAAAGAACATCCCCATTTATAATAGAAGTCAACATTCTTTATAATCCTTTTCTTTATTTCCCAGGTGCTTGATGAAGAGGCCGAGGTGTTTGTTGTGAAAATGTGGCGTCTGCTCATCTACGAAACGGAGGCGAAGAAAGCTGGTTTAGTCAAATGATACAAGAAGACTTTCAAGGACAATTAATGTGACTATATCAGTGGTGTTTTAGCCACGGAAATTGACCCAGGACAGTATTCCGAAATCACCAAGTCATTTATGGTACCATTGGATGGACTTAATGACCGCCGAAAGATTTGACTGGGTGCTGTGTTCATAATTTCTGCCTACGATAGGACGTCTCAATTTCTAACAGACTTTGGTCAGTGTGCGACTACCCGGTACTAGTGGACATGAGGATGAATTCTGAGTTCATCCCACTTGATTATGTGTGTTGTTTGGTGGGTAGCATACAGATTCGGGTCACTTGCTCCTGTTGCATTCTAAACTGATTAACTGAGAATGAATATCTTCTGTATTCTGGGTTTGTACAGAAAAAGATTCAGTGCTGTTTATAGTATGGGGAAGAGGGAAGGTTTTTTTAGAGATGGTTGTCTTGAGAGGTAGAGGGGGGTTATGGTGTAGGCTGGTTCAATTTCAGAACAAGTATCACACCACTGAGCTACAGTCAATGGCAATGCCTTGTTCATAAAATGTTTTGATCTCTACAATGACTCAGAAAGACGTATTTCAGGAAATCATGAGTTTTTTTACTAATGCGATTGTTTACTGTGCATAGCTTGACTCCTCTGATCTGTGCTGTACAGTGGCCCCATTTTCATTCAAGAAAGTCCTTGCATTATTTTTTTCTTTTGTTTTTTTTTGTTCTACGTTGTTAGACATGATGTTTTGTGAATGTTAATGTTGATGAAATAGGTGTAAGCACTTGCTGAAAGTGAACTGTGATACACTCTCATTCCAATTTATGTTGAAATGAAGTGTTCATCGAAACCTGATGTCATGTCTGGACATTGCGCCATATAATGGATGTCTCAACAGCTTATGACACCTGGGGATTTTGTTTTGATACAATTGCGTTATGAGAAGCCTGGTAAGGATTGCAAGCTCTATTGTCAATGCGAATTTAACCCTTTGTCATGTTAGTAGTTTGATTTGATGAAATTATGAATTGTGCTGTTTTCTAAATTATTGTGTCCCATTTTGTTCTGATTACAGTTTGATCAGACATTTATGAAGTGTTCAGGTGAGACAAAGGGTGACCCACCACGACAAAATGAGTCGCATGTCGCACTGAAGATGACCCTAAAATGACACCAGGGCATAACAGAAGAAATTGATGTACTCATGTGTCACAAAAGGCAGACAACAGTGAAATGAACAACCAGTCCGTCTCAACCTGGAAAGCTCTGAGCGACATGCGACTTGTTTCTTCATTGCTGGTCACAAATGCTAAAGGTTTTGGCCCTAGGTATAATAATTGCAATGAGCTTGAGTGTGAGGGGGGAGGGTGGGGAAGCCCAATGACTAGTTCATGCATTTTTAGTCTAAAGTAAGCTGTGTCATTGATCGAGACACTCTGATCTCCCATTGATATGTATATCTCTGTAATAGTTGGGTAAATAAATTTTTATCAAAATGAAAATTGCTTTTCTGTTGTGAGTCCTGAGCCAATTTTCATCAGGTAGGAGATTCTATTATACACTGAAAGCCTCCTGGTGAATAGTAGCACTCATCGCTGACCAGGGTGAGTGCTTTACACCTGACTGTCACTGGAATTGAAATTACCAAGGAGCTTCTTATACAGTGCTCCCTTCAGCTCTTGACTGAGAAGGACTGGCACCCTGACCAGTACAGCACCCTCTGGGTTTTGAAGAAGTCACTCAGTGCCCATGACTTGCCCCCTTTTCAGACCCCCAGAATCTATCGGAGATAGCTCAATAAGGTCTTTGCAATAGGGTAAGACCAGAGCTTGCTGAATCAACAGAGAAAAGATTACTATGCCCCTAGCTTTTTTTTGTTTTTCTGGTTGAAAAGTGACCAAAACAACCCCAGCACTCCCCGACCCCCCTCAAAAAACTTCCTTTGCCAATGGCTTCAAGGCATGAACTGAGTCAGTTCCTTCACCACCCTGAAGATGGCATTTGTGTTGTCTTCAGAGAACTAATAAGTGGCTGGAAAGGGGTTGGGCTTAAAGTGACGTGGGCTCAGTGTGATTATATTGTACACCAAGAGCAAGCCACGCCTCCATTTTGTCATCAGTAGTTCCTATGAGTGGGCACATGATCCTCTGTTTGGCCATCGGTCAATGTCCTCTGTACAGAAGGACTGACAGAGTTGGTCTCCATCCCATGCAGAGACAGGCCGAGCAAGAGACAGTTATTACCTAGGTCATCAGTCCTCTGGATGTGTCCGTTTTTAGTACAGTAATCGATTTTCCTCGGTACATGTGGACTTGGCTTTGGTAAGTTTTCATATACATATATATATATATATTGGTTGTTATTGTCTGTAATAGGGCCAGGTTGCTCCAGGCACAAGCTATGCAAGGGCCTTGGTACTCGGTCAGGCCAGTTTGACCTGCAGTCAACGGTCGGTCTTCAATGTTGCCATGTGAGTCTCCTCTGTATGCACCAACCAAGGTTGAACTATTGATAAAGTGTCCTCGATGTAGGCCAGCTGCATTAGAGCCAGTCTTCACTTCAGTCATCCAATATATCAGTTGCCACTAGTCATTGTATATTCATGTCCTCAGTTGACCACATTGTGTCATTTCTGCCATTATGTCTTCTCAGGCTGGGGGACAGGTTGTGCTAGTCATAATTTGAAAATTCCCTCAGTTGTGAGATTGTTTACAGCAGAGTGCAAGGTTGTTTTTGGTTTGGTCCATTCTCCTACTTGAAGAAGTAAAGCATAAAGCATAAATGCAATGAAACACTTAATTCAGTTAATATATTTTTATTACATATAAACATGAGTTACCAGGTAACCAACTTGTGCAATACAGGTTATAAATGCTTCATAGTACAAGTTTATCTAAATAATTAGTTATCAGAAGTTACAAAGTTTTTGTCAAATACACCACAGACAACACAAACACTTTATTTTTTAACAGCTACAAACTAAGATGAACTGAAAAGGAACTTTGGTGATGTAACTACAATGTAGCCTATATATCACAGAATTAACAGTTTTACACGAAGAGACATGATTATTGCACTGACAAATGTTTCAGCCATGTTTTCTTGATATAATCATCCTTCATGATCATTTCAAGTACAAACACTAGTTTAGAAGGTACAATATAAATTGTGCTATTGCACATAAGTATCAAAATTTAGAAAATTGCTTCAATTGTTAGAACCGTGGTCAATACCAATACCCAGAGTAGAATATTAAATTGATAAAATATATTGCAAAATAAACAATATTTATGACAATTTATAACAATTTTTTATAAGGCCAAGCGAACGTCTATGATGTGCAGCATGGATATTGTTAACAATCGCCAATGGTTCCTATACTGTATACTCTATACTGTCTGAACCAGATCCACTATCCATTATTAACTGCATCTAAGTTCATAACATTCTTTCTTCAATACCTACAACCTCTCTCTGCCACTAAAGTTTGAATGTTCAAAAATACCCTGTAAACCATCAAAATAGCAGGATTTCTTCAATTTCAAAATGATGAATGGTCACATTTGATAAATGACATAATTCTTTAGGCATATAACGCTCTTTCTTTTCCAAATGAAATTAATCTGGATATTTTTCGAGGGTTTACAGTATAAACGGGTCAGCTAATGAAGCAATCCTTGAGGCACCCTGTTTTCTGATTTCACATCAAATTACGGTTTTTGAATTTTAGAATTATCAGTTTGATCTTCGCCGTCATCATCATCAAGATCCAACAAGTTTCTACTCTGTATTGTGCGACCAACGTCTTCGAGGGTCTCACCCTCTTCCAAAGTTTTCAGATAGAGGGAAGCGATTAAAAAGTACAACACAATGTGAATCATGGCCCAAGAGACATTCATCCAATAAGCCAATCTTGAGAGGCCAAATTGTGGCCTCAGTTGTACAAGATTCACAGTAAAGCCGACGGTGCCATACAGGACATTCAATGCACCCAAAAAAAAAAACGCTGAAAAAGAAAGCAAAAGAAAGAGTAAGACACAACATGATAGCATGACATTCACGACAAGCAAGCATTTCAATCAAGACATATATGATAGATAAAGATTATTTCTGTTTCAGGGAGACCATCTTGATTGTAAAAGCTACCCATAGAGGGGGTCACGATTACAGAGGTCATATCTAACTGTAGATTCTGTATCCAAATACTAGCTTGCTAATAGCAAGGATGCCTCTTGGCAGAGATAGCATAAGGGAGGTACTACTGAAGCAGAGGTGCCATTACTACAAAATGTTACTGTTTCTAGTCTGGAAATGCAAGGAGTTACCCATGCATAAAAAGGGGCATAAATGTCCGACACAAAAACAGCACATGACACTTGAACAAATAACTAAATGCTGTTTCAAATTCTCAAAACAGACAGAGCTACATTGCAGCAGGCACTCAATCAACATGTGATGGTCAAAGGCAGTGACAAAAATCCTTTAAAGCTAAATTGTTTTAATAAAATTACAAAGCCAGAATGATGAAGTACTGGTCCTGCAAGTACCATGAGGGAGTCAAAACAACAAATGTCGTGATGAAGCTCAGCTACTATCACAATTTTGTGAATAGACAGCACACACTACAATTAAAACACACAAGCAATTAACAAAGACAAAGGAAGAGTGTAAAAATATATGCGAACTGGATAATGCCAGTGCATGACGGAGATGAAAGATGTTAAAAAGAAAGACCCCAGTTCCAAAGATGCTGTTAAGCAGCCCTAGTGAAAACATGACTGGAATAAGAAAGAATGAAATGCAATGGTGTTAATTGATAGCTAAGGTGCATGTGCATGGTTCTAGATGTATTAGGTCTACAATAAGGATAGCGTCTGTGATGAGGACAAGGGTTGGTGCATTGGAGAGTGAGGCCAAGCAGAAGTTAAATCCAAGCACTTTTTTGAGTTCCTCTGAGATGTTGGGCAGCTGTTTCAAAACATATCAGATATCATTTCAACTATAATAATACTGACATTTTAGATAAGAATGCTAGATGATTAATAGAAGATTGTTGATAACTAATAGAATGTTGTTAATTACTATAGAAGGTAACAGGAATAGTGCTACCAATACCAATATTTCTCAAAGCACAATTTCTGAATCATCTGACACGTACCAACTGCAGCCTCAGCTGAGTGAGGTATGATTGTTTGGACGTTCATGGTAGCACCTATCACAAGGCACAGGTAGGCATTTCTGTTGTAGGAGAGATATCCTAAAAGAGAAGGGGAAAGAATGGCCTAAACTATTGAAAGGAAGATAAATTTAGAAACTTATTTGTGATAACAAACCAAATTCAAATCCTGGCAATACAAACCCCAGATTCAGTATACTATTACTAAAACAATTAATGCAACAGCAACATCTTTTATTGTAATATTTCTTCTCCTTCTTCTTTAAAATACTCTGCTTACTGTCTGTATAACAGAAGTGAGATGAGATGACATCACTGGTCTTTGAGAACCACTTTATGTGTTGTGGAAGACTCCACATCATACTATCAGAGACTAAATAAAATCCATTTAAATCTATTTATTCATCTTTGCACCCTCACCATTCTCATTTGAGAGTCTGACACCATGCTGAAATAAGAATACCACATGGTTTAGAAGAATGATTAGGGAAGACTATCAACATCATCATCATCATCATCATATAGGACAGTCAGCTCAGCCTTCTGTAACCCAATTGGTCAATGATACAGATCAAAACACTATTCATGAGGGCCTTAGTCAGTCAAGACAAATTATTGGAACTAGTCATGCAAAATAATTACAACCAAATTAATTCAGTAAGGGCTGGGGGTGTGCGATGCCATTGCCATTGACAGTGGTAATTTCGCAATAAGGCTTATGCCTCATAACATAGGTGTTACCGATCCAACCAGTTTCACTCACCCATGCTGGATTATTCACAGGGGAAGGTGTCTCGTCCCCTTTGACTTTGCCTTTGCCTTTGGCTAAATTTATATTGCCCGAGTTTTGTGACGACCCCGAAAAAAACATCCTCTTGCACATGTTAGATCTCCAACTATCAGCATCAAACAGAGATGAAAGTCCACTGCGATCTCTTGAGGAAATAGTGGAGAAAGGGGTGTTGCCAGAACCACTCATCCGTGGAACAGAAGACCACTGTACATTATGTACAGGACCCACTGTACATAGATCTGTCAACTTGACAAACCGGCTCTTTTTGGCTAGAAACGGAGGGGATCCCTCCAATTTAGTAGTTTGACTGAAAGTCCTATTCGAGGCCCATGTAGTAGGCGTGATCAGAGTATTGCTGGACGCTAGATTCTTGATAAAACTGGGTATAAATTGATGCCGAAATGGAAAAATTGCTCCTGCGACCGCCATGGTTGTTTGGTGTATGCAACCACGCTTTCAGGAAAACCGTGAATTTTGTCGTGTACATTTTGTGTACATTGAATTATACATTTTTCCTGGAAGCGAGGCAAAAACACCTGCGCATGCTCATTTGGAACAAAAGTGTAAACTTCCGGTTTTTAAATTTTCTGTCTGCTTGTACAAACTTGTTCGCTTCTACAGCCATAATTAACAATAATTAAGTGTGACTTTGTTCTATATGAGGCTGCCTGTTGATGTTATATTATCATGGCATCAGGAGGCGCTAATTTGAATGACTCCCTCGAAGAAATAAACAGAGGAGTGCGAGGTAGATATAATGTGTACACTGATTCTCATGCTGCATAAGTAACTGCACTGCCACTGTTGCCAAAGTAGGGCCTGTACATCTAACTTAATGATGAGGCCCCCTATATGTTCTGTATTTAATCTCAAAAGTTTAGAGTAAATAAAGTTTATGCTTGATTCGCTTGAATGAACTGACTGCAGAATATCTATTACTTTGTTGTTTGTATTCATACACGGGAACGTTTTGTCCGATTGTTTTGCCTTTTGGGCTCGGGGAGTGTCTGCGTGAACTGCTCTGGGCTGGCTCTGCTGATTAATGAATCGTTGTTAATTGTGGCATCCACGTCGTCCGCCACTTAAATGATTATTGATTTGATAACCACAGTCATCCGAAGTCACAATCAATGTCACATCAAATAGAGTGTTTGTGACTTATGATCATCGTCTTTTGTAGGTCGAGCCCATGAGAGCATTCATCAGTTGAGAAATGCCCTCGGTAAACCCCCGGTTGTCACAGCAGGCCCAAGAAGTGAACGCCAGGCCAGAGGTCACCAGCGAGCACATTCCTGGGGAGACAGAAGCTCTGCAAATGATTACTCCTATCGTGCTGCTGTGTCAAAATTACGAGATATGCTCAAGGAGGGTGAGAAGAGACAAGCACAACCTGGGCCTCCTGGTGGATTACAGTTTTCACCCCCAAGGGTAAGGATTGACAATCGAATTCAAAAACATTTCAAGTTTTTGTATTGTTGAATGTGAAGAACGGTTTAGAAATTATAAACAATGTTCATTGTTGTGAGGTACCAGAGAGATGCTGAAAGTTTCATAGTTATCTTTAAAATAACAATAAAAAACTTCTGTTTTATTGTGAGTTTTTGCTATTTTATTGGTGTTGTTACAATATAGTTATTTTTATTTTTCTGGTATTTTCTCTTTTCAGTGGTCACATATACCTCATGATGGGCAGGAGTCTCCCCATGCTTTTCATGTTCCCTCACAGGCTCAGCTGGGTGGAAACCAGTTAAGAGGTGAGGTACCCAGGATTGAGGAGGTCTTGCCAGTCCTTTACCAACAAACTGGCTACATTAGCCAGCTGGAGGGTGAAAATCAGTTTTGCAATGTAAGTTGGAATATTTTTTGACTTGTATGTGGTGTAGATTAGACAGTCCAGGTGGCAAAGACGGCATACTGGGGAACTCTGAGGAATTTAACAAATTTGTGAAAGGGGTGGTTTGCGTATAAGATACCCGTTACCTCATGTTCTTACCTATTCTCATTGTCAATGATTGCATGTTATCTCTGCACCGCAGTTAGTTCTTCACAGCTGCAGTTTTGCAAACCAGTGTCTTATACATGCTCCTCCTCTAAAAGTAGTTAGTAATATGTGTCAAGTGAAATTAACCTGAAGCTCAGGATGATTAAGCGTCCATAATGGGATTTAAAAACATTTAAATTGTTGTGACTTTCATTGTTTCTTCTGATTATAGGATGAGCTGACCCAGTTAAAGATGCGTGTTGCTGAACTTGCTGCTGATAACAAACGTCTTCATGAAGAACTCAAGAGAAATGTTGTACAAGAGATTTTACTTGATGATGGGAAGCTTGGACCTCATTCAGCAGCTGAGGTAAGGCCTATTTTGGACTGTTGAAGTTTCGAAGGATGTTCTGTGGATAATAGAGATGGTAATATATATAACATGAAGGACGTAAAGGACTGGACAAGATGAAAGACAACACACATTGTCTTGCAGACATACAGTGAGGTGCACAATCGTGTAGAGTCATCCCAGTGACTGCACATCAGATCAATGCACATTTTTTTTTTACATTTTCTCTCATTCCAGTTACCATTGACCAAGGATGAAGAATTCCAAAATGTCCAATCATCACCAGAACTTCAGGGCAGGAGGTTGTTGTTTGGCAAGTGGCAGAAAGAACTGGTAAGCCACTCCAGAGTCTTAACCTTTACCATTTGTTGTAGTGCTCCATAGACTTGAATTGAAGTACATATAGTACTGTACTGGGAATTGTACTTGGATGTTGCAGTTAGAGATTGAGTTCCAGCTCGTGTCTGACTTTAGGACTAGTAGCTTTCATATAGCTTGTGCAGAAATGAAGGTTCTGGAAATGGCCTCAAGGTGGTGCCTTCCAAACTAGAACTACTGTGCAGCCATTGATCACATACAATGTGATGTTTCTCCTATTTGTAGGAGAGGATCCACACCCTCCATGAGGCAAAGACAAATCGTCAGGAGGCACAACTTAATCAAGCAAAGGATGAAGCAAAGAGGCTTGAGCATGAAGTACAGCAGCTGAAGGCCAAGATGCGGACATCAGAATCTAATCAATCTGGTCGAGGTGGTTTTGGTCTGTGTATAACATGTGCTAAGAATGAAGCTATTGTGGCATCGCCAAGTAAACGTCATTCAGAGGCTATTGATAGGCTCACAAGGTGAGTATCAAATTACAATAGGGTATGGGCATTCTAATAAGCGGTGCTGATTTCCACTAGGGTAAGGGTCAAAATAATGCCAAAACTCTGACAAAGTGGTCATCATGATTGACCGTCAGTGCCATATAGTTTTGCTGGTATGCATATCTAATTCTAATTCTGTTCTGGTCCCTCTCAGCCACCATATTTTAAGACCTATAACTACTGGAAAATAAATTGGACATCAGATGCTTTGTGTATGAAGACTAGAAACTGAAAACTTTTTTCTAGGAAACAAGAGATATTTAGTAATCTTTGGATGGTCTAGGCTATATTTAAAAATATCCACCAATTATTGGGCTTTGAGATGCATTTGATATTTGAACAACCAGCCAAATCATTTTCCTGCTTCTTTCCTCAGGGAGAGAGATGAGCTTGTCGACAGCTTGGCACACCTGAAGTCCAGGCTAGAGGAGATGAAGCAGAGAGAGAACGACTCCTACGACCAAGTAAAAAAAAGTATTATCCTTGTTGAACAGGCAGGTCTTGAGAAGACAGAGGTAAGCACATTTGTTAGGGGACATGCTTGATCAGAAAGAGAGTAGCCTTAGGTGTTACTTCTCCTAACTGGACACTGTCTTCTGCACAGCCACCCCCTTTGAGTTAGGGAGTGAATACAGCAGACTCCCGCTTCACATGCATCTACAAAGTAAGCATCAGCTAAGCATCAGTCCCTTGGGCCTCTTGTTAATTAACAAACTTTCTATTTCAGGCATTAGTCCACAAAGAGCAACTGAATGATGAACTGGCAAACTTAAGGAGGCGTTTTGAGGAACACATTGCCGAGACTCAAAATAAAATTGCTCAAGAAAGATTGGTGATTCGGAAAGAGTTTCAGAGGGAGATTGATGACCAGAATATCAGAGTAAGTCAAGTTGTGCCTGTTTGTTGTACAGATATTGTAAATATTTCTACACTTGGAAACAGCTTGCAGCTTGAATGCAAGCATGATGCCCTACTCACAAAGTTGGGTATCTAGGCTGTCACTGGTTGTTAGTTTGTTAATGAATAGCACATTTGTATCAAGCATCTTGTTTTTTTTCCTCCAGATGAAAGACCTCAATGAAGAACTCGGAAAATGCAAGGTACAGTTAGAGAGGGCACTAAGGGAAAGAGGTGAACTGCAATCCGAGGTCGAGCAGTATAAAATCCAGTTCAAATCATACGACACAGACTACGGTCAAGTTCAGGACAGTATGAAACTCCAAATGACCAAGGCTTCCATTGAGAGGAGTGCAGCAATTCAGAATATGGATAAACTACGAACAGAGTTGCAGAGGTTGGAACATGATAGAGATCAGGTTAGTTAATTGACTTGGTAGCATTTCTGATTTGATGATTTAAAATTGTATCCTGTTTTCTACATACATGATATAAGACACCTTCATTGTACTGTATCAGGAAGTCATTGCTGGCTGTGAATTTTGCTGATCCCAACTGATGACTGATGAAGGGCCAGGGACAGATTGTCACTGAAACAGGCTTTGAAATATCAATTGTCAAAGTTTTCACCTCTGCCTTCGCTTTCCTTTTTGCAGGAGAGGTCATGCCACCGATCTGAGGTTGATGACTTAAGACGACGACTGACCATGGCAGAGCGAGACCTGATGGAGAGTAAGGAAGAGTGTATATACCTCACCGGCACAATGCAAGCACTTGAGCGTGATGTAAGTTTCTTTAAAATTTTGCCTGAAGACCATTTGTAAATGATTTCTCCACATTTCAAATAGGTAGGCCTAGACCACTTTCATCTTGGGTTGTGCTATTAAACATTTGAAAATATAATCCTGTTCTCATGAGATTAAGTACTGATACAAGTTCAATGGCTGCATATTCAGTATGAGATTGTAGTGCAAGGAAACCACTTCTAGACTTAAATTATTGTTTTCGTTATCAGGCTCATTTTACCAAGCTGTCCAAGGAGAGCCTCGAGAAGGGCCGCAATGATGACCTCAAGGCAATGGCTGAGAGGGCACGGGTGAGGGAAGAGGAGCTAGGAGGATATATTGAGGTACTCCAGGAAAAGTTTAGTAAGTACATTACTCAAGTGTGAATTCGGCGAGGTTTCTCATACTGACTAAAAAGGCTTCAGAACAGTAAAACCAATAAATAGTTAATTGGATCTGATCAGAAATGAAACATATTGTTGAAAAGGGATCATATTTCCTGCACCTTCTTCAAATCTTGTCTTCATTTGTGTCTTGTTCGAATGTGTTAGTTTTATTTTCCTTTTTTAACGGTTTCTTCATCTCTTTAGCTCGTGCCCGTGCTGATCTTGAAGAGTTGCTGTCCAAGGAGAGAAACCTTGTTCAGAAGCTGACACAGGAATGTCACTCCCTCACAGAAAGATTGGAAAAAGTGAATGAAAAATACAAGTAAGTACAAACATAAAAACCTTGTGATTTTTTTCTGAGTGTTTAACAAGCAGAAAAAGAACTGATGTGTTGATCAATGAGTGTGTGTGAGATTAAAACTGATGCTTGGTCTTATTCTAAGGGACCAGCGACATATGAATTGTTTACATTTTTTCTTTTTTTGCCATATAGGAAAGAAACAAAATCGTTACAGTCAGAAAATGAGCAGTTGACCTACAAAGTACGAAAAATGCAGAAACGAACCAAGGATATGGAGCAGCAGCATGTTGAACATGGACGTATGCATGAAAAGATGAGGCAGCAGATTAAACTGATGGACGAACATGCACAGAGCAATGCAACACAGGTATGTGATGAGTGATGCGTAGTTTGTTAAATTGTGTCATGAAATGGAAATGGGGTCGGTCATGTCAATCGAATAGAAAATGATCCATTCACAAAGGGCTCATGAACTTTTCATTTACATGTAAGTCAATATACTAATGGTATTGTAGTAATCAAAGGGTATTCTCAAGAAATGTTAACTGATGAATGGATAATTCCTATCATGGTTTCTGTTGTCAAATGCTGGACTGGTTGTGTCAAAGATGATCTGTGTTGAGTAAATCAGGATGAATAAGACATGGAATCCTCTCTCATGCTACTAAGAACTATTGTTGTTGTTGTTTGAATGTCGTCTCATGACTGTTTGTTGTATCATTCACTAGGTTCTTGACCTCTTGGCTCAACAGACTGAGTTGATGAAGGACCGTCAGATGCTGGCCAAGGAGGTCGAATTCCTCCGTAATCAAGTGACCCCATATAATGCTTCAGACGTTGACAAACTCTTCACGACAAACAAAGGGAAAGTGGAGAACATACTTGACACTCTTGTGATGAAAGAGATGGAAGCAACTACCAGTGATCACCCTGGCACTCTTAACACCCTGGACTTGTAAATCTGTACTCAAGTGCTGAAATGCAAGGAAAAAAAGAAGTGCCTACCCTAACCATTGCTCGGGTTATGTGCCCTTGGACCAGTATTATTGTAAACTTTGCAATTGTAAATTATTTCAAACAGCAGCTGGACTGCCGCTATCAAAATTGTGCATATCATGATTGATGCCATAAATACTGTATCTGCTCGATTGAGAAAGCTGAGGCCTTAACTTTGTGAAAAGAAAACTGGGTTGTACATGACGTACATAGTTTATTGCTATGAATAGTGTAGAAGTAGATAATTTAATGGGTATTAGAATACTAGGTACAATATTCTTTTGTATACCATAGAGTATGAAATAAACACATATAATAATATGGCAATGTTTTTTTCACAATATGACAGTGTCTTAGGCCAGTTCCATCCATCAGAAATATGCTGGAAGCTGATTAGGTTACAAGCATACTTGTGCCAAGTGAACCAGTCTGGTTCACTGATGGGATTATAATATAGCAGAAAACTATTGTATTTTTATACACTTTTTTATCGTTTGATAATAAGACATTAGAATAGATTAACTTTAATTTTATATTAAAAAAATTATCAAAATAATTCTTCTGTTTATTTTTTCTTCTTCTGTTCACTCCTGCCTTTACTGTCAAATATGTGACCGGGATTTTATGTCCACGTCACAACCTCTGTAAAATTGGCCTGCTAGGCCAACTAAAGCATGTGGATGACAAAAATCCATTCAGGTTTAGGTAGTATAGACCATAAACCATTACCATGGGACTCCAAGGAGCAGGTTATATGATATAACTGGTGAGGAAGACTTGGACAACTGCCAGAAATAGAGCAGTTCATAAGAAGAAGAGGGTGACAGTCAATCGACAATCTTTGTAATCTGTATATGTGTACTTGTGTAGACACAAAATCACTGCAGTTATAACTGTGCTTGACCTTGGTGATGAAGACAACATCACAACAGTTGGGCACAATTTGGAGACAAAGTCACAACCAACCCTTTTCCACTGGTGTCACCTTTCTCACACAGGTGGCGCTGCCCGACCTAAATTTTGTAAACAAGATGGCGAAGCATGTGATTTGGCGGGTTCCTCATCGAAAAATGTGCAAATAAAGTGCTTTTGAGGACACGAAAAGTATGTTGCATAACTTTTGCAAAATCATGATGTGTAGCAGTCAAGGTGTGCGCTGTCATTATTTTTATGATTTTGCTGTGTGAGGCTACATTTGTGGCCAAAACTTACCACCTCCGTCGTGATGACGAAAGCGCGGCGCGATCCAGACAAGATGACGTTTTTGACACGAAATTTCGGGCACCTGTAAAATGAGTTAGGGCCCGAAGGTCTGTTTTATATATGCACAATATTTTGCCATTTGTGATCAAATATGTGAATATTCTGATCGAAGCGTAATTTTCATTTTTCTGACTGATCCAGCCCGGCAATTTTTTGTTGCCATCCTGCTTGTGTATTTCTATGCAAATGTACAAGAAATGTACAGTGTACATTTAGTACACAAATGGTAGTGCATATTTCAAGGTTACAAACTGTGAGGCTGAGGAATCTAGTGTTCACAAAACTGTGTTGATGTTGGCCCATATGAAGAGATTGTTGGTGGGGTCAATCAGTTGGAGAGCATTGTTACTTCTCCAGTTTATAACGCAATTTATTCCAATTTTCATGATATTGGCAAACAGTCAAATTTATCATCCCCTCCCTGCAGAAGGCTGAATTTCGCAAGCGTGAATTGCATCATTGGAGGGGTTGGCTCAGACAGTCAGGGTATAGTCGGTCATTTTGACAAATGATGCAATCACGTTGACCGATTAGGAAACAAAGATCATATGGCTGTAGACATGGCCTGTTGATGGCGGGTTGTGTTCTACTTTTACTGAAAATTAGGCAAGACCTTGAAAATGATTCAAACTCACCTTGCTCTGTGTTTGTTTAGGGTTGCAGAAATGTTTGTTGTGGTTAACAGTATATCTTGAAAGGTTTGTTTTTATTACTTTTGTGAGATCCATATTGAACTTGAAGGATGTTGTTTACTAAACCTTTAACAATGGAAGTTTCACTGTACTCTTATGAGCTTCTCCATTTTACTAATTACAGGCTAAACATCCATGATGGAGAGTCTTGATTCGTCAAAGAAGGCACGGCCGTCATTGTTTGAGTCGTTCAACGTCCAAGACAGCGACTCATCTGGAGGGAAGGCATCACCGACCCCCCTCAAACAAATCAACTGGGACAAGTTGTCTGTCTTGTTAAAACCTAATGCTTGCAATGGTGACATTTCAAATAAGACACAAAAGTCAGAAAAAGAATCTGTTGCCATTGATATCGATGACAGTGCTTCTGAGAACTCAAATAGTGGACATAATAGTGGGTCTTGCATTGTTGGACAATCTGGTTATCACACTGGTGATCGGTCCGAGGCTCACTCCCTTGGTGACCATGACAATACGATTGGTTCCTTTAATCACACTTCAGGGACCATCTCAAAGGCGCGTAAGCTCACGCAGGGAAAAATAGATGGCTTTTTCCAGAAATCGCCACCTCCGGTTCGCAGTTCAGAAAAAACTTCTTTTCATTCACAGTCTGTCTCCGGTGAGAGTTCAAAATTGTCACAAAATGGCCAGATAAAGTCGAGTGAACAAAGAACTGAATCAGAAAAGTCGAGGTCTGAAAAAAGTCACCATTGGGAGAGCAGCAAATCTGGGCATCATAAAAAGGAGAGGTCACATAGTCATAGTTCATCGAAGAGGCATGATTCAGAAAAAAGTTCCAAGTCTTCTGGCGAGAAACATTCATCCTCACACAAGAGTAGTCATCATAGGCATACGAAAAGTACTGGCAGTCATTCTGTTTCAAGTCGGAACAATGAAATAAAAAAGACTGAAGGACAGGACTTGCGAACCTTTAATATGTTTGAAGTGACCACTATGAGTCTAGCTAAGCGTCTAAAACAGGGTGATTCGGACAAGGTGAGCCCTGCGAAAAAATCTCATACTGCAGTCTCGGCAGGTGAAAAGTTATCGAAAGATAAACTTTCAAAAACTGAAGATGTAAGGAAAGATAAAGTTACTGAGAAAGACATCAAACATAGTAGCTCACATGAAAAGAGTAGACATAAGTCTCATGAAAAAAGTTCGAACTCCACGAAAGAACATGCTAAAGTTATAGAGGGCAACCACAGAACTCCAGAGAAGGGTCGTCATTCTTTTAAACCTAAGAGCAGCCAGGATTCTCCAAATGAGAAAACACCATCAAAAATCGGGTCTCATTCCAAGGACCGGGGACATTCAGAGGAAAAACGCACTCAGAACTCCACGAATGAACATGCTAAAGTTATAGAGGGCAACCACAAAACTCCAGAGAAGAGTCGTCATTCTTTTAAACCTTCTAAGAGCAGCCAGGGTTCTCCAAATGAGAAAACACCATCAAAAATCGGGTCTCATTCTAAGGACCGGGGACATTCGGAGGAGAAACGCACTCCTCAGAAACACCACACTCCTCAGAAACCCCCTACATCTCAGAATGACCACAGTTCTGTGAAGAAAGATCACAAGGGTGACCACCGGCAGTCATCCAGTTGTCGGGTCATTACTCCAGAAATGATCTATAGCCAGGTTTATGGTTCAGATGTCTCCGCACCTAAAGTAAGCAACACTCTAAAACCAAGTTCTAAAACTTCACTTCCTAAGGTTGAGCACAAAGCCAGTGAAAAGGGTCACAGAGAACATTCAAAGGACAAGTCGGCGAGTCATGATATCATTCCAAAGAAAGTTCTTGAAAATAGAGCTCATGATTATTGGACGTCGAAAAAGGTCCAACCTGACTCTGATTATTGGACCCCGAAAAATGTCCAGTCGGACAAAGGTGAATCGTCACAAATCTTAGGAAAACATTTCTACAAGTCGGATAGAAATGAGGGACTTAATGCCAGAGAAGGAAACAGCTCGAAGTCTCACAAGAAGAAAACTGATTTGGTTGATATTTTCAACATGTTAATGGATCCCAGCGATAGTGAAAGTGTGCCTTCCAAGTCAGTTTTGAAAAACGTTGCTCAGGTTCCAAATAAAAGCCCTCAAGTCAAAACGGACAATTTGAAAGTCTCCAATAAGAATGTGTTTGCAACTATGGCCAATTTTTCAACAGGCGAAGCAGGTGATAAGGCTGGTCTTGATGATTATACTCCTGTCAGTTGCTCTCCTAATAACTCAAAAGATTCTCAAGACATTTCTGAATCTGCTGCTGCTTGTTCCACGCCGGTAGCTTATGAGCTAAAAAAGGTCTCTGATATTACCAGTGTTGATAGCATAAGTGCTCTATGGACAGACAGTGGGACTACCAACCTCAGGGTTCCAGATTGTCAGGCAAAGTCTCAAGATAGCATCGAAGAGGAGACCAGTGTTCTTCCTTCTATCCCCATACTGGCGGAAATTGGGTCAGATTCCTGGAATACTGGTGGATCAAAGATGCATCAAGATAAGACAATAGCCGGTGAATTAGACTTAGAAACAAATGTATGCAGGTCAAAGTCAGATAGCCTGGAGGAGGAAAAACCTGAGAGCAAAACAGGTAGTCCAAATTTGTCTCCTAATCCTGAGGAAGAAGTTTGTAATTTTGTCTCTCCTTCTGTGTTGCGGGTTCCTGTCCAGGAACATGGTGACATCTCTGCCTCTGTGTCACCTGCTCCTGGTGAGAAACTTGGTGACATGGTTGCCCCAGTGCCAGCAGCTCATGTTGGGGATCTTGGTGGCGTGTCTGGCTCTGTGCCTGTTTTAAACTCCTGCTCAAGTGATTTAACAGTCGATGACCAATCAACAAGATCTCAGACAGCTAGTGCAGGCAATGAGCAGGCCACTGTTGAATCGGACATTGTCAGTCTTGGCGGTTCATCAGTGTTTGATGATACAGCGTCCAGTTGTGTTAGAGTGGATGAAACCTCGGAAATGAACTACGAAACCTACTTGACAATGATAAGCGATCCAAGTGATAGGGATGATAAAAGCTCTGTTAGTGGTTTTTCTGTAAGGACTACAACAAGCACTGATATGTCAAGTTCTATAATTTTCAAGGACATTTCTAATGATGCAGTTCCTGACATGTCTGCTGTTGCAACCCAATCTAAGACTGTTATACCTATGCAGAAAGTTACTGAGACAGGTTTGACAGATGACAAAGATTCTATTGGCTCAGATAGTCCAGTGGATCATGAGGAAAACGATGAGGTAAAATCTGCTGATGGTGCTTTCAATGTTGGCAAGGTGATACTCGTAGATGATGACACTGTTCCGTTTGGAGATGAAGTGTGCCCCGTAGGCAAGGCGTGCGAACTTGTGACATCATTTAGCTCCCTAAAAAATCTCGGTATTGACCATGAGGAGAGCTCATTACATTTGCATTTGTCATCTGAGGACTCCCTAGATTCTGTGTCTGGTGAGATCCACTGTTCAGCTACTATTGAAGATATTTCTTTCCCGGTGCGGGTTGGTGCATCTCCTGAAGTTTATGCAGACGCATTTGTAGAAAATGAGGAAGAGAACTTGGAGCAGGATCAGTTGAATTGTTCAAATGAATCTGTCATTGTCAATTGTGTCATTGAGGGAAATGAGGTCAAGGGATGTGTCGAAGAGGTTGACCTGGTCTGCGTTCAGGGAGAGGAAGGCCCTATACTAGTCGTGGAGGAACAGGACAAGACTTCGATGAAAAGTACAGTGGTTGTTGAGGAAGATAGCGTTCTTTCGTCGAATATTTCTGCTGGGGACTTTACTATGGCTGGTGTGATTGAAGCAGAAGAATACGATGCTGAAAGCGTTGACGATCTTATGTCGGAAATTGACAACGTTTTGATGGAAATTGGGGAAACAGGACAGGAAAGTCGGGATCAAACGCCAAACCGGCTTGAGGTCCCTTTGGAAGGGCTTTGGTCTGATCAGCCACCAAAGTCTTTTGAAGAACCATGCGATGAACAAAGAGTTGGCAATGTGCCAAGTGTGTCGTCTGCTCCCTCTAAAAAAACCGACAAGACCATTTCCTTGATTGAAAAGACACTGCATGATTCTTGCAAATCTCCATTACAAATTCCCATTGCTTCAGAAGCTGAAGCTGTCTCTGAACTAAAACCTAGCATTTTGCGACAAGAAGCCGCCCTGAATGAGTCTGATGTTGATAAAAAAGATGCAGCAGAGATTTCAAAAACTTCCATGTCATTGGAGTCTTCTTCGTCTGAAGAGGAAGAAGAGATTACGCCAAGGCAAACCCGATCACGTACCAGGACATCTGATAGCCAATCGGAATTCTCATCACCCGCACCAAGAATTCCCAAATTAAGGCGCAGTTTCAAAGCTGGTGATAAATGTGGGCTGTTGGCTGCAGTTGAGACTGTTGCAAAGGAAAGTTCTAAAGATAAAAAGGTTACTAAATTACAGATGGTTCCCAAAGAGGCTGTTGGCATGAAAAGACCAGCAAATAGACCTGTTATTCCCAGGGATATTGATTTTGAGAGCGAGTCTGAACCAGGGATAATAGAGAAAGACAGTTGTAAGATTGCCTCTCATTTACAAGGAGACCTAACAAACAGTGCCTCCGATACTGGTGAACTGGTCAGGAAGTCCAGTCGCAAACGGAAAGTGAAGTCGATGGGTGATGACGTTATTGTGTTTGCTGAAGCTGGGACCATGAAAAGTGACTTTTATACCCAGGCTCATGAATATTTTCCGAAAAGGGTACCAGATGTAGAAGCATCTGTAACCAAAGAAACTGGTAGTGCAAAACCAGCCAAATCTAATCTGCCAGCTTCCAAAACAAACTCAGTTGAAACAGCAAAAGAAAAAGGTAAGAAAACTGACAAAGCCAGTGAGAAAGACAGTTCCCATGAACCCGTTCGAAGACTAAGGTCCCCTGCCAAAGCTGAAATGCATAGTACAGTGAAGGAGCTGAGAAGAGGCTTACCTTCAAGTCCGGGAAAGTTTTCAAAAGACCAACGGAAATCTTTAGGGTTTATCAAACGTGTTGCGGGAAAGGAAAGTCTTTCATCTAATAAGCGAAGGTCAGTGGACACCAAAGTTGCACGGAGGGCTAGTGATAGTGATAAGAAGAGAGGTCGGACGGTGTCTTGTGATGATCGAAAGATAAAATTGTCCAGTTCTATATCAAAATCGAATGCCATACCATCGCGTAAACGAAATAGAAGTGATGAACTATCTAAGAAAAGGTCCAGTGAATCTAATGTGAAACGGGGTAGAGGTCGACCAAAAAAGGACGTCGTGGGGTTGAAAGTTCAAAACGTCAAGAAATCAGTCGAAGATGCTAAAAAACTCAAGCAGTCAGATTCCAGTGATATGTCGGACAATAGTGATGAGGAGATAGTGGATGATGATGATGAATTTGCTGCAGGGTCTGAGTCTGATTCTGAAGAGATAACAGATTCTGAGTTGGAAAAGACCTCAGATAGCGATTCATTTGCTGGTCCAGGTCGAAGGAAGAAAGCTGGGAAATATTCGTATAAAAAGGACGATGATTACAGACCTGCCAATGTTGGCAGTGGGGCAAGAAAAAGGGGGCGCCCGAGAAAATGTGTGTTCAGGCCTGGTAACGACAGTGAGCGCGACAGTAGTGAGGAGTTCCAATCAAGTGCGTGTCGGCCTCTCAAGAGAAAAATGCATATTTTATCGCCAGTTTCTAAAATAGCAAAGACGTCTAGAAAAACTGATGCTTTAACGGCTGCGGAGGCTGCTGCGGCCAAACAGAAAGCAGAGAAAGAGCAAATGAAAAATAGGCATAGGAATCTCGTTAAGAGAGCAATCAGTACACAGAATCATCATAAGTTGAAAATGAAACCGTTCAAGCGAAAACAAGTTCGTGCCATTTTAGTTGGGGAGAGAAAAAGGCTTGAACGAGGTGCTAAAAACCGTGTCTCCATGTACTATTCTGATGGTATGGAGGACATGGCATCCGACTACAGTGAGGGTGAATCTAGCTCAAGTTCTGATGATTATCTCAAAGACATCTACAGTTTGTTTGGGGGAGATCAGGCGGACAGAGCTTCCGCAGACGGCAGTGATCAGGAATTGGATAGCACTGTTGTACAGAATCCATTGAATATTCCATACTACCCTGAAATACGAGAGGCAGCTCTTAGGGGTGTGCAGAATAATAACTGCCTACTTGTGTTCAATGACGATACACATTGGAATGATGTCGCTGAGGAAATGCCGAGTAGATGTGCTTCGATTTGTGACAAGTTCACTGGGGCTGTTGTGACGAGTATTCAGTATCAGTTCAGGGATGATGAGTGCTCTGGTTACGATAGCAATGAACCAGAAGTGAAACGGACTAGAAAATCAAAGAGGAATGATACAACATCTCCTTCTTCAAAACCTCGGCTAAAAAAGAAATATGTGCACAATGAAACCAAAAACTTTGACAGAACACCGGTTAAATTGACCAGGAGGGAAAAAGCTCGGACTATTGAAGAAAAACAGGATCATGTGCAGACAAATTCTAAACATGTACCAAGTATTGCCTCAGACTTGGAGAGTACCCCGATCAAAGTTAATAATGGATCTGAGTCCAGGAATGATACCCCTGGCAGTGACTCGTCAGTTGTGATCATCAACAGCGACAACTCACAGTCTCCACGGAAGAAAGATTTGATGAAAGATAGGAAGGGTGTTCTCGGTTTATATGAGGAGTTTATGTCCATGCTTCATAAGGAGAAGAAACGAGATGAGGATGAAAGCGAAGTTGTCTGTCTCGATGGAACGGAGTGTGATAAACAGGACAGGAATGATACATCTGAACAGGATGAAGGTTCTGTGTTAGCCCACAATGCAACAATTCATAAATCTGTCCAATTGACTAGCAGGGAGGTGGGAAAGGAGACAGGTTCTACTGCCCCTTTGCCGAATGGGAAACCAGGATCTGAACCGATGGACTGCGATAGCCTTGTTGGTGCAAATGATGAAAATGAAAACATAAGCAAAAGTAGCACAGGTGTGAAAGTCATGAAAAGGATTGTCAAATTCTCTGCTAGTCGTGAGCTGACCAAATCATTTGGTCCAGATAAAGAACAAACTAGTGGAGATGTGATTTCGAATAGTTGCAAGTCTGTCAGGGTCAGTAAGCTTGATGTTCCTGCCGAAGAAACGGAGGAAATAAACAAAAATTCTGCAGATAGTGCGAGGGGCACTCTCACTAGTGTTCGGCATCGGGACTCAAACAATCCATCGGCTTGTGAACAAGGCACAACTGTTAGTGATAAAGAGACGAATGATGCAATTTCTGTTGAAAAAGCTACGGATTTTGACGATGGGGACAAAAAAGAAGCAAATGTATCTGAATCGATAACAGTGACCCATGTTTCTGAACCTAACAAACTTGTGACCGCTGCTAATGATGAGGACACTTATATTCTTGTCGACTGTGATGGAGAATTTGTGCTGGATGAAAAAACAAACATAATGGACCTTACGGGCGAAAGTGACGTCGCTTTCTTAGAGAGCAATGCGAGCGTGTTGAGCATGGAAGAATCATCATCCACAGCTGATGATCCATTGGTACGTGAGCTGGTTGAAGCTATCAACTTGGATCACAACTACGTCAAGAAGAGGGCGATCAATCAGGTGTGGATCCGAGAGGAAGATTACAAAGCAGGGCTGTTCAATGCGGTAAGTTCTCGTCTGCTTTCTCTTATCTTGAGCATTCAATGTTTATGGTCACTTTGCCATATTTGCTTAATTGGTTAGTTATGTAACCCTGTATGTTTCTGCCATTGTAATCCTGTCCAGGGTCCTTCACTTGTGTACATCACTTGTGGTCTGCAGGACACTGATTTCTTCCCTACATTTTCAGGCAGTGAATTTACAGGACATTGGTCCATTGCTGTCCTTCTCCAATGAAGTTGGTGCTTTTGTTGATAACGAGACCCGTTTGACGTTTAACGTGCAAGAACGGATCCCACCAAAGCAGGTATGTAACTTAGAGACAGTTCTATCGAGCCATGGATATGTTCTCATTACTGCATGAATTATCTAATTCCTCTGATCCCTTATATTTGTCAATAGCATGAGGTTGATTGTTTTTTCTCTGTAATATAAGATGTGTTTTATTTTGTAGTTATAGCATAGCAAAAACTTAATTGACCAAAAACAGCTGTGATACTGGCTTGCTTAATATCCAAAATTGTTGTGATCTAGCTTCTTAACTAATGACCGGTATGCATGTTTTTCAGTCTTCCAAGCAATAGTATTTGAGTTCATACCAAGAAATGAATGATATTAAGAACAAGTCTGGTTATAGTTGAGTGATGGTACTCGGTGCTGTGATTCATTTGAGACCCTAACGTTTAAGAAAATGCATGTAGTTGAGTTGTGCTTTGCTTCTATTTTCAGGTATCTATCCTCGCTGGTCGTTGTGGCTTCAAAAATTTTAGAGACTCTGGCGATAAATTGCTTAAGACGAAGTAAGATACAGATCATTTTGCGTATATGTTTCATACTAACTTTGGGCGGTGGCTCTGCATTCAAATCTACTGTCCGTTTCTATGCAGCATTCATTGTCAATGATTCAAGTACAATCGAACCTCTCTATTGAAGATCCCCTCGAGAATGACAAGTGCTGTCGTTAATGGAGAGGTGTCCTGATTAGAGAGGTCATATTGAGTGTAAACAAACAATTTGAGACAAAAATTAGTGTCCTATTATTGAGAGGGTGTCCTTCAATGTCCTTGATAGAGAGGTGTCCGCTGAGGGAGGTTCCACTCAATTTAGGTTGAGAAAAGCTGTTGACGGTGTCCATCTTGTATTTGCATCGGCATAAGAATTGGAATGGGAAATCTTTCTCTGTGAAAGAATAACCATGCTTAGTGTGCACATTATTTCTTGTCTGCCTCATTGTCCGTTACTGTGATCCTCTTGCATGACCTCCTAAACAATACATTTTTGAAGTCCTGAATATTTGGTTGAAATCTCTAGCCATCGTCATGAAATATATACTCAAAATGTGTATCTACTGCTTCTAACTGTTCATACTACCTTTGCTGGTGTCGGTGCTCTGCTTGAGTTGTATATGTTGTCGGGATTTTAGTTATTGACCAATTATTTTATACCCAACTGGCAAATTTTGAATCGCTTGTGGTACTTTTGGTTTAGTTGTGTTTGTAATTCATCAGTTCCTACCATGTTCCTTTTCCAATCTTCATAAAATAAAATAAAATAACATAACATAACCTACAGATTCATTCCACGCACCTTTTTACAGTGACTTTGTGGCCATGGCACCAACCTCTTTTAAGTTTCCTTCTTTACGATTTCCCCAACAACTTACTAGTTGGGTAGAGATTTATGTCCGATTAATGGGCAGGGCACTTGACCTATCCTACACCTAGAGATTCCTTTGCTGTTGAAATCACACTACCACCCTAAATTAAATTAAATTGCTCATCTTTGTAGAAAAAGTATGACGTTACTTCCTTTGAGCATCTTATCCTGCTAAGCTAAAAACCCATTACTTCAATTAATCAATTAATCAATTGAAGTATAAATCATTAAATGGGATGAGTTTTTGCTGTACAAGTGTGTCAGGTGTGGTGTGTTTCCTCAATATGTTCACAGATGGCTCTATGGTTCCTTTTAAAGTTTTCTGACAATGGAACCTACCTTACCAGACACCTCTGTTATAAGTACACCCTCTCTTTTAAAGGACATCACATTTCCTCCCACTTTGTCCTTTGCATTGAGTTTGACCTCGGTTATCAGGACACATACTTAAGGACAGCATTTGTCCAATTAAGGACTCCCAAATTGAAGACAGCATTTGACTATCTATGGTTCTGTGTCAATAACCATTGATGAGTGGGTGTGCTATTTTATCAAGGCACTTTTATGAATGGCACAGTTATTCATTGATTGAAATTATTTCAACCAACTGAATTGTTTCAGTGGAGTGCCGCCCTTGTTTGTCAATATTGAATATTGGTCAAATGTGGTGACAATGTAAGTATTTGAGGTCAGGTTCGAGGGTCGGTTATTGTCTCAGTCTGAGACAATCAGTCACTTGATGGGGAATGTCCTTAATTTCATGATTCGTATTGGGGTGTTCCACAAACCTAAAATTGTGAATCCTCTATCTATCTTGTCAAACCTACTTCATCATAAATGTCTGGCATTCATTTCATCATTTCTTAAAGTGTATCTTTAAAAAGCAGAAATCAAATGTCATTCAATCAAGTTATAAAGAAGTATCAGATTTTAATCTATGACAAAAAGGTCTAGTCCTTCGCTGGTTTATAATTATATACATCCCTTCATTTGATCATTTACTTGAAAATATCAAATAGTATTTACAGATGAGGAACTTTATTGCCTGTAGGCGGCAACAGGTTACGGTCCAATACGCTATAGATTTCCAGCCCATGTCAATTTCATCCACAAAAGGTTTTGTATTGTATTTGACCGCTAACTATTACTCCCACCTATTGTCAGTGAAGTACCTGTTAATTTTTTTGGTACCGTGCAATCAGCTGAGCAAAACAATGGATCTAGGCCTTTGCACTATTAGATTTTTTGTGCAGCTGCTTGGCAATTTGTCAACTCACTGTATTTTATGATGTCATTGTTTTAAAATTCTAAAAAATAAAAAAATAGAAAACCCTCTGGTCACTGGTTTAAAACTCCAAACAGCTGATAGATATGCCCTCAATTTCAACCATACTTCTGTGCCCCACTAACCTCTTCCTTTTGGGGTTGATTAGTCAAGATGGGATTAATTAGGCAATTAAACAATTGTCATTGTCTTAATTGATTTAAAGTGTTTGAGGACAATACTTTCATCCATTTATAAAAGGTTTATAATATTAATAAAGTCTTGTTGCAATTAAAATTCCTTTACTCTTAGATGAGTGAAGTTCACTCTAGGGTCAAGAGATATTGGATAGCCTCAGTTTGATGACCAAGTTCATCCGATATCTTATGACATGTATGAGAAAATATGCATCTCATGATGCAGATGTCTGGTTACACTTTGTCCTTGATTTTGCTATAAATCATGCTGGCAGAGCAGGCTGCGTTGTGTCAGACTCAGAGGTAGCTAATTTGTGATCTGGTGATAATTAAAGACATGCTTTGTGGTTGGTCTTTATATTCAAATCAGGAGTTCCAGCAGAGAGTTCAAGGCTGTGGTTTATTGTGAAATCTAGGTCACAAGATCATGCTCCAAAATCTGACTATGTTTTCTTGTTGTTCATTCCAGGATGAGCCAAATGCCGACTGCCAGTGATCTTGATGCCATTCACAACTACCACAAGCCACCTTCCCAATCATGACCAGATGTCAGCTAGTGCAGTGCTAATATTCAAACTGACAGCTTTTGCCTATTTTTACTTATTAGTGTTCAGATGTCAGGCCTGGGTGTGGCTTTGTGCAGTTTTGTTTGATATAAAATTTGTTGCTGAGCTTTGATACTGAGGGAAGGGTACGATAATTGAGCTGTGGGAGATCCTGGAAGGAACCTAGTCTAAAAGAATGGCTTTGGAAACCAATCTCTTACTTACCAAATTGGTAGAATAGAGAAACCCTCTCTATTATTTCTCGAGGAGTTCAAATCACTTCAGCCTTCGATAGTGGAACAAGGTATACATGTCTACCTCAAACTCCAAAAACATCTGTAGCAGTAATTTTTTCCTAAGACTTCTTAGTGACGTATGCATATGATGAGATAGAGGGTTTGAACTGTATGATTACTTTCTGTGAAAGTGCTGTAAATTTTAGTGAGGAAGCAGTTTGAAGAAGGTGTCAAATTCTGTGCAGCAATCAATATCATTGACCCACTGCCTCCGACAATTGTACTTTTTTTGTGCCGATGTACACTTTTATATATGTTATTTTAAGTTTGGTGAATACTTACATCTCTCTTTAGTCTTTTTGTTCTGTGAGAAAAGGTTGTAAAACTGTTTGTTCCATAGCTTCTGGTGCACTAAAAGTTGATAAAGTTGCGACGGGGACAATAAATCGTTCGCCTCATAGCATAATTGCCTAAGTCATATTTTGGCCAAAATGTGAACATTTTATGTCTGTGTCACTTTTCTGTGTTATTCAAGCATTGTTTACTTATTTAATGGTTTTAAAAATGTTGAGACATCTGTTATAAGTTTTTGTTAAAGTTCGAATTAAAATTTCCTAAGCGTTGTCTAAAAAAATGGTTCTTTAATTTTTCTCAAAACCTTCAAAATTAATATGAGTTAGGCAATTATGCTATGAGGCTAACGAAATTCATTACATGGACCTGCTGAGGCAAAAGACAGTAACTAGTAACTCCATTGGGCAGTTTTAGTCAGTCAAACCACAGCTCAGAATAATCAAGAGGTTCAGATGAGTGTGATTTTATCATGATCTCATTTGAACAAAATCTCACCTTATACTGCCTTTTGCCTTAGTAGGGCAGTGAGGTTATTAAGCAGCTATTGTTCAGTCATAGAGGTTATGTTGTGAATCAGTATCTTGTGATGCTATCTTCTTGAGGCAGGATGTATGATCTGCCCTACTTAAAGATGTAAACAAGTTGTATTTGGTACAGGAGCACTTATTCTTGGAACAGGTTCAGTTCATGGCTCTTGTTGACATGTTTCAAGATGCTGTATTGTTGGGGCGATCTCAGAAATCCTGTGCTGCACACTAGCAGGCAACAATTTATATGTGACGTCTTTTTGTGAACAAAGGTATTTGTCATGAACAAAGAGTGATGGAGGCCTACTAAAGCTTGATTGTATTGATAGCATGTAAAATGAAACTGCTTTATAAAGTACATGTTCATTGTATGATTGTATTCAAAAATAAGTTAAAGCTTGTGCACTCGCTCATCTGTTGCCATATATGACTAGCTTTATTTGCCGAGTTCCTCGGATCGGCAGCGTAGAAGAAGTGCTGCCTGCAGACATGACAGATTCTGACCAGCAAAGCACAAGGAGGCGGCTTGTGCAGACATAGGTAATTTCTTGTATGTTCAATTTTGTGTCATATGTACATAGACATGTACAGATTTCCATGCCTAGGACCTGGGCTATATAACTTTGGTATGCGATGGTATGAATGGTCTGATGATAAAGTATCAAAATCATGTATCCATGTATGTACATTCTGTTTGATTTGCCATTTTTGCATTTGTAATTGACCATTTTGAAAGGACCAGTGTCTTGAGATAATGCGAGTCAGCAGTTGTAATAATCTTTGCCATTGCCAATTGTTGTGATGAAGGTGCCACAGATATTCCTCCAAATATGTGCACAGACTTTTGTGCACATTTTCTGATACATCACAGGACCACTTTCTATACAGGAACTCTTTCAATTATGAGTGCCAGATCAGCATTATCACATGACACTCCTTCTTTAAGGGACATAGTCAAGCCTATGAGATCAGCTAAAGTACTGGTGCACTATAGGAAATGTTCAATATCAAAATGTTCACTCTCTTGTACATCTTTGCAGTTCAGGGGAGGGGTGTGTGGATTTGTTGTCATTGGGCGTAAATCTATTTCTCAGTTATTTTTGTAACGAACCGCTTATGATTAAACTCTGCACCTTTAATGTTCACCTTTTTGGTCCCTCTTTTGAAATTAATGCTTCAAATCGTTGCAACCAGGGTAAAAGTGCGAATGGTAGGTGTTCACAAAACAATGTTACAGTGAGTGATTATTTTAGTCATATAAAGCATTTATTTTCTGTAAACACCTGTAGAATCATTAGTACAGGTCATATTTACTGTTGGTGGACTTGAAATTTGTAGTTAACAGTTTTAGTCAATATCTCGCTAATGTCCTTTACTGCAATCGTTATTTGCCGATCTTTTATCAATACCACCATGAAAGAAAAGTAATCATTCACTTTGAAAGGCTGTTCAGTAATGTGATTGCTGTCTCATTTATTATCATTGGTTAAATTTGATTTTAAGTTTCATTTTATTTGTTGGCAATTTGTCATTGTTGTAAATGGTCTGGCTTGAAAATTTTGTCTGATTTGAAAATCCGAACTAAAAAGCTTTGTTCAGTATCAAAATTATGTAAAGGTACATTGCATCTACTGTGCGCTGGGAAATGTTCTAAAAGTTAAAAGTCACTGAATGGATGGCAGACCATATTCTACCTCTGCTCCCAGAGTTGGCGAGTTTAAGTTTTGCCTTTACCTCTCAATAGGACAAATTTGTTTTATGTTTGCTAAAGATCAAAATCGTTACGGATACCTTTATGAAATACTCATTGTTAAATACCTTCTGTGGTTTCAACTGTGAAACATGATTTGAACAGACTGAACCAGTCGAACAATTCTGCTCCTCGTTTGGGTGGCATTAAAAGTGTTGTGGCTCTACTCAAAGTCTACATGCATTTGCAGTTGATGCAAAGGCTGCTTCAAATCAAATCAAGTCAATAATCACTGACATCACAGATGAGCTGGGGCAATATTTTCTCTGTTCAGCTGTTCCCCAAGCACAATGTAAAAGCATTTTATTCAGTTGTCGCTATTGTTAACTGTAGTTGTTGTGGATTTTGATGGACATCATAATCCACCTTCCAATGAATTCCCAATCATGTTCGGCGTTGACTAATCACAACTGTTAGAATCTTGACACCCAAGGCTTTGACATGATTTGTTATACTCAGGTTAGCTCTGTGTTTTTAAAAGATATCGGCCAGAACTCACTTTTATGTCTGGAGCCCATCCCACAGTTTCTATTCTAATTGAATCTTGCAGCCAAGTCATCCACCCAAACTAGCCACCCACTTCTATGTGTAAGCCAAAGAAATTGTGAATGGTAAAGCCAAACCTGTTTAAGAATGAAATACAGTGGTCTGGGAGTCAGGATTAACTCTTATAGAATCTGTCCTAGAGGCAGTTTAAACCTTACTGTTTTGACAGTTGTGATTGGTGCCACTTTCTCCATTATGCATGTGGAAATGGTTGCAACAGTTTATAACCTAACTGTAATGCTTTAAAAGTCTTCACAAAGTTGTAAGTTACAGTGCACAGCATAGTTTGCTGTGGACCGTTCGTTACTTTCATAAACTGTTCAAGCACAGCCAATTCTGTAAATCACATTATTTTCAAAATGTCAAAATAGAAAAAGCTGGTTTCTCAATCTCATGCCTGGAAAGTAAATCCTAAAAAATCAGTCTTGCCAATAGTAATGTCTACAAAAATAATGTGGTTTACAGTTTTAGGTATTTTGTGTTCACATGTGTCGTTATGATAAGATTATGAGAACTTTGTACAAAATATGAAAAGATGCCTGATATGATCACTGGCTCCGTATGTGTAAATTGTTGATTTGAAAGTGTTAAGCAAGAAAGTGTATAGCAGATTATAAAAGTGATTATGAATATGATTTATCAAAGAAATTGTATTTTCTTGTTTAATGTGTGGCTGGAGGCAATTATGTAAGTTATTGCCCGTTATTGGGTATTTTCAAAATGCTGGTGACTTTATCCAGTGCAATTATGGATTGGTCGCGGTGCGAACAAAGCAAAAGCGTATGTTCTTGACTTTAAAAAGTTGACGACACCATAAATGTACAAAGCCAACTATTGCACCATTGGATGTGTCCTCTCTGAGTGCATTCTGATAAAGTCAGTGACACTGACCTTTTTTTCAGTTATGAAGCAAGAAGTCATAATATCTTGTTCAAAATAGTCTGGTCTTGTGGTTAAATTTAGTAGTCCTATCTCGGTTTGTGGTTAGATCAAAGGCCTCGGGTCAATGGGGGTCAGTCTGTCAGGCCTTCCCCGCATGTCATCGTTGGTGCTCAAGACCTGATATGTCGGTGAAAGTGCTTTGGGGTGATTTTTACCAGCACTTCAGAAATTGCCATTGTTCAACCAGTCCAGTTCTTTTAGCAATGGGATTGTTCTGCTCTGCAGCGATGTGCCAGTGAACTGGTCATCATTACAGCAGTCCTTTCATACTCGTCTCTGTTTCACCCTCTTGATGGTGATTTGGTGTGTCGGTCTAAATCGCCTTGCACCGCCAATGAATGGTCTCAAAGACTTCAATCTCTCCTCAGACAGAAGTGCAAGATTAAATTGACAATGTTTCCCTCATTCTCTGCCAGATTATGTCTTCAGTGCAAGGATTTGAGTTTTCACTGATTGTGACGTGGGCATTGGGCAAAACCTCCATTTCCCTGAATGGCAAACAAGTTCAGGAACAATCTAATCTCTTCTTCCAAAAGCAATATTTGTCCTTATCTTCTTTTAACAATGGCAATGGTGAAATCCACTTGGTGTTATCTCTCTTATCATGTTGTTGAAGGCACTGTGGGAGGGGTACCTAAAAAATTTATATGAATATGCAAACCTGGTTATCAATATTATCAATTCACTCTGTCAATGAAGAATTCCAATATTAATCCGAGTACAATAGCACTAAGTCTTTTGTTAATCACGTTTTGTTTCTGGTTGACACAGAAAACGGTTAATATCAGGGGCCCACCTCAAAGCTTATGCTGCCCATATTGATATCAATTTATCGACATCAATGATGTCCACACATTTTTATCAAAAATGGTATTAGATTCTCCACAGGATTCTCCAACAAATGTGTGGCAGGCCAATTGCACAATGGGTATGTGTACATTACATTGGATGGTCATTATGTGCTTGTAAACCAGCACTTCAGGGAATCGAGCTATGATAACCGGCATAAAAAACAAGGCAGATATCATTGCTATATAAAGAAGAAAACACAGTCGGATTTCACTGAATATAGACAATTGCACTGTGGGCATGTGAACATCACATATTATGGGTGGATTACACTCTGAACAGCAGAGGGGTTCTTTTTTGTAAAAGTAATTTTATTCGCTATCCAATCTCGGTATCTATTGCAGTACCGTTCATAGTTTAGAACGACTTCTGACATGGTCCCCGTTAAACAGCTGATTAAGCCAAACGTCACACCGCCAGCAGTTCTGAGTAGGTCTATACTTTTGTTTCGTCATGTGTCCGGAACTGTAATTTCATCACTGATCAACTAAGGTCAGAGTCTAACGGTTGACCCGGACGCCTTGACTATTTAAACAATCGGGGCACCAAGTGCGGGTTATTACTTGGACTACCCTCGGAGGAAGAATATCAAATCGTGTCGTCTGCTCCGCAACTCAAACAACAGAAAATGAAGCTGTTTTTGTTCCTTGTTGGCCTTTGCCTTGCGATTGCAACCTGCAATGCTTGGTTCATGGCACCCCGAGAGAAGGTACCAGCTGCTGCAGGTAAGAGAAGGTTATATTCCCGATTTCATTCCATTATATTTCAGCCAATCTGACCCAATTAATCCACATTGAGCTCAAATGCCCAGGGTTAGTAAAACTGCCGAAAAGGACAATATTTCGTCCTGAGACGGAACAGATGTCTTAGGTTGTGCCTTTCAGGTGTCTTCAACCACGTATAGTTCTCTAAACCTGTCTTTTAAAAATGTGCACCCATCCCTTGTCCCAGGCTACATTCCGGACGCAGTTCCCATAAGACAATATTTGTATGTTTGGGATGCCGAATGGGCCGCGGCTGGAGTGTAGCCCTGGCCAGATGAAGCACATTCCAAGAAACAGTTGTGTACGACCTTCACAACCTGGGCGAGTAAAAGCGCATTAAGTAGTAGAAGTCCTGTCCCAGGACACTCTATCCTAAGACATTTAAAACTGTTACACTAGCAGCTGTTCTTCTTACTGGTATTTGTTTCCCACTAAAATCTGATCGAAAGACCTAACAAAATATGAAAATCTCATGCCACGTGACAAAAATGCCCCGCCCATCTCGTCTGCAGACCTCGGTATATTGACATAATGTTTTAATTAGATCAATCACAGTGCTTGTTGGAAAACCGATTAAGGTGACCGACTCTCTAGAAGACGGGCAAGTGCGCTAATGAAGCGACGGGGAGTGTCTGGAGACTGCTATTCCAATTTGACTTGTTGGCTAAAGTCACACCATGTCAATATAGCTCTCACACTAGATTTTGTCCTCATCGTTTATGTCAGCACCAACCTGATTCTCACGCGAACTTTTTCAGAGATTGATGAGCAGTGCGTCGCGTTGGCCCGCGCGGGTTCCTGCGACATGTACGACTGCATGGCACAGCGACACCAGTGCGACATCCTCCTGAAGGCTGCCAAACCAATGTGCGTTACCATGGAGCAAAAGAGAGGACAATTCAACCACCAGGTAAAGGAACCAGTACAACTGCAATCGCACCTCGAGAAATGCGCACCAAATATCCCATAAATCTGTTGTCATGATGATAGGCCCCATCACAAGTAAATCCGTCTGATTACGCAGCGGTCTTTCAAGCGCGTGAGATCCATGACGATCTTTACTACATCTCCAGTCCATCTTCGCATGGATCTGAGGATGTTCCCGGTCGTGTCTTTTGAGGGCTTTCTCTGATTCATAACGTTTTTTCTCCTCTCTTCAGGGAAAACTTTGGCTTAACGCGACCAGACCCTGTCTCCAAGAAGCACTGATCCTAGAATACAAGAAGACTGAGCATAACTGCGACGATCTCAAGGACATGATCAAGGAGAAGTCCAGTCACTGCGCCATCAATGTCCAGCCAAGCGTATGTGACATCTTTGAGGCCAACACTGGAGTTCTAGTCTCAAGTCAGAATTCTGAACTTGGGTAAGTACTGTATACTTGGTCAGGATTCGTCACATGTCCCAATGTGAGATTGTGTAATAGATCTTTGCAGGTTGTCCTTCATCAAGAAAGTCGCGACGGCGGTTCCATTCAGGGTAGATAGAAGGACAAAACGAAAAGTTTTGATAAGTTATCTTATGATTTTGATATGCCCATATCATTGTCTGTTTACTGAGTGCAGAGCAATGAAAACGAATACGAACCTGTCCCGCTTTACATCACTGGTTGTGACAATATTTTTGTCATCTAATTTCAGAGATTCTTCGGCTGTAATGCGCAAATGTGGATGGACTGTCTTCACCTCGTACTTGCGTTATATGCGCGAAAGCGGTTAAGGCTGACCAAGGCAATCATTGACAATAAAAACACATTGTACATTGTACATTTAACACATGGTTTTCATTGATAAATTATTGACTGAGATGCACTGTGTCAGTTTCGCCTCATTGCTCAGTGTCTGAAAGTTTCTTTTCGGACAGCTGCCGTCAGGGACTGACCAAACGCTATTTCACTGGCTGTACATTTCATTCATTTGGTGACAGAATCGGCAAGGATGGGTAAACCTGTCTTCGCATTGGCAGTACACGAGGGATAGTTCTCGAGCAGTCGAAACAGTCTTCAGTCTGCGGCGGAAAAAAGACACGATATTATGCTAACGCTGGGGCAGTGTCATTTGATTCGGCACAGCCTCGAAAAGTTTATCTTCAAATCGTATGAGTCTTGTTTGAGGTAAATGGGCAATTATCAAAATCAATTTGCCACTGGATAGGAACGTAGACGTTCAGAGGGCGAACGAGTTTACGTATGCGTTATATGTTACGTTCTGCGTTTTTCATAAATCACTGGCTTGGTTGAAACCATTGTTGATTTTACCATCCCTATCCAGGCACAGGCGAACGTGTATTTGGTTTTGGGTGTGCTTGACCTGGGTCCCTGAAACTGACCCTTAACGACGGATGGCTACTCGCCATATGAGGGGGAAAGCAAACGACTACAAACATTTGTATATCAACGCTAGTTAGCATTTTGTATTTTTACTGATCTTCTAAAATAAAGACAAAGAAACAACCAATTTGATACGTTTTCTTGGTTTTTCACTTGACTGTTCCCGTTTGACACACTTGGACACGATTTTCTGCTTATGTAAGGTGCATTTTACTTCCTCAATGGACATGATGAAACTTTTTTGATTCTTTATCTTACTTTTATTTAATAAGTTACATGTTGGTATTGCTGCAGATGTGAATGGACTTCACGAATAACTGACATTCAGGTCCAGAGCCATCATATTACATCAGGTATAGAGCACCGATCATCATGATCCATCATTAATAATGTACAACTAATGACAAACTTAACTAAAAAGTACGACTTTTCTGTGCCAAAGTTTGCGTTTGACGCCAGAAACTATCCGTTTGGACAGAGACTAGAGTAAACCATGTTTGAAAATTGTCACAAACGACCGCCCAAAAGGACTCAAGTCTTAGCACCGTTCCGTTTACGGCGGCGACGCATACGGGTCCTCCTAAAAATTACTCGTAAATAAAATGTACGAAGTCTTTCCTTCATCTAAAACAAGAAGACCTTTTGAGCTGGAAATGTAGTCCCGACAGAGAGGTCATTGCAAACTGAGAAGCACATGCAAAGGTTTGGGGCAAGACTTCATACATATTGTTACCGAGGTTGACGTGTAAGCAAACCAGAGTCAGCAGGTGGACACTGTCTTTCCATCATTGCAAAGCTACCTTTGTCCGTCCGGGCTCATTGTGACTAGCGTCTGGTGGTGCGAATGTCGTTGATGAGATGGGGATGTCGCGTGCCCCGTCGCAGCTGCATGCTGTCGATGTGGATGTGACGAAGTGTGCGTCCTGTACTCTGATCCATGTCTAGCCGACATGTCTGCTGCTGGGGCACTCGTTGCTGAATGATGTCGCTGGTGGTTGTGCGAAGACACATGAGTTGTTTGGTCGGACGTCGTTTGCGCTACGGGTACATCAAGAACTTGTCTCGGACAGGAATATGGCGCACCTGAGAGGGTCTGGAACCAAACCTGGCTTAAAAACGCCACGATATCCAACCGGCTGCTATATTCAAATTTCAAAGAACTTAAAATCACCTCCTTGCACTGATCTGACACCTTGGTTGGCCAGAAGAATTTTAAAGATTTGTGGTCCTCGAGAAGCCCCGTGTTTCCTTTTCGTTCATCGAATGGCATCTTCCCCGTCACGAATATAAAGAGAATGACACCAAGAGCCCAGATGTCAGCTTTTTTCGGGTCATACTGCGTGCCGTTTAGAATCTCTGGGGCTGCGTACGATTTAGAACCACAGTACGTACTGCTCAGGTCCGACCCACACTCCCTCGCGAAGCCAAAGTCACACAGTTTAATGTTGCTGGCTGCATCTAAGATGAGGTTCTCTAACTTGAGGTCTCTGTGAGCCACATCTTGTTGATGGAGGTAACGCACCGCATCACCAAGTTGGAGCATCCATATCTTTGCATGATCAGTCGACAGAGCCCCCCTCTTCTGAATGAAGCGCAGGGCGTCACCACCAGGCGCGTATTCGAGGACAGCATAAATGCGACGTGTGTCTTCAAAATGGTGGAACATTCTCACAATGTGAGGGTGACGAAGACGGGGCCATATTTCGAGTTCTCGAGGAAGGAATCTCTCCCTGAAATCTTGCGGAGCTAGTGTTTTATCGACTATTTTTATGGCAACAGTCTGTAATCGGGGGACATTGACGGCCATGCGAACCTGCGAGTACGAACCCTTTCCGAGTTTTTCTCGCAGTAAATATCCTTTCTGTCCTAACATTCCTCGCATCGTTGGGACATATTTCACAGCGTGTGTGTTAGAAGGTGTCTTTACCTTAACTGGTTCCACTTCGAACCTTACGACATCAAGTTCTCTTTGATATTCTGACTGTCTCTGCCTTTGCTGTTGATGATGTGACAGTGCTGTCGCTGGTCTCATGGAAATACCGTGGACACCTTGCAGTAAACTATCTGGGACATGATTTCCATTGCTATGTGTCGCAACGGCACGACGTTTTCGTGGTCTTTCCTCAGTCATATCAATGTTCTTGCCGTTGTTTTCAGAAAAATGTAGAGGACAAATAAAGTTTCATGAAGTCAAGCACATCCAACATGCCCAACGACGAATGTTTTCAACAGATGACGTCGTCCGACGTAACAACAGTCGCGACGTCACATCGAGAATGTGGCGGGAGGTGACGTCATATCCATAGTGGCGATTATGACGTCATAACGTTTGAAGTCAATCTGCCCGTCGTTGCCATGGCGGTTCCTGCCATAGCGACCATTCCACAATTTCCCCATCTACAAGAAATTTCCCTCATAAATCCGTTCGAAGTCTTCCAAGGCTTTGGCCTAGAGACCCTTGGGGCCCAATTCCCCGCCAATTGACAGGAAAGGCTCTTCATGATGGCCAAAGTTGACATCAATCCCCGCATCATTCAGCAAAGATTCAGACAGAAAAATGAAGACGTGGATGAACTGGCGAGAAAGGGTTACATCAATCTTGGTCGAACACTGGGTGAAGGTTCATACGCAAAAGTGAAAGTAGCGGAGAGCCAACGCCTTGGAAAGAAGGTGGCCGTCAAAATTGTTGCGTTGAAAAATGCTCCACGTAATTTGAAAAGTAAATTCTTACCCCGGGAGTTAGATATCTTGCGAAAACTTGATCACCCCCGAATAATCAAGTTATTCGACATTTTGAGGACTGAAAATAAGGTACGTTAATACTTGTCATCCAATACCCCCCACCCCAGAAGACAAATGCAGACGACCATTCTACATCTTTCCATAGTCACAATCAAGGACAGCGAATGCCAGTACCACATACAAAGGTGTGTCGGAAGGCCTCTGTCGCGAACCCAATTCCAAGAATCCCGCACACCCAATTCCAAGAATTACACATTACAGTGCTACTCATAAGAAAGGTTTTACAATTACTATACAACAATTCACCCATGTCTGTGATTCTCGATAATAGCAGTCAATGATCGAAATTCAAAATTGGTACTCGTACTGGGAGGTGTCCGGACTAAACTTAGCGCACCACACCAACACTGTCCTTAGTTGACTGTGTGAGAAGTCGCTTTCTGTTCGGACAGTAGGACTCAATCATTTGGAGACAGGAGTTATGATTTCGATCACTTCTAACTTCAAGGTTTACGTTGTAACGGAACTGGCAGGTCATGGAGATCTACTCGACTACATCAAACTGTTCAGAGCTCTGCCCGAAGAGAGGACAAAGATAATATTCCGACAAGTTGTGGACGCTGTTTCTTATTGTCATTCGCTTAATATAATACACAGGTAAGATATCAGCCATGATAATAATATTGTCTCCGAGGCCGAGGATACATGCGAAGTACGACAGAACGCGTGCTGTCGTTCCCGCTGGGATTGGCATGGACCCCTGCACAACTTCGATGTACATGTACAATAAAGGCAGGCAAGGAAAATTGGTCTTTTTCTTCTGGTTGTGATTGGACAAGGCGGGGGGGGGGGGGGGGCAAGGACACTTGGGAACAATGTACGGCATCCCTGCTCAACAAACCAGTCATTTTTTCAGAGATTTGAAATGCGAAAACGTTCTTTTGGACGGGAAGGGTGACGTCAAGCTATCAGATTTCGGCTTCGCCCGGACAATCTCACTAACGGATCACAGCCAAACGTATTGTGGTAGCTCGGCATATACAGCCCCGGAGGTGCTCAAGGGCAAACCGTATAGTGGTCCACCGGTGGATATATGGAGTCTGGGAGTCATTCTCTACATCATGGTAGGTTGCCCAATCTGATGCGTAGCTGTACTGTGACTTGAGGTGGTTGTGGAAGGCATATTTAAGAGGCTCCAGTGATACAGCCAAGAGATTGGTCCCTGGGACTGATCTTAAGAGGTGGTTGTGAAAAGCCTGGTTGTGAAGACTTTTGAGTTAGAATCTGGTCTTGGGAGATGGTTGTTGTGGAGAGCTTTCCAATGAGAGGCTTGCCTTAAGGTGGCCATGGGAAACCATTTCAAAGACGATCAAACAGTATTGAGAGGGAAACTATTGGAGACTAGCAAACTAGAGGGTGCTGATGGGAGATGGTTGTTGTAGAGCAACATCAAGATTAATATATTGTGATTGTCATCGGTAGAATTTGGAGAAACTGACTAGGCTGTCTGAAATTAAACTCCTAAGAGTGTAATAGGCCATTTAAAGGAACTCCAGGGGCCTTCTAGAGAGGGATCATCATTTCAAGGGGGGGGGGGGTAGTGGTAAAAGTTCCAATAAGAATCTAAAACCCTTGTAATAATGCATTATATATCAATCTAATCACGGACTTGACTTCATCGTTACAGATCACTGGTCTGATGCCTTACAATGACGACAACTTAACAAAGTTGCTTATCGCACAAGAAAAGAAAGTGCTGTTCAAATCAAAAATGACATCAGATGCTTGTAAACAACTGGTACGATCCATATTGGAGTTCAAAGTTCGGAAAAGGGCGACACTGGAGGAGATAAAATCCAACATTTGGATGAGGACGGACATTATCAAAATGACCAAAACTCCACAGGACCAAATATGAACTACTCCCGCTTTCTTGTTCAGGTCATAAGCAAAAGCCCGAACCCCCGAACTTGGACTCCTCCCCGAAGCAAATGCCACAACTGCCAATGAATAACATAAATTTTCCGCATGCTTTTATTTATTTTCTTGACTTATTCTTTCAGATTCATGACACTTAGTCCTGGATAACTTGGTTCTAACAACTTCCCATTTTATGTTTGACAGCAAGATGGTAGGTGGTTCCAGATACATGTTCAGCTGCATAGGAAAATGAAACAAGTCGAAAGCCCATTTCAGTAACAAGCTCTTCGAATTTAATAGGAACAAAATAGGCATTGTACAGGGGATAACTGTTACAAACAACTTGAATAAACAATCCATCTATACAGTACAGTGTACTATAAACCCTTTTGTTTTTGCAAGAGGGAGTACAGTCAAAAACTAAGGGATGCAAAAATGTTTAACTTAATGATGGTTTTATCATAAGAAAATGCACCCAATCATGGAAATGAATGGAAAAAATTTAAAAGAATGTTTTCGTGAACATTTATGGCCACAAGAATAATAAAGTGGGATAAAAATAACATAAGAAGTCACTTGGTTTTACCAGCACACAACATACCATTACCAAACAATGCCAAGGGGGTGCTATACGGCAATACACAGTGTTGTAGCATGGCTACCAGAAGAAGCAGCAATGCTACCAGAAGTAGTAACATACTACTGGAAGTAGCAGCATGATTACCGAGAACAAACTCATAGTTCTTAATGACAGAATCTTATAAAGCCGCACTCATATCTGAAACAGTTGGGGTCACATGTTGTTTTGATAAAATATCCATGTGTCAAGTAAAGGCCTACTCAAGAGTGGGCTGAATACAGAACTTGTGCATTACAGTCTGAATTAAAGATGCACCACAAAACATACTACTTGCAGTACACTTGGTACAAGAATTATCAAAGACTAGTCTCTATCCATTCTTGTCAGTAGCTAACTGTATGACTATGAATGCTTACAATGTTCATGTCACAACATGTAACAGAAATGGACGTGGACTTCATTGAATCACAGAACAGGATGATAACAGCACAAAATATAGAGAAAAAAGTCATCTACTCTTTCAAAATTGACCAATAGAGTACACATTTACAATTCCAAGAAACATACACCATTAACATGTACTTATTTTATAAAAAAATAGAAAAAGAATGACAGTAAATGGTTTCATTCCATCAAGCACTACTTATTCAAATTGTATAAACATAAGCGATTTTAAATAGACAAATTAAATAAAAGTGTTCCAAGTTCTTTCTAACGCTAGCTTATTCAATATCATTAACATTTTGTACTGCAATAGGCTACGAGTTGTATGATGACAGAGGAATTGGTTGATTAGTGTTTTAGGTTTGTCAAGATATAGACTTCCAAATATTTACATCTGAAAGCAAGGCAGGGTATACCACAGAAAAAAAGAAACCAACCAACCAACTCAAGCTTATAAGGGAAAGGCAGAAAATGAACAATTTTTCTTGAGACGCTTGATAAACTAACCCACCACTAACTACTTAGTCCTGTCTCATGTACCGTAAAACCGGGCCACTCCGCTACTAATAGGGTAACATTACCAGAGAAATGAATTTATTGAACAGTTTCAACATGTTTTCACCCTAATTGGTCCCTTGAAAAACAAAAGGTTGTATAAGTACATGTAAGTGACATTTGATTTTTCATCCCTCAATACAAAAACTTCGAAAAAGTAAAGTCAGCTCAATCTTATCTCAATATCATGTATCCCACCCCTATTATTCCTCAAGGGACAAAGTATGCTACTCTCCAAAATCATCTTTTGGAAGAAACAGTCACCATATAAGTCGGTGTAGAAGTCATGAGGTCAGCTGGATGATTCGGTGATGAAATAACTCTTTTCACAAAAGCTGCTATAAATGACAGTTCCAATTGAAATATGTGCATTTCTTATCACATCAAAGCTAAGTAATCATGCTCTTTGGGAAAATCATGACAGAAGAACTCCAGCTAACAGTCTGGTTAGCATAAAGAAATAACAGTTACTGGTAGAATGTCCACCCCATCACATATTACCTTCCAAAAATGGAAGAAGTTTCCTCAAATTGTACGACACTATTCATTTCCTGATCGCTCTCTCCCCATCCCCACGATCCATGTCAAATCTTTCAAGGATTCTCCTCCTGATGGAACTTCCACCTCTTGACCTGGCTCTTATGGCTTAAGCTCCTCAACTAGTATTATAAATGCAGGACTGAGCACTTCTTGAAATAATACACCTTGCATCACACGAAACAAGCTATAGGTCTTCTCGATTTTGGCTGCAAATAGATGGCATAATGAATAAAATAGAGACACACATGATCAGATTGTTTTCAATGGGCCCAGCAACATGTACTCCAATGATTCTGCAGTCACTGGAATGTTGTTTTCATCTGTTTACACTTGGTTTACAAGATTACCCCACCTGCAGGATAGTTCAACCATCCTTGTTGTTGAAGTCCCAAATCTCGACAGCTATACCAGGCTCAAACCTTTGACAAAACATAGTCAAGTTTTTTACATCACTTTTTGCGAAGAGAAAAATGACTTCAAACAATTAAACACTGGTCAGATTGACAGTCAAAAACATGGATTGAAACATTATTTGTTTTGTAACAATGAAAGTACATGTATGCATAAAACAGAGCAATATGATCTATTGTCAATAATGCAATAAACAAAACCTCGAACACAATGTACGGAGAGCTTGAAAAAGAACTTGAAAAGGAAGATTGAATCATTCTAAAGGCCTATTATAATGAGAGGGGGTGAGGAACGTTTTAACATCCAAGCACTTAAGAAAAGACAAGTAGTTTTGTAAAAGCTAAGCATCAACAAGTGACATTTTTGCACGCCATGTAGAATTTGGAGTACTGACCTTTTTAACATTCCACCACTTCATATGCTGCAAGTGTCTCTGCAAATACCAGTTATTTTGGCTACATTAGAATGTTTGATGCGATAAACTTTTTAATTGCAGCAGAGATGTTGAGTTCAGAAGAGTTGGGCAGAGGATAGGTCTATAAATACACACAGGTCAGTTTTCTGTCAGAGGGTTCAATTCCCAGTAAAGCAGGGTTGAGATAATCATAAAACTGGGAGGTATCAGGGTACTGGTCAATATTCTTGTACCCATGGTCAATACCTGGGTACCCATGGTCAGTGCAGAAATTAGTAGTTTGCTAGGCTGCCATATCTTTAGGGAAGACAAGCAGAGAGACTAAACAAACACCTACCCACCCACCCACCAAAGGATAGCAACCTAGGCACATTGTTCGTAGTTTTCCCTTATGTATTCCCCAATGGTTTTGGAACCCCTCTTCTCTTGTTTATGGCTGCAACAAGACCAGTTTCTGAATCAATATGACAAATGATTATATCAAGATAACAACTAGAACTGCAAAAGCTCATTCGGAAGAAGGGTTGAATGATGAAAGAGCAGACATAAAAAAGGGTCAAAAGCAGTTCTACTGTTTGATTGAGTTCTTGGGTTGTGGCATTTGGGGGAAGGGCTTCTTGTTAACTCTCCAAAAGACGAATAATTTGCAACGAAAAAAGAATGGATCATCCAAAAAAGAAAGATAATAGTAACATGCTCAACATTTTAATAGATATTGTTACTGTATATACACAACTACATTATTCAGTTTTTCCACCAAATACATAAATCTTTAAAAAATATTTTTATTCCAATTAACTGTCTACTGAAAACTCTGGAATGTATAGTTGTAGATGTAAACTTAAGAACACCACCAACATATCACTGGTAACCAAAGAAACAACAGACTGCACTCCATTTGGTATTGAACAGTTCGGCGAAAACCGACAAAAGCATGTAAATCAACAAAAGTGACTAAGTATCCAGGAGGAAAGGTGGGATATGGCCATGCATTAGCAAATAGGGGCCATACAACCATGTTAGAAGCACAGAATGCCAATGGCAAAAGACATCAATATTGCGTTCAACAGTCATTGATCTCATAATTATTGAAACAAGGGACACATGCAGTCTAACTCCTCCAACATTTACTAGTCTAGTAATGGTGGAAAATTTTCTCCCAAATTTTGCAATTCTTCTCTCTCTTGCACACTTTTGATTAAATGGCCCCTAATCTTTCAGCTAGAAATAAACTTATCTCCACCTTGGCCACTGTTCCTCCTTGTTTGTAAGAGGCACGTATATCACTCCCATAAGCTTTTTCTTGACAATACTTCCATCCATCAGTTTGTCAACTTGAAGAAGGACTTGGCTTGCCCGGGCTTCCCCGACAGGGCAGATTAGGCGGCCACCTGGCTTCAACTGTTCCTCTAACTGTAAGGTAAAACGAAAAGAAGATAGAGCAAATTTTGGCATGCCATAATGTTGCAATCTATGCCAGATAGGGAGATGAGGAGACTCAAACTAGACTCCTAGTATACCTTGACAGCGGACTGGGCCAAGAAACTTGCCATGTAGGAAGTTTGAACATGCAGCTGCAGAAATGTCAACAAGATGTTACGGACGGCAAGTACTGGACAATCCAAGCTCAAGCTGGGGCCGATGTGTACAATAAGTTAGAATGACAACTTACAGCCTTAGGTAACTGAGCTGCTGCAGCACCAACATGAATCGCATCGTATGGACCATCCTGTGGATAGCCTAATCGTCCATCACCAGACACAAGCTTCAATGTACCACTTTCAAGAAAAGCCGCAGTCTTCTCATTTTTTCGGATATTTGAAATTGATTCATTCACCAGTTCATCAATATGATCAATGCCCACGACTTTGCCAGTATTTCCGACCTGCAAATATATACATAGACAATAGTGAATTTGCTCTGCTTTGCATATTGCAGGAATGTTTGTAACAGTTTTATTATAGTTTTATTCAGTCATCCTCTGGCGACGTGACAGGAGCAGTGCTGTCAGAGTACTCAAGTAATCACCAACAGGCAGAAGATGAGAAAGGAAGTTATTTCCTGATTGGTCCTTTGCTATGTTCTTGAAGGAGAAAAACACTGTATCTGCTCAGAGTTTGAGTGCATGAATGGATTGAGTTAACTGCCATCTTAAGATTCTGATTTGCCTTTTATAGTCGACCCACACCCTTTAAGAACAAGCTTACCATGTGAGCCATACAAGCTGTCAAGTATCCACTGCCTGATCCAACGTCAAGAGCTGCATTACCCTCCTTCAGCTGATTACTCAATAACTCCAAAGCATGGGCGTGCTTTATGTATATAAAGAGAAATGAAATGTTCTTATGACACAGTGTAATAAAGAAATTTGGGAAGAAACAGAGGAAGACATAACGTGCTGCCATCTCAGCATAACCTTCTGATGGTATTATAGGACATTTGACCTTGGGTTTAACTGGGTCTTCCATCCTTCATGGAGAGCACACTAAAAAGGTTTGTACTGTACTACTTTGAGATGATTGTGGGGAATCACAGAATCAGACATGTCAGGGTTAGGTATTTTGTTGCTCTCCCTTTCCAATGATGATGAAAAACCATAACTCTGGTGCCTGAAGTATCTTATGGTGATGTAAAAGTAAATACAATTTCTTACCATGTGTGGTGCGCTGATGGTAACGGCATATCCAATGCTCTGTGGGGAATCAGCATATTGGTTGTACTTGGCGAAATGACCTCTGTCGACCTCAAGCATGGCTTGGTAGACACGGGAATCTTTGATGATACCATTTGCTTAAAAGGTCAGTAGAATTATTCATAAAGATTTCAGCTATATTGTGTTGAATGTGTGAAATTGTGCTGTTGGCAATATCATGTCAGGACGTGACTAATTTTGTGCCTTTTAGTTCAAATCTCTTACTCTCCCCATCCCAATTCATACCTTGAGAAAAGTTTTCTGAAAAATAGGCTTGCAATCTGATAAGCTGTTTTAGTGGTTGTGACAATGTCCATGATCGTATCTCGAATCTCCAAGGTCTCTGACTGAGGATGACACAAAATGAATTTCAATTTGATACCGCTCATCAATACAATACTCACTCTTTAGGTTCTCCACAAGATCTCTGTTGTTTCTGCCACTTGAACGCCATGCCATACTGACAAATAGGCGTGATGTGATGTAGACAAGGGCGAAAGTGGTGGCAGCCTTTGAAGTAACAGCTCCGAGCATCAGGGACCAACTTTCATATGTCAGGTAACAACAACAGCTCGATTCCTTGATGTGGTTCCCTTTTGATCTGAAAGATAAACAATAAGTTAAGTTGTGTTCTATCCGTGACAGGTGAGTCTTCCTCCAACAAACTGTTGACCAGAGGCATGACAGGACAATGTCATTGTCGTCCAGGCAGTTAAAGTCTTCCCAGTTGTCAAGGAAATAACACAACATACAACTTACAAGTGACTGAAGTTTTGGGCGAGGTTATAATAACGATTAACGTGGGATGGTGGATCAGATTTGTTTGTGTCCATCCACTGACGCTGATCTGGGAACAATGTTATGTATTGTAAACATTCATACAGGGCTGACTTTGCATCACAGTAATCAGTATGAACACCGAATCCAAGCACGCTGTAGTGCATGTCATGATGACGTGATGTGTAACAACAGTTCCAGCTAAAAAACAGAAAACAGCTCTCGTGAAAATAAATCATCATAAAAAGATGAAAAACAACCACAATAGGAGCTCCTGGTCGATGAAATAGGTGCTACAAAAGCAACGCAGATAACCAAAGGATTGTATGCAATAGTCGAGAAATCATGACAACCTTCAGATAACGAAAAATAAGAAGTTTTCTGGGGATAAAAACCAAAATCGATGAAAATCTGTCAACAATAACCTGAGGTCAAGGCCATTGAAAAGTGCTAGTTGTGGTTGTCGCTTCTTGTAAACTGTAATGCTCGTGTCCGGCCTTGTCTGAACTCGGCATTAATTGCGGGAATAGCATGTTAATAGCATTTGGCTGGCTTTGGCGCTCGTTGCTAACAGCCTCAAAGAATATTGGATATAACATCAGTGTACTGGGTCCCAGTAATGAATATTGCCATAAAGACATGTGATATTGTTTTGGGACTTATGTAAGATTAGTTTTCTCCACCAAACCCAAGACTGAAGAATTAACACCTTGTGTTTAACCTGCTTTCATTTCGCAGTCAAATCATTAGTTACCAACATATGCCTTAGAGGGGGCAGAATGGCACTGTTCAGACAAGAAGCCTCTCCAACCGCCCCAGGAATATTGGATAGAACGGCACTGTACTGGGTCCCAGTAATAAATATTGCCATAAAGACATATGATATTGTTCTGGGACTTATGTAAGATTAGTTCTCTCCCCGGCGCCAAACCCAAGAGTGAAGGATTAAAATCTTGTGTTTATAGGTTAACAAATGCAAACACTTCCAAGTGAACCCCCTACAAGAGAAGAGTGGCTCTTCTTCTCTCCGACTTTGACACCCTACTACGAACATATCAATAGATCAGCCAGCGGTCCTTGGTGTCGCCGCGCGTCCAGTGAAATTTGCAAAGGTCAGGGAACCACGATCTGACATTCATAACCAGCGTATCCCCTTTTCATGCCAGTTACAGTCGGGTGCTATTCACACACCAACCGATTGTTTCGCTACATGGAGGACGTTTCGCTACATGGGTGGAGACGAGCGAGCCAACGCGAAGGCCTTGCAAAGGCCTCCAAATCTGCGTTGGAGTGCGTTTGAATGACCCCTGTCAATCAATAATAAGTACGTATACACGGATACAGACGGTTGAGCGAGCCAACGCGAAGGCCTTGCAAAGGCCTCCAAATCTGCGTTGAAGTGCGTTTGAATGACCACTGTCAATCAAAAAAAAGTACGTATACACGGATACAGACGATTGAGCGAGCCAACGCGAAGGCCTTGAAAAGGCCTCCAAATCTGCGTTGAAGTGCGTTTGAATGACCCCTGTCAATCAATAATAAGTACGTAATTGAGCGAGCCAACGCGAGTGAGGTTACTGGTCCATTCAAGTGCGAACAAACTCTCAACAACTGTTCTGTCGTTATCTCCCCGTCGCTGTAATCGTCCCTTGCCTTAAAGATACGTCTTTGAAGCGCAACGTACTTCTTTCGCTGTATTCTGCGCAACTTGCCCTCAGAAACCAGCCGTACCTGAAGATGCGCAATTTGCGCTTCTGAATTCAAGAGGTTGATCAACTGGTAGAAAGGGAGTCCGCTGCGTCCTCCGGCCCGTCTGTTTATCGCGTTATGCCACCCCTCGACGTCATTGTTCGTCCGTATGGGTGACATGTACACGCTCCAAGAAGTTTCATTCCAGTTCGGATTATCGAACCACGTATTCTCGATGTACGTCACCAATTGCGACAGAGGCTGCGAGGTTGCCCTTGTTTTCATTACATCGAAAATCTCGCGTATCCTGTCGGCGGGAAGGAATGGTAGGGCCATAACTTCTTTATGTAGTCGTGTGCACTTTTATCGTTCGCGTAGGCCGTTTGCAAGCCGAGTTCTTGGACTTTCCGCCAAATTGCTTGGGTCCAGTGGAACAGACATCCTGTGATGTTGATGCTTGGAAATACTCGGCGGAAAGCCCCCCACATGGCACTTTCAAAGTCAATAACGGTGTTATCGACGCGAACCTCTCCGACAATCTCCTTCAACCTTTGCAAGATTGCTTTATAATCGCGCTTCTTTCGGCCGAACATCAATGCAAACGCGAGGGGCAACTGTTTAGTGTCTTCCCCACTCTTGACGAAGGCGTTAATAGAGAAAAGCTGTTTGAAGGGCGACCGGCAAAGTTTAAGTATAAATCTCATCATCCATCTGTATATATAGATATACGGTCAAATAATGGAACAATTAATTTGAGGCAGCTCAATGCATATATATCGGGTGTCCCAAAAAAAAATGTCCCAAAGTTCGACGGGTATAGCTGTTGGTGGACTGATCTCTTTCAAAATTCTCACAGTTCAATACTTCAAGATATTGTAAATATGATGGCATGGGAACCAGTCCTCCCGACCATTGTAGTATACACAGTGTATGACACTGACGATCTTAGTGGCGCTATAGGAGCAATCTTTCGCTCAAATCAAGTAAATATCTCTGGGTACAATAAACCTAAACAGACATGTTTGGTGTCATTTGAAAGGAAATTTCATAGAGATTCCAACCATGCAATTCTGACCCTATAGCAGAGAACATTATACCAACTCTTTTTGGATTTTAACAAAAAATGGGCCGGGCGTTTTTCGTAGGGGCGGGCGGGGACGATCACGAACTCTTTTTTTTATGTGGCCTAACCCAGGCCAGGACGACAAGAACCCCTTGCGCGCCATCAAACCTTATAAGTTTTTTTACCGGCAAACTGTGCTATAATAAATTTGTAGTCACCACCGGGAATTATAGTAGGGTAAAATAGAGTAAAAATAATGACTACATCCATGTAGCGAAACGACTCCACCCATGTAGCGAAACGACCATACCCATCATGTAGCGAAACGACTCCACCCATGTAGCGAAACGACCGCCACATGTAGCGAAACGACTTGTAGCGAACTGGCAATGTAGCGAAACAGCCTGATACCAAATCGTCACTCGCGGACTGATATGGGCCTATTAGAATACAAGTTCTGAACTGGGCAGTGAGACAATATTTCCTTAAATTAATTATCAAAAGGTATATCCCCGTTATGGCCTGGCTCTGTAGATTAAGAATCCACCAAAAATTGAAGAATAAATCAACTTTCACCCATCACAGTCATGTATTTACCACAGCTTCACAGTTCAGTACGGACTATGTGTTGTATACACTTTACATACAGTGTATTGTATACATACGTAACCATTACACTCACTACGTTGTGTGAGTGATTATCATCAAATATCTCGACGTTGCGTTCATTAATTTTCGACTAGACTGTAATAGAATCCATCATTAAAGTACTAAATATCCAGTGGTGTGATTTAGATAATAAATGTTTTCTGCAAATCTCATTTCTGTGGGTGAAAAAAGGGAAATTTTTGGGTAGCTGGCCCCCTACCTCATACCTGTACTGTACATTGAATTGATTTTGTACACAACCTGTAGTGTATCAAAACTGTAAAGCTGATCAAAATCAAGGATTCAGGGAAGCTGTACTTTTCCTGTCGAATTAGTTGCTTGTGCCAATGAGTCATCATGTCTTCTGAGAAGTTTGAAAATCTAAATGATGACTTTCGGACTGTTTATGAAAAGATACGACTGACGGTGAAAGACAGAATTCCGAGATCGTCAGGAGGTACGACGTCGTTGTATTTGCCAGTCAGTTCAATAGATTTGTTTACATCAATATTTGTTATGCCACCACAGGAGTGCTAATATCATCGTTTACATCATTACATAATTTCCAGTCAATTTTCAGCAATGATTGTTTGTACACAACATTGTAATGAAACAGTAATACTGGTACGGTAGGACCTTTGACGTTACCAAATGAACAGGGCATTTCTCAGGATTATTCTTGTAACGTTAAACTCCATGTCCTGTACGCCTACAAGGTTGTTAAGATTATAAATCATGTCTGTTCTTTTTTTTAATAGAGGAGAGGAAGAGGCTCATAAGAGATGCAGAAACCCAACTGGAAGATGCTGGACAGATTGTGAGTATAAACTTTTGATAAGAATTAGACTGTTGAGGGAGTTTTGGGAATGAAAAAAGTTTAGAAAGTAAAAGAACTGAAGCATTTTGTTTGACACACGTCACACAGCATGATTTTGCCGCCCTCTGCATTAACTGGTAATTGTAGGACTTCACCATCAATCAATCAATCAATCAATCAATCTGTTATTTTCATTACTTTTGATCTTAAGGTTCAAGAAATGGAAAGCGAGGCCAAACGGGCACCTCCTCGATATCGAATGGACATGATGACTACCGTTAGAGATTGCAAGAAAGATCTTGATAGGTTTTCAAGGGAGATGGTGAGTGTGAAACCAGTCCACTGCTGAAACTTAGTTGCCCAGTTTGTTGGGCAATATGTTTTGAAACAAAACTTTTGAAAAGGAAAAGTTATCTATAAATCATTTAAAAAACCACTTTACAAAATAATATCATTGAAATCTGTATTAAATTAAGAATGGTCCAAGAGCACTCAAGGGAAGTAGCCTCTTTCTAACTGTTGTTTTATTTGTTGTTTGACTAAGTTTGGGGTTCACTTCACTGTTTCAGAGACGGGGTTCAGGTGGATTTGGTGGATCAGATCGTGATAACTTGTTTGGTGGAGGTTCTGAGTTTGATGTAAGTGTTTATAATCTGTTGATCTCTTGTTAATGTTCTTTCAGCAAAATTATGAGACTTATCATAGTGTCAACAGGCCTATCAGGTCTATCATGTGAAATTAGAGGCATCATCGAATTAAGGCAAATTGTAAGAATTATATCAAGGTTAAAGCAAGCCAGGTATAAATGTAGTATAAATGTGGTAAATGGTTCAAAATGGTGTAGATTGATGATTATGCTTCACTGCTAATTCTTTCTTCTGGTTAATTTTGTTCTCTAGGCCATGGAAACATCACAGAGAGCTAAATTAATGCAAGGAACTGAGTCATTGAAGAGATCCACAGCTAGTGTAGGGAGAGCCCAACAGATAGCAGCAGAGACGGATCAAATAGCTGTAGATGTGATTGATGAGTTAGGAAACCAGAGGGAATCATTAGAGAGAACTAGGGATAGGGTAGGTGTAAGGATTAAGCCTGAACTAATATCAGTTAATGCCCAGTCCCAGAGATAGAGTTCCAAAATTGATCACTGGACTCCTGAGAAAACTAACAAGATTGGTTGAAAACCTCTATGCCTATTGGTTAAGTTTAGAGACCATTCAAAGGAAAGTGAAATCCCCTTTCCCCTTGCACATTGAATGTTATCAACACCAATTGTAATTCATATCTTCCATTTTCAGCTTCACGAGACAGATTCAGGGCTTGTAAGAAGTAGAAAAATCCTTCGCTCTATGGCAAGAAAGTAAGCGATTTGAGCAAAAATTCTAAGTTATGACAACTTATACCACAATCAAATATAGGTCAATCTCAAGTATAAGTGAACCCCTAGTTGAGGCCTTGAATTGTTCATTTCCAGTACCCTTATCTGTCAACCAGCAGATTTAGTAGAAGTCTAAGTTGTGACAAAACCACGAGGATTAGTCATAGTCGGCTGTGCTAGGCCAGTATGGTGCCACACACCAAATTACAGGGAAAGATGGCACTACTTGAAGAAGAAGGATAGGTATTGGTACTTCTAGGAAGGCCATAGTGTTGGCACTCGACACAGGGTCTATGACTGAACATGCTCTATGTGCTGTGTGTAGGTTTTAGAATGTAGGCTTATGTTAGATGAGTACTAACTGTTTTAACCCTTTTTTTTTCAGAATGATGACCAATAAATTAGTCCTGGCCGTGATTATCATCCTAGAGTTTATCATCCTTGGCGGTGTTGTGTACTGGAAATTCTTCAGTTGAGGAAATGAGACCATTTCAATTGAACTATGCATTGTCATTTATCAAGAATTCAGCTGATTAGGTTATTTTTGTGGAAGACAATGAGTGCTGTATGATTGCTGGCACTGTAAATGTGCTAAATTCAAATGGCTTGAAATGGCACAAAGTGCTTTTTGTGCACACTTCATCAACATGAGATACATGTACATGTCGGGGCGGATTCAGGAGTTCAAAAAAGAGGGGTGCCTTTCTTTTTTACATCAATTTCCAAAAGTCCATGATAATTGTCAAATAACTACAACAAAAATGGGGGCACACCCCATGCAACCCTGCCTGTATATGCATGATAATGAATCATTTGTGATTTTAAAATACCTGTGATTAGTTTGTATGGAATCAAATGATGTGAACCAAAGTGAATGATTGGTTTCAAGGTGTTTCAACAAAATTGGATGAAGTAATGAGTTTTTGGTTGTAAATAGCAATGAGTTTACAGATTTGTTGTAAAATTCCACATCATGTAGGATACTTCATTTGCCTTGGATTAATTTGTTGCTGGGACCAACTAGATACATGTTTATTCTGTAGATTTGATGAGTTTTGTTCTTCCATTGTATTATGTTGTTAAAGTGATCTTACCCTGGAACAAGCAAAGAGACTTGTTCAAATTTCCATTTTATGTTGCATTCAGAATTAAATTGCTGAACAATTTATGTAACTTATGTAATTTATGATGTCATTGGTGCTTTTCTCTAGATATTTCAGTTCTATGGTTGAAATAGATGATTTAAGCAGTAGGGGTGGGAAATGATAGGAAAATGCCTATGAAGTGTGTAGTAACAGTCCGAAGATTTTTTGTATTTATTTTTTAATGAATACATAAAGAAAATACATGACTATTGTCTTCTTGTACTGGAAACTGATAATATGTTTCTCCCAGTATTTATATGTAAACTTAAATCTTGACGGTATATTTGATGAAATACGCATTGTTGTCATGTTCAGGTAATGGCTGAAAGCAGTCTGTTGTATATTTTTTACATGCTATTCACATCAATACAATCAAGTATGGATTAAAGATTGATCTTTACTTCATTACTTGATACAATAGACAAAATAGGAATACAATTCATGCTTCATCTTTTTGTTCAGACTCATTTTGTGCTCGCCATGAAGTTCAATCTCTTCACTGGATTTGAATTTACTGGTATCTTTGCTACCCTGGCCAAGAACCAGACCATAAAAAAGCTCTTACAATGTTGTCCTTAACATACTGATGAGGAACTGATGCCCATTATCTGACAACTGGTATCAGTTGAATGTCTTTAATATGATCCCAATGTGAACAGTGTTATGAAGACATTGACCACGATCGTGATAGTGCTCCCTGCCAAATGAATGCTGTCAGACCGTGCTGCTGCATGCATCGAGTTTTTTTCTGAGCTGTCAATTCTATTTCTCTGTTGTTCATTGTACTTCAGACGTTCAAAATGTCAGAAGGAACAACCACAAAAGAAAGAATGCTGTCTTCAGTGAAGCACAATAGGTAACAGCACAAAAGCACACTAGCTGGTGCTGCCCCCACGTGGTCACAAAATGACCCACCAAGTTCTCCCGATAGGTAAATGGTGCTATCAAAGTCTCGATTTATGAGAAAACCGAATGAACAACGATATAAAGCGTTGGCAGTTGGTAAGTTTATGGCATCAATGTCAAGTGTACATAGTCTTTTTCCTTTTTTTCGTGCTGACAATGTTTTTTGCAGTGCATAAAGTTTTGGTGTTCACATTCATCATTTGTATGCACTATCCCTCTGTACTAAATGCATGTGAGTGGGGTCTACAATGTTTTTCATTATTCATTCTCCTGACTTTGCAGTTTTTATCACTAGTAACAAGTATGGATTGAATACTATAGTTTAGTGCTAGTAGCAGTAGTCAGTCGATAGGCCTACGTCAGCTTGGAATGTTGACGACTGGCCTACTCTTTGGAGCCTCCTCATCACAAACAGTTTGTGAGTAAAGTTAGCTGGTTAGACAATATAGCAATGCTAGGCCTACCATGGAAGCCTACCAGTGAAAGGAAAGCTAATAGACCATGCAGGGGGGTCGCCTAGGGGCCTTGGCCTTGCAAGGCGTAGTCACTGTAGGTCTGTAACATAACTGTGTAGCTATTCAAGTCGAAAGGTCAAAGTGCCAAAAAACAGTTGTGGACTGATTTGCCGTTCTATTTTATTGCTTGTATTAATTGTTGACTCATTTGTAGCCCTGTAACTGTGTCAATTGTTGCTGAAATATTTCCCTTAATTGGCTCTTCAGGGTGTCAAGGACTTGACAACACTAGAGTGGGTAACAAATAATAAGACAGTGGAACCACTCCCATTGACACCCTTGGAACTGACAGATGCTGTCCTTTGTGATTATAGACAGATGTCTTGATTACAGAGCTTGAATTGTATAGAAATGACCAACGTAGGACCAAAAATGTGTCCCCATTAGGAAGGATGTCCAGCTAACAGAGGTGTTCGCTAAGGGAGGTTCCACTGTGTAACCCAGATATTGTAAAATCGTCATTGTTTATGATCGATCTTGTTAGATTTTGTTAACAATGATACACTCAGAATGCCAGTTACAACATGTAGTTTATGTTCCTTCCTGCTGCATTAATTGCCATTTTCCTAGATAGATAGGTACCTTCACTTGATTACATCTTGAGATGTCCTAGTTTTGGGGTGTTTTATTGTTGATTGTCGTTCATGTAGACCACATGATTTCTCATAATAATTTTACATTATCATGTCATTCTCTACTTGTCTCCCTTGGAAAGCACAAGCAGATAAGAATGTCTGCGTATCATTTCAGATGCATCACAAAATATCATGATATGTTTTCGAAATTGAAAGTACATTGCAACCTCCTCAAACAAATTCAACTTTGGCATTGCCGCTAGAAAGACACCATCTATCATCTAAAGAGCAGTGATTCTGGGCCCAAAATTGGTCGTTTCTATAACAAGGTCACCTCTCTATTTCAAATGACAACATCTTTTAACATTGTCCTTTTAAGGGAGGTTCTACTATATCGAGTATTATCGTACTGGTAATTATAACAACAGTATCATAACAAACAAAACACTGGCCGAAACCCTCTTGCTTTCTCTATGCACAATTCCCGCTGATCTGTATCATGTCATTTCCATATTTCCAGTAAAAGACAATCAAATTTCCCTTGCATAATATGGTCTGATAGGCCAGGAGATCAGTTTATCGCCACAATATCAAATCTGCATGACTGGTAGACTAGTTGTCATGTCGGCCATATTTTTTCTGTCCACTTTCATGAATTTCACAAACAGGCATCATGCGGATTGTCAGGAATCAATTGGATTATTAATTATAAAACATGTTCAAGTTCAAAACAACGTGTGGGTTTCCTGTCAGGCATGACGGACTCCACATTGCCAAATAAATCATTCAGATGTTCTAGGTTATTTTCCAACATATTTGCAACAGGGATTTATTTAAAGGGACAATATAAGCAGCACGCTCTAGGCAGGCAAGATAAAATTACACAAAGCCACCAATAGGGGTCTCTCACATCTCACAGTAGGTCGAAATGATTCTAGCTTGTACGAGGGATATATTTAGTGCTAAGTCTGACAAGACCAAGGGCCCTTACTGTGTATACTTGTCACTTGAAGATGGCCAAATTAGCCCCTCTCCTCCTGCCTATAGTCCCCCTTTAGTCTCAGCTTTAAAAAGGGAGAGTTGTCTGGCTAAATTAGGTGAAATTTTAGGTGTCGCTGTGAAAAAGTACATAAATTTTTTATGATCGGGAGGTGTGTGCTCAATATTGGCGGTATGTCATCATGGATGAGAGTTGAGTGTCGGGGAAGATGGTTTGATCATATTTTCGAAACACGATTACAAATATCTAAAAGGAAGTAGTTGTCTACCTTTCAGGAAGTTTGGAAGACTTCCTTCTCTGTTGTCAACCTATGTCTAGCTACACGTATGCAGATGACAAAAATGTCCAATACTGATGTTTTTGTTTCCATGGTAACCCAGGATGCACTTGTTCGAATGGAAATCAAATAAGCAGAAGTTTAAAAACTTTATGAAGTTCTGCTGATTTAGAAACTTTGGTTGCCAAGAATCCTCATGTCTGTTGACTTTCAATAACCCGGACATGGCGGATGGAGCTGTCCCATTTTGTGTACGGCTCACAGACACCATGACAGTTTATTACTTACGGGAAATAGACTGCCATGATTTCGGGATGTGAGTGTCTTTTGGGGATGATAAACTCTGTATGGAGTTGCCCCAAATCTTTTTCTGTCACTGTGCAGTCTCATCTCATCAGTAAATGGATTAAACCAATCTTTGAGAGCTGTTTTTTTTTTCTCGTTACTTTGAAATGTAGTTTTTCAGAAAGATTTGATGGTATCAGGGGCAAGTGAGTTGATGTATTATAAAAGGGTTTTGTACAAACACCCACAGTATTGCAGCTCCCTATTTGTACCTTTGACATTTCCATCTCAAAATTGCCAAATTTTCAATAGTTTTATGACTGAAGTGAAAATTTCTGTACACCTACGCTCGGAATACTGCCAGCATGGAATGAAGACTGGGATAAACTGTACGTATCCCTTGGGTATGAAGCGTCAGCCTCTGCTGCTAAACTTGTGTATTTCCCCGGTGTTTCACCACGGGAAATAATCAGATAGCGGATCAGCAGCATTAGCGATCATTGATTGAATTTGTTAGCATTCACGTCATTGGCTGGCATTTTCAGTACGTTCGATAGTGTTGAGCGATGTGTTGAGATTATCTACGGTTGCTGTGGTGATTTCGTGTAAACGTTGGTACTATAATCGGAATGATTTTTGAAAGAAATTGTCAGGCTTGCAGCAATCAACCAAACGATCAGAGTCTATTGTTCCGACTTCAAGGTTTGTATAATTTAGTGTATGTAGCATTTTAGATTAGAGTATGTTTAGCGGGTGCAGCTGAAAATTGGTGCTGCTGGCGTGTACATGCCAAGTTGTTGGTTTTGTGCAAATATTCGATCATGTGATTATATGTGAACTGGTCTGCACTTTTCCATATCTTAACCAATGAGGTCAATCCCCGCTACATCGTATTAATGAATAAAGACTAGTCTTTATTAAATCTTGATTGCATGTTACTTGTCCAAGTGATTTTGCGATCTTGAAATGTGGGGCCAGTCTGAATTATTTAGACTAATATAAGAGAATTTGTCATATCAAAAACACATTCAAAGTGCATGATCTGACTGAATTCTACACTAAGAAATGTAACTAGGTTAAAAAAATTTTAAAGAAAAAGCAATGCTTTATCGTTTTCCTTCAGCTTGCAATACATTCCAATGAATAGTTCATTGAACTTATTGTGAATGCACTGACAGTGACTTATCAGAATGGCAGTGTGCTAATTTGGCATAAAAACGGAAATGTGAATCCAGTCTTTACTAGAATAATATTTTCGTACACCATTTACTATTCTAATCTTGGCCAGAGGCATTATTTACATGGCGAACATTCATAAATCACACCATTTACAGGTTAAGACTAGTTTTGTTTTTTGCCAATCTTAAAAAAGCAAAACCAATATTTATATGAAAGATAATATTTGTACTTCTAATTTTGTATTTCATCCATGCATGTTGCTTTGGGGTTAAACCCACTTCTGGGTGTGACATTTAAAAAGAAATCCAAATCTGTAGAATTTGATATACCGTAGATCTGAGGATTGTTGGTGACTTGTCTTGCATTATTGGAAAGGACAATTGCTTTTCGAGGATCCCCATATGCCCCCCCTCCGAATTGATGTCCTGGTTAATATAAATAAGCCTTGTTGAGAAATGTGGTGAAGTCATGCAGGATGGAATGGATCATTACCAGCTGGTCTCGGGTGTTGAGTCTCAAGGAAGCGATGGTCGATTTATAAGGTGATTTGGGCCCCGTTGCCAGTCTGATGAGTTACATTTGTCTCAGTTGCTGTGGTGTCATGGTCTGTGCTGTATTCCCCATCTCATATCTCACCTCGAGTTGAAACACAAAGGGTTAACAATAACAACGTCTATATGAATATGAGCATTGTCTGTGTAATGATCTCTGTACCATGGGGGGGGGGGGGCTTTGTTGTTTGATCCCATATCCTAGGGCCTTCAAAAAACCGGATACTATTGGAATTCTCTTTGCGATCTCATTGGTTGTAAATTGTTTTTCACCCTTTACCTTTGTGAACAATGTTTTATTGGGTTCGATATTTTATTTATCCCTTGGGTTACAGCATGAAATATATAAGCTCGCTCACCTTACATATTTTTGAGCGATATATTTTTGGTTACAGACCTATCTTGACTCTAAACTTGTATGAAAAATCCTGTGTAGAAATCTATCTCTTGGCTCCGGCACACTGACAAAATTTGTGCCTAGCGGATATCGGAGTTGGCACTTGAGGATCTCAATGACAATAATGATGCAGATACTATTCAGATTAGTACTTTCAATGAAGTTCAGTATCTCAACCTGAAGACCATCATTATTGTATTACAAATGTTTATTGATTTTATCCCTATATTCTCTCCCAGTTAAGATATGGAGCTAACAAGTCCCCATTTGAATCAAAGAAGGCTACCAATCTGTTCAAAGAACAATTTCCTGTCTGCGACATTGATCAGTTCTACTGGTACGCTTTGATCTATAAGGTTATCAGTCACAGCCTGTTGTCGATGCTTCTAAAGGTCAAAGGTGAAAAAGGGAGGAACGTTGTTACTTCGGTTGATTACCAGGGGCTAATGCTAGTGTACCAAGGGAGAAAGGATTAGTGACTTGGTCCGCTTGGGTTGTCTGTTTGTGTATGTGTGGGTGGGTGTCGAAAACAGTCTAGTGATACAGGAATGGCAAGATTGTTTTGCACTGTATGAACGTGTTGTCCAAAGCAATGTGCAAACAAGCAATTTTAATTGCTGCGACCCGCGATAGAGCCATGACAACATGACGAGTGATTGCAATTTGACCAATCCCCAGTCATGTTGTCATGGCGATATCTCAGGTCACAGTAACTAAAATTGCTTGACTGCACTGCACTTTAGTCATTGGCATGGATCTATTTAAAAGTTCTTCTGTGATATTTTAGATTGTCACCTTTGGCATGTTTGGGATCTTGTTCATGTCTGACATTTTGATGTGAATTCAAGTTCATGCTCGACTCTTATGTGGGTGTGACCGAGAACTTAAAGATCGTGTATCCCATGGCAATCATATTGAAGAACCCTGGAACACCAGTGAACTTGGCCTGAAATGTGCCCATCTTCTAATCCCATGTGAATTGAACCGCATTGAGGCGCAGATCCAAGGTAGGGAGCACCAGACGCAGGCCCCCCCCCCCCGCCTAATTCATGAAAATCTTTGAAATTCACCTTGAAATTTTGCAACACATCGGGAATTTTGATGAGAAATGCAGTGCACTTTCCCTCTTTTACTGGCTTCTGGATACCCGTGGCATTAGACATATTGTCGTTGATTGACTGCTGAAAGTGACATGTCACCAAATCATCCAATTCTGCCGCCAATGTTGACGTGACATCTTCAGGCTACATATTGATTCATTTCTATTTGATTTGGACGTTCTGCCTTAGCCTCTGGTGAGTTCAGACGTCTGTCTCACCAAGAGAACCTCCAGGACGTCCCTGTACATAACCATGTGATATGTACATATTCTCCTCCATTGATGTGTTGAAGTCAATTCTCCAAAGGTTTCTTCAGCATAGTGGCAATGCATTATTAGAAATTGTGTTGATCTTCTGGAGGCAAAACTCATTACAGCTGAGTAATATTGCATTGAATTACTTGATTTGAATTATAGTGTTGCCCTTGGTATTTGATGACCTCGTTGATCACATTCTAGATGCTTCACGTCTTCCATGATAGGCACATCAGTACTAGTGTATAGCAGTTTGAAGCTTTTGCCACACGTTTAGCTCCAGTGAATTGGACGTTGTTTGTTCCGTATTCCATCCTAGGCTATCTTTCCTCTCCCGTGTCCACAATGCATCCCGGATGTCCAGACACTACCCCCCACTTGGCACATGAACTCCAGACTCATTCGCTTGCCCCTCGACATCAGAAATAGATCAATTGATTTGCTCTCCTATTGAATAAGTATCCGATTCGTGGTCATTTTCTGAAGGAGATGAACACAGGCGGTCCAAGTCATTAGTGTACGTCCATTTGTCTTGGTCATTTTCAGTGGCGGTTGCCTGCTGATAGAGGGTCACTAATAGGACACAATTATTTAGCCCCAACCAGTTATCATGACCACTATTTATTGCTACCTGCTTATGAGGGACGTAGAGAATTGAAGAATATCATGAAAGCATAATTTACACTGGACAAGTTGAAACTGATGGTCTACCTATGTATGGAGATTTTCTAGCAGAAAGTCCCCGATGGGATGCAATATTCAGTCACAATCGTGAAGAATTCTTCCCTGGTCTCAAGCAGGATGTGTTAATCAATTCACAATCGGTCATCATCATGACCCACGGATTCTTCCTCGGTCAGATAATTGGCGTCGGACATGCAAGGAATTCTGTATTCCTTTGATTGATGGCCTACGGTTGATTGGTTTGCCTCATACATATGGTGATTGGCGTTTTATATCGACGTTTATAAACATTTATGCCATAATTTTATGACTGATAATAAGATGATATGTTCCTATTGCCATATTATTGTAAATTTATAGTCTTAGAATCTTATCGATACACAAGTGATTGGGTAGCTGTAGCATGAGGGTATTAATCTGGAACCTTATATGTATGTTGGACCAACTCCCGACTCCAAATCTTGGCACACAGGGACTGCTAAATCAAAATCAGCTTACTTGCAAACTGCCAGATTCACTACTTGCGGTGTAACTAATGGTCTAAACTGATTACTGTTTTAGTCACATGGGAGTTACCGTGGATTTGGTTGCTTGTTGAAGGGAAGACTGCTCGCCAACACTCAAAAAATTTATCATCTCAGAGAATTTGGTGACCATAAGACTGCTTGGGTCTACACAGATTGAAAGTGCACAAAAACCGTTGGCAGAATGTTATTCTACAATTTCAATACCTACAGCACAGTTTGTACATCAGCTCTCTGAAGTACATAAAAGTGCGAGTTTGGCAATAACTCCTCAAATACATGCAGCTCCAGTTTGGCTAATCATCTGTATTCTCACATTCCGCATCAACATCATGAAAAATGGGTGGCATGTCCAATTGCTACATCGTGGCATATGTATCCGATATTCATCGACTGAGGTGTTTGCAGCGGTAGCATCAAAATGAAAGCACAAGAGTATTTCCGTCTGGGAATTATGAAAAGGGCATCTTGTGAACATCGAATGAAGAAATATGCTGGGAGAGCTAAACTTCGGTGTGAGAATACCAGTTTGTTGCTCAGATTACCAATTTGGGAAAGTGGTGGCGCTGGTGTGGTTACCGCTTCCTGAATATCATTGATTGGAATTCATGTAGCTTACCACCAAGTTTCTGGCTGCTTAACAATTTTAAGGCATTGCACAACTGCCTTTCTCCATGCAAACAAAGTAAAACTGATATTTCTGTTTTTACATCCAAGATAATCGTTCCCTCTCTGCGCTTAACAAAGTCAATTCTTGAAATATCCGATTGAATTGATGATTTTGTTTGCTCTCATCCAAAGTCTTTTTTTCGTCTGTGTTGCATGCTTTCACATTGAATAACATTAGCTTAGAGCCAGGGATAAACATATCGGGTAAAATGCTTTTATTCTGTCTTTTTACATAAGTATGCAATATAATGCATCTTTTTTTCGGAAGAAGCTGAATAGGAGGCAATCATCTTACATCAAATTTTAAATGCTTTTGGCTGTTGGATTGAATCACTGCAGGCTCATTCGTTTAGGATTGCATCAGTTAGATTTTAAAGTTTTTTTGTTAAAATCTATTCTTCGGCTAAAAATGCTGATTGAAAGGGTGGTATAATGTTTTGAAGGTGGGTGGTTAAAAGAGTATTCCCATTCTAACTCTCTGTTAAGGAAGAGTGGTTTGAAACGATAAACTTTGGAGGGATTTTGAGCCTTGGCAGATTTTTCATCTAACACAGATCTGTATGCACCACTTTTTTTTCCTGGTCAAAAATGTGTTTTATACACTCTAACTTAAGGCCAACAATTATTCAGCAACCTACTACATCTCACATCTATCTGCACTATAAAATTCTCGTATCTAATGGTTTTATGTCAGAAATTATGATGGACTGGTATTTTAGCTCTGAAAATTGGTCATCAAAGTTCAAGGTTTAAAACTATAACATACTCTAAAATATTTCAATAGCGATATCAAAACAATTTATAAATGCTCCTGTAGGTAAATTGGTGTTTTTGATGTGAGAATTCACCTTTGCTTTGAAAAGAAGCTGGCTAATTTGTGGCAAGAGCAACAGAGTTCAATAATTAACGTATTTAAGTCTTGTCTTGGTGTTGGTGCAAATTAAGTATAATTGGGTCATATTTTTCCTCATAACCCATCTATATCTTTTACTACAAGCAATTCATAACTTTCGAGTTCATCTTGTAGGTAGTTGTAATGTAATAAATTGGAATTCTGCAAGTCACATACCAGGAATCGCTTACCGGTACTAGAAAATGCCATGTGAAGAACACTAGCTGTTATGCAGTAGTACCACAACACCTTTGGATACATTGAAGCCACAACAGTCATTCATTTATACTATTATTCTTTGTGAATATTGTTCCATATCAAGTTATTCTTTGTGAATCTTATTCCAAATCAAGTGAATCTGTGTGAATCTTCTTCCAAATTAAGTGATTCTGTGTGAATCTTGTTCCAAATCAAGTGATTCTGTGTGAATCTTTTTCTAAATCAAGTTATTCTTTGTGAAGCTTGTTCCAAATCAAGTTATTCTTCGTAAATTTTTTTCCAAATCAAGTACATGCATATCGTGTGGCATTCCTTAATTGTTATTTGGTCAGCTATTCAACTGTTAGCGAGTATTGATTAAGCTCTTCAATATCTCTGTTCAAATAAGCTTGCCTTAGCACGTTCTCTTATTGAACCTGTTACTCGATCGATCGTTATCATACTCCTTCCCCAGCAGTGTTCCAAATCATTTCTCTTTATGTGTATAAGTGCTGCGTAATGAAATGTCAGAGTAGTATTTTCCCAAACTAGATGAGATCTTTTCTAGGTTTCATCACACCTTTGTTTCGTGTGACAAGAACATAGGAAGCAAATTATTTGGAAAACCTAATCCGAGATCAGAGATCCTAGCAAAGATTGATGTTAGGTAGCTGTTACAGTGCACCAGTCCTTGTTATCCCCGCTTCATATCACTACTCGATAATAGGTGATGTTCCTTCCTTCTTACCATGTCTGTCAAATATTGGAGCTTCTCAACTCACTGACGTATTGGAAATGAGATAGTCACTGCTTGAATGCATGTCCGTCTTGTCTTGATAGGGTCTTCAATTTTCTTCGTTCGACTTCTCATTTTGCTTGTCCTCTTTAAGTCTTTTTCATTTTCACTGCGGATTCTGCCAAGAGAAAGTTGGCCCTGTGGTTCCATGACCTCTGTCCATGACCTCTGTCTCTAGAGCGGTTAATTGGCTGCTGCAAAAGTACAACTTTTGCAAGGCCTTTCAAAAGGATATTGTCAATCGTCAAAGCTCCTTCCAGTAGAGCTGATTGAAAGTTGTTGTTGTGTGGTTCTGCAGTTTGTATACTGGATTCATTTGGTTACCTTTTCCAGAGGGGAGAGACGCAATGTGAACATATCGGAATTGTTGAACATGGAACATCTAAACAAGCCGAGCACCTGGTTAGTTGATGTTGTTATGGGTAAACACTAAGTAATATCAGTTGATGGAGTACTCGCAATTTACAAAAATATGATGGCCTGGCGTAGGTCTGTTCTTTCCATGCCTGAGAATTGGAAGCACCCTCAATAGCCTGCTATTGAATTGTTTTTAGTACTCTGACTGGCAACTAATCTTATGCATTTTCTTCTCATCAACTGTGTTTGGTGAAATCTGCAAATTTTGACTTGAAACCAACTGCCTGTTCATGCATACTTGTATGAAAACCAGCATAAAAAATTCAATCAGTTGGCTCGCTACTTTGTTTTATGACTCCCACCGTCGGGACGCACCAGTTAAAATGTTTAGAGACTATCTGATGATCTCGTTCAGGCATATATTGGATGCATGGTTGAATTTGGTTTACATCCTAAGCAAACATGGCTCCTGTAATTCATTCCGCTCAGCCTTGAGATACTGTATGTCTTGTTGTCACATGCTGAGCCATTTTCTCCTTGATCTGGAGGTGAAACTTTGAAGGGTTTCAATGATGTGGTGAAGTGGGAGACAACCTTTCTGGAAGTGACAGGTGGATGATTCAAACAGCAGTGCCACGTAAACAATATCAGTACATATGCCTGCAAAATTATCACAACATTGGTGGAAAACTCTTGTGATTTATCCTCAAAGTTCTCTAACTTGTGGTAGAATGTGTTGATTGAATGATGATAGGAGCTATCTTTTCTGTCTGCAGAAGCGTGGTAGGTCTGCAAGTGTGGTGGGTCGTGCTTGGCAGTCTGATCATATCTGTTCACAGAAACATACATCATGGTGGATATCTCCCAATTCGTTGATGATGAATAGCTTCTTAACAGTGCATGCTCTTGTGTCTGACATGAGGCATATCCGATTGAGACACACACCGTTATTGGGAAAAGTACATTCTCTTTATCTTGCAGCACTGCGTCGATTGATTAATTCTACGAGCGAGCTAGCTTCTCTATACCGATATTCTAACAGATGCAGCATGGTTGGTCTGACCGCCAGCAGTCTTGCTTCATAGTCTGATCAGAGTCTTCACAGATACACTTTCAGATGATTGTAACCTGAGTTGCAGTTCTGGATACTTTGGAGTTACCCTACCCTGATGTGAAAAAGTTGTCGACTTTTTCATATGATTCTGACTTCAGGATATTTGAGAGATACCGTTGCTAGACAAAGTTTTTCACACCTGCCTGTCTATCTTTTCCAATTCTTGATTCTACAGTCTATAAAGACATTCATTTTGAAACATTTAACGCTTGTGGATTCCTGTGATGCAGTTCCACAAACTGTCACAATTCAGGATACATAATTTTGAATCATGATCAGGTATGTAATAAAAACGCTTTATAATTTATTTGTGTTTGCATGTTTTCGTTGCCCTGGTGATGATGTCACAGGGCCATGACACACAGACGATATAAACATGATAAACACTTCGCAATTTGTTATGAACGGATTTTCTTGGTTAATTGGGCACAGTTTTGTTACTATTTGCAGTAAAACAAGTAGAGGGGAGGACATTTGGGTGGAGAGGGTGCTAGAACTTGTATCATTTAAAAAATGAAACCTGCCAAATTGGAAAGCAGTTACATGTAAATTGCAATCAAGAGTCATATTGTCATGGCTACGTCGCAGATCGCACTGACAGAAATCGCCTATTCACAAAGTCGCTTTATACCACTCTGTGTCAGTCTTACTGTGACATCCATCTTGCTTTACCTCCAACTCTTATGGAATTGTCTCCCGAAGTTCCTCGTGGGCGTCTGCTGCTGCCAATGAAGCTAATTGTTCATATCCAGGCTCCTAGATGTCTTTGATGCTCACATTTTCAAAAGGAGTATTGGTTTCCTCTGCTTTTGTCTTTAAAATATTCCACCTAGAGCTATCAACTCAGCAACAAGGACTTGTTTACGGCACATGAAGAATTATGAATTTGAGGGAAGGTTTAAAGTGAGTTGGTTCAGGGTTGTTTTTCAAGACAACTTTTGTGTCAGTTTGCTTCCAAATTTTGGCACTAAAAGGTTGATACTCAGGCTTGTCTATTTGTGTTTGTATGGCCAAAAGGGTAAATGTCACCCTTGGTAATGCAGATTGTCACCAAGGTTTTAAATTCAGAAAAGATAGGAATTTGGAAGCGAGTGATGGCAAAGTGAATAAAATCAAGCATGGAAAAAGCAAAACTGACTTGAGAAAACTGCACCCGAGGAGCCAGTAGCCATGTCTTGTAGACAGTCATAGCTGTGTTGAAACCTTGTAAAGATGGGAGACTGAGATGAAACAGCAGAGATCCTACTGAGAGTTGAACTCACAACCTCCTGAAGAGCACGGTTTTCTTTGGCACTTATCTCCCAATTGATATGACTGCTGTGTTCTGCCCGTTCAGGGCTGAAAATCTTGGTCATACACAGTTTATGCTATTGGAAAGTATCAACTGGTGACATAAACTTTGAGTTTGTTGACATGAATGTTTTCTGGGAGTGCACATATTGATACTTGGCTGCAAAAAAGTCGAATTGGCAACCTTACTGCACCTTTACCATTTAGATACCATGTTATTAGATAGAAACAAGAAGCCCCTAAGGAATATTTCTGCCTCATGTACCTCTGCTGTTATTGAGGATTGGTTCTGCAATTTTTACCTACACCAGTTTCTCTATTGGAGATATCAATGACCAGGAGCATTTGTACAAAGCCCATGTTTTGATTATGCCAATAAAAACCTTTGGGCTACCATGGAATTCTTGTTTCTTGTTAAAAACGAAAAGGTATTAAATGTAGTAGCAATAGAGGAAGGGCCAATTCTTGGTGTTGGGGCATCCATCATCATTCTTACTGGTGTATCCAACACTGCCGTGTCTTCCCTTACATATCTAAAATGATTCACTCCCTCAGAATTTTGGATCTTTTAATTCCATCCCAGAAAGCAAGTGAATGCAAAGCTTCATTCCGCTTACACTTCGATTTCAGTAAATGAGCTTGCTATGCCAATAACAATTGGTGTGGCCTGGAGATAGAAACAAGATTCAAACCATTCTTCCTGTTTTTGCTATTTTTCTTGACTCAGAAGTCTGCCTTCTGCATAAACATGATTGCCTTGTTTTTATGAGGTGAAAACATTAGGTATCCCTGCAGCAGCAGTTGAAGAATATGCATATGTTATCAACATGATCATGTACATTTATGCATGCATACTTGATGTTATCTTGACAGTGCCTTTGGATCGTGTGCTTGTAGTCCATTGAAGCATTTTGAAGTGCATGTTCCATTGTAAAAATCATGCCTTTCATACCTGATTTCACCAGCAGTTTTCTATTTCACCATCCGCCGTTGTATACAGAAATCGACATGATATGTTAAGACGAACCGAATACTTAGCATGGACTCATAATTTACATCTGCGGTTCAATCAAGTTTGTTCTGTCATGTGTTGCAGCCGCGATTGCTTCATCTGCTGTTAAAAAAACATGGCGCGATAAGCCACAAGCGGTGAACAGCTAACTTTTCATTTACAATCCTGCGATGATTTTTTTCATCATTAAAAGTGATGGAAAGTGTCAGATGAACATGTAGCGAATGCCTGGTTGGCAGAAAAGGTGTGGTCTCCATCCTTGTGCATTGGGTAGTTAGCTAGAGTTGCCCTAAAGTAAGAGGAGATCATCTCGTCAAAAGAAATTGGGTATTGGTTTTGCCAAATTGAAAAAAAACTACAAAAAAACAGATGTTCCATTTTAATGATATATATTCAGTCCAGTGGTGACATTCCACATTTAGTGATATTCTGAAGAGTGGACTCCCAATTTATTTTCTCCAATGGTGCTCTTGATTCTAATGGGATGAAAGAAACATTTAAAAACAGAGGGTTAACAAAAACACCCTTGTGATTCAAATAAGCAAGCAGTAATAGTTTGCTTAATATGCCTCAGAGCATGCACCGGAATGATTCAATGGCCATCAATTTTGGGAAAACGTGGAAATATGCCCGATCGCGTTGGATGCTGATGCGCTGATAACCATTGATCATCATCAGCCTGCACATGTTCAGCACCTTTCTGCCGAGTGCTTCTCATGCAGGCATGTGAAAAATCACCATGGAAAAATCTGTTCACTCTCAGCTCATCACCGACAGGGATGGGGCCCACTTCATATGAAGATATCAGGGAGTTATTTCGCACTCGTTATCAGGGGGATGAAGCGATACTCTACAATGGAGCAGCACATCATTGCAAGATGGCTAGAATTGAGGCATTATGTGCTAGAATTGGTGACATTTATCCTGTTTGAGGGCGGTGGTAAGAAGTTGTGATGGGGGGAGGGGGATGAGGGCCTTCAGACGCTCGTGCGTTAAGCTCTCTGATGGATCATTGCTGGGCTATTTGTCCTTCGAGTGAGACATTTTTAAGGTTCCTCGTCAAGTACCTTGTGTCTATACTAGGATAGTCAAAAGACCCCCTTCCAAGTGGATAGCAGCTTGAGATGGACTCCTGCCTTACTGAAGATGGAAGCCAGAGCAAACATAGCAGAAGAACATTGCCCCTGGAAGAAACTTGGTATGACAGATAGTTACGGCTAACCATATTCCTACTCGTACCAATTAAAGGGTCAGCCGTGGGGCAATGTTTCATGGCATTCAACTCCTATGAACAGGTTTTGTTTATCAGATATGAATAATACAAGTATTTCATTGGCAGAATAAATAAGATGAGACTGTGAAGAATGGCAATAATACGGTGATCTGGGTAAATATTCCCTGAAGTCTTCCCCCATTACCCTTCATTGTGTTTGGTTAGTTTCTAATGGATATGGGATGAGAGGTAATGTGGTGGGTATACATGATTATAAGAATTACGAGCTGCTGTGTGGTTTGGTCCACCGGGAGTGTGATGGAAGCCAAGAATAATAGATTGAACAATGCAAAAGGTATGGATGCCCCCATACAGATGTTGATCAGACAAGGCGGACTGATGTATTGGAATTTTACTCTGTCGAGAATAATATATCAAGCCATCTTGCACCTGTTACTGAGTCATATGACTTATGACATAGCACATTTTAGTTCACGAAGATGAGAGATCACGGAGATGTTCCCTAATACCAGCTGGGGAGTGCAAAACAAAACTCAAAGGAGATAGGGCTTTAACAATGACAAGATAAACACGATGTTCTCAAAGATGCTTCTCAAAGGGAAACAGTGGGTGAAAACCTAATTAGGGGAGGATCACTGAGGGTGTACATTGTCAAAGAAATGACAGTTATTGTCATACCTTGGCAATCAATACTGGGATTAGTAGGGGGGGACCTTTACCATGAAGAGAAGGCAAGTTTTAATTTGAAATGTGGATGACACAGAGTTTAGCTTTTGTGATGATACATGTAGCTTTGAATTAATTTAATCAATATGTGACCCTCAAGGGAAAAACAGTCATGTTGCAATTCTCATATTGAGAAAATGGGAGAAATAGGACCGCAGATTTTCCTATTTTCCAATAACTTTTCCAGTAGTAAGTGATCTAGACTCAGTATGTTTGGCCGAGAATACATGAAAAAAGTAGTATAAGGCATTGTGCATGGTATAATTAATCGTTTCTCTTGGCAAGGGATGTTTCTTCAGATAGTGCATTTGCCAAATGGAACAATAGCTCTGGGTGTCACTATCATGATGAAGAGCCAAGACAAACCCCATCTTCCTCTTACTTAGCAATTTGGTCACAACCTTTCAGTCTGTCTCGGCTCTGATATTGGCAATACTGCTGCGATAACGTATAAATAAGGATGATTTTAATAGCTCGCAGACTCTATTGATTGATACATGTAGTCAATGGAAATCTCGCCCAAGTCTAATCTCGGTGCCTGTGTCTGCTCGGTAAATCACTCACTTGGTTATGTAGTTCACCATTAACCCTTTTTTCGACTACAATATCGTTCATACTGCCAGAAATTTTCTCTCTCAATGTCTGTTGAATCTTGCTTCCTTTATGCAGCAAAAATTGGCTCCAGCAAGACTGTGATGGAACGTGTAAAGTATGCTACACCAGTTTTGGTCACTAATCATTTGTCTCAATACAATTTGACCTCTTTAATCAGGACACCTTTCTATTAGGGACAGTACTTGTTAGTCCTGAGGGTCCTGAATAGAGAGGTTCTACTTTACCATATTTCCTCCATAAACACTGTGTTGGACATGCAAGCTCATATCACATTAATCCTTTCTCTCGATCACCAGCTGTCAGTAATGTCCTTTTAAATCATGTTAGCTGCAGCAGCATCTGTCACCGAGACTCTGTGAAGATAAAACGAAGCGCTACTACCATTAACTGACGTCTGCCATTAAGCGGCATCTCTGATGAATGCCAGCACGATGTGCAATCTCTTGAGATGTGAAACGCGAAGAAAGGTCTACAGACATGATGACAATCTAAACCGATTTTTTTGCTATCTTTTTTGAAGTTAAATGATTTTGTGTTGGTATTTCGTGGCGTGTTCGTGGCTGTTGAATTCTGCAGAGATGAATTACTTGTATTCGTAATGAGGCTAATATATCTACACGTTGTGGCAGATTTATTCCGAATGAGGTGATGTAAGGGACAGAGGGGCGGATGGTCCCAAGGTTAATGTGTCAGGTTCATGAGGCGAATGCCTAATACATTGCTTGTGACCTAGCAAATCACTTCAGTGGCAAGCCTTTGTCAGACATTTGCGTCCTTGACATTTTCCATTTATTTTTGTGGTGAAATAGTTTGATTGTCTTTACGCTGTTGTAATCATATCAAGTGATAATTCTATCGGCTTAATCAATTTGAACATGGCAATGAGATATTCAATTTAACTTTAAGGATAAAATTAATCAAATGCTGATTAAATTCAAGTGGAATTTGCTTAGTGAAATTCCTATAAATCTGAAGAGCAATTTACAATGTTTTTAATTTTGGAACGTCATTGAATTAAGTGTAGCTTCCTTTCTGTAATGCCATTAAATTGCAAATTACCCTATTGCCGATTTTGCAAGAGGGACTTGTAAACACAGCTTCCATTAAGAAAATGAGTAAAATTGATTTTACCATTTCGAGTAAACTTTCAATTTATTTTGTTTAGTACTGCTTGTAAAAGTATTAGTATTCTGGGAGGAATAGCGTAAGTTACTGGTGGCTGTCAACCAATGTATTTCACAGAGTTATAGTCCTGCAAATGACAATTCTTGTGTCCAGGCTCCCGGTGGCTTGTACAGCAAATAACCCAGTATACAAGCTTTGAGGAGCAGTCTTGAGATGTCAAGACTTGGTGGGTCAAGATGAGTCTCTCGTTGCATCAGAAAAATCTGCACATTATACCAACATTTCGTGTACACTTTGGATGGAAACATATGGCAATTGCAGCATTGGATCAGCACGCGAAGAGTTAATTTAATTCAGCGTTTTCCAATCAGCATGACAAATAAAGTCTGCCAGTTTTTAATTTCCTGTATTATTCAGCCGTATTTACAGATATCAGGTTATATAGATCTATGTTGACAAGCCAAACGGTCATTGCAGTCTGTGTCAGAGCAATTCACAGCATGGCCTTTTAAAATCGTTTTTGATGATCTCTAAATTGATATGAAGAAGATTACTCAACGTTTGTGTCGTAAAAAGACAATCACTGACCTTTGGTAAGTACAGCTTACCACATCTTTACTGTTGCATTAAACTTGTTGAAACAGTCAAATCCTATTGGAATGTCAATTCAGAAATTATCGCTGCTGGTTGAAAAACCGATTTTCTTCACCGCCTATTTGGGTACATTGTGGGTGTCTGGCGGACAGGCATCAAAGGGTTCACACATATATATTTTCACCTACGCTATAAAAAATTAAAGCTCTCTGAGCTTCTCATTCCTCATCATATGAAATTGGCATCAGATATTATGTGATATGCACTTGCATTACTCTGCGGTAATTACGCATGCACACATTTAGCTTGAACAAGTGTAGATGGATGCCTAATTGGATAAACATTGTTAATAATGGCTCAAATGATGGTAATTTGAATCTATTACTTGTATGTATGATAAAGTAGAAGCGGTGACAATAGCGTCCCCAGGCGTTCTGCCAATTTGCATAGCTAGAGTACGATTAGAGGCTACGTGTTCATCACTCTGGCTGATATGATGTTAACGCTTTGGGTCTATTGCTTTATTGGAAAAGCACCGTAAAAGTTATTATCACGTGACCCAATATAATTCCATTGATTCCATTTTTGTTAATATTGCTGTGAGAATGCAACTGCCGGGATCCCCTCTTGAGGAACTTGCTGATGAAATATGCATGATATCCATTGCTGCATCTTGAAAACGAATGTATATAGTTGCCAGGTGCGTCGTGGGGCTCTGTCACTGTGTAAACTCGGTCAAGAAATAAACAACATATGAAAAAATATTGGTAGTCTTTCGCTCGCAAAAAAGTAACTCCCAAATTTGTGTGGTTCATTGTTTGTATTCACACAAGTGTGTTTTCTTTTCACTTGACTGGTTCAATCCATCCAACTGATTTGTGATTCTGACGTGAATTCTATTTGCTTGAAGCTTTCAGAACCAAATTAATTTCCCTTTGAAGGACGCTATCTAAAATGTAGGCGAGTGTGCTTTTGATGTGGAATTACACATTCCTTAATACATGTATGGCCTTGGCAATAATGTGTCGAGTTAGGAGTGTTTTTAGTCATCAATCTTGGATTCTCATCAGTTATTCATTAGAATATTCTATTGATAATGAAATATGTATATGAAATTTCGTTACTTTGATTAATTGCTCAAATAGTGTTGTATGTTGGCAATGATCAGCTAAGTGTACCAAAAACACCCATTTGAAAAATTAATATGCCGCAGATCAACTCCTGCTGTCATTATGAAAAGAGGCACAGAAGTCTTGACCATTTCATTTCTGACTGCTGCATGGCCTTATTTTTGGTTCGAGGGGGCGGGGGCAGAACAGCTTTTTGTCCCAAATCTGCATGACAAGCATGTTCTTCAGAGATATCTGGAGGGCAGTCCCTCCTGACCCTCTAAATACGAGCTTCTAATCCATTCATTTCAAAATAGTTTTTCTCTGACAGCTTCCCTTTTCTGTAATAGCTCGAGATTGTCATATTTCAAATGTCATTTGTTCAATATCTTTATGTCACGACTTGGAACAAGTCACACATACTTATTGATCCGATCCAATCTATTCATTGACAGTTATTTATTTCATTCCACGAGAGATGTGTGAACGGTATTCCATCATTCTCCTCAGCATGATTTGTTACAGTGACCATATATCCATGCGGCTATCTATTGACAGTTTCGGCGTGCGACGGCTTTGCTTTGGCCATGTATTGATGCAGGATTGAACCGATAATGGTGATGCATTGGTGTATGATGGCGGACTATTGGTAAGAACGTGCGATGACGCTATTGTCGTATGCGCTGGCTCACAGTCTGATGATTACCAGATTCTGCTTCACCGCCAAGGGAAGCGCGTGTCCATCATTTCACGAGTGGAGTTTGTCATGTTTGGATTAAAGGCTTCTCTATTAATCTAAATGCAATGTATCTTATGAGATCAGGGCCATATTTGACAGGAGAGGGATATATTTAACATTGTAGGGATATATTGCCTAGACATGAATATATTTGACTAGCCAAAGTGGAATTTGCTGCTCAAAGAACTGGCACATCTAATTGTGGTGCACTGATCCGAAGTCTTTCTCCTGCTTGGGAAGATCATTTAGACAGATCCATGCAGGCATGTGTTTATCGTTTTGATGCAAGGGTTATGGAAAGAAAGCCTTGTCTTTCATTCCTCAAGATTTAGTGAAAAGGTAAGTTGTAATTCAGTGACTTCTCTATATAGATTATCCCCGAGTTGGAGTGATTGCCATCAGGAATCTAGTCCATAATGGTCCTGTATAGTGCAATTGGAGTTGTAAGTCAATTACTCCTTTATGGATTATTGAGTAACTTGATAATAGTCACGATTCTATGTGGTCACGTGGATGCTGGAAGACGAGACTATTTGATTTTGCTGTTTACGATGCCCAGATGCTTGGTGTTGTTTTATGGTCATTGGAGCTATTCCACATCTGTTCATTGGCATTCATGTGTATCACACTTTTAGTATTTGAAATAGTGCTATTGGAGGAATCTTTAATATTATCAATATAGAAAACCAGATTTCTTCGAGATATACAAGAAGTCTTGTTCGTATTACAGTAACTTGTGTTCTCCCGTCTAATGGGTTTTTGAAGAAAAACTGTCATAAAAACTAGTATAACCAGTCCACCTGGTGTGCACTAACCACACACATCAGTCACCTGGGTTTATGTCAAGGATAAATGGGTGAAACAGGTGAGATTTGATTGAGGAGAGTGCGGCAACTGGGAGGTAAAGTTGGGTTTTGGAAAGAAAAAAACTCCCCATGAAATACAAACTCCTATTCTTTAAGCAGCCTGGAGACTGGGAAATCCTGATCAAAGGTTCAATCTTGCCTGTACCGTGATCAATTCGCAGTCTATAGCATAATCAGTCATACCTAGCATATGATCTGAAATGACAACTGATCCAGAAACCTTTTTTGCCTCCATTCTCCCTTAGGTGCTGCACTGCTGAGGGACTTCAGTTAATTTCGAGAAATTTGAGCCTTGGGTTGCCTGGGGTCCCATGAGTATTGGAGACCAATAATGGATTATCTGAGTGTTTATGCTGTGCCTTGATTGAAATCTGTATAGATTAGATAACTAACATTCATTAGTACTTTCAGGATAGTCAGGATGTCAAGTTTACAACATCTTTGAATACTTTTCAGGTCTGATCACCTTTGGCAGCTTTTTATTAGCCTTTAGCTCATCTTTCCAATAGGTTAACTTCATACTTTTACAGGAGTTAGTGAAACTCATTTGTTTAATATTCTTTTAATTCATGTTTTGCAGGTCTATGGTACAGCCCATATCTAACATCTGAAGACACAACATGATGGAGAAAACCGCAGCACAGAAATTGACGTCTGCTCCAATCTATTTTGCCGCGACACAAAGCTTGAACGGAGACGATACATGATTTTCTTCCCAGCCTTGCAAGACGTCGGTGACTGAAATCAATGTTTTGATCATAATCTTATATACATAAGTCTCCAAGCGATACGTAAACTATCAGCTATATTAGCTGCGACTCGGACCGTGATTTTTTTACCCAAGTGGTCAATGCTGTTGATGCCGTGATGATGAAGTTTTCATATCGCGTTATTGCTGTGATCTCGCTTCTTGTGACCCTTACGATCATGTTTTTCCTATTTGGTGATAATCTCTTACGAGCAAAAACGAGGATGCAGCGTCATGACATCATTAGCTCAGAAGTCCACACATCGAACTGGCACACTCAGTCAAGAGCCGTCGTTAGTCACAGTAAGGAGGCTCAGGCACAGGTCCAAGGTGACGGTAGTTGTCAGCTGGCTGATCGACTCTTGCCCACCGATGGTCTCAGCACGTATGACCTATTCAACAAGATGAAATTGACCTATCAAGGCAATGCTTTATTGGCGATGAAGACAAATCGTGATGATAAAGACATTGTTTACAAAGATAAGCTGACGGTAATCCTGATGCCGCACTCTCATAATGACCCTGGATGGTTACAGACGATTGGTCAGTACTACCTGTTACAAACAAGGCCAATCTTGCAAAATATCATGGCAAAACTTGAACAGTATCCTAATATGACATTCATTTGGGCGGAGACTGTGTTTTTGTCCATGTGGTGGGATGAGTTAGATCAAAGTGAAAAAATTCGAGTTAAGAATCTTATCACGCGTGGCCAGTTAGAGATCGTAAATGGAGGCTGGGTAGCCCCTGATGAAGCGTCAACGCATTATTTTGCCATCATTGATCAGTTGATAGAAGGGCACCAATGGCTGGAGAAGAACCTTGGTGTGAAACCGAAGATCAGCTGGTCACCTGATCCATTTGGCTACTCGTCAACAATGCCGTATATTCTAAACCGCGCCGGAGTAAAGGACATGGTGATCTTAAGAATTCACGACGAGGTGAAAGCAGAACTGAGGCAAAATCAGAATTTAGAGTTTCATTGGCGGCAGTATTGGGATAAGTCAAATGGGGAAACGGATGCCTTCTGCCACTTGTTACCTTACGTCCTGTACAGTATAAAGCATTCCTGTGGTCCAAATCCCTATATCTGCCTCTTGTTTGACTTTCGGAAAATACCCGGTGAATACGGCGAGGGAAACCCACCAATTCTTACAAATGATAACATAGAAAAATATTCAAAGTATCTACTTGATGAATTCAGAGCAAAAGCGGAACACTTCCGTCACAACATTATATTGTATCCGTTAGGAGATGATTTCCGTTTTGATCGGGAGATCGAATGGGACCAACAGTATGTCAATTATAACAAACTCTTCAACTATATGAATTCAAGAAAAGACTGGAACATTGATGCAAAGTTTGGTACTTTAAAAGATTATTTTTCAGCTGTTAAGAAAGTTGAAAAAGCAGGCAAGTTGAAGGGAGGGAAGTTCCCGACGCTGTACGGTGGGTTTTATCCATATATGGATCGTGACGAGGAATACTGGACGGGTTATTTCACAACACGGCCATTTTACAAACAGTTAGAACGTGAAATTGAGAGCAACCTCCGTAGCGCTGAGATACTCAACAGTCTGGCAATGGCGTATCAGTCCAACTATAAAAAGCCATTCAGACACGGTAGTGGGAATTTGAAAAGATTGACGACTGCTCGTCGTAGCTTAGCTCTGTTTCAACATCACGATGCTATTACCGGGACGTCAAAGCCACAGACGGTTGCAGATTACGAGGTCAAACTTTGGGATGCAAAAGCGTCAACGAAAAAAGTAACAGTCACTGCTGCTCAGTATTTATTTCTGAAAGATCTGCAAGAACCCGCCGATGGCAAACCTGAAAATAAATATTTCATCAATGTTGACGATGCTCGGAGTTCGGATCAGATTCATCCGGAGAAGAAGTTAGTGACTGTGACACCTGATGGGACTAAGGTTGTGATCTTTAACCCGGTTGGGAAACACAGATTTGAACTGTTGCAGTTCAGAGTGAGTAGTCCCGTGATTAAGGTGACTGATTCCAAGGGTGACACAGTTCCCAGTCAGATAAACCCGATCTGGGTGGGTTCCTCCGATGTTTCCATCATTGACTATGAGTTGATATTCTACACTGATCTCCCACCACTTGCAATGAAGGTCTTCATATTGACGGACATACCTGAAAAGGTCAAGGCAAGGGTTGCCGGTGTGGCCATTACAGCCACTCTATTTAGTAATCCTTTCAGAGGCCAAGCAGCAAAGGATAAATCTATTTTCAATGTGAGAAGACTCGATACTTCACCACATTCGAGAATCGTTTTCGAAAACCACCACATCCGTGCAAAATTTAACCACCGAGGTTTGTTGTTGTCTGTCACGACTCTCGATGATAATCATGTGATTGATATCGCATTGTCTTTCATGATGTACAACTCCCGCGGAAGTGGGGCATACATTTTCATGCCCCAGAGTTCTGCTACGTCTGGATCTGGATCCTTCTCAAGAGATCCAGAAGTTTCAGTGTTGCGAGGACCTCTAGTGTCAGAGGTTCGAGTTAAGTATTACGCACTTCAACATGTCGTTCGTATACTGCACACTGAGAAGCCGCTAGGTGCTGCCCTACAGGTTGAAAATAACATTGATTTGACGACAGACCACGAATGGATGGATAAGGAAATTATCATGAAGTTCACAACCTCTGTCAAAAATGGTCAGATCTGGTACTCGGATTTGAACGGCTTTCAAACAGTCCGTCATAAAAGCCACAAGAAATACTACATAGCGGGTAACTATCAGCCAATGTCAGCAATGGCTTATATTGAAGGAAACGACACAAGGTTTTCCATTTTATCAGCACAGTCTCATGGTGTGTCCAGCCTCAAAACTGGCTGTTTAGAGGTGATGTTAGATAGGAAGTTGTCATCGGACGATAATCGCGGTCTGGGGGAGGGGGTGTATGACAGTAAGAAAACGTTAAGTCAGTTTGCACTGCTATTAGAGCGACCACAATCTAGTCTACCACGGGTGTCTGAGGAGACTAAGCCTTCCTACCCATCACTTCTGAGTCTACTTATTTCAGATCAGTTACGCCATCCAGTGACTAATTTCATAGTTTACAGAAATCCTGAGAATTTTGTGAACACGTTCAGTCCTCTTGCGTCCTCCCTCCCTTGTGATGTTGATATCGTGAATATGAAAACAATGGAATCAAAAAACATCACTAGTGCTGCAAATGTCGTGCTGATTTTGCATCGCAAGGGGTTCCAGTGTGGCTTCAGAACTTACGATTTGGAATGTAAGTTAACAAATGGTGTTGTGGAGGCGAATTTCTTGCGCGATGTCGAGATCAAGGACATGACGGAGATGACACTGTCGTTGATGTATGAGAAACGACTATCTGTTCGCGGGGAAATAAAGCTGGACCAAATGGAAATTGCAACTTACAAGATGAATTTTGTATGACTTCACGGATGATACTATCCATGTTTAGATGATGATATGTGTTGATTGCATCGCGAAGAGGATAGAGGTGGATCCTTTTGGTTGAAGGAGGACCCGGAAAATTACTGTTAGTCATCACATATTTTTTCTTTGGGGGTAGTTGGTTTTAAATCTAGTGATTGTTACCAGTAACTTGCTCCACATCTCTGTTATTGTCTTGAGGCAATTGAAATGCCACCTTGTGGACAGTTATGGAACTGAATATAGGTTCTCGTGGAGAGAAAAGGAGAAACCAAACTATTAACTCGGTTAGGATCTTGCGGCTTTCAGGCTGGCAGAATCTAGCTTGTAATGGATTACCATTACAGATCTTGAGCTCTCACTCGCCACTCGAGGAAGAATGAGGGACTTACGATCCTCTATTGACAAACCAGAGACCCTGTTAGCTCCATGGCCTGTGCTTTCTGAGCCAAACAAGCATGATGGGTGTCTTCTAGATTCCTGCTTAGGAATGTGGCGCATTGAGAAGGATGCCGCAGCCTCTGATCGATGTTACAGTGTCCTGAGAGGGTTATCACTTCATCTCCAATCAAATATATCAAGAATCAAAGCTTCAGTTTGGTATCGTCTTTTACACTAATCAAGAAAACTTAGTCACAACTCATGCATATTTATCACTGTTTGGTTAGTTCACATACTCAGTTCTGGTTCCAGATACTTGCGAGTCTCAAAACAAACAAAAGATGTTTTTCGTCTGTGAATTTTTGTGTCAGGTACATCAGATTAGCTTTTGAGGGTCATCGGGTTTTTCAAGCAATCCAGTCCATACAACCAGTTTTCAGACATACTCTTAACCACGTTTGTTATTGTTCAAGTAGAATGTAAATACTTCTATCTTTTAGAGGTCAGTTCAGTAAAGATGATGCCTTTACTGTTTGAGTTATGACACCATTTCGAGACAGCATGTACTTTAATGGAGTGGCCTCATTAAGTTATGATGTATAATTAAATGAAAAAAAAAATCAATCAAATTGAAAGAAAATGAAGTGTAAAAGTGCTGTTTGTGGCCCGGTGATGTTTGGCGACACTTTTTATCTAAGCTTGTCGGTAAAAATTATATGTCGTCGCATTTAGTCCCAAAAACGATGATCTTCTTACACTTTACAGTTACTTTTGGGGAGGTTGAGCATAAAATGGAGGGTGGGTGGTGCTGACCTGTCCAAGCAAAAGAATTCTGTTTTTCTGATCTCATCTCAGAAAATGGATCGTTTCAGATCATCACAGATGACCAAATGAAAGCAGAGTTTCTACTGTGAGGCACTGTACTGAATATGCTTAGAGTATATTTATCAAAATAGTATTTTTCTATACATTGTAAATAGAAAAAAAAGCAACATGTTGTACAATTTACAGCGTGTTACAAATAGTTTCATACTCATGGTCGGAATGACCGTACAGACACAACATCACCAAGTGGTGTTTCTTTGGTCAAGACAGACGCTTTTGTATGATGTACCCATTTAGGAAATTATCAATTGCAGGTTTAAAGCCCTCAATTGCCTAATTCAGGGCTTTAAACCTGACGTTGCGTACTTCAAAATTAAGTGTTCTGACAACCCGGTAATAGTGAATTCAACATTTTTGCAATGATCCAGAAACTCAAAATGAAAGGCACAGGAATTTGTCTGTATCTCGTATTGTAATAAGAGGTATTTTCAACGTTTGGTTTTAGACTGCCTGCTCATTTAAAGCCGAGCCAGATTCCCCTAGTCTGTACTTATGGACATTTAATAATGAATGGGAAGCTGGTTCAAGCCTGTTTAATTGAGAAGACACAGTATGTTTTAGGGTCTGGCCTATACTCGATATCCTGAGCATAACGAAATAGTGGCCTGCTCAGAAACTTCAGTATGCCGCATGTCTAGTATGGTATGTCCAGTTTGCCATACTCGTAAATGTTTAAAATTTAACCTTGCTACTAATTACTGGAGACACCTTGTTTATTGGGTGCTATTCATGACAGGCTGGATATTGAGTATAGGCCAGACCTGGACATGTGTGCACTTTCGAGTATCACCTACACCTGGTTACAGAAAGATAGATTTGTTACACAGTGTAATGTTTATAAAATATTTCATGTCACTCTTGTAAATTATCATTTTTCTGTTATTGTTTTGAGATAAGTTTATGTAATGTAATACTCCTTCAGTTCAGGACAGGTGCTGCTTGCCCTTTCTGTGCTTTTATTATAGTTAAACAGGTTATATAGGACCTGTCCTTATGTATTTGTAGCTTAGTTGTAGTTTTGGTCATTTCTTATAGGATACATCCTAAACATTATTTTAAAATGAACTGTTTATAGGACCTTCACATCTGTAACAATGAGCTGGTGAAGATAGGAAGAATTGATAGGATAGATGGGCGGGAAACTTTGATCTAGTGACTGAAAGTGGGAAACTTAAATGGTTGTAAAGCTCAATCTGGCAGAACCTTGAAACAAAATCTAAATTTTTTCTCTGCATTTTCTAATGAAATTTTTTGTTCAAAAGTCGGTTGAGTGCTTACATGAAAAAAAGGTTGGCGATGGTTTTTTTGCTGCAGCAACACCTTTTGTTCTGTTCGTGTTTGACACTTTGATTCAAGCTCTACATGTATTTTATTCAACAACTAATCTGTTTGATGACTCAACACTAAATATTTGTAATATTTCCTATAAGTGAGAGATTTTCTTGTGTAAAATGATCAGTTTTTCATTGGATTCAATCCTATGGATTTGTTCAAAAGTCGGTTGAGTGCTTACATGAAAAAAAGGTTGGCGATGGTTTTTTTGCTGCAGCAACACCTTTTGTTCTGTTCGTGTTTGACACTTTGATTCAAGCTCTACATGTATTTTATTCAACAACTAATCTGTTTGATGACTCAACACTAAATATTTGTAATATTTCCTATAAGTGAGAGATTTTCTTGTGTAAAATGATCAGTTTTTCATTGGATTCAATCCTATGGATTGTGGTTAGAAGGTATCATGATGTGATACTCTCTCATTTATTAACGGGTGATGGACACTTGAAAGTCATCATGTAACAAATTATTTAAGAAATAGCAATGTGTCTATCTATAAACTTATTGTCTTCCTTCATTTATTATCTTGCCACAGAAAGCTATTCCTCTATCAGTGAAAGATAATCTTACCTGTAGTGTTGAGTCTCTCCCTCAGCCCCTGCTGCAAGAGACAAATAAGGGAGGCATGGGAATCCCAAAACCCAAAAATGATGGTGATTTTCAGTATTTAGAATCAATCACTAGAGATGGGGCTTTTGGAATGAAACCAAGAACAGTGCATGATCTGTTAAGATGATTTCTTTTTGTGTTTTTAATCACAACCTGTCTGAAGTGGAGATTTAGCATTTTTAGCCCTTTTCAAGACTGTCTTGTGACGTTGTATGATCTGTATGGAGGTGGTAATGATGTGACATTCTCAAAACCAGCCTCATTGTCCAGACTGTTGTGCATACAGCTTTATTTACATTCACAACTGGCATGCCTCATCACTCAATGTGACCTTTACAGTGTTGGTGTCAACGTCCCCCTGCTGACAAACCCCTCACAAAGTACGTCTTCTCCAACATTGGTCACAACCAGTCTGCTGTGATGTGGAGATTTAACACCATGACACATGTAGGCCTACATGTATTAATGAATAAAGTATGAGGAAGGAAAACAAGGTCCTGCATGGAGTAAATCCTGCAAAACACGTCTGAAGACAACCCTGGAAGACTTTTATACGTATTGGGCACTGCAGTCTTGAAGACAAGTTCACTGCCGAATTTTTTTGGCGTTTCTTTGTAAATACTGCTTTGAAACGATGTAAAAAGGTTACATATGACGTCAAAATAGCATTAATAGATATAAGCCCTTCTAACTATTGTGATAAACCATCTTTTGATGTAGTTGGAGTTAAATCGGTTCCGGGCATTGCGGAATTGGACAGGCGACAACCACAACTATGAAAAGGCAAGATTCAGCTTGCACGAAATAAATGAAGTTTCTCTCCAAATTTTTCGAAAATTCTGGAAGATAAGAAATAAAATTTGAATAGCATTGTGCTAGAAAGAATCTGCTTTATATATAAAACACGATGGACAAACCAACGATTATCGTACATGTCCAGAAATCTGTAAATTATACCCTATTTGATTGCAAGTGGATTCCAGTCAGTCCCAAGTTTGTGTTGTTGGGACAGTACCCTAAAGACACTGGAGCATTGCAGGTCTTCGAGGTCTCCCATGGAGAATTGAAGCTCGTGAAGGAGGTGGGTATTATTCAGCAATATTTCATAGTAATGCATACTGGTGGTCCTATATCAGTGCAAGCTGGAGTATCATGATCATGCCTTCTTCTGTGCCCTTCTTACATGTAGCTCTTCGAGGTCAAGTGAAGTGGATTCATCACGCAGGGTAAAGGCTCTTGTTCCACATCTCTCCTCGTATGACGCCGATTGCATGGACTTCCTCTTTGATCACCGTCATATTACGGGTGTAGCCCTCAATATGAGGAGGCCCAGTCTTTACCCTAAAATTATTAATTTCAGTCTTGTGATGCAATTAAGCCAAGTCAAGCTAGACACAAGTACTATTAGATAGCTGTGGTAGTAATAAGTTGTATCTCTTTACTCGTTCTTCTGAATGTTATTGACTGGTTTCTTGACTACCCTGGATTTTGACTAAAACTTGAAATCTACTCTTTGCAATTGCAGGCAGAGAAGCAAACCAGTTTCAAATGTGGTACATTTGGAGCATCTAGTCTACAACAACGCTATCTGGCTACTGGTGATTTCAAAGGCAATCTGAATATATGGTAAGGTGAACAGGATAAAAGCCCTGATTAAACTTGATAATGAAAGGACAGTAGATGCTGTGGCCAGAATGTGTAAAAGTCAGCGAAATCCAGTCTTGTGTAAAAGTGTCCAAATTAGCTTAAACTAGGTCATCGTTAGATCTCAAGGGCAACTTCATAATTTCATATTTCCAGGAACTTGGAGGACACAGGTTTACCAGTATACAAAGTGAAGGCACACAAAGAAATAGTAAACTGCATTGATGGGGTCGGTGGTTTAGGAATCGGGGAAGGAGCTCCAGAGATCGCTACAGGAAGCAGAGATGGTATTTACCACATAATTAAAGTTTACTAGTTTTGTATGGATCAACACTTGAGTTCTGAAGGTCCCTCCCTGTGAAACTCATTTTAAAATCAATATGCATGGTATAATAAGTGCCATTTACTCAACACAAAAAAGTTCAATACTGGAATTTGTGTATACTGGATCAATTAAATAATGGAATTGCTCCACTTGGAGCAGACTTTCACATTTGGAAGTGACTGGACAGCTGTTTTTCACACCCATGAGATTGGTTCAGAGGACTAAATAACTCTCCATACCACAACCTGAAGAGTGGTTCTGTTACATAGGGTGTGAAAAACCGTCGTACTGCAGGATATTTTAGGGTGTGATGGATTGGGAATGTGATCGCACCCCTTAAACAACAAAGCCTGTTTGAGGTTAGGACAGTTAAAAATGCAGATTATTTTTCTTTTGTATTTTAGGCAGTGTAAAGGTGTGGGATCCAAGGCAAAAAGATGACCCTGTTGCAACCATGGCTCCAGGGGAAGGAGAGGCTAAACGAGACTGTTGGGCAGTGGCATTTGGTAAGTGTTTGAACGTCATCATCATGCATTTTAGTTAGAAGTTAGAAGAAACCCCTCTTTCAAAATTAGTATGCCCTTTCTTAAATCGCCCAGTTTATATGTGTTTGAATCTCTTCATGACTGTATCATGACTGTTCTCCACTGCATTGTGCAGTAATATTCCCTCAAAATAACTTGAATTGATGACTTTTGAATTACAATTTCCGAACATTGCTTGTCATACTAAATGTATTGCTCTTTCAGGTCATGCGTACAATGTACACGATCGCTGCCTTTGTGCTGGGTATGATAATGGTGATGTCAAGCTATTCGATTTGCGCAAAATGAAAATGAGATGGGAAACGAACCTCAAAAATGGTGTAAGTATGCCATTAATTGAAATACAAACTGAAACGGTGGACCTGTTGTAGCTGACTTGCATGAGGTTGTGGCAGACAACATCTGGACTTGCTACAGAGCCACATCACCTAGTGTTATTTCTGGAGGAATGGTGGAAACTGAAAACCTCATCTTCATCTTAACCTTCTCACTTATCGGTAGAGTATAAGGACAAACAAGTTTTGTTGATGATAACTCCAACTTGCTCAACTGATGAATGGCGGATCAGGTCAGTGATATTTGGTCTTCTCAAGTCCTACTGTCATCCATCCAGCCGGCGAACCATCGCTTCAATTGTTATCTTTGCCACTGGCAGGGGGCAGTCAGGGTATCCTGTGTGTGGATTGATGACCAACTTTCTGACCGACACAAGTAATCGATGTCCAGTGCCTATAATATCACTGAAGTGTAAGATTTTTTTCTATTGCAGGTGTGTGGGGTTGAGTTCGACCGAAAAGACATTGACATGAACAAGTTAGTAGCTGCAACCCTTGAATCAAAATTCCACGTGTTTGATCTTCGGACACAACACCCAGAGAAAGGATTTGCATCAGTGTCAGAAAAGGTAGGTTTTTCATGTAATGATGTAATTGAATGTACTGTAGCCTCTCCTGAGACAAAGTCATGTGGCCAAAAAACCCACTTGGTGTCTAACCGTAGTGGCATGTTATTAAGAATAGAGAAGAAATTCTCCCTCAAGGTTAACTCTTCAATTGGAACTAGGAAAGCATTATAAATTTACTTGTCTGTGATATGAGGATGCTTTTATTCCAGGCTCATAAAAGTACAGTCTGGGGTGCCAAACATCTTCCTCAAAACAGAGATGTGTTCATGACGTTGGGTGGAAATGGTTCTCTGGCTTTATGGAAATAGTAAGTGACTCACTGCCCTTTTGTGTTGACAAAATATTCTGTTTTCTAATTTTCATGAATGCAATGATAAGGACACTAGTAGTCTGGGAAGTGCCGAGTAAAGTGTTTTTGTGTTTAAAATAAGCACCATTGCCAATATCTAGGTTTTGGGTTTGATTCCATTGATTTAATATATTAGGGCGATGCATATTTTATGTTTTCTTTCAAATCTGAACTAAATCAAAGTGAACGACTGAACAGTACTTGGGCAAGATCTTAACATATTCCATGTTGTAAGTGAAAATAGAAGTTGATAAGGTTGAAATGCGGTACACCAGACTTTCCTGTCTACTCAATGATTGCCTCAGAAATTGATAAAAGGTTGGCCTGTTATAGTAGTTTGGTACTGAATGAATTTCGGTTCCTGATCATAATAGTTTCCACTGCCCAAAACTAACTTTTTCTTTCATTGAATTCCAGTGAATATCCGGCAAAGCGTGTTGTCAAAGACAAGGAAGACCGAGAGATGGGTGCAGCGGGAACAATCAACTTCGTGCAAAACATGACATTATCGACACAACCTATCAATTCGTTTGACTGGAGTCCTGATAAACTTGGCTTGGCCGTGTGTACGTCATTCGATCAGCAAGTCAGGGTCCTGCTCACAACACGATTGAACACTTTGTAATTTTCATTCCGTCCACAGGAACTTTGAGATTATCAGAATAATGACACCATTTTCTCCTGGAGAAGTTTAAAGAGAATCTCATACTGTTATCTGTCAAAAAAATTTGATTTTCGTGTATTGTAATTGTTTGCAATTTTTGCAAAAATAAAATGCCTGCGAAAATTTGGCATTGTACAGTATTGCTGCAGATCTTTTTCAAAAGGACTGTTGACAAAATTCGGTTTTTGGTTAATCATCGGAGCTTGGTAAGATTCATGCTGGAAGTGATTTAGAAACATTGGGTGTCATTCTGCAGAGTCTGGATTCTGGATTCTAAATTATTTCATGTTACAAAATATATGATACAGTTCTCCATAAACTTGTGATACTCATTATAAGATCATATCATTACCACAACTCTCCATTTTCAAAGAATAGAGAATTTGTTCTTTCGAATTGATTTTCTGCTCTGTGTTAATATATCTTTCAGTTTTGTTTTTACTTGTTGTTGTTGTTGCTTCTGGTGTTTGAGGTAGGCCTACTTGCTGTTAGATAGTCCTTTTTTGTGATGCCGATATCGTTGTTAATGATACGGTTCGTTGTTTGTAAACGTTTCTTTTTCCGCCTTGCAGGGTTTCCCAGCGTAATTAGGAATATGTTAAAAACACTTGATCCCATCAGAGAATCATATCTACTGTCGTTTGTGTAGGAAGATGGCTTGTGGCTGTGCTGAACCTATTTGACAACTAAAGCAAGTCATCAGCTCATCAAATGTTCCTCAGTTTGATACTGATTACCTTCCAAAGGCATGAAAACCAATCAATTATGAAATTGGCTTAGGGGACAGTGGCGCTGTCTCGCGGCAGAAAATGGAACTGAAATCTTCGTCCAAAACGTTCAGTTCCACTCTCAACCGCTAGATAGCAGCACTGTGGCCTAGGCCAGTTTTCATGAAATTGATCATGCTTCAGACTTTCTTTTTAGGCCTTTTGCATGAATAGATTTTTGGAATTGCCAATGACATAAGACACAGGGTGGGGCCTATTAGCTGTATTTGCATGTATTAGTCTTGCAAATAACCTTAACAGATCTACCATTTTTATTCATTTTCTTCTTGTCTTGGACAAAACTTGATTACGGTTGTGATGATGGATTGGAACCTAGGCCCACCTCCAAGGCAAGACCACCAAGCAATTCCGGTAAGACTTCTTGACAGTAGAACCTACCTCAGCGAACACCTCTCTATTAAGAACACTAGGTTTACTCCCAAAGTTTTTGTTTTCCATTCAATTTGACCTCTCTAATCAGGACACCACTAGGACAGCACTTGTCAGTCCCAAGAGTGTCCTTGATAGAGCAGTTCTACTGTACTCCTTTATTGTTGTTCCCCAATCCATTGCTGTACTTGCCACTCCAGAGCCAAATAGGGCTACGGACACCAATACAGTCTGTTTCGACATCCTGGTTGTCCTTCCTCTATGTACCAGGCGCCAAGACGAGGCCTGTCCAGTACGTCTGGAGTGTAAATGGGGCATGTTAAGCTAATAATTAGAATTTAGCACTCATACATGATTTACTAGCTCTTCGGAGCTGTTCAACTGTATTAATGGGAACCGAGGGCTTCACTTCCCTCTAAAGGACGATGTCACAACCTGCTCAACACCGGCTGGAGCATGGGCTAACCACAGGTTGGGACATTGTCCCTATCAACCTGTTGGCAGCATGGTGAACAGAGAGGGTTACTTATCAAGTATGATGCAGCATCCTCCTCCAACCAGGACAATCTTCCTCCATCCGCTTCTGTGCTCCAAAGATATGAAAAAGGAACGTACTTTTAAAGTACAATGCAATGATTAATGATTCCACAGAGAGGGGGTTAATTTTGCGAAAAAAAGGTATATCCTTTTCATAAAGCAAAAATTTTGCCAAAAAAAAAAATTCCCACGGTCAGAGCCAAACGGGATGAGAGGGTTAATGGAAACCTTGCTCCTAGGAAAAAGTAAAAAATTTCTTGGTACATAACACCTGCAATTTTCATTTTTGATCCTGAGTACAAGGTTGTTTATTAACCCTTGCAGCCCGTTCGGCTCAGACCGTGGGAATATTTTTTTGTAGAAATTTTCATAGTTTGGGAGAGTATTTAACTTTTATGGCGATATTAACCCCATCTGGGCTGTTGGTCTCTACGACTAAGTATTCTGTCTGTCAAGAAATGCTGTATTGATCCTTAGCAGATTTACCATGCTCACCATCGTAAATATTTCTCATCGGCCCAATACACCATGGTGAAGTGCTGTCAGTTTACCTTGGCAAATTGTGGATTTACCAAGGTGAAATTGAGACACATTTTTTGTACATGTTGTAAGGGATGTGCATTCCAGGGGATCAAGATTTCACGCATCAATTTAAATTTGGACAATATCAGACAGCCAAGTCATAATCACTGGTTGTGACATTGTCCCTGTGGCATATACCACACTATTTGTGCTAATCTTCATGTCACACCCCAAAACGAATCTACATCGGATTCATTAGTGTCCATTACATGTTGTGACATTGTCCCAGTCATGCCATCAGGCCAAACTGAACTTTAAACTGGTGATAATCAAAGACACCTGTGCATGAACAATACAGGACACTTTCCAGGCATGAGAGAAACAACTCTGAGGTGTCATCTATGTAGATTCTTTCAGAGCATTACTAGTTTATTCAAAGGAAGATGTAGAGACCAGTCCTTTTGCATATTTTAATACTGTAACGCCATAAACACTTAAGCCAACAAAATGACGCTAGCATAGTTTACAATTTTATTCTTAAACGAGATTTACAACAATGACAGGTTGTAGGCCTAAATGGGCCTGCTCATGGTAAAAAAGAATCACAGAACTACCCTGAGTAATTATGATCTCCAGTCAAAGACCAACAATAGGGAGCATCAGGACTCCACCACCTGACTGTCCTTTCTGCCCATGAGATGCCAGGTGAAATGAGCAACACTGATTTATGAATGACATGTGGCAAAATCGCATAGGTTTTTAAAAGTGAACACAAAAAGATCCCTCCACTGAGCTAAGCTACAGTAACTTATAGAATACCAGGTGTGGTTATTGGGACACCCTAATCTGAGAGCCAAGAGCCGCGAGCACCGTTTTTCTACAGTATAGATATGCAGAGTACCGGTAGGCCCTAGTGATAGTGTATCAATAAGGTATCTCATTTCTTGAATTGGCAGATTTCAATCAAGAATTTACAAAATTGAGCAATATCATGCCTTTTTAAAACAATTTTGATTGCACTATTTGCGCGAGGCTACATGATACTGCAGGAATGACAAACAGGTGTGAGTACGCAGTGTATGAAGTGCAGACTTAATGTACACTGTACCCGCCGTATTGTATAGATGGCGTAACAACAGTATGATAACAAGAGGCCCAAGGGCCTGGCGCTCAGCTGGATATGACCTAATAACATAGGACTGAGGGTATAAAGTAGTAAATATCGGCTTTATACTACTGTTTGAAGGTCAAGAGAACACGTTAAACCACTAAAATTTCCAATGCAGAGCTGCCAGTTGGATGAAATATGATTGAACTAATCAGCCATGGTATGTAAATATTACAGGAGGCAACGGAAGATATCCCTAGTTCAGTATAGCTTTACAGAAAAAATGGGAGTAACATTATTGTGTTGCTTAAAACGTCTACTTTTTACTCATGTAAGAATCGTAGTACTAATAATAACTTCAACTTATTTTCCAGTTATGATAACACAACACGCATCTTCATGATCATGATCTTTCTCAAACTAACTGAATGACCTATTAGTAATCGCCTTGGACGCACAACCTAACCACATATCAATCCGCCCCGACGATTGACACATCCATTCGATTCGATAACCGGGTAACCCTCGATAAAGTTTGATAAATAAACTAGAACTGAGATTTCACAGGAGCACCTGTGAATTCATGACTCCAGGGTTGTTTTGAGGGCGATATTGTAAGAGTTGGTCTTGAGTACGTGAAGGTCCGTGTGAGGCACCTGGGGAGAGAAGACTAGTTGAACGATGGGATCATGGAGGTATAAATAATTATTTATACCTCCATGATGGGATCTGACACGGACACTACTATTGATCTCATTATATGAATACCATTTAATTACAAAAAAGTGAAAACAGATCATATCATATTCCTTGGGATAAATTAAAATAGGAGTGCGGGAACAAGGTTTTTTAGCAGGAGGAAAGCGAGAACATTTTGTGCCGTCGTATTCCGATTTGGCTGGTTAGTGGTGAAATCTGCTTTTAATTTTGCAAATTAACATATTCGTTTTTCGAGTTCTAACGTTGTCTGAATTAAAGATGCTTTCCCAATGCTTGACTGGTCTGGCAATTAAAGAGACATTGCCAGGAAAACGTGACGTCATTTTGGCAATTCTTCTTACCGCACGCCCTCTCTCTCCGTAAAAGTTCCTGACATGGTGTGAAGTGGGAGGGCGCACAATGGGAACCACACTGCCGCGATGTTAATAGTTTCTATTTATAGAATTCAGCGGCAGAGATTTTAGGCACGGAAAAAGTGGATTAACTCGGCTAATCTCAATGGATTTTACCCAGGAATGTTTTCAAGGCGAGAGAAACATCTGATTTAAGTACTGCGCTTATTAGATTTCATGTTCAGGCCGAAGATTGGCCTAAAACGTGGACGAAAAGAGTGCATTATCGAGTGTTGGAGAGGTCACGTGATTGGACGAGAAACCTGAACAAAGTTTTCATGCTTTTAGCTGTCAACATCAATGGCTATAATATACTCCTACGGAATAGTAGAACTAATAGAACTAATTTCCGAAGTTTCCAATAGTTTGAACACAAATCAAAACATCGCCCATCAGCTGGACTCAGATCTGCATAAATTACGATAAATAATGATGTCGTCGCTTCAATTTCGCAAAGAAAGTTGACTCCATTCGAAGGTTGTTTTGACCAAATTCTGTTGAACTCATCGTTATGAGGGCATTTGAACACATTCTCGTTGATCTTTTCTATAAACGTGTGAAGTTTCGTACCAAAATACGTTTCCGTAAAGGCTTAAAAAAGAAAATTTGTCGCTTACAAAATCATCGCTCCGGTAGAAATAAAAAGGTCACCGCCATTTTCTTGATGATAGTACTCCAGGTAACCGGCGGGAAATTTAAAGCGGGGTCATCCGGGGTCAAACAACAGTTTTGCTCACTACCGCCAACTGGTGATATAAATCCACACTAATCTATTTTATATCAAAACTTCTGTATCATGAAGACCTTTTCAACTTTATTTCGAGCTTTTATCTGCTGGAATAGAGCGTCAAAAAATTGTTTTTTCATTTACGCATTTTGCCCCCTGGGGAGCTGAATTTGAGTCGAATCGCCCAAATTTTTTTCCGTAAGCAACATTTTCTGCGGTGTTTATAAGCAAGACTAGATTTGAAGTGCCTCGGTTGTATGATTACAAAATGCCCAACTTTGCCTACAGATGGATGGATGGATGGAAGGATGGCAGGATGGGTGGAAGGACGGACACCAATCGAATAGCTATTTGACTAGCTCCGCTGACTTTGTCAGCTGAGCTAAAAAATCTTGGCATGCTAGACTGTTAACAATACCGCTATCCAGCCAGCGATGTCTTACGATGTCATAAACGGTTACAAAATAAATTTATTTTTTATCAAGTAGGGTACCTGTAAGGCTTAGGATTCCCAAAGATAATAATGATATTCACTCAAGCCTATACTTTTTCTTTGGCTTGTGGCTCTCCTGGCGGCCCTTAATTGGCTCTTTAACGGAGTCTTGGCTCTCAGATTAGGGTATCCCGTGGATATTTCTTTGTACAATCTTTACTCCAATAACCAGATTTACAACTCTTTAAATCACATACTACAGAGCACAGTTAATAGGCCAAAATGGGCCTGCTCATGGTAAAGTAAAATCGCAGAAACGATCCTCAAATGAGCCATTGAATGTGACATGTAACAAGCAACACTAACTTACAAAGGATGTAAAGGAGTACAGTTTGATGGAAAGCCACATAACTATTAAATAATTGCCCTCTGTACTGGTGATAATCAGACTGGCTTGAAATTCTCATTATCGACCACTCCTCAGTGGAAATGAATCCAACAAAAAATGGGGTCAATACTGTATTACCCCGATGAGAAGCAACTGATGTCCCCCACTCTCAACTAAGATATTTGTGCGCGTACCGGTTTGACTACGGGCTGAAGTTGACGATGTACTCCTGACGGAGCCATTGGGTGCTTCGCCCGCTCATTGACCGAGGCATGGTGACCTGGAGACAGTGACCGGATTAGCACTAGCTGGTCGAAGGACACTTCACAGGGCGTCAATTCGCAACTTCTCATCTTTTTAAGGCACGACCTATTCACGTGGACCAAGGCTTACCAGTCAACCTACTCCTTACGTAGCGTGGGGTACCAACCCACCGCAGATTCAGGAGTGTGCAATGGTTTCGGAATATCCTACACCAAATTGTGCTGCCCATTCGCAATAGGTTTGCCGACCGCCATTCCCCTCTGACATCGCCATCTCTCAGACAGTAACAGAACGGGGCAATGGGGCTGCAAATTTTTCCCAGAGGGGCGGGATAATGATTATTTCAGACCGATCAGAGTGTCACAAGTTCAGAGCGAAATCACCTGACAGTTATATGGAGTTACACCAAAATACAGACTCTTCATTTCATTTGTAAATAGGCATCGATTATTTTTGTTACATTTAATGGACCCAGTCCTACAAGTACAATCTCAGGAAGAGCCAAGTCTGCACATAATTACTGGTATGCAGATTTGCCCGCGAGGCAGAAAAGACCTGACAATTGCCACTGCTTTAGGAGTGTAGCAACAATATTGCTTCAAAGCAAGAAATGAATCTGCACATATTTACTGGTATGCAGATATGCCAGCAAGGCATCAAAACCTTCGTAAGCCCTTAATGAGCAACTCGTTTATAAAGTCACAAACAGGATTTATCTTACAACTGTACTGCTCCAAAGAAAGAGCCAAGTCTGCCCATAACTACTGGTATGCAGATATGTCAGTTAGGCAGACAAGACCTGAACACTGCCACTGCTTCACAAGTGTAGCACTGATATTGCTTCAAAGCAAAACTTAAGTACGCATGTAATCACTGGTATGCAGATTTGCCCGCGAGGCAGAAAAGACCTGAAGACAGCCACTGCTTTAGGAGTGTAGCAACGACATTGCTTCAAAGCAAAAATTATGTTTGCACATAATTCTTGGTATGCAGATGTGCCTGTTCGACAAAAAGATCCTGAACACTACCAAGCAACACTAATTTACAATTGACATGAAAGAGTAAACAGTTTGAGGGAAAGCCACATAACTATTAGATAATTGCCCTCTGTACTGGTGATAATCAGACTGGCTTGAAATTCTCATTATCGACCACTCCTCAGTGGAAATGAATCCAACAAAAAATGGGGTCAATACTGTATTACCCCGATGAGAAGCAACTGATGTCCCCCACTCTCAACTAAGATATTTGTGCGCGTACCGGTTTGACTACGGGCTGAAGTTGACGATGTACTCCTGACGGAGCCATTGGGTGCTTCGCCCGCTCATTGACCGAGGCATGGTGACCTGGAGACAGTGACCGGATTAGCACTAGCTGGTCGAAGGACACTTCACAGGGCGTCAATTCGCAACTTCTCATCTTTTTAAGGCACGACCTATTCACGTGGACCAAGGCTTACCAGTCAACCTACTCCTTACGTAGCGTGGGGTACCAACCCACCGCAGATTCAGGAGTGTGCAATGGTTTCGGAATATCCTACACCAAATTGTGCTGCCCATTCGCAATAGGTTTGCCGACCGCCATTCCCCTCTGACATCGCCATCTCTCAGACAGTAACAGAACGGGGCAATGGGGCTGCAAATTTTTCCCAGAGGGGCGGGATAATGATTATTTCAGACCGATCAGAGTGTCACAAGTTCAGAGCGAAATCACCTGACAGTTATATGGAGTTACACCAAAATGCAGACTCTTCATTTCATTTGTAAATAGGCATCGATTATTTTTGTTACATTCAATGGACCCAGTCCTACAAGTACAATCTCAGGAAGAGCCAAGTCTGCACATAATTACTGGTATGCAGATTTGCCCGCGAGGCAGAAAAGACCTGACAATTGCCACTGCTTTAGGAGTGTAGCAACAATATTGCTTCAAAGCAAGAAATGAATCTGCACATATTTACTGGTATGCAGATATGCCAGCAAGGCATCAAAACCTTCGTAAGCCCTTAATGAGCAACTCGTTTATAAAGTTACAAACAGGATTTATCTTACAACTGTACTGCTCCAAAGAAAGAGCCAAGTCTGCCCATAACTACTGGTATGCAGATATGTCAGTTAGGCAGACAAGACCTGAACACTGCCACTGCTTCACAAGTGTAGCACTGATATTGCTTCAAAGCAAAACTTAAGTACGCATGTAATCACTGGTATGCAGATTTGCCCGCGAGGCAGAAAAGACCTGAAGACAGCCACTGCTTTAGGAGTGTAGCAACGACATTGCTTCAAAGCAAAAATTATGTTTGCACATAATTCTTGGTATGCAGATGTGCCTGTTCGACAAAAAGATCCTGAACACTACCAAGCAACACTAATTTACAATTGACATGAAAGAGTACACAGTTTGAGGGAAAGCCACATAACTATTAGATAATTGCCCTCTGTACTGGTGATAATCAGACTGGCTTGAAATTCTCATTATCGACCACTCCTCAGTGGAAATGAATCCAACAAAAAATGGGGTCAATACTGTATTACCCCGATGAGAAGCAACTGATGTCCCCCACTCTCAACTAAGATATTTGTGCGCGTACCGGTTTGACTACGGGCTGAAGTTGACGATGTACTCCTGACGGAGCCATTGGGTGCTTCGCCCGCTCATTGACCGAGGCATGGTGACCTGGAGACAGTGACCGGATTAGCACTAGCTGGTCGAAGGACACTTCACAGGGCGTCAATTCGCAACTTCTCATCTTTTTAAGGCACGACCTATTCACGTGGACCAAGGCTTACCAGTCAACCTACTCCTTACGTAGCGTGGGGTACCAACCCACCGCAGATTCAGGAGTGTGCAATGGTTTCGGAATATCCTACACCAAATTGTGCTGCCCATTCGCAATAGGTTTGCCGACCGCCATTCCCCTCTGACATCGCCATCTCTCAGACAGTAACAGAACGGGGCAATGGGGCTGCAAATTTTTCCCAGAGGTGCGGGATAATGATTATTTCAGACCGATCAGAGTGTCACAAGTTCAGAGCGAAATCACCCGACAGTTATATGGAGTTACACCAAAATGCAGACTCTTCATTTCATTTGTAAATAGGCATCGATTATTTTTGTTACATTCAATGGACCCAGTCCTACAAGTACAATCTCTGGAAGAGCCAAGTCTGCACATAATTACTGGTATGCAGATTTGCCCGCGAGGCAGAAAAGACCTGACAATTGCCACTGCTTTAGGAGTGTAGCAACAATTTACAATATTGCTTCAAAGCAAGAAATGAATCTGCACATATTTACTGGTATGCAGATATGCCAGCAAGGCATCAAAACCTTCGTAAGCCCTTAATGAGCAACTCATTTATAAAGTTACAAACAGGATTTATCTTACAACTGTACTGCTCCAAAGAAAGAGCCAAGTCTGCCCATAACTACTGGTATGCAGATATGTCAGTTAGGCAGACAAGACCTGAACACTGCCACTGCTTCACAAGTGTAGCACTGATATTGCTTCAAAGCAAAACTTAAGTACGCATATAATCACTGGTATGCAGATTTGCCCACGAGGCAGAAAAGACCTGAAGACAGCCACTGCTTTAGGAGTGTAGCAACGTTGACGTGATCCTTGTCCATAACCGGCAGCTTGTTTACGAGAGATGTCACAGCGCTCTACCAGCTTCAATTACCAGTGGTTTTCCCGTTGAGGTGCTGAAAATAAGACAAGAGTTCTTTAGATTTTAATGACTTCTTCTACAAAGACAGAGTTTTTAGAAACAGCTCCATGAAAGGCCTCTTGCTTACTAAGAGAGGGTTATCAAATGCACAAGTACATCGTACATTGATTGCAGTTCACTCTGGAACCTTATCCGCCAGGAACAGCACTTAACAAGTGTTATGACTAAAACCTGTTATAAACTTTTTGACCTGTTATTCTCATCGTTCTGGACATACTTGCTTTCTGATAAGTTATCCGGCAGGCAGGCTACTGTACATCTATCCTGCACAGATTCACATTGCACACCAACCTTGTATTCCAAGATTGCTTGTCCGTGCAACAACATTTTATATTCCTTCATCATTTTCTCCAGTCAGATTTTGTTGTAGTCAGCTGATCACAGTGAAATCTTGTTAGTAGTGTTGGAGTTGCAACCCTCAGCATGTGGACTGATCTTGGCTTGATTACCAAGAGAACGATGGTGCGGTAGCTTTTCTCTTTTCCAGTCTGTGCCATCAGATGGACGAGCTGGAAAGGACCACAGTTTTCATAAATAAAATTTTCTAAACAAAATAAACGATGGCGCGGAACGGTCCCCTGGCTTTTCCACACCAAGATAATCATCTGCCTAATATGAAGACACTCAGGCAAATACGAAGCTGTTTTAGAAACAAATGCCATTACCTGCCAAAGGCAGATCACTGGTCTGAAGTGCAACTGACAACCATCACGTTTGCTGACAGACTCTGTGAATAGTTGTCAGTAACTTGTTACACACATTCAGCAAGATAAAATGTTGAGAAGTGTCTGCGTTATTGTCAAGTTTCTTATGCCTTGTTTAGGCCAACCTACCTTCAGTCCACACAGGGAACAACTGCTGATTTTCATCACAAGATGCCTTGGATGGTGTATCAATGTGATGAAATACTAAACACCCTCTCCAGATAATCAGCTGAGTCGGCTGCCTGAGACGATTTGATGTTGAGCAGATTTTTGTTCATTATTTGGGCAGGAATCAAGATTCAAACTATGTCAACCAGGTTCAGAGACATGAATTTTACTTCAAGCTGTATGAGACTGCATACTTCTCTTGCCTGAATGAAGGGTAAGAAACTTCAATGCTTTTGACAGCTTTTCGACTAGTTGATGGAATATGAAGAACAATTTTCTTACCCGAAATATTTGTTCCTTCAAAAGTCGACTGAATCCCTCTTCATGATACACACACAGACCTTTATGATAGAGACACAGATTTCTCCATGTATGTTGTATCTCTCCATCTCATCTTCCTTGAAACCATGCAGGCTTTACAGCACAGTGTTTTTCGCACAGTACAACAAACATGCTACGACCTGCAAAGGAGGCAAATTGGGCATCTAATTTTCAGTGCCCTCTATCATGTTAGCACCTAGTCAGTGCATATTTCCCCAGGTCAAACCAAGCTGCTTCGTCCTTTTACTGTAGGGTACAGAGGATCTCTTGGACAGCCTCTGATAATTTAAGTTCATATTTGAACTGGAACCAACTTCAGTTCTGTTCTTTGTGGCACTGGCAACATGGCTGAAAAGAAAAACTATCTGTCTTGGTGCGTCCCCAGCCCTCCTTCACAGCAGATGTTCCAGATGCGAGTGCATCCTAGTGAGCAATAGTTTTTCCAGACCTCTGCAAACGGTGCCCACAAGACAGCCGTACCCTTGCGCAAGTCTGCTGTCAGAATGGTGGTAGATGTATCTGCTGTCCTAACTCTGTCATTATTACGTCTCCCATTGGGGCTGTCCTTGGTTATCACAACATTTCTTGCCCCAATCTTGCGGCTCCTGCTCCGAAACGTCATTACGCGTCCCTCTGGTCAAATATACATTGTCTGGATCATGGTCTACAGCACGGCCTGGAAAAGGAGTGCATTTCTCATTATATAAAAGTTGGCTGAATTTCGCGACAGGTAAAGATCTAAATTCCCTCAAAGTTGCAACTCCCAAACATCTTACTGGTACATGGTTATGCACAGAGAACCTGGATTGAAGAAAGTCTTTTGAATTGAGGGAGCAGCATCCCCAGGACTGCCCCTGAAGCAGTTACTACGGGGTCCCAAGAACCACATGGGAAAGGAGAAACATAGGTATTTTTGACAGTCGGCAACAGACAAAACAAATGAAGATGCATTGTGACCTTATGTTCCACAATGGATGAGGAGTAGGGTCTTTCCATAAACTTGGGTGAAGACATTCATGACATATGGTTCACAAAGTTAACTTAGTTGTCAATGAAAACCTATGCCATACCATACCAGATATGCTTGGCTCCAGTTTCTCCCCTAACAGTTGTACTCGTTGTCGCAGCTTGCCAGCACCATCCTGGCCAGTCACTGACTTTATCTCTGTTGCCCGTTTGTTTTCTTGTTGATCCTGCAGAAGTAAACCATTTTGTTGACAAAAGGAATAGGACAATATAAATTTCTGTGACAGGGGTGGGTCCCATAGGGTAATAGCCCAGCAAAGGGCTGTGTACATGTCCTATTAGTATGCAAATAAAATCTCGCCTACCAACTGACCATCTTAGTTTGGCCACGGATGTGATCCTCTTTTGCTCGTCTCCCAGTCTCTTCCCATTCTGCAATTGCAACTGCAAGACACCTGCTTCTTTCAGTCTCTTGGGACAAAACACAGATTTCATGGTCAGGTCAGGCATGACCTTGGAATCTGTCCTTTCAAAAAGAATACAATTCAAATTCATATCATCCTTAGCGAGATTGTTTAGGCATCAGCAGACAGATGATGGGAACGAGGCTGGAACTCACAGCCTTGGCGTATTATTGAATGAACATTGAAGGAGGGAGTACGTTTTCATAGCCCACAGAAATTTAGGACTGTGGAACACTTCAACGAGGAAACAGACACTTAAACTTTTTACCTCAATAAGCTCACAATATGAATTGATCCTTCCTAGAAATTAGGGATTAATACGTTGAGGTGAAGTGAATCCACAGCTCAACACTTTCCACTAAACAAGGAGAAACATCTTTGGTGACGCGGTCTGCAATAAAATATTCAAAGTTATAAGATGCATATCAAAATGTATCTGAGTTTATTCTGACCAATCACATCCAGAAGCCAGATGGCCAAAGATGGAGTCACTACGACAATAAACCCAATTGGTGGGGCACTAAAAAATTCAACATCCCATTGAAGGAAGATGGAACACTTTCTGGAGAATAAACCCTCCTAGTCAAGAGTGAACGCTGAATTTATCAAAGTACATATCTATCCCTCAACTCTATGGGCATACTTCTTCATGTTATGTAACTAGTGTCATCTTTGGACACAACTGCAGATGTTCTCAAGGTACCACTTGAAAATGTTTCATTACCCTGTACAAAGTCTGTCTTACAGACCCGTTGGAAGGAGGCAAGGATCCAATTTTGAATCAATTACATTTTTACCTTGATATTCTCTAGATCTTGCTGGTTCTTGCTTGGAAATTGAGATGGTGGTGAGGTGAATTGAGTCCATAGCTCAGTTCTTGTCATGTCAATATACTTTTGTGAAAAACATCTCTGGCTGGACTGCAATAAAACAATAAATTCTAGTTTTTTAAAGATGATTATCGAAGTGTTAATCACACAAAGCAGTGGTAACATCCTGAAGTTTCTGAAGCATGCGATAGCTGAAGGAATCTCATTGTCCACATCTGAAAACCCAGATCTTTTGGTGGTTGTAATGCTATATTTGAAAAGATGCTGGTTGGAACGTCCTTACTTCTTCCACTGGTTCCATGTATGTTCAATGCATCGCATACGGATGAATAAAAGTATTACAATGACAAGAGAAAACTCCAGTCGCCATTTTCTAGTGAAGAAAAACAACATTTTGAAAAAGTGGTTGGGCGTGCCCACATGACTAAAGTCTACCGTGATTGATTGATTAAATGAAGACGTCACGCATACTACTTTCTTAGCAATAACAATTTAGGATCTAATTGCATCAATTATAAAGTTTAAAGTGAAGATGCTCGTGCATAACCAAAGAAATGACCTACAAACGCATCTGACATACACCTCGATGACCTATGGCGGGAAAATTCCACTGAACCCTAGAGAAATGGTGCACCAGGTGCAAATGGACAAACATATTAGAGAGGTTCAGAAACTGTTCCGCCTAATATTATATCACAGTAACACTAACCTGTCCAGGAGGGACTCATCTGAACACCGAGATATATTTGTGGTGGTGAAATTTGCCTGTCTTCAAGGGACATATCCTGAACACTGTGGTATCTTTGTCATTTTGTGGTCTTGACATTGACCAGACCTGAACATCTCCTTGTCGTGGTTGCCACATTGATAGGTACCCCTCCCCCCCCCCCCATTACCAGCAATGGCAGGCCGAGCACACTGTTTTGAATAGAGGGAGACTCCATCATTCCTATTGTTTGAGATTGGACAGGTGTGACTCACCTCAGGAGGGACTCATCTGAACACCGAGATATATTTGTGGTGGTGAAATTTGCCTGTCTTCAAGGGACATATCCTGAACACTGTGGTATCTTTGTCATTTTGTGGTCTTGACATTGACCAGACCTGAACATCTCCTTGTCCGTGGTTGCCACATTGATAGGTACCCCTCCCCCCCCCCATTATCAGCAATGGCAGGCCTAGCACACTCTGTTTTGAATAGAGGGAGACTCCATCATTCCTATTGTTTGAGATTGGACAGGTGTGACTCACCTCAGGAGGGACTCATCTGAACACCGAGATATATTTGTGGTGGTGAAATTTGCCTGTCTTCAAGGGACATATCCTGAACACTGTGGTATCTTTGTCATTTTGTGGTCTTGACATTGACCAGACCTGAACATCTCCTTGTCCGTGGTTGCCACATTGATAGGTACCCCTCCCCCCCCCCCCATTACCAGCAATGGCAGGCTTAGCACACTCTGTTTTGAATATAGAGGGAGACTCCATCATTCCTATTGTTTGAGATTGGACAGGTGTCAATTAATCTAGCAATTAGCCTTCTGTGCATTGGTGCATGCAAACACTAAAATGTTTGGTTTTTGCTAATTTAGGGTCAAATAAATCAGCCAAAAGTTTTGAAAGCTTCACAAATGATTGCCGCAAGGAAGTACTTTATGACAGTTTGCGAAATTTTGATTAATTCTAGGTGGAATGTAATATTTTTCGCATATTTGTTGGGAAAAAAATTGAAAATCCTCCAATTTTCAATGGACACTATGAATTTTTCTCCAATAAAGCTGAAATCTTCGGAATATAATCCTAAGAGTTATATCAATCACGACTGAAGTCGGGAGTTTGTATCAAATGTATATAGTTTCGGAGCTAGCGCGGCTAGAAAAGCCCCCAAAACCCAATTTCTCAAAAATTTACACTACGGGCTACGAGTGAAGCATTACAGATTTACCAAAATTATTAACCTATAGATGGACCCATCAAATTTCCATCCAAATCACTCCAAATTCTGCCAGTAAATACCTAGACATATATAGAAATGTGTCAGAAGTTGGGAGTTGGGATTATTTTAACACCCCGCCCAAAAAGCCAACTTTATTGATATTTCCTATGCATTTTCCATTAGGCTTGCCAGTCAATGCCAGGACCAAAAAGCAGGTGCACTAATTGGCTTGATTGGCTAGGCCCGCAATAGCTGGTAATGCCCCCTTGGACAGCCCACTTTTTGACTAACATCCCTGTTACGCAGGCAAAAATTATAACAATATCAATGTCACAAAATCACAACCAACTTCTTTTCAAAATGGCCACAATTCATTTTTGCAGGTTGTCTATTTCCCTGGCTTTAGGCCTAGGCCTACCTATAACCTATTACCCCATCCATGCTGGAAACTCAGGGTCAGCTTTTTATTTAATTTTACCTCAAACCTGAAGAGAAAAAAACGCTTTCTGTAGCGTCTGCAGTCCCCTAACCGCTAAAATCTGTTCATTTTTCCCATTCTCCCCTGCTAGGCCCTGTTCCCATAAAAATCAAATGTCACAAATCCACACAGGCAATGCATGTTGTTCATGCACACAGCAAACACGGGGATGCAGTGCATGCAAAATGGACTCCGAAACCGCAATGGACTGGTCAGTTTCAACATGATTTTCACCATAAAAAATGGTAAAAATCTCCACGTTATTCAGTTTACCAGATGCAGAATTACACACAGAACAAGAATACCTGGCTCCGGCACTTTGGTGAGTATCATAGAACACAGAATCGAATGTTTTTTTATGAAAAAAATCGCCGCGCACGTGCGGCCGGAACGCCGCCATCAAATTTTTTGCCAACCGCACAAAATCCCTTTATAATTGCCCCGATAACGCAAGAAACGCAAAAATATCGGAATACAGATGAGCTAAGATACCTAATCTTTGAACTTACCATCCAAAAGATGTCTTTAGGCAAGAAATAGAGGTGAAATCAGAGAATTAAACGGAGAAGTTTCGAAACATAAATGCCGCCACGCCGGGGTCAGACGATAGTGTGATTACGTCATTATTATCAGGCGGATGAGGCGACCAGGCGGAGCAATTTTTTGGCGGCAATTTTAATAAATCCTGTGTATTACTCATTGCTTAGACACCAAATCAAATTTCTTTCCCTGGTGATTTTCTCTGTCACCTTTCCGAATTCAGGATATTCCAAATTGAGAGCGTCTTTCATCGTCATTCATCTATGAATAGCGGGACGAATAGTTGGTTGTGACAATGTCTTTCATGACAGGTCGAAGACTTGATCATTCAAAAAATTTACTGTGTTTGCTACGAATGGCGCTCGTTCTTGATTAATTCTCTCCGAGCCCGCCCAGTTCTTCTCCATAAGTCAACAATAGAAACATATTCCTGAGGAAACAAGACATATCCGGCCTAGACTCCTATGCTGTCCATTTCATCATCCTGATCGTCCTCCGGGCGACAGCGCGAAGCCGGTCCACTGCGTTCGGAGTGTAACAAACACCTGAGGCATTTCTAACATTTCCTCCGCATTGGCCGAAAAAAAGCGAAAAAACAAGTCCCCCAATCAGAGCATTTGAGTGCAGGGTCGGAGGAGCGATTCCTTAGGATGTGGGGTTATGAGTGGTAACGGCATTGTCACAACTTGAGGACATAGTCACAATCCAGTCTCCTATCATTTGGATACCATTCCTTATACTCCTTGGCTAACGCTGGCATCCGCCAGACTTTAAAGGGAGACTATAGGCAGGAGCTTTCAAAGGAGTATAAGAGATATCAACTACGTCTTACCTATTACAAGTATTTTAATTAGGTAAGAAAAAAAACTTTTCTAATCTGTTCAAATTTAGTATCTATTCCTGACGGAAAAGGATTTTTCTCAAATTCCCGCCTTCTGTGAACACTTTCAATACAATATTATGGGCACAATCAAGCTGTTGAATAGTTTGAGTAAAGTAGGAATAGTGTTTCTAAGATCGAACCGTCTTATTTTAAATATGGCCTTGAGAGCCTACAGCAGGTCACACAGTCTTTTACAAGCGGGCTTAAACTAAACAGACAATACCAAGGTAACAATAGGATTGGACAATGTCAAGGAAGCTACCCTTAAAGATAAAAGCAAATTTTTTGACAGGGTATCCAGTCTTGTTAAAAATAAGGATTTTGGTTAGTGAGGTTGTCCTCAGTCGTTCTAGGTTCATTTCGTGCTGGGGCGAGAATCTCTGCTGAAGGTGTGCAAGATTCGCTTCCCCAGTGCCAGCCATTTGCTACCCTGCGATCTCGCAGAATTGGAAGAGTCTGAAGATTTCGTATATGACGGAATTCTGTTGGAAGTGTGGCAGTATTCTAGAAGTTGTCCGAAGAAGCATCGGTTGTAGCAGCATTCGCAAACGATTCCTGTCCAGCTGGAGTCCCATTTCTTGCTCCTCACGGACGATTTCGCCCTATGAACCGAGATGAAGGGGACGTAGTGTCTTGTCGTGAACTCCGTATCTGTAAATTGACAGGTGGAAGAAACGCATACAATGTATGTTGAATATTTGTGTTTCAAGGTCTTTTGAGTAGTTTTATTTACTTTCAACTGTATGTGTTGAATTTGATAAAAATGTCTCAAAGTGTCCTTGTCTTCAGCTTATTGGCAAAACAAAATTGTTCCTAATCCATTTCACGAAAAAACGGCACTTTGATGTATGGTGATTTGCCACAAAAAATGAAACATTTGGTCAGAATGTTATGTGCCATATCAGATTAACGCCTCAAGCCAAAGAACAACGCCTCGCTAAAGATGGGATTAATTTTCGTCAGAAAAACAACCTTGCTTGTCATGCGTGGAAAAGTGGCCTAGCATGACAACAACTGGGTTTTCAGGACCGCGGGCGGTGTAACGTTTCTGGTTGTCCCCGACATTTCCGGGTTTCCATAAAATAAAGCCTTAGACATGACCTTTCAACAAGGAAAAACAGAAATAAACGTGTCAATAAGCGTTTTAGCGCTCCCCAAAAAATGTGGGAAAAGATTTTAAGATTAATTTCTCAAGGCGCACTACGATTTTATCAAAAATGAGTGCCAATATTTAAGAGGAAAGTAACACACTGACCTGTTTTAAAGGTATGGTATCCATTTGGGCAAATTACGCTCAAGATGTTGGCAAGGTGTGGTCCACACAATGCTCCGCGCGCTGGTCCCCGCAGGATATCCTCTTGCGTACATGTCTTCGTGTGTCCGCTCGCCTGGGTGGAAGTGAGTTGGTCTATGAGCAGCAGCAGCGATGTCAGGAGGATAGGAATTGATTGGGTCATCGTTGCTCTGAAATTTGCTATCGAAAATAACTTGAAATACGAATAATATCTTGCGAGTAAAATTGGCCGCCGATTGTCAACCGTAAAATGACGAAGTACCATGAAGATGACCGAAACAATATTTAGAATCAGAGGTGATCGTCAATCTGTTTATATAAGATAGCTGATCAAAGTGTCCCAAATCTCACTATTATTGTTGTTGTCCTAAAACTAAACTCGAACGTCTGACATTCCCAGGATGTTTGATCCATATCTTAGGTCAAAACAACATGTTTTGTTTCTAGAACAAAGCTTTATCAGGTTAAGGCGTACGTTACTGTTTTTAGTCCAAGTTTTAGGCTGGACAATATCGCTATTGCGAAACCAACAAAAGCCTTTTGAAATTGGTTGTGACGTATTGCAACCCATAACTGAATGGGATTCAAATTTCATTTAGTTCGATCGAATGTTTCGTAAATATCCACATAAACGTTCACGCCGCGCATCACTTACTTATTTTACGCCACGTAAATCGCTTATGTGGTGATAGGCCGTCGGCTCTAGATGCCACACGGACGCGCAAGATACTTACAAGGATCCTAACTCCGGAATTGTTCTTCTAATGAACGAGGATTGAGAAAATCCTAAGTAAGTTATTCCGATTGGGCCGGGGTCTGTGCTAACCTGACGGAAAATCAACAGACTGGGCTTATCGGGCAGGCAAGCTGTGTCTTATAATAGGGCACACGTTAACAAGATAAGGCCTTTGGACGATTGACGAACATTGAGAATATTCACGTGTAATATCGCACCACTGAGAATAATATCAACAATGCAATGAGGTAACGTGGATATTTCTAGTGTTTGGGGATTGCACCTCGTACCTGCACTGTGATTTATTTGTTATCTCAATGACTAGATCACATGTTTGCAAACAGTAGTCGAAACAATTTTTTTCACAATATGCGATCTTGTCTGGCATGCCTGCCTGGGCACTAATCTGGTATCACATTACAAGGGAGTTTTCGCAAAGCCAACGCCTATATATTATGATCTCATAATCGTAATCAGGAAGACGAACAATGGGATAAGCGTTGCTTTTGCGAAAACTTCCTAAAAATGCCTATTAGACCTATACCCTCATATGTTTAGGAGCGTTTACATCATGATCGCTGCAGCAGCATCAGGGGCAAATAACGTAATAACACACACAATACTATCGACGTCGTTATCAGCTTATCAGCTGAGCACATCGCCCATGAGCCATTTCATAGGATAACCCAATGATTTTGAGTCACCAGGTCTTGCCAAATCTTGAAATACTCTCAAAAGTTGGTCAAGGTCCTTTAGGCGCGTGTGTCACATTAGCGGGCCAGATTGAAGGACAGCAGCAAAATCGCTTTATGAAAGGGTGATACCAATTTAAACGCATGATAACTGCGAAAAATAAATGAGTTTAAACATGTTCTCAAAATGTCTCTCAAACAGCCATGTCTTTAGCGACCGCTTGAACGAAATGATATTGTCTGCCAACCTCATATTGGCCGGCTGCTGGTTCCAATTGCAGCTGGTAATTGCCTCTCAACCATGAGGTAGTTTCCGCGAATCCCCTTAAACGCCAACATGAACGCCTAGCCTATTGTTTGACCTCGTGAAAACGAATAGAACAATGGGATAGGCGTTCATGTGGACGTTTCGGGGAATTTGCGGAACATCCGCCTTGAGAATACTATGTTGTATCGGTTTTTGTGGCCGGACTAAGAAGAAAGGGCCGTTGTCCGATTACTCGACTGACTGAGGACAATTGACCCGTGTAAATGATACCTTTCCCGACCTATACTCCCGGGAAAGGTTTCATGCAAAAATTCACCTTCACCAGTAGATCATCCCGGATTTGTCTCTCCAGTGAAACCTAGCTAAGGTACATTTTTTTTGTAGATACTGACAGATGGTGGAACGAAGAGGTGTGTATGAAGAATGGGTTGCCATCGTTCGCCTGATTTCCTATCCTCATCCTAAAGGAAGGCTCCTGGAGTTTACGCAAACGAGACGGCTGGGTTATAATAAAGTAGCGAAACCTGCCTATAACGACAACATGTTTAGCTACAAATGAAATTTTTATCAATCAGAACAGTGTTTTGGTATAAAGGTCAACAGAGGATTCCTAGAACATCATTCTTTAACTACACCAGTTGCTTCCTGGTGTTGCTTGTTTACCTGCCTTAATCATCGACTGACAGTACGAAATGCGCGGCAATTAACCATGGCATTTTGACGTTCATCGAAACAGACTTTGTAACAACAAGTTCTTCATTGTGTTATGATGTTAACTTGTATGTATAGAAAGCGAAACAGCTCCTGAACATTCTAAAAAGGTGAATCACTGAAATTTATCAGCTTGTTGTACAAGTAGGCCAAGATTATATTGGAAACGTTGTTTCGTATCTATTTTATCACCGCACTTTTAGTCCGACATTGATTCAGCTGTGATGAAACTTTGGCATTCCTAAACTTTGGCATTCATATAAACTTTGGCAATCAACCAGAAAATGGTCTATGATGACCTACTGCCAAAGTGAATGTTTACCATCTTTTCACAAGAAGGTTACATTTCACTGTCATGAGATATTGTGTACACGGACGCATTTAACATTTGGCATTTTTCTGCAACAATTTCTACAAAAAATTAGTTAGTGTAAAATGACCCTCACAACTTCTATCTAATTACATCAAAAGGAACTTCTAAAGCATTACTGCTCTCTTAACGAGGTTTTCCACTCTCAGCAACGACATACCTGGCCATAATTACCAAATCCATTTGTTATGTAGAAAGAAAAGTGTCCCTTGGAGAATTACCGTATACGCGAACCTTTGATCCTTGGTTGGTGACCTTGTAGTGTTGTGCTGAAAGAAGGGATTAAGCCATTTTCTATGCTCTTAGTATATCATTAGGCTATATCAATATCATTATATCATCCGAGGTTGGTTGATTGTCTTATCATTTAAAAAAAAATCTCTCACAATGTGAACCCAGTTGAAAAATGAATCCATTTTCTCGTAAGGTAATAACATTAAATATACACTGGGTGTAAAGAATTAAAGTCTTTCAACCGAGCGTCGTTTGTCAGCGTTCAAAGGACATATGACTATATACTGTTTTTACGCATGTGACGATTTCCCTAGCACCCGTTTGGTCATGACAGTGACCCGTAACACATACTGTACTTCGTAGGTTTCTAGCGCTGCTAAAACTACATATAAAAAAACACATCCCAAAAGTAAGTGCGGGATCCAACACCCCATCACGGTTTAAGAGATCATGCGAAGATCTTCATCTTCACAAACGGTCACACAGCCAAGCCAGCAGATCACACATCCGCAATTGGCACGTCGTTTAAATACCAAAGTAAGTGCGAAATGTTGATTTCGCCAAGTACGAATCGAACTATCAGTCAAATAACGTCACAAGAATATATTGAAGGGTAACCAAATTTTGGCGCTAGAATACTTTTCGACGCTTAAGAAAACAGTTAATACTCCAATTCATAATACATGTACACCCTGACGATATTCGCATCTAAAGGAGATAGCTTCTAGATGCAATGGTGAACTGCCAGGCACCGAATGGTATTTTGAACACTTTATCATCTTTTTCCTTGGTGAGATAGGACGTAATATCATACCTCATTTTTATGTCTTTGGCAGCGCAGGTATGCAGGTATGTTGTGGCAGTTCGGAGTGTTAAAAACAATGTTTCACTTGTGCAGCTACAAGTAAATATATATATCATTCATCTTCATGTTAACCCAGAGCGAGTCCGGGCCCTTCAGCGGTAAACTACTGAAGAAGGTTCCAACTTGAGCTTATGAATGAGGTTCCCACCATGGTTTAAATCCAATACCCCGAATCACGTTTTACATTATTCAGAGCTGCATCAGTGAGTTGTCAAAAAACTTTGGAATGCGGAAACGCGAGGAAAGCATGGCTGATAGGCTGATTGATTTGTGCAAAAGGAAGAGATTTAGATCTTGAATGAAAATCTAGACGCACTACTTTTTGACATGGCATTCGAAGCGAAGTGAATTTACAGGTCAGTGAAATGCCATTCCTCAAGTAGGAAAACAACAAGTGAAACCAATGATAATGAAATTCGATACACATGTACAATCACTCCAGGTCAGCGACCTCCTACAATGTAGGATCATAAAAACTGGTGTTGGTGTGCAGTCCGACGTTCCGGAAAAATTCCTCAATCCTACCTTGTTTTCTTGGACAACATACAAAAGTAAAAGCAACTTGATTCTTGAACGGCATTTTTGATGAGCAACGGGTGATAAAATGATATCTACATGTAGTCTTGCCTCGTTCATAATACATACTGCTACATCGTTAACCTGTTAGCAAGAACAATATACAATTCTCACGTTGAAGGCCAGTCTACTAACTTTTAAAAGCCAGTCTACTAACTTTTACGAAAAGGTTTAAATTCAGCAAGATAATTCATGATATTAACTCTCTCCATTCACTGCTTATCATAATGCATCTGATAGATTACATGTGACCCAGTAGTAACGTCTATCAAGTGAAACGTGACGTTCCTTACGTTGAAGGCGCGACCACACATCCAGCGGGATCGCAGACTATTCCACCAACTCTGAGCAGCTCATAGCCCATGACCTTTGCTTGCACCACCTGCTAGCAAGCAAGCTTCAGTCATCTTCAGTCTTGTTAGCACATTCTCCAGAAGTGGATTACAGTTGTTATTATGGATTTCTCTAGGTTGTCACTGTTTTCCACTTTTCTAATTCTTGGAGTGATGTCTGTTGGACATGCAGAGGTACGTACTTCGAAAACCAGTTGTTATTTCGACCTTAGCGAAACTACAGTTTCCGAGCACCTTAGCACCTTGTGCTAAGGATCTTTGTAATAGAGATCTTTTGGGAACATTCTGTTCTTCTACAGTTTATACTGCGAATATCTTTGATTGGAAAAGTTGCGCGGATTTTCACTTATAAAAGGAGTTTCTCGTATACCATGATGTGAAAAGTCACAAAATTACCAGCTAGATTGGACCTTGAAGTTAGGCCTTCTTCAGGGAACGGAGTGTGGATTTTTTAATGATTACCCTGCATACTAGTATCCCGTTTGCCAATGTTAATGTAGGTGTTGTCATACATGTTAATCCATTAATATGTTAAGATACTAAAGAGGCCTCTAAATCATAGTTCAGTTTAATGAGTCTGAGTAACTTGGTCGAGCAGCGATGATGCAGACCTTCATTTTATCACTGTGACACAATGCAACAACCAGATAACCCATAGGGTCTTCACTCGTAAAAGACACCGCCGAACCATTCTGGATATCTCAAATTCTATATGGCGCCAAATAACTGTATAGCCACTACCCCCCCCCCCCGGCGTCAAATTGAATTTCTTAAGATTTTCCTTGCCCGCGTATTACTGAACGTTTTTCTCTTTATTAGATTTAAATGGTCGAGGAAGTTAGTTGAACAGAGCTAAATCATCCTAAAGCTTTGCAGTAAGCATGGTAATGAATGAGCCAGTTCACATTATCACGAAGTATTTACAGGTGCAACATGCCCACAACAGTTTTTTCATCTTACTATTGATAGTAGGCTTCTTGAGCACGGGTTGTAGTCCAAGTTCAGCGCGATCACTACCTCAACGCCGAGATCAACCATACAAATCCCTTGCTAGGATACCTTAGCGTCGATAACCGCCGTAATTTCATGATTCGTTCTCAGTGGGCAGATACCATAAAGTCAGAGAGAGTGAACAGTACTGAAGTTATACTTGCGTGGAGACTGGAACTAAGTCTATTTTCAGGCGATATTCTGGTGTTAACTAAGTACATAAACAAAAAGTAACCCAATCCAAACCAATATAACTAACGTTAGCTGTTTTTCTAAAGTGCATTGCAAAAAAAATAAAATGTTGCGACTGCGAAGAGGCTCTTCCCATTTTAGTGAAATCTAAAGGCATCGTAGGTGATTCCCCTACGTTTACCTTCACAGTTTCTGCCCTAGTAATGCAGGTTTTCGTTCACAGTCATAGTACGATCATGTATTGTTAAAGTGCTAATGTTTCAAGTTAGAAAATAACTTTCTCTCAGGAAATGTATAGAGATAGTGATATATTCAGATGTATGTTCTTTGGCATGAAATTTATCACCTTGGGAGAATAGATTTCAGATAAGTAAGAATCGCTTCTGCAGTTGAGAAAAGACAGCATCAGCGTGGGAATGTTTCTAGTACACTTAAAATACTGCAGCCAAGTACCTAAAAGTAATCGGGTTCTGCAACCTCTTCAAAGCGTGTGCGCGTGCGTTACCAGTACTGCATGCTGCATTCTCACTGTTGGTGGCTGTGACTCTCCCGTCGTCTCACTGCCGGATTGCTCCGTATACAGTTCTCCCCTGGGTCGAACCTAATATAGTCATTCTCATCAACTGATTCAACGCTGGCTCACTCATCTCCCGTTAGCTAAAAGAACATTTCTGTAATTAGAAAATTTCCCATGGCTAATTATACATTATTGTTGGAGTAATTAGAGAAAACATGGAAAGCTCAGCTGTGATGTGACCTTCAGATTCTCCCAGGGAAAATTTTATTGAGAGATTGTAAGAAAAAAGATTTGTTTGAAGAAGGAGTTGCAGAGAAGTACCATCGATTGGTTTTGTAACGTACGTAGAAGAGTGCACTTCTGAGAAGTTTTGTCTAGCCCGGCGCTCTGACCACTATGCCACTGGTCTCCCTTCCAACCCGAAAATGAGACTGGGCGCATGCTGGGGAGTTTAAAACCACAGCGTATTTTCTGTCCCGTTGTTTCATCATGAAGCCAATGCTGATGCAGTTTTTCAGCACAAAACCTGATGCATAATACATGATAATGATCACAGGATTTTATTGGCAAAGTGACGTATGAAGGAAATTATTCGCAGCGACTGGAAACCACTTTAGTTGATAATTACTTTACATTTTTAAAAATAAGACTTTGATTATGACTTGCTTTTCGGAGTGTGGTAGAACCCTGGGATGGATTTTAATTGCGAAGTGTAGATTCACTTAACCAAATAAAATGCCTATATCTATCATGTGGTACACGTAACTATGAAATAACCTTGCAAAATTTCACTTTCAACTTACATGGGCTTCGTCCCGATGCCGCATTTACATTCGAACTGCTTTTCCATATTTGACATATTTAACTTACTTCAGAACACTGAAAGAGGTTATTAGTGTTTGTGGTACAAAGTGGCAATAAGTATGTTAGCACTTAGAGTACTCTAAGGTTAGAAGCATGCATGTAGTTGCCCGTGTACCTTCGATTAGATATACCTGTTTTCCTCTTCGCTAGAAACCAGAAAAGCCATAATTTCATCTTAAGCGAGTGAACAGGCCGCCCGTCTTTCTGATATCGATACAATCTGAAATGATGTTGATGCGGAGGTATACTTAAAATGTCTCGCTAGAAGTAGGAGCACTTTGAGAAAAAGCTTAGAAACAAACCAGATGAAATCAAACTCGGAGTAATCGTCGACATACCTTTAGTTATCTTCATCGTTTTCCTCAGGTTGCTAAGCAGATCTTGTTTGGCGAAGCGGGGCGGGGAAACGGGGTATAGGCCTATGTTCGCCAATCTGTTACAACAAGACCAACGAAAGCTTTCCACTTTCCTTCGATTTTTGTAGACCCGCTCAACAACAAACAAAGTAAATATTTCCACTGTTTTCGACAATTGTTTTTGCATGATGATTGTTTTCGGGCGTTGCCTCCAGATCATTCAGTGCAATAAAAAGCCAAAGATAAGGTAAACATGCACTGTAATAACTCTATCGTTTGTACGATGTGGGTGTGGGCTTTACTGTTTCTAACAATACAAGTAATATACAATGTAGTACATAATCCAAACACCTGTTGCAGGTGAACCAACAGGCTCTAGAAACAGAAGGATGAAAATGGCAGACGAAATGATCAACTGATAGCACAAGTGTAGTGCCAGGGAACAGTGCTGGCATATGGCACCTCCACGGGAGATTTACAGGGGATCGGAGCCTTTTAAACGGGCTATATCAAATGGAAGCTATCATTTAAAAAATTGATGGCGAACAGCGACATACAACCCATCCTGGTGCTTTTAAATTTACTCCGTCTGTTGATATGACGTACTTGCCTACTAGGAGTAAAAAGCCTGATCTCAGGATGCCCACAACCAAAATAATACCACCATTGTGTACATTCCATCTAAAAAACCAAGGGTCGTCATCAAGATGACATTCTGAATCTACCTTTTGTGCTACCCTGAAAAATATGTGAAGCAAAACAATCACCTGTGGTAATCACTTCTTGATATCTTATTAACAATCTCAGCAGAATCTATTAAGTGTTTCTTAAGGACATTTTTTCTAGGGATTAGACTTTCCTATTACACCGGTATTATAGTCAACGCTACCTATCCTAGCCATTCCTTCTGCGACATTACAGAAGGAAGTATCGATGAGATTCGGTTAGCACGAATAAGTTGTGTCCTTTGGGAAATAGCACAACTTCCTCTAAGAGTGTCCGAATGCACGCTTGATAATGTATTATCTAATTATTGGACAGTAGAACAGCGGAGTAAATCATAATTAATACCCGAATCGCTTCTGTGCGTACACGTGTGGGAAATAACACCGCAAATAAGACCTCATTTATGAGGTATATTACCTCAAAATTAAATCCTATGGCGTCTCTTCTTCTATCAAGCGCCATGGATGCGCTGTTTTCTCATCAAGGGATGGTGCCAACTGAATTAGTGTGGAGTACTGTGGAAAGAAATCAAAAGGTGCTCACCAAGATCTAATGAGTTTTGAAAGACAGGGGACTTTATTCCTACTACCACTCCAGTCACCAGTTGTGAAAGACCAGGGGTAATGCCCCGGCTAATACCTCCTGCTACACAAGTCACAAGATGGGAAAGACGTGTTAATATTTCTCCTGCTTTTAACATTTGGTGTCTTTCACAATTCGGTAATTGAGAGGGAAATGAGATTTATATAGAAACATGTCGACAAGTGTTAGACTTTTTCTGATATCTTCTAATTGCAGGTCACCCTGAAAGTTACATCCATTATCGTAAGTATGTTGCATTAACCATGTTTGCTTAAGTCTAAACTAAAGCTAATTGATTCTATATCCGTTGGTAATATAGTGCTGTATCTTGAGGTTGGCCCGCAACCTTTTGCTGCGGCTAGCCGTCTATGAGTATCAGGGTGTATCAAAAACGAAACACTCACCTCCAGGGCTCCTTGAATCCAACAGTTATTACTCGATGATGCTGAAAGCAGGAAAAAAGCAAAATAACGCGTAGATACATGATGGCTCTGAACAGTCACAGACTATACTGGCAGTAATATACATCTCAAACTCCAGATTTCTTATGTTTTTTTGCGCTGCGTTTTTATCAATACACCTTGGAGCATTCTGTTTCATTTCTTTTTTTCAAGAATGACCCCTACCTCAGGAAGGGCCCTCAACGTGGATATGAAGGTCTCGTGGTGGACATCCTTAAGAAGGTATCTGAGGTGACCAGCAACAAGTACAAGTTCACCTTCCAGGAAGTCAAAGATGAAAAATACGGGATGATAGTGAATGCATCGGAGAAAAAATGGAACGGAATGATTGGGGAGATTTTGACAGGGGTAAGCGAAACAAAGCCCGCGAAACGTAAACGCGGACGCCAAGCCCATTGTTCGACATCATGATAAAGTTCAGAATTCGAGAATCCATTGATGATGGGAAATGTGTTAAAATCAAGCAGAAATCTGGAGGCCTTTTACTTGCATAGAGTTCGTGATGAGCAATTTCCTTTTCATTACCGTTGCTTTGGTCTAGTCTGATTGATAACGTGTCTTCCAGGAGGCGCACATAGCAGCAGCAGCCTTAACTGTGACCAAGGAGAGGGAGGAGTACGTCGACTTTACTATTCCATTCCAAACAGCCGGCCCCATCATCGTGCTGAAGAAGCCAGAGATACGCGAACCTACGGGGTCGTCCGCCCTCCTGCTTCTCCAGCCCCTGAGTGCGGGTGTGTGGATCATGATCCTAGCATCCTTTGGATTCGCTTCCATCGCGGTCTATTCCATCAGTAGGTTCAACCCTTACGAGCTGCCTCATCTAGCCGCGGAGGGGAAGGTGTCTGAGGAACAGGGAGCACAGCTCAACCTCAAAAACACGCTATGGCTCGTATTCAGTCAGTTGACATGGCAAGGTGAGTTGACAGTTGATGAGGCAATGGCCATTTCCGTGGCTCTCTTTAGTAGATATGAAATTTGCGATGATCTACATCATTACTGACAAAAAGTCGACCCATGACGCAGACCTTGTGCTAGATATTGCGATTCTGGTGTAGCGTCTTTGGTTGTTCTCCATATTTCAGTGTTTCCATACAATATACTGCTGGAGAGACCATGACTTTTTAATAGGGTAAACCATGGAAACAACAGCCACACTCGTACAGTTGTTTTGTCTTCCACAGGGTACCTTGTGACTCCTCGAGCGGTCGCCACCCGTATTGTCATGGTCTCGTGGTGGCTGTTCGCCGTCTTCACTATCTGTGCCTACACCGCTAACTTTGCCGGCCAAATCATGACATCCGGGCGCCTATCGGACTCAATGGAACTTCCAATCTCCTCCCACATCGACCTAGCCCAGCAGACCAGCATCGCTTACGGTACGGTCGCCGAAGGCTCAACCATGGCTTTCTTCAAGAAATCCCAGAACCCCACCCTGCAAAAAATGTGGGAATTCATGAGCGTGGCAGAGCCTACGGTGTTCATGAAAACCATTTCAGATGGTATAGCTCGTGTTAGATCATCTGGTGGAAGGTATGCCTTCATCATGGAGTCGGCCATGGCGACCTTCGTGGTCAACAAAAGCCCTTGCGATCTGACAAAAGTAGGCTACCCGCTCAATATCGCGAACTACGCGTTCGCGACGGCCAAAGGATCGCCGTATCACCGTGACCTTAGCGACGCCATGTTGCTTTTACAAGAAAATGGCGAGCTAGTACAGCTGGAGAAGAAATGGTTTAAAGGAGAGTGCGAGGGGATGCAGGATGACAGAAGTGCCATTCGATTGAACCTCAAGGATGGTCTGATGTATTCCCTGGACCTTGAAGACTTTGCCATTCCGTTTATCATTCTGGCGATTGGTGTCGTGGTTGGAGTCCTCGCTGCTGTAATAGAGAACAGGGACTTTAAGAAGAAAGGTAACTAGGTCTACAGGTGTGACAGAAATGCAAATCCTTCTGGACTGAAAATCCCCATACACTCGACGAATAACATGCAGTCTGCAAGGGTCAATGATAGCAATGGTCGACAAAGAAAATGATAAATGGACTCTTCTTTCCTGTAATACAACAAGTACCCCATTGGCCACTGATTTTTGAAGGGTTTTACAAAAAAAGTATGCGATGAAGAACGCCCGGAATCTTAATAAGTGAATCGGAAGTAAAATATGGAGATGCCGGGGATTGAACCCGGGACTTCTCACATGCGAAGCGAGCGCTCTACCACTGAGCTACATCCCCACTGACATCTACCCATTCTAAAATTGCGACTAACCGAAATTTCAACAAATACAACCAACAAAGAATTTGACCATCACGTCGATTTTTTTCCTGTTTCCTTTCAGCCCAAATTGAAGCTCGCGAGAATCGCTAGACCAGCCTCTTCTTTGCTGTCGCAGGGCCGATGCCTCACGCGCCATCTGGGAATCAAAGAAGTCAAAAAGCCTGATAATCGTACCAAAGAAACACGAAGTAGGTGCCACTGAATTTCATAAGATGGCATCACCTAAACGGGCAGCTGCAGATACTGTAGACTTGGCTGTGAGATATCCTTTCAGAATGTCACGGTGTACGCTCCAGTTGATGAAAGAACCATGCTTGATCAATTTGTATTCGACGAAGAGTGCTGCGCATGCGTGGGCTGCTGGTATTAGGACTTGACTTTATTTGACGACTGAGTTCGGCGATTAAGAGTCGAGATGGACGACAAATTGGTAGTGCCGAGTTATGTCTCATCTGCAGGGACGTATTTTCCTTCACTGGAACGAGAAACGACGCTGGATAAGGATCTCTAACAGTCAGGCCTACAGTAATTATATGTGGGCAATTCAGAACAGGGAAGGGGAAAGGCATATGGAATAGCTTTCATTTACACAAACGGGAACTTTACACTTAATTAAGTAGCTTTTGCGGACGATTTATCTAAACTCGTGACTGAGGCGGCGTTCACCTTGATGGATAGTCGTTCGTTCCACCAGACCAAAAGTGTAGAATTCTATGTTTTTTCTCTTCAAATTGGACCTTTCAAACTGTCATTCATACATATAGTCCCGCATATCTCGAGCGGTTGTTGGTGGGCTCGAAATACACTCGGGTGTTTTCGCAAGCCCCCATAACACCAATGCCAACGCCTACTTCATTGTTTGTTTCCTCATCACGATGACTAACAATGAGATAGGCGTTTGCGTTCGCGGCGTTTTGGGGGCTTTCCGATCGCAGTCGGCTCACATTTTGCAGCATAACTGAGGCGTTGGCATCTTGTGATGGCCAAACTAAGATGAAGCTAACCACAAAATAGTCCTTGACGGGAAATTATGCCGATGTCATTAAAATGTTGCTACAAAAGTTTTATATATGGTATTGGTCTTCACTATATACTAAGTATGACTCGTTTCAATATTAAATGTTTAACGTGTCGATGTTTCAGCCATAGGCGTATGGTATATTTCATTCTCTAAAGGCTTGTTTTCAATCAAATCAATGAATAGCTTGTTTTTCTGGACACATTACACTATTTATTATATTTTTTGACAGAGCTATGTAACTCTGTCAAAAAAATATCAACCAATCCCCTGCCGCGCAAACCGCGTGCACTTTCGCGTATTCTCAAGGTAAACACCATGTATTCATCAAATGGCGTATTCATCATTTCTAATTTATAATTTTATATAAATGTTAACTTTATCACTTGCTTTAGTAGATGCCATGTATATATTGCATCAAATACAGTATACGGAAACTGGGACTGCAATTGGCAGCGCCAAAACGATTTTGCAACCCGATCAAGTCATACGGTCATCCAATGAGACTGCATCAATTTCAAAGCAGCGGTAAACCCGTATTGGATCACAGAGTGACCTTTATTTCTCGCTGCGGTGTGAAGTGGGTAAAGGTATTGGTTTACCGATACCACTACACACCTAGTGACTGATTCAACTCCCGATTGGAGTCATGCTTTTGTACTTGTACTGACTGTAATCTTGCATTGACATTTAAATTTTGGCGCTGCCTCTTCTTTTTATCGATACATTTAGCCTTATCGGTGTATTTTATTGTATTCGACATGTTAGATAAACTACTTTTAATCGTAAATGTGTTATGCCTCGTCGTTATACTGTTTCGCCATCTCACAATCAGTGTGGACTCGTACCAAACCCAGAATGATATTAGCTACTTTTGCATTGAAAGAGTGAGCAGCTAACAAAACATTTTTACCACTTTTATTCACATAACAAATACATAAACACGGCATACCTAACAAAGTAAAACGTTAACTTATCACAGTGAGCTTAAATACATGTATATGCTTTATATTCAGATTCGTCAGGTGGAGAAAAAAAGGACCTATGCTGTACAAGGAGTTAACAGATTGCGCCGAATATTTCCACCCTTAGTATCAATTTGCATTCCTAACTGACGAACTTCCGTGAACTCTGATGTTGCTTTTTTGTGTTTTATCGTTGCTGAGAGCAGCGCAAGGTCAAACCGCAAGTTCGTTCAGTCGTCTATTAAGTGGTTACGCTTTGCTCACTGTCTCCTTGTCCCCAAACCCGATGTTGTTTCCATCTCCTAATGTTACACTCCCATCTGGACTGACACCCTTAATCTCAACTTTTTCGACAGTGTCCAACGAACCTTCCGACCCAGGTGTCACATCACCATGGCAACACGAGCAGTACTTCTCGCCAGTCCTCTTGCAGCACGGTGCAACAGAACAATCATCTCCCTCAGGGCCGCAAATTGACAAGAAGGACATCAAGAAAAACAAAGCATAAAAAACAGCGAAACCAATAGTGCAAAACATAAACAATCCAAACTGCATGAAGAACTGGATCTTGGCGAAAAGCATAAAGAATGAAGATCCGAGAGTTGTGATGGCCCCGCAAAGGACCGATACTCCAACCTGCCGCAGAGCGTCCTGGACCCGTTCGTTGCGCTTCTTCCGCGGAGAGTGAGTGTACGCTTGAACCATGTGGACAACGTAATCAACTGTCAGGCCCACCACCAGGCAAAGGTTCAGAGATTCTAAAACCTGAAAATGAGAATGAAACAGAAAATAAAGTAGCCTTAAGCTACACACAATACAGGCTATGCTGGTTTTTATCCTCTATGAGCTAAGTATAAACAACAAACATAAATTCTGAAAATCGAAAATTCCCCACTTGCAAAGTTACTTGCTGTCGTCAGAAGTTGCTACGGGATTGCCTTCTAAAGGGATAACACACCCATCTTCCCAGGCTGGCATCGCATCAAGTGCAAAGTGTGGCCAGCCCCTGAATGGCAACCCCTTGTTTCAAGCCAGCCTGAGGCAGTTAGTATGCCCACCTACCCTAATCCTTACGGTATAGGTGACTTACCCCAAGTTTCCAGCCCGCTAAAGGAAGCATGCCCACCACCCCTAGCGTGATGAAGCAGATAGTCAGGATCGCAACTGCGGTCAGGGAGAAGTTACAGGTAGCGAGGAAGATGACTGGTATGGCAAGGCCGATGCCTATTCCTATGCCAGTAGCTGCTGACAGCACAAGTGATTTCTGGACCTTTATGTAGTGCCACGAGCCTCTGGTACACTGGAAACCGCCTTGGAGGTTTGATGGCATAAGTGCAAGCTGAAAGATGAAGGGACATCAAGAGTCTCGTTGCTTGAACATAGTTTGTGCAAGAGATGCTCACTCAAGTAGTGACGATTTCTAGAGGGTAAGTGCGTTGTTGTTCTATCGGTTACTTGGCGAGGCCAAGAGGCCAAGAGGTGATGCACTAGGTTAAAAAATGATGGTGTTTGTGATACATTTAAATAGGACGCTTCGCTTTTATAGACGAGTTAAAAGTTGAATTTAAATTCGCTAATGTTATACCGATGGAAAAGCATGATTGAAAGAACAAAATGAACAAATACCAAACGCCAGAAACTAAATTCATTACCTGTTCTTTCATAAAGTTCTGCCAACTCTCATATACTGGCAATCCAACAGGATAACCCAAAGACTGGCGGTTCAGTGTCAGATTCACCTCAATCGACATAAACCGAAGTTTCGTACCATAATAAGCTAGAAGAAGAAAATGATACGATGCAAGATATTGACTTCATTCAGAACCAGAGCGAAAGTAGCATCCACTCACTGCAAGCAATCTAATGTCTCAACAATCGGGTCGTTACTCTATGACGTCTAAGCATAACGCATTCAAATGAAGAGTTACACATCATCCGAAGTGACAATCTTCATTCTTTAGTTTTTCAAATGTACATGTACATGTACCAATGCTCTCGAGATGTGTCCGTGACTTTGGATGCAACATACCTCCCGTAAGCCCGGACTGGATTGTACGGGTGTTCGTTGTCTTCATTTCTCCAATAAGACCATTGTACGTCTTGAAATCAGCGGTGGTGTTCATATTGTACTGGTTGGTCAGCCAATAGGCGATGCCAACCTGAAGGAGAAACGATATCGTAAATGGCTATCTCATATAGCCACATCTGCCCTGCGACACGGAACCCATGACTGTTGAGCACGCCCTGGAAGGCTGTTGAAGGCTGGCAGCAATCAAAAGGGAGACATGGCATGAGGGATTATGCCTGTACGACTCGCTGTGTATGGAGAAGAACAACTCCGAATAATAGCAAAGCCTTTCATCAGAGCATGCAGCAGTGACTGTCTAGCCAAGTCACAAGTACCATTGCGGCAATGTTATCATACGATGGGCTGCAACTCACCTCGAAGTAGTTGTTGAAGTCAGCGCTGAGTGACGACCTGTCGTAGATGGCTGTATTACTATCCATGAATGTTGGAACATCGTCGGAGTCGAGGGGTACACTTAATGACGGTGATGTGGATGTCTGTAAAGAATAAGATTGCATTGAAAATCTACTGAACTATACAAGTACATGCATAATAAGGCTACCATTGCCATGAAATGTATTGATTGAGAACCGGAATAAAGTAAAACTTTGCTGAGAGTTACATGTACAAGGGAAAGCATTGCTCTGGTCTTTGGAAGAAGAACTATCAAATCCCGGTGCATACAATTCCTTGCAAATTGTGTATATTGATATTCGGGTTGCATTGAACTGACTCTTGAAACCACGGATAAGACTTTATTTACAAAGAATGGCAAAGAATGGCTTAAAGAAAAAAATCCGACCTACCCCAAGAAATGTTTTAAATTGCTCCATCGCACACGAGATCTTCAGCTGCTTTGTGGTTGGTTCTGTTGCTATCTTAAGCTCGTCGACTTTGGCCGAATCGAGATTCCGCAGCGTGTTGCAGAGATTCTGGAAATGGGTTTAACTGGTCATTAAAATGAAGAAAATACATCGTTCTCATTGGTTGATTCAAGGGAATTTGAAATGATCACTGATTAGGCTAAAACAGAAAATCTGTCAAGGCATATAGTACACTGACAGTATATATGACGGTGGTCACACAAATTACTTCCCACGGAGTTAACCATGAAGTAAGTTACACAACAAATGTTCAGCAAGAGAGAATTAGCGTAAAAGATAACTTACATCGATAGCTTCTTGAGCGCCATTGGTATTCATGTCAAATGTGTCATCCCAGACCTGTTCGCCTTTGCACTCGAAGTCTGTCCTGTGACACCCGCTGCGGTCGTTCGGTTTCATACCCCAGACGAGGTGCACCGTCACCACCGCGTCCTCCTCGCTCTCACGGAACGAGTAGATATTGTGCGACCGCGCCCTGGCGTAGTTGTGACTGGCCACATAGAACTTCATCTACAGAGAAAGAATTACCGGAAGTTGATAACTATCACTTCTTGCAGTTTGCAACAGTGAAGCGCAATTTCCCAATAAATGGGGGTTGCTACTTTTTAAATACTTCAGCGCAGTCAGTAAGTTTCAAGAATCACTTATAATTTAAATGTTACTGTAAACTGTAATTGTGAGCATATTATATGGGTAAGAATAGGCACAGTCAATCTTTTGCAACCTTTCTTTGGAGGGAGCGATTTTGAAGTTTCAGAATAGTATGGAATGGTATACCAGAAAAGCCAGTTAGGTTCTAAAAAAACTTACCGCTGTTTCGTCAGGTCCCAATCTGGATGCAGACCAGCCAAAGAACGCTACAGCCGCAAGAAAGAACACTACGATAACAATCCTAGCAACACGGTGAGTCACGAACCGATAGAATGGTCCAACTAGGAAGGCCGTCACACCTCGTTTTGGTTTCCGAGCTTCAATCTTTCGATCCAGTTCATCTGGTTCGTAAGCCTTCCCATTTGTGTCCACTAGTGGTTGAACCTCTGATTTGTTACAGCAAGTGCACGAGCACTTAACTTTGCTGCAGCACTGACACCAGTTTCTGACGTGTTTTTCGTACATAATGACGATTGTTGGAAGAAAAGATATCACAGTAAGGTAGTTCAATGCCACGAGGATCCCCGAGAATATTCCAAACGAATTCACTGCGAGAAGTGGAGAGATTCCGCTCGCAAAGAATGCTACCATTGTTGTAAGTGATGTAATGAACATGACAAATGCTGATCGTCGATAGGCGTCGCTTAGACGGTGAGCAACAGATGGCCAATCACGTTCCCCTGTCTCCTTCCAAGTGTCCATAAAAACAAATATATCGTCTGCACCGATACCAAGGATGATGAACATGGAGAGAATATGGAAGAAACCGAAGTATTTAAAGTCTAAAACTACCCTATAAATGAGGTTGGTCGTCACAAAGCTGCTTAGTATCCCGAATACAGCCCATGATGTTATCCAGAGAGATCCAGTTTGGACGCTGATGAGAACGAAAATGAAAACGAGGCTGCCCATGACGAGAGCCATGTCTAGAAGCGCTTGTTTCATGATATCATTGAAAAATATCATATTGGCATAGTACAAGAAATTCATTCCGTGAACGCCATTCGAAGCATACGACTCCAAGGTTGAGCTCATGTAATCGGCAAAGAAGGCTTTTATCTTGTCTTTCTGTATGTCGGAATCATCATCAGCGTTGAGAGGGAAGCCGATTGGAAGGAATGACCGAGTAATGTATGATCGCACTGACCCTGCCGAGACCGTGGACGTTTTGCCGAGGTGGTACTGTACGAGATTATACGTCTCGTTATAGCTCTCCGCTGCGTTTATCACCGCGGCGATATTGTCAAAATTCGGATCGTCGAACACGGCGTCTACAGAGCTGTATGTGCCATCAAAGAAGCGTAGAATGGACGTGGGTTTAACACAGGCCTGAGCCAAATCTAACTGACAGAAGTTGCTTTGGTACTCAGCAATATTAAACAGTTCATCCTCGACTTGTTGCATCGCCTGTAGATCACTCTTTGTGAAAACATTGCCACCTGGTTTTTCGTAGAATAGGAGCAGGAAATCTCCAGGACGTCCCCTCATCCATATGGGGACACCATCAGCTATCGAGCGCGTGACCTTGTCGGTGTATATGTTCTTACCGCGATAAGCGTAGTCCTCTAGTAGGGTGTGGTCATTATTGAGATTCAGTGGAAGGGCTTGGAAGCTTACTGGGATGATGTCATACCCAACCGCGAATAGGATGCCAGTCACGAAGACGGGGAGGAACTGCAGTAAGGTCATTACACCTGAAATCATAGAAAAAAATTAACTTGATTATCGCTCCTAATAATTTGCACTCGATAATGTAGCGACCTAGCCGACACCTTTTTCAATAAATCTTTTTTGTTTGTCACAACATTGGCTAATGAAGCATGAAACTGCATTCCCGGCAATGTTCCCTTTTCCAAACAGGCTTCCCTTTTCGTGCTCATTTGAAAAACGTTATCAAAGGTAGCCGTCGAGTAGACCGACAGAAGCAAAACCATTTCCTGCCTTAATAACATGCCTTTTTCTCGTAACGACTTACCGAAACAGGCTGCGGGATAGTCACAGAGCAGCTTCAAGAATCGAATCGGCTTCTTTTTCTTCCTTTCATTATGATCAGCCTCGATAACAGCCAATTCCTCCTGCATTGCTGCCCGTTCCTCAATTCTCTTTTCCTCTGCCAACCTCAGTCTTTCCTTCTCTTTCTCCATCGATTTCGTTTCCCCTTTATAACTTCCTGCATTCATCAAAATTGGTTTATAATCCTTCCCTGTACCATTTTGTTTTGATTCATTCGCTGTGCCGATTGGTACACTGGGGTCACGTGGTATTCGCACCACTGTTGGATTCGTCGCAATACTGATGCGTTTGTGCTTTGGTTTCTCCAAATCAGCTGTGTTATTTTCATCACTCGCAGCTTCCTTTACAGGAATAGTGTTAGGTTTAGCTGAAGTCTGTCTGGTGGTCGATTTCCCTTGGGTCACTATGTCAGTTGACGTCTCAATAGACGTCAAGGATGATCCTGGTCTACTCATGGCTGCAAATATCTTTCTACTCCCGAGTCCTAAAATTGTAAAAATCAACAAAGATCAGTTAATGTGACATCTCTATCTAATCAACACTAAATGACGGCCCAAGTTACACGTGAAGGTTGTATATTGGCATGTATTTCCTTGCTGTTTACAACACGACGTTTTTGAATACCCGTCTAATGGCAGTTGGTTTTTGGTACAACGGCCAGTCGTTTTAGCATCGTGTGCTAAACTAACGTGATGAACAAGACACAATTAATGGCTTAAAAACTACCAACCTACCTGTTATACGCACTTGTAGAAAAATAATTCCCTGTCAAGCAGTCGGATTTCCTACAGACATCTACGGATTGACACCAAAGGCTTCAGATGACGAAGACCATTGCCGAAAAAAATCGGGAGTGGGACAATATCTCATCAGAAGTACGACAACACGTGGACGTATTCAGAGAAAAAGAAACTGTCGTCGTATTCAACGGAGTCGTAGTGTTCATCATCAGGAAGATAGCAAAGAAACCTGCAGCCAATTTAACAAATGGTTCTAGACTACCAGTTGTGTTAATCTATAGCGATCGATTGGCCGGCCACTAGCCTAGCTTTCTCATAACAACTTAAACGGTCATCCTCGATTTTGACCGCATACGGGACCAACACACGCACTGTATAAGCCGAGACCAGGGGGTCTTAGCATATTCCCTGCTATGACAAAGTCGATCAGAGCTAAGTAGGCCTGGACTTATGAGGCTTTAATCGTTGGTTCAAGAGCTTAATGCTATGATATACCAAGGAGTTTAAAAAATATGCTGCGCTACATTTGGTGAAAACGTCGAAAAGTAGAAATAGTTCGATAATATGGCGGTTGGCGTGTTTGTATCGGACGTGACTTGATGTTATAAAACGGCTTTACATGTACATAATGACGGTGAAGGTCAACTTGATATTGATAGATCGAAAATTCGTTTTTTCAGATAGAATTTCCCGTACACAATTTTTCTTTGCCGAAGTAGTATTGCCGCTTTTACAGGCTCAGATGTTCTTATAAAAGTGAACAGAGTATGTTATAGCTTGAGATCGCCCATGTAAGTCTCCTCTGCCAAAAATCAACGAGAAAGGTCATGTCCAATCAATTGACAATTGTAAAAAATATGACACATTGACACATCTTCTTCTGTTTGCACGACACTCTGGCTTACGATAAGCGACATCTATACTCTTAGTTTTATCTTTAATTTCAAGTACTATACACTCATTGTATATCATAATGAAACAGTTGCTGACCCTTGGTAATCTGGGACACAAGAGAATTAAGGAAACGCTCATATCGATTCATTGTAAAGTACGTGCAATACGCGTAACTGATATATCTCGATTTATCAAGACACTTATTTGGTAGCTACAAATTTCTTCAAAGAATGAGTTGTAAACAACAGATTGAAGTAACAACGGAAGTCGGCTTGTTGTAAGTGTCGTCACCACAACGGGCACAATTATGTACGCCCAATGTCTTTCAACATATATATACCTAGATGTGACCTAAGTAGTTAAGTCTCTGTTTTCGCCACTCGTTCCCTGCAAGTGATTATTCCACGGTCCCATCATGGACAAATATATGGGTTCGGTAATCGTTGCCTGGTGCGTACCACAAGAGCAATGGGCCCTTGAACAATTTCCCCTTCGACAATGGGCAACGCACCAGCGATCCATGCCTTTCCTTCTCGCCCAAGCACCAACTGCTCTACACCTATATGGCTTAGGTGGTTGAATTGGCACTGTTGGGTAGGTCATCTTGCAGGTGCAGTGGTAGCGGTTCCGTACGCCGCAGATCCCTTCCTTATGACAGTTCTGCTGACACCAATTTCTCATTAACTCCCCCCGAACATAGCCGCCAGACCAACGGCCGATAACTGTACACACCAGAATGCCTTTTCCGTTTGGCCCCGCCGTTGGTTTCGGTGGTTTGGTGGGTTCTGGCGGGTAGGTCATGCGACACCTGCATTGATTCCTTGGACAGTTCCCCGCCTGACAGTTCTTCTGACACCATCCTTTCATACGGTTCCCCATATGACGATTCCCAGCCCATCGACCGACAGCTGTACACACCAGCATTGCTTTGCCTTTCGGTCTCACTGTTGGAGGGGGACTAGTTTTCTCGAACTGTAAGTCGATTGAATCAATCTTATGGCCGCCGATTGGAGGGGCCAAAGTTACCTCGTCGATAACCGATCGTCGTGGCCTTGAACCGTGATGTAGACCCTGCTTGTTGCAAGTTTTCCATCCGGAGTGACGCCCATCTAAATATACGCAAAATCACTTTTATAACTTTTTGAAATTCTATGATCTGATGATAATGGCTTACATTCTTCAACCCTTAATACGATTTCAATGAATTCGAACTCTGATCATGTTATGTTGAGGATAGAGTTGTGACCATCAGCTGGTCAACAATCGGCATTAAGTATTTCGGCCATACAAAATAGGATATAAACTTTTAAAAAAAAAAAAAACAGTCAGGGAAGGACAATTTCAATGGAGATAACGTTTGTTCGAAGAGACTGGTGCCTACCTGTGTTTCTGATTCTCCACTGCAGGATGCAATTCTTACAATCTCGATATGCTGGATCGTACGGGGGCAGTAAGGTGATAGTTGACACAATCCTCCTAGTCTCACCTTTCGGTCCATGATATCTGCTGATCCATGACAGACTGTTGAAAACAAATGGAAATATGACAAAAATTTATGAATATATAAGTCGAAACGAAAAAGAGCTTGGAGTAAATGACCATCCATTTCCAGGGGCATTCATTTCGAAATTTCGAAAGTGCAAGAACTACAGAATGGCCAAATATCTCTTACTAAGTGATGCAATCTGTTTCGTCTCTCTGACAAAGTCTGTAGTCTTCGTAGTCGCGATGTTGGAAGTCAGCGACATGGACAACTGTCTTGAACTGGTAAGCAGCTTTGGTCTGTAAAGTAAACGATGGCACACATTCATTCAGAGGTCGTTACTACCAACTTGTCAGGACAGACCTAGCTAAACGAATATACAATTATGTACCAATACCTATCTCAGTGGCAGAAACTATATTTGTTGCAAGAATCTGCAGCTGTTCTCGCTTTGAAGAACTTCATGGCTTCTTTACAAAGAGAAAATGCAAGACAAAGATTTCAGGTCAAGTCAAGTGCTTGAGCGAACTTTTGATGCAGATGTAATAGCCTCGAAAGCAGTCACGACCCAGATGCATGTTCATTTAGATGTACTCACCCGTTCTGCGGAGCACCCCGTTAGCTTCCATGTTTGAATCTTCCTGATATCCGGGACCCGGGCTCCACTTGCCAAACAGAAGATACCAATCACGCAGTACAAGACTAATCGAAATTTCATTTTGTTTCGATTAACGCGCGCAAATAGTTTTCAAAGCGGTTCTGGTGAACTCGATGTGTCTTGGAATTGCATTCAAAACTACTATACAAAGTAAAATTGATGTTACAGTATCTCATGTCAGACCATCTGAGAAAGATGTCTTAGTTAAAATCATGTCGTAAAAAGTAAACCAGCTCATGTCCGTGCCACAACCCACTTTTTGATAAGCTCATTGCGATGGGTCAACGACGTCCCCACCTCGCAAGATCAATGATATTTGTCCAAATAAACGGAATCTAGTTTTTATCTAGGACACAACGCGTTTTCTGAGGAAAGAATGCAAGGTACCCTTTGCTGTGGCGCTCCGATTCGCCCACAGTGCCCTTTTTCAGTTGAACTGAAATCATTTTCAGTTGAACTTATAGTATTTTTCGAGTTGAACTGAAGATAATTCAAGTTGAACTGCACAGGAGTAATCAGTACTGAAGGGCCGAAGCTATCCACGTCGTCCAAGCCGGCCTCATTTTTTCGAGAGGTGACATTTCGATCCTTCAAGTATCATCCTCTTGTAATTCGGTCTTCCAACAGTACTGTAAACACATGTACATGTACATAGCATGAAAAGAGAATGAAATAACACGCGACACAATTCATTCGGTTTATGACATCTTTTGTTTTTCATTGCATACATTACATGTATCTACATGTACTATAAAACAAACCAAGTTTGATAGTCATAGTTTTTTCATTGTTCAAATTATTATTTACTTTGATACATTCTAAGCTTTGCTTAAAGAGAGAACTTGGGCATGAGATATGTTGTTTTTTGATAGGAAAATGGTTTCCAGCAGTATCCTCACTTCTCTAGACGAGATCTTTGAAAAAAAATCATTAAATTGCAATAAACAGTGCACTAGAATGGAAAGTAACCGTAGGCCACCCTGAAATTTGCAGGCCATGTCCAGTTCCGCATAATTGTATCACTACATTGGTGGCACATGATGGTGAGTATTATTCTTTTGGCCACCTAGATCCCATGCCCAAGTTGTTCCTTTGAGAATATCTGAATAGGTTGATGCATGCACATTGAACATTTACACATGATATCACAGCCAAGTGTGTCCGCATCACGACGTGCTGGTTGTCGCACTGGACATCGTTGTTTAGTTGGTCGCAAATGTCGATACATTCGGCATGTCATTCGTTTTGGGAAGAAGATTCAATACATGACAATACCAGAGCAATCAGAATAAAAAATACCCAAATATTCCTTTACTGGTAGCACCGGCTCCTGTGGAGCTCGCCAGTACTTCTAAGTCGAGGAAACTGAAGTGAGTGTTCGGCCCGGGTGTTCGGCTTCGGCTTCGAAACAAGTGCACCTATCTTTAAGGCAATTACCTTTAGCGCAGTTGTGTTTGCACCACTCCGACATACCATTAACAGTCATCCACATCCCCTTTGAACGGCACGTCGGACCTTTTGGGCCGGGCGCTTCACAAATACAATGAGAACGTGGACAGAATCCTGCTTCGCAATTGACGACACACCAGTTATCCATGCCAACTACTGTAGCATACTGCCCGACCGGCCTACAGTCGGATTTCGGGGGGTTTGTGTTCTTGCATTCGCAGCGGTCTGGCGGACAGTATCCTCCCGCGCAGTTCTGCTCGCACCATTTGTTCATCCCGGGGACCGAGGTCCACAGACCCACAGCTTTGCATTGTTTCGGCTTCGGAGGCTGCGTAGGTGGAAGGGTCATTGGAGGTGTAGTCCTGTGTAACTCCAAGTCAATGGAATCAATCGTCCATTCAAAGCTGGGAGGTCCTAAGGTCACCTCTGCTATATCTCGGCGTAGTCTCCCTCTCTGGTGATTGTGATGCTTGTGGCAGGTCCTCCACATGGAGTGTCGTCCGGCAGCTGAAGTAGAGATAGGAAGGTAGAGTTATACATGAGCTACTGTCTTAATCCATTAAATCAAGAGCTGAATACTTTATGGTTTATGGTGCCCATGTGACCTTCGTTGACAATTTTTATTACACTGGCAATTTTTTTGGTGCTCCTACAAAAATCCATAAATTGTCCATTTATTTCTTCATTTTTACACTCACCTTTGTTGATACGCCACTGTAGAACGCAGTCCTGGCACTGTACTCGGTCGCGAGGTAATGTGATCTGGGACATAATGATCGTGCTTTCCCCCTTCATGATCCGATGAGTGTTTGTCCACAACAGACTCCTTTAAAGAAAAAGAAGTACAAAATTCACATAAGCATGCACTTGCCAATGAACCTTGCATAGTATGTGCACGCGAAGCAGCAAAAGGCACTCTATAGTCACCACATCCCGAAATGACTGATCGAGGAAAATCCTGGATGATTGGTTCATTTGTTTTTAAAGGGACAAATTGGGCATAAGATATGTTGGTTTGTCATGCAAAAATGGCTTCCGGCAGGACCTCACGACACATAGAAGTATCCCTTTCTAATAGAAACCACTTGAAATAGACTGAGGAACGTAAGAAGGTCCACTTACTGCATGGTACAATCCGTGTCCTCCCTGCGACAAACCCTGTAAGATATGTCATCATCATGGTGGAGTTTGTGGGAACCCGCCGCGTGGACCAATACCTTGATCTGACTGGTGGAACTCGTCGTCTGCATGAAATAAATCAGAAGAAAATTTGTAGCCAATAAACGCAAGCCATCTAGTTCGAGCTATTTCGGCGACTTAAGTTGTCTCAACCTGATGAGGGAGAATGTGACTTTAAAAAAGAGGATGTGGCGACTTCATCTTGACTTGTGCGATATCGAAACCACAATCATTCATACAGAGGTCTGTCGGGAAACGATGCTGGTCAATTGAAATGAGGTGTTGATTATTGCACACACTGTTTGCACTGGCACGCACTGTGCACTGTTTGCCAATACATTGTATCATAATTTTGTTGACCATGATATGAATGGTGTTGGTTTGCAAAAACCGGTTACATTTGTATTTGCGCATATCAGTTGGAATGTTTGTTACAAGCAGTTAATTCAGATTTTTGAGAACGTTTTTGTATCTTGATCCAAAGTCGAGACACTTAAGGCCGCGTTCTGAGTTCGACACTCGTTTCTTATGTATAAATATGTTATGTATTACTCTTATGACATGTTACAATGTACTGATGAGATGCCTTGGTTGTATCACGGCACGTTTCACAAGTCAAAAAGCAGTCATTTTCATCATCAAAATACAATAACATCATGATCATCGATAACATATTGTTGACAAATTATTGTAGTATTCACTACTGTGGCCTCACTCGATAGCATTTAATTTTTGATTTTACAGAACCAAAGTGGTTTGGTAGCCGATTTGGATTCCCGTATCAAAGATTTCACAGCCTATATTCTCCCTTTAAAGGGTGAAGTACGGTGTGACCCAGAAATGTCAGATTAGTCTTATTTAACTAATTAAAAGCAAATATGAAGAATCAATACATTTTTCGACAATAAAATGTCAAGAATCAACCCAAAGTTTGACGATCGACTTGATACTTCAAATACATATTTCAATTTGATATGATAGGTGCATGATAATGTCAATAAGACATCTATCAACCCAGAAGACTGAGTATTCGCCGGGAATTGTCCTATTGTCAAATTAACCCACAATGATCTGGCCCGATACCCCCCCCCCAAGATTTTCAATAGGCCTATGAACTTTCTAAACATCTGGCCCTGACCCTGCACCTGAGTAGACCTACAGTTGATGATTTGCGCTGGGCATGTCTTTACAGAAACAAAATTCGAACGGCTCATTTCGTAAAAGTATCACCTAAATCTAAAGAAGATGTTGCCATCCATTCTTTCTCATAAATATCTTTAAAATGGAATTAACATAAATGAATAAATCTGCACCAAGTATGCGCTTCTCGCTACCGTACTCACCCATTTCGTGGCGCACCACGTCTTCTGTTCCCTTTCTTTCCATTTCTCCAGCTTCCTCGCATCTGGCATCAGCGCTTCGCTGGACAGGCAGGCAATAACAAAAACACAGCAAAACAAACCAACTCCAATCTTCTGCGCCATCTCCTCCAACGCCAAATATCGTCTAGCAAAATACCCCCAAAATAGTTATTTTGAGTCAAATTGTCCGCTTTAACACGTTATCTCCCTTATTTCTTGTTGTCACTGGTATTCGCAAAATCAACACAACCCGGAAAAGTCAGGAATATTTACTGCTGTACTGTATTCTGGTTCGTCAGTTGTATTTGTTTCTCTCTCGTCTGCTCACTCGAGAAGTGGACCATCTTATATCTGTCGTCACTTCTAGACGAGGTCGTAATGATAACCTTTTTGATTCCAAGTAGGACTAATAAACCTTAAAGGTGAGGTAGCCTTCCCGGAAACTGTCATACGTCTCGGCCATCCGCGTTGTTCACCAAAAAAGGTAACTTAAAGAAAAGAGAACACATCAACAGGAAGAGACTGAGTGCGTTGAAAAACATTTGATTTCATATTGGGTCACGTTTTTAATTGCATAATTACCAGGTGATACTGAAATGAAACCCATGCTTATGTGAATACCCAGGGCACACTCTACCTTTTAAACTACTCGACTCCAGCCCCCACCTTTCTTTTTCTTTGACACCGGCAACTGAGTTCCGATGCTTATCCGGGATGCTTCCTCACTTTATATGCCTGATTCCGCTACCCCTTACGTATCCCACGCATTGGCATTAAAAGTCGTGTCATTCACATTATTTTTACAATTTATTGAAATGGGCGTAAAGCTTTCCTTGTTTCGAGGTATTTATTGTTGGTGAATCTGAAAAAAAGTAGAACCGGAACACTCCATGCACAGCACAGTAGCCCACTCCGCAGCTCAGGCTCCAAGACACAATGATGAATGTCCAGATATGTGGTCCATGTTGTTTTCTCGCATGGCCACTTCTGATCATACGAAAATCTAGTAATTCGCTTGAAAGTAGCATCTGTTCGGAGGGGGTCCTGATTGGAGCTGCTGACACCCCTGTTGGCCTAATCCCCCGAGGTTTCATTGTTTTGCTACCTTGTCGGAACGCACTTCAGCCCACATCGACGGTACAAAGTTGCACGACACAATTTGGTCGCTGACAAGAAAGAAGTTGGACATTTTGCCTCCTAAACAAGATTACAAGACTTAGCCATGTCGCTGATGAGAGTACTTCATGAAAATGAATGCTTTCATGTCGCCAGAACAAGACAACAGATAAAGAGACATTTTCGACGAGGGTTTTTGAACATCTCATGACATGGGTCGCCAGGATTAGTCGTGATTTAGTTCGAATAGCTGGCCACGCCCGTATCCGAGCCATTTAGAACTCAGCAATCTGATTTTCTTTTTTATTAAGAGGGCTCTTAACAAATTGTGAATTGGTGCCCAGTGAAAACGACGTCGGTAGGGTAATCTTAAAACGGTGAACACGATGTTATCCCTCGGAACCATAGCTGTTCTGGATGGGGCAGTCATTCAACGGACGTGACCGAGGCGGAAAAATACAAGGTGTCCGCAGGCAATGGGAGTCAGAAGTTCGTTGTCTGGGAGAATTATCATTCAAGCACCCTTTCATAGTTCTCCCTTTTAAGCTCAGGCGGCGACATTGGTAAAATTCGGTATCAAGAAATAAGACCTACGAGAGGTTAAGAAAAACACAAATTTCATGTCACAAGTTTTAATTTTCTGTGCCAAACCATAACAGAATACATATCATTTAGTATTTTAAAACATTTTTTTTCGATAGTGTGTTGAATGATGTACTCCTACATAACTGGAGGCCAGCATTTGTATTAAAATTTGTACGGATGGCTTTGATATTCAGCCACATGTATATGAATGCAATCTTAATCAACTTCATTTGTTATTCGCTTTGTGTAGAATATCAAAAACGGGTGCTTAAACCTTTCTGATAATATGAATAAATATTTCATTATTGTCCAATACATTGTATTACACAATACTGCACCGACGTGATCAAAGGTACTACTATAGGCCAATGGCAAACTCAATATCACACGAGATATTTTGACAAAACAATCCTTTGACAGATTTAGAGCAAAATATTGACATTTAAAAAATTTGATTGAATAAACACTTTTATGAAGTGTTATTTTGATAAGGTACAAGTAAGCAGCGCAGATTGTTCTTCTTTGATTTGCGGTATTGATGAGAATATTATTAAAGTACGTTAACCTACTAGTGCATACCATTATGATGCATAAGGCTCTTTCCAGGCTAACTATACTCAAACCTCCTTATATAGGTGACTGGAGTCGTTAATTGTTAAAATCAGCAATATCCTTCACAAAAATCTATTATGATGCATTCAGTGTATACATGTGCACGCACGCCTACATTACAATGTATTTGGCATGAACTTTAAATGAACATGCTAAATGACTGCTCTGCTACCGAATGGCCGATCTGCTCACAAAGTCCTCCTAGACAACTTAATTACAATCCAACAAAGCTTAGTTACTGAATACAATTAAACATTTTGTCTACAATATCGTTAGGATGACCTCTGCTACAGTCATGACCTCAGCCATTTGCTAAAGAATGATGCTTCTGTGGGAGGAGTCAATGGGGCTATTTTCCTGTATGAATTGTCTCTACTTCGTTCATCAAAAATTGTTTACATGCAGATATATATGTCATATATGACGTGGACAATTAATCGCCAATTTATTAACGAATCAAAGCTGATGACTGCAGAAAATTGTTGTCAGTCCGATTCATTTGTGGTGAAATTATCTGTGTGGAGTCATTTTGTATACCGTTATTCACTGGTTGTTTAGGTTTGCAGAGTAACGGATTCAGATTTCAATTTCAAATTCAAACTTTTGACATGGAGCAGCGATCTAGTTTCATGATTGATCGGATACTAGAGGATATCAGCAGGGAGAGTAATCGGGTGGTCCCGGGTTCGAACCCTCCTTGTGACCATTTACCAAGTGATAACAGTCATGTTGAACTCGACATTGACAACATTTCTGATTTCGAGGAGGAAGTTACTCCTGACAAAGTTGGCGTTTCGAGTATTCAGACAGTTCCAGAGACAAATAAACCCAGCGAGAATGCATCACTGGTTAAGGATGCAGAGAAAAAGCCAAACGTACGAGGAGAGAAACCACCGTTTAGCTACAACGCCATGATCATGATGGCCATACGGTCAAACCCAGAGAAACGCCTAACCCTTAACGGAATCTACGAATTTATCATGCAGAACTTTCCATATTACAAAGAGAATAAACAGGGATGGCAAAACTCTATCCGTCACAATCTCAGTCTGAATAAGTGTTTTGTGAAAGTGCCGCGACATTATGACGACCCAGGGAAGGGTAACTACTGGATGTTGGACCCTTCAAGTGACGACGTCTTCATCAGTGGGTCAATGGGAAAGCTAAAGCGACGTTCATCAACAAGGAGCAGGCTACCAGGTCTGGCAAGGACTGGGTTTTACCCGGGGCACCCCTACCCCACAGACAGATTGCAACAACCGTGGGGACTGCCTCAATACTTCTTACAACTTTCACCCTCGCTGTCACCCTCTGTCATCAGTTATTATGGTTACCCATATGCACCCCGCCCCGGTAACCAAGACTTCAACACGATGGTTCGCCCCGTTGCTCGGAGGAACTTCAGTCTTGATAACATCATGTCAAAGGAATCCAATATGGCCACCGGATTCCCGAGAACAGAACCCCTGTCGACCTCTATTATAAGCCCGGACTTTTCACGGCAAAGTCTCCCACCTATGACTACAAATCAGGACATCTACGGCAGTCTAAGTACCATGAGCTCAGACATGGTCATGGACCTCTCCTTGCGTACCAACCTGGACAGACGGTACAGACACGCTGAGGGACTCTCCGTACCACTGTTTCCATCGAAGAGTTAGTACAGCCCATGGTCGTGTACGGAAAATGATGAAGGTGAGGCAGGTCTCTGGTATTGCAGTACAAATATGTAAAATCTACTGTCCTTAATCATGAAGCTTTCTCAAAGTTGATTAAAATGGCTGATATGCGTAATCTGCATGGAGATATTGGTGTAAGTACCCAACAACCAAGAGGTTATATAGAAAGACTGATATTCATCAACTCTGCTTTAAATATAATGAGCATGATCCAAGATTGGAAGCCATCTTGGATTTATCAAAATAAAACACACCATTAACGGGTGCAGTCTCCGAACCTAGCCTTGAACCGATTTTAGGGATGCCTCGCTCTTTTCTGAAGGTTCCGATCATACATTGGCTGGTCTTTTTCGGATATTTTCTGTGGGCATCGTTTCTGCAAGGATCGAAGTAAAGGAGTACAAAAAACTTTGAAAACAATTTATCTGAAAAAATCTTAAAAAGGGGTAAAAACCATCAAATAAAACTCCCGGATGCACTAATTTTACATCTTAAATCATGAAAACGCTATTGCGATATAATAAAAACCTTCTGTAAGCTGAAAGAACGTAACCCCTTATTCCAGTTGAGCTGGCTATCTGTATCCCCCACCCCCCTCTGCTGCGGAAACTCTGGTGAGCCCCCTTTTCAGTCTGGTCTCCACGTCGCGATCACAAATCGGTTTGTTTATAGGTCGGATATCCTATTTGCCATACCAGTAAATGAGTTGGCAAACAAATATGTTGATCATCAAAAAAAATTATATTTGACTCCGTCAGAATTTCTAGTCGGCGAATACAAAATGTACATTACAGATGCATTACTGGTGAAAAACGAGGCTTATTAACCGTATTTATCCACTGTAATAACCTGTAATTGTTGAAACAACATTTGTTAGGCCCCAATTAAATTTAATTCAAATGACCCGTTGTTGAGCATGATGAAAATCACCCATCTATTCGAACGTAAAGAGAAACTATGGCACCGGTATACTACACAGTATGTATGGCCAGACAGATAATGCAGTACATGTACAGTGTTCATCTGTTCTTAGCACGTACATTACAATGTAGGCCAACGCCTGTACAAAATATTGTTTAAGTTCTATTAAGAGTTACAGGTACAGTTTTTCAACATTTAGTCCGAGAAGGGAAAGTTTCATTGTATAGATTTTTGGAAAGCGGCATACATGTAGATCAACCCTCTGTCTTTTCAGATGAGGATTGATGATGTCTGAAGTTCTACGAGATGAAGATTATACAGGAACGATGATCGCAGCTCAGAATGGTTTCTACTTAACGTGGATATTACGGGTTCTTTGTCATTTTCAACGGTACAATACCATCTGCTGGACACTGAAAGATATATACATGTACATGTAACTATATACATAACGACGGTGCCAAACCTATAAAGTACCCGACTAGGAGCTACATACATGTCTTGCCAATTCTTTGTGATATCCTTGATGTCGACTAATCTATATCGGTATCGGGAATAAACATTTTTATCGAAAATTTCTGAAGATGTACACTCATGTGATCGTATGCTGATATTGGAAGTGTCACGAGACTTTACTTACAAAATGGACGAACGTAACAGCACCCCGACTGATCTGATGCTTGGCACATCGGAAGCTTTTAACCATTGTCGTGGGAGGTGATTAGCCAAATAAATGACAAATCGCCTGATAACTTTATAGAATCGGTCAAATTAGTGGCTCATCACTTATTTATATTGTCAACCATGTAGAATATATTTGTAGTGTTTTCTAATGAAAATGTTGAAGGCCAAGCATCGAAAACAAAACAACGTTTTTGTATTCAAAAACAGAAATTTGAAAAAAAGTGTCATTCGAAATAAACTATTGGATATGGTGCGTATTTCCTAAATATTTTCGATATCGAATTTGCAATGGGCCCTGCTAGAAATCGTTTGTGCAAGTGCAATGGACTTGAAACATAACACGATCTAATTTTTAAAAATGCAGCACATTCAGATATTTATTGTTTGAAATATATATTCCAATCAAATTCATTTCCGAAACTACATGATGACATCGAAAACGGCACTTAAATTACAATGTGGGTGTGGGGTTGTGATGATTTTTAGAAATGGACAGGATTAATAAACCTATCTTTTTCTGATGTAGTCATGTAACTGATTAACGATTCTATGGTGAAAATGTGTTATCGTTAGCCCATACAACAACACATTCCACATTGGGTAACCTCTGGTATATCGAGAATATTTAATACATAGATTTCGATAAAGAAATAGCGGTCTTTTTTATCATAAATATTATTTCTATCATAACACTTCTATACACACTTCTATTGTTGATATTACATTTCGGTAAAGCATCGAGCACTCGAACCGATCTACTAGTCTAACATATGTTAATTGATTTATTCTTGGGGTGCAGAATATTTCAAAACTTTTCAAATTCACGACTTGTCATCTTTGGCCTCACGATAGATTTCACCAGCTAGCTGCTTTCACGAGGAGTTGTGACTGGTCTCTTTTTAGGTTTCTCGTGAAAAACAGGTCTATATCCCCGGGAAGCAGACGTCAGTTGCTGTTAATATCGGCCATAGGAAGATACGCATCAAGACACCTGACTGGTCATTTTTTACGGATGTTGTATAAACCACATGAAGCCGAACCCCTCCGGCAAAGTTTTTTTCTCGTTTCGATAAACTCGATATCGGTTTGAGTTGCAAAATAGAATTGAATGATGTGGGTTTTTTTAGATAAAAAAGACCACAAATGTTTGTCTGGTGATGACATAGGCTGTCTGCGTGTTGTTCTTTTTGGGCTGTGGGGTGTGAGACCGCAGTAAGCGAAGTTAGAGACCACCTCATGGGTTTGGCTGGGCCGTGCCCCAATTCCCTTGAATCGCGGTTTGAGCCAGCGTTTTCATCCTTGGGTACGGCTGCAGTGCAATCTGATTTGAATTGAGGGGTGTTTTTAGAGAAAAATAAAATAGTGTCTTTCGAAACCTGGTGCTACGGTGTTTTTTACTGCTGGGTGAGCACCCTTGCCCATTGAATGGAAGAACCCCTCACAGAGAGGTTACAAGGGAGTAAAATGTGTCTGAAGAGACAAACACGTCTATGAGCACCTGTTTAATGTTATGTTTTGTTAAGGATTAGCAGCGAGCCAACGTCAGGGGACCATACGGTCCGAGTGGGCTGGGCGGCGGGTTTTGGGACCAGCGGGTTCGCGGTATGTGGCGGTAGAGCGGCAGGTTAGGGGCGGTTCACCCGCAGTATCTACGGTCAACACCCTCTCCGCACACAATATACCATTATAAGTGAGTTATGTTTAAATGTTACTCATTGAGGTTTAACTCGATATAGGACAATAACGGCATGTTCCGACCAAAAGAGCTGATTTTAAATAGATCATAACAGACAACAACATAATAAGATGCCTCCAGCTCATTTTAAGGTGCCCATTCGAAATTTGTTGAAGTTTTGTTGAATTATTTCGGTCTTAGGGTTGCATGAAGAGCTAAAAAAGGATTATCTGTTAAATACTGCCATTTGCACGAATTTGCCGCGTGACCCCCAGGATCTGTCTAAATTAATGCTCATATCGTGTCAAGTACCGGGTAGTTAATTGTACCAGTGTAATAAAATTATTCATATTTTTTTTGTCAAATGCTACATTGTACGCTGAAACCGAGACATTTTTTTCAGTTGGCTTAAAAAAACATTTTTTGAAATAATCCGATTCTTTTTTACAAGTTTATTTTGCTTGAGGGCTGTTGCTGGCAAAAGGAGGAGATGCTTTACAGAGGAATAACCGAGAAGAAAAATGTATGACAGTTTTCAAATTGCCAATCAAGTCGAAAACAGCTTCCTTAAGGTTACTTAAAAATGAAATCCTGAATATAACCATCAAGCCGTCTTGAAAGTTTTCATTAAATTTGACAACTGCTTCATTCAAATAATCGAAATTTTATTCAACTACGTGCCAAGCCTCAGAGACAGCGTTTCATAATATCACACTTCGTTAGATGCCCTGGGGTAGCCCGCGGTCCATCTTTGATCGACAGGCGAGCGGCGAGACCTAAAGCCCTTCACACCCACCCAAAGGCAATACCGCCAACTTGTGTTGTCGCCAGCGCGATATTTCCAAACCCAACTCGACCGTAGGTCAATCCGAAGAATCGGATCCATCACGTATTTGTCAGTGCCTTGATCTACGCCAGCGGCGAACATGAAACCATTGCAGCAACCCGAGGCCCACGCTTCGGTTTTAATTATTCCATTTGTTGCCCTAGTTAATGATTCTTGTTGCATTGCTAAAGATGTCGTCACAAAACACCTTTAACAACTTCACGGCTTATGCCCGGAGCTGCTTTTTAAATTCCCCTGGGGAAATTCAACTTTCAATTGAATGACGCCAAGGATTAGAAGTTGAGGATGCACTAGCGTTAAACTCAACAGCTTTCTCCGTCCATTTCGCTCAGTCCAAGCTTTATTGCTAGGACTTGCCGACTGACGTTTGAACGGGTCGCTTTTTAATAGCGGTACCAAGCGAATGAAAGTTTTTTCCCCCGAATGCAAGAATTGGTGAAGAAGTTACACTTGCTAATATAGCAGCAGTGCTGCCAGCTCTGGGGGCTGCTGATGGAAAATCCTTCACCTGCCAGCAATAATATCAGTCACAGGCTCGTGATAATAAAGCTAGGCAATGTTTCCATTTAACTTGAGCTTCTCATGAATTGGTGCGGATATTTATGCAAAATTAAAGTTAATTATCTCACAATGAATGCAACCATTATAACGAGACTCTGAATATGAAAAAAAGATATTGTATTATTTCACATTATTTCGTATTTCTGGTCTGCAGCCGTCCCGGTTTGTACGTCCCGGTTCGCGTTTGTACCATTTCTATGACTCGGATGAGTATCAATTAAGGTCTGGTGGCCAATTGTTGTGTCAGCAATCATGATTATTAAATTCAGAATTAACGTCGAAGAAACAGTTGTTGGGAAGAATGTGACAATATACGTCCCCGGTATCTTTTATGATACTGACCGCCCGGCCAAAGCGGCACCTGCATGTTGATTTTTTGCATTGCCGATTACTCGGTCCGCGTTTCCTTTGACCCGCGCGGTCACGTGCCGCATCACGTGTTCGATTCCGATGATGTGGGCTGCACTGTTGGACTTTATTAGAGCAGACGATCTGATTCCCCAGTTATTTTGATATCAAACTGTGATTATTGCTGTGTACCTTGTCATACACAAAATGGCCACGTATTTTTCAATTGATAAACGACATCGAACACAACGTTCGGAACCTTGACTAAAGTCACCATTCGGTGGGTCTAAACGGAGGACCAATGCTGGAATCATCGCAAAATCACCATTATTGAACTCACTGCTGAGGCCGAACTATGATCACGTTTTAATGAGCCTTTGATAATAGTACATTGTACGTTTGGTCTTTGATTTCTTTTCCAACCGGAGTCAGGAGCAAATGCACCGGGAAGATACATAACGCGAACGGAACCTACCACCGCTGGAACGAAGGGTTGCTCATCGTCCGTATTGTTGCTCGACATTTAATTGCTAGTGAACAATTATCTTTTGATTAGAGGGGAAGTAAAATAATAGTTTTTAATTATGGAAACGTCGTTTTCTTAATATAAGAGGTTCTGGCACTTGCCGGCGGCGAGGATAGTTTCACGGAAGCTTGATAGAGACGCCCAGAAGGCGGACTTGAAACCAGTGTGATGACACTGCATGTAACCCGATCGGTATCAAATTTCACAGAAGATTATTGGCATGTGGTGTTTTAATTAAAATCTTCAGCCGGGAAGGAGAGTCAAGACATCCTCGCTTTTGTTGGCAAGTGAAATATCGTACACCCGAACTAGAAATGCGAAAGCGTAGCCTCTTAATCTACATCGAGCTCCAAACATTTCCCAACGTTTCGTTATTAGCCAGTTTGCTTTAATTTCCCCGCGGTATCTCATAAATGGTGCATTCTCATTATCGAAAACGTGTCTTTCAAAATCGGCCCCGACCAGTGGTTCTATAGGTGCCAAGGGCTCAAGACCCGAATACGCCTTGGGCCCAGACCGGCGGTCACCGAACCATCCAACATTCCGCCCGAACAAGTGCCTCTGGCGCGGCCTTTTATTGGCATACCTCTTGGCCAAATTTGTGCCTTATGAATATTAATATCATAACTCACCCATGGGCATGAGCCAGAGGCGTGAGTCGTTTTAGTTCACGAGTTACGAGGAGAATCTGCTGTGAAAGATTCATTGATGCCTTATGGCGCGGAAAAGGACTTTACACCTGGGAGAACAAGCCTCGATTTTGATGTCACTAATCACAAAGTTCTTTCGTGCACTTAAAGGACGGTGCAACTGGACCTTTAAGCATCTGTACCCATGGCTTATCACATACTCTTGCGTCGATACATACCCGTCCCAAAGGGTCCTTTTTTCATCTTGCAGATCATCAAAGCACTAAAGAAAGCATACATATATGACTTTTACAGTATGTCGGGTAAGCTGTTGAGAAAACTTTTGGGGTTGATTGTTAGACAAGCATGAAGCAAGAAATGATGAGAGCTCTATTTTGATAAGTAGACTAGTCTCCGGTACTGGGTTATGACTGATATTCATGCTTTTTTAATATCAAATTTTCTCTTGCAAACATCCCAGGAAACAATTCATGATCTCGCTTGGCTGATTCTGACCTCAAGGCAAGCATCCCAGCTATAGCCCTCGGGTTATGTGTTTATTTATGGCCATGGTACGCGCGGTCTAACAACCTGCTCCAAACGCCCCGCGAATCGAATGAAAACACGCGAAAATAAAGGAGTTGGTTTGATAGTTGAACAGATGGATGGCGCATCAATGACGGTGTGTTGTCAACCGTGGGAGATCCGAGAAACGTATCACCCGGAGGGTGTCGTAGAAACCAAACAAACATCAAAGACCCCGCCCCTCTAACGAGGTGGACAAGAGGCCAACATCGATACCTTGAGCCAGATGATACAGCAGTGCCTCGGGTCCTGCCTCGAACTCGTCCACTACATGAGTCGCCACCCCTAAGCTTCACCCACAAAGAAAACGCTTGGAACCTGTATACATCTTACGTTCGGATCGTGTTTTCCAAAACAGGGAGACAGATGTACCAAGGTTGTTAATTGTTCAAGTAATGGAGTCGATTACTGTTGCACCAAGACTGTTATCAGTCCAATCACGTAGTCGCATTCTGTTGCACAGAGGCCCGGATTCGCCTATCCAATCAAGCAGTCGCATATACTGTTGCATCGAGACTGTTGTTTTACCCAATCACGGACATAGATTGTATGTAGGTCGTTGCCCAATCAATAGAAGCATAAAATTGATAACAACAAATGAATCAAGTCCTTTTAAGAAGGGGAACTATGTCCAGTCCAGTCAATGAAGTGACGGAGTATAGTTTTTGGCTTATGATTGATTTAATTCAGACATCTATTAAATGGAAACACCCAATGACCAATACGCCATTGCCAAATGCCTTTCAATGATATGACAAACTAATGCCAATTTTAAAGAGGGCCATTTTTATGTGTTCTCAATCATGCAGTTTATGAATGAAATAGAAATGATTGATCTAATGAGGCGGTGTCGGTTGACATCACTTTTTCAATCAGAGCTTTCCCGCATCTTTTCATCCGCATCCGCTCAATAGATCTCCGTGAATCAACCAGCATCCGACTTGTCTACGCTAGTTAAATTTTCACACTCGGCTTCATACACCGGACTTGGCTTTTCAGCCTCAACAATCCCAGCAGAAAATCATCGGAAGTTTTATTGGATGAAAAAGTACATGTAGCGCTGATGAAGTGTTGTGCATTGTCGGTGAGATATTGGACCTGCACCACGAGTTCCGGACCTGTTGCCGCAGCACCTCAACCAGCGGTCGTCTGCTCAACGATGCAATCTTGCCCCGAAGGCTACTTCCTTTGCAAATCTGCAGTCATGAGACATATAAGAATATACTAGAGGGATGCATCAGCGTTGCACTGATGTCGGTTGGGCTTCAAGTCAATCCGGGTCCATTTTTCGTTTTGATCGCTTAATTACCCATTAGGCCAGCGTGTCATTGAAATGGCGATTATCAGTTATTGGTATTCAGCTGATTACCACCCTCTCCAACGAAGAACAGTTGGACCACACGATTTTGTCGGATGATGTATGGATACCGAGTCTTAACCAGCAGATCACTGCCACGCATTAATAAACCTATTAATGTACCCGGTGAATGGAAGTGAAAATAAACTCTAAGCAATTTGTCATCTGCAGACAATAGGATATTCTATTGCATCGACTGTATAAAATATTTGACACATTTCTCTATTCTGTTGTTGCTGAAGGCAAAATGTAGAATTGGTTCAGGAGAATGGAAGAGACCAGAATGGGCAATTAGTTTATCATTAAGTAACTAGTGAGATGGCACAGCGCGGGTAAAGGTACCGCAACCTTTGATAAAGATAAAGATCAAAGCAGTCCATAACCTTGGTCTCAGATAGATAAACATTAAGAAACGAGTTGGAATAGGTTTATCCAAAACTGTCGTCTGAAACACCAAAACTCAAAACACGATGCCTTTTGACTACACCACACCCATGATGAGAACGGACGAAAAAATAATTGCTTCTGATAGATAAACCTGCATGATTCAACTTCCAATCTAGAGAATTTATTTGATTGGTAAGAAATCGTCTGAAACATTGCGTCCAAAAGCCCCTGCCAATCCCTGTCGTGTTCCCCAAGGAAGTTCCAAAGAACAATTGGAAGATTAAGAGGATTTGATCTTAATTGAACACGTTGACAATGACACTCAACATCAGGATTAACGTGATCACGATACTGGTGTCTCACGTTATGATAATCTAACGAATGACGCTTGCAGATGGATGAGTTGCTTGTATCGAGTGGTGGTTGAACATGGCATGAAGTAGCCATAGGCAGCTGATGGCCACATAGACTGAGGTCCAACCAAGGTGATATCCTACTGATAAGCCTGAGAGAAGAAAGTATCTATTCTAACATGACTTATATAGAAACATCAATCAGAATCTATTTATCTGATGAAAGATATATCAGGAGACAAACAGGGCAACTTCCAGTCTCGCTGTTGGTGGAAAAGAACAGGCTATACGTTGGTTAGGGCACGTGTGTCGAAAGGAACTTTGAAGGCTTCCCAAGATACTGATGGAGTGGCAACCGGAGATGTTGGAGACAAATGAGAAAGGGGAAGATGCCGTATACGATGGATGGCTGTTGCATCGTTCGGTGCAGAGAGTGTTTGAGGCGAAAGAGAGGGGCTGTCAAGTGAGTAATCCGAAGGCCGTGGTGTGCCTGAAAATACCTTTATATGCAACTAGGCTTATACAAGACTCAGCACTCCGGTGAAATGACAGCCGTTTCGTCAATAAATATGTGCTTCATGTCCTTTAAAACGTAATATAAAGTCGGCACCAACTAAGCCGTGATATTATCAACAAGAGGCCCATTCTATAAATGGCCGATTAAAAAATTTGCACACAATACTTCAAAAGGTGGCGTATACTTTGCTTATCATGAACAAACGCTTTCCTACATCGTTTACAAATGCCTCTTTCAACGGCATTCTCCTTCAGTCCGTCAACTCGCGGGTTTTTCATTATCAATAACTTGATATCTAAGAATTAGTAACTTCCAGTGACTGCCTAAGCATCCGCACCACGGATACTGAATGCAGAGACACGTACAGAACGCTATTTGAATCTCTTTCGCACTTGGTACCACGATAACAAAAAGACGGGAGCTCATTTGCTTGGAAAGGCGCGATAATTTGGCCAAGCTTCGCGCAAATCCTGTCAATAATTACAGCCGTATTGCCAAATGTTTACCTGTGTTTCATGAACAAGAACATGACGTTCGGACCGCTTAAGTCACGTTCTCGCGAATCGCTGGGATGCGTGAACAACAGACGAGAGTGATGAGGTGAATGTGAGAATACATACCCAAATAATTGATGTTAAGACGCAATTCTTTGAGATCGCCTCTGCTTGCCAATTAGTGTAAATTGGAATGAATGCATTTATTTCTTTGATTGAGAAACACGCAATATGCTAAGATGATCTTTACAAATAAATGCATGGTTGTGATTGTGGCAACATATTTTTTCACTTGGAACTAGCAGTAATAGAGTTTCCTTTGGCAAAGACAGTGTAATCATAAGGAACATTTTTAGGACACTTGATAGTTCAATGAGCATAACTCTGGGAAAAGTAGGTGTGTTTACTTGATGCGTGCGCTCGAGATCCAATAACGAGCGTGTGGATGTGGTCTCAACTTGTCTCCATGCCCCTTATTTAAAACTTTCAGTGATTCACGCAATGTCTTCATTGTTAGTCTAACTCACGTAACAAACGTAATGTTTCCGCCAACATGGGCATAACCATTGTCGAATTTGAAAGCTTTTGAAAAGTCAATCGTTGAGATACGCGCCAAATTTATGTTCCTCTGTTGCGCGCTGCTGGTGAAGGAGGGTGCATGCGCGAGGATTACGTCACATAACAAGTGATTGTCGGAAGTACCAGCGTGATGGGTTGGAAGTTCTTGTGAGAATCCTTCAAATTAGCGTGGAAAATCTTCTAAAATCAATTTTGGACAAAGTGCCGGACATTGCCCTGACCGTTGGCTACTCGACTCCCAAGATATTCACATGGTCAGTTCCGTTAACAGATCGATAAATACACTCTATGAAGCAATTTCGACGTTTGCCCATTTCATTTACGTGTGGTGGGAAACTTCTCGGTAATGAGTAATTATGGCTGATTGGGGCAATTGGAGTCTGTATGAATGCAACCGCTACACAAAAGGATACGGAGACGTCATCATCGATCGCTGAATCACACGCACTGTGGTGGACCTGGAACTGGGGTTGCTAACTGCCATCAAGAAGAAAGATACGAGGTTATTTGTGCTTTTAGTCTTAAACCCACCATATTTTTTCCATCTTCCAAACCAGGAGCACACCAAAAATAAACATCAATGTACATAGTTTAAACGACGTCTCGGGATGCGGTTACGAGCCATCATGCCTAGGCATTTCGTCAACCAGGGCCTTTTTGGCAACTAAAATTTATATTTAGTATGAAATATATAACTGCTATTCACAAAGAGAAAAGAACATGACACCACTTAAAAAATCGCTTCGTGCTATACGTCTGTAATCCGCTTATTCGGCGAACTACACTCGAAACGAGGCTCTGCTATGTAGCCTAGTGCCCTAACTGAACTCTGCTAGGAGACAAAAAGCTACTGTAGCCGAGTCTGCACGTTAGCCAACTGCCAACACCACCTGATTTGCTGATTTAAGAAAAATACTTCGCCTTCATTCGATTTTCCTCCCAAACACCAGTCTCAAGTGTGACTCGACTGCATTGACGAGGACAGAAACGCAATGCTTTTAAACTGGACTGAAAAGCGTGTTTCAGACAATCGTAAAAACAACCCTGGGTGTTTTTCTTTTATTTAGTTCTTTAGAAATATAATCTAGTGTCTTTAATGAATGAAAACAATCGAACATGAAAAAGAAAATCATAAGTGGCCGTCTGAAAAAAATACAACTGAACCTGATAAGCACGTGGCCAGAACTAAATACTAGTAGAAAGGAACTCGGAAAACCACAGAAATACTCAAAAAACTACTCTGACTGGATGTAAAAAGGTCGCCGACGCACCTGCCTCGCCACCCTCATAAACTGAAAAACTTTAAACAAATCGGACTTCAGTATCTTTCTGTTCATCTTATTGTCCATATTCAGATGGTACAAAAGACTAATTTATTGGGCGTTAACCGTGTCTTTGATAGCGCTTTGTCAAAAAGTGTATTTCAATGGAACTTATTAATTCAGAACACGTTTCAAGTGAAGGGGAGCATCGAGTTTCCCGCATTCAGATATATTTTTCAAATCATCGTCTTCATACGTCATTGTCTTCTAACTGGCTTTCAGAGATATTGTTTCTTTAAGGCGCGAGATTAGTTCTTAAAGGTCCTGGACTAAGGTCCGCGGCGATAGAATGAAACCGCAGGGAATTGGGCGACAATTCAGACCTTTTCAGAAGATGGAGATTTTGAGTGTTTAACAATGGTTTGCTTTAATTGTTGAGTTCCTTTTCGGATTTGCCGGTCAATACTAACAATGCACAGGTGTGCGCCTATACCACCCACTCACGGTTCCTAACAAGATAACCCTCCCATCTTCAAACACCCCAAAGTGTCTTTAATCGAGCATTTGATTCTTTCTATTCTATCTCAATTCTGCACATTATCTGACAATAGTGAGGTACGTTTATCTTATTAATAATTGTACTGTTGTAACTTCAATTGCTGGCCTCGTTGTACCAAATTCGACCTTTACTAGCCCATGCCAGGGGCTTTAGCGTCCCATTCTTTCGGACCGAGGGAGTCGCGGACGCCGTATCTTGCCTTTGTCTATTGGGGAGGGGACCAAGACCTTCAACTTCTTGGACCAGGTGAATATTTTGTACCGTTATCGCTTTGTATATACAATAAACAAGTAAATAATAAGATGTAAGTTATGCACGATGGTCACTATGGATTATTTGACAATAATGTGAATCGTTACATTGTATTCAAGATTGAGCCGCATAATGTGAGGTCCAAACATTTCACTAGTCTGACGGACCTAAAAGCAGCAAAATCTTGACACCGATCTGGTCTCTAACAGAAAAATTGAGAACAATCACGATATCATCACTTGAAGCGTTTTTGCTCAGTTAATTAGTGTGCAATTGAAGATGGCTACCGAAGCGGCTATGTTGTAAAGATGACGATAACAGAGCAAACACGACCAAGACCCGTATTTTGTCCGAAAGTAAGTTGCATAACAACAGGTGTCTTCAACCAACGAACGGTATCAGAAGAGACCGTCTATAATTGACCGGATTTGTAGCAATGTTAGAAAATGTTGGAAACATATTGTCAAAACAATTGGGAGAACTTATCAACAGATAACTGTCAATAATTTGTATTACTGACGCATTTCTCGGTTCATTAGAATCAGGTCCTATCAGGACGGTACGTACAACCTTTAATTATGCTCGCAAATCTATGATTATCCCGGACGATCTAATGAGAATTGAAGAGACGATTTCCACTCGTTTAGCACAGATAATTAAACCTTACGCACTCGTGGTCGTTGAATACCGCTCTGGCTCTGCCGCACGGAAATAATGTCATCAGGATGTCATGGCGGGTAAGGAAGAACTGGATCGTGTAATCTCACGGCCATTATGAGGTTTACGACTTGAATCAGGCCCGCTCAACCGCACGGAGGCACGCCTCCCTACCGTACCGTTGAAGAGGCACCACAAACAAGCGACCGCATAGTTGATTAAAAGACAAGCACTGACCATTATATTTGGCCAATGTTCTTGTCAGAGTGTTCTTGCAACCATGAGCAGTTATTGACAAGGTTTAATGAAGCGCTGCTAAAGAAATTGCGTTTATCAAAGACGGATTTTCATTTTCAAACTAATGATGTTTTCCTTGAGATTTTATTGAATATTGGAGTGTATATCAAATTGTCATTTTCGGATAGAATTTCGTGTCTTGATTTGTAGGTTTTCTTTCGCTGATCAATTAATAATGTTTTTTTTGTTCGAAAGTTAGCGATACCTTGAGCGGGATATCCCTGTCAATTATGAGAAGAAGTCTGGTGGAGGGCATGCTAATCATGTATAGGCAGCGACTTTTGTACATTTTCAGCAAACGATCGCACAAAATCTAGGCTGAACCACTCAAGTTAAGCTGAAACAATTCACAATCAAGAAACGGTTGATTAAAGGACCAACATTGACCATTATGTTTAGCCACTGGTTTTCAGTCACGAAGTCCCTGACTCCAGAAAGAAGTGGCAGAACTAGTCAGACGAACTGGGCGAGAAAAGATGCTGGCGAAATAGCCGCAGGGAAAGTCATCTCAAGTTTTTCCCTTTCTGTGCCTTGTCATTAAATACTGGTCGGAAAATCATTGGTTTCGGATGCGACGATGATTCTCGGTATTTTTATTCGGCCACGGCAGTCAAGAGCCTCTCGACACGCCCCTCATTAACAGGCTTTCGGAGCGGCACTTTTTTGCACTCCGGCTTTTTGATGTGGGCATTGCGAAATAGGGCTATATCATGTGGAAAATCACGGAGGAAGTTCTGCCAAAATTCTTCCCCTCATTTAACATGTACTTAGACAATGAGCCCCACCCAAAACCAACAAATGTTGCAAATGAAAATGCAGTCAGCCTCATATTTTGATGAGCTGGATTTTCGTCTGATTTACTTCGTATAAAAACTCGTTCCTTGGCACGCCCAAATAAACAATTACATCCGACATTTATCTGTCATGTTCTAAGGACTTTTACATTTCAGTATTTATAAAAACCTTTCCCCAAAAAGAAGCTGACTTTGACTCTTGACTAAAGTCATCGTTCTACATGTAACATGCACTGCAAGAGCAAGTATTTGGAGAGTTAGGCTATCCAATGCACCTATTTATCAATAGCGAAGTTTAGATTTTAATCCGAGAACGAGGTGGCATTTTAGACGGATATCGCGTTGCATGTGGGTCTTAATATCCGGTTTGCCTAGAAACAATAACACAAAACAATCAACTTGACTGGATGGCGTCAACCAGAGAAATAAATCACTTCGTTCTCGTTCTCGGATCAAAATCTGAACCTCTCTAACAGGTCAAACTACACTTAATACGCCTGAGGTCACGCTCTTAGCAAAATAGGCCCTACGTTCGACAATTCCGTGCCTTTGCGACAGCCATTTTATCGGACTGTTGCCTTTTCTGGGAGAATACCCCAGAAATATCCACTTAAACATGTGCGAGAGAATCATTCGAATCATACTTACTATTATCTAAGACAAAATGGACCGTTCATCTCGCCTGCGGCATCAAGAAGGCAATCGCCAGAACGGCAGGGAATGGGTACACTATTTTTACGAGGCGCTGGGTACAGCCTTGAAAAAGAGTGTTCCTTGGTACCAGAAATTCTTCTTCATCCCTAGAGAGGAACCGACATCCTCAATAATGCAACTAGATGTAGTTTGGCCAATGACGCCCTCGCATCTGAATCGAACGCGCATTCTGGAAAACCAGGGGGAATTTACACTCCCTTCGTTATAAAAATGAGAGAAACGTCACTGCAACCAACCTCGTCTGCGCAACCAACAGCATCATTTTCTGGTAACAAGAAAGAAAACAAAGTACTGATCCCGTAAATTTTCATAACACAGAATAATAACCGGATCAACAAAACATTCTGACTTTCAAACCATATTAATTGAACCTTCGTATAGGGGAAAACAACCAATCTGAGCTTTCAATCTCTGTGTGGGTGTACATACGGCCTTGGAGCAATGTTTTCAACCCGGAAAGCTGGCCATGGCATTCTTACAAATGACTATTTGCCAATACCTCATGGAGAGTGACCAATAGATCCTTTCTCTGGCCATGGGAATACTTTTGTTACTAGGGTTCAGATTCGCTCGCGCTTGCAGTAATTGGCGTGCAGACTCAACCGCTAGTTTTCTGATTCTTTTTTAGGGTTCAGCATATCCCAATGCACTGGAATAGGACGTAGTAAAAAATGGCATCATGGACGCAAGTCATGGATTTTTAAAGATTTATTTCTTCAATATGATCACCAGGTTTAGTGACAGCCTAACTTGTGTCGTACCATCTCATACCTCAAATCAAGGTATCACAATATTGTTTACAAAGTCAAAGCAGTCCGTTTTCAGCAGCAGGCAGGTGTAAAAATCTTTATGACTCAAAATTGCTTTTTAAGAATACAATTTTCAATTCCATATTATCCTACAGCGCTATTTTTCCCCATCTCACACCAGGAAATCATTGTTAATTGGCATTTTCTTTAAATTGCTTTTTCCATCTTATTCTCCCAATGGCTTTTTGTCAACAAAGGAAAAGTGACAAGTAGCTATTTATAAGAGCAATCTCTTACTCCTATTTTTGATACCTTCAAGGTACGATGTTATCTTATACGTTCAGTTTATGGTCGCTATTTTGACCATAAAGGAACAAAACATTCTTCGTTGTCTGCTTATTATCTGTTTGGTATAATATATTCTACGTCTACTTTCCGTCAGTGTAAGTTTTTCACATCTTGCGTTTCCTATCAGCGAAACGTGGACAACACCGCTTGTTAAGTTTCAGTCGTTCTGAAATGTGGACATTTGCACTTTTCAAATCAGCCATCAGTCTCGAAGGTGTGGTTTAGATCACATAATCACGTCGTATTTGTGATACCTAAAGGCGTTGCCTGCAACACATCTCAGTAAGATCATCGGCTGTCAGTGCCGAAGAAACGAGAAAGACGCCAGCAAAACCCTGTTACATAATAAACATTGGTCAAGACATCAGCCTGGAGACACTCCTCATAACCAGCTAGTTACCATATGATTCCTAAACCGATACCAAGACGTTTCCATGTTAGGTCATGAAGGCTGAAAATATCATTAGTGTTTGAAAGAAATGAATACCCCTCGCTCACAATGGCGCAAACATTGATGACTTTTTCACAACTTTCCATATCTAATTTTAAATTCTAATGAAAGTGATCGGAGATGTTTAAGGGGGTAATTATGTTGCCAGTACAAAACCCACCTGATGTTCAACATTGATAATAGCTATAATGAGGAGGAAAAAGGTGTTGATAAAGATCAGTGTTGGCTCCTTATCTGGTCCGGCATGTGACTTTTGCGGCTGAGCGGTCCTTAATAAGGTACGAATCAAAATCGAAAGATCTAAACGTCAAGAAATCTCTTTTATTTGAATTTGATTAAATCTAGAGAAAGTATACCTTGCTCGTTATCCTCGTTGGTGATGCAAACAGGTGACATGTAGTGCCAAAGGATATTCCAACCTTACACAAATTTGAAATTAAACCTACACCGTCTCTGTTTCTTTTTAAACTTGTCAAGAACAGGTCGAAGTTTTCTTTAATTAAATTCTACTTGGCTCCGGGGTATGGCGCTTTGGCGGAGAAATGTAACTCCATCCCATAGCCCACACCTGAACAGCCGAGGGTTCCGTTATGCAAAAGGGGACCCGAAGGTGTCGCACCAGTATCTACCCACATTACAAGATCCATCAGAAAGATTGCGAAGCTAAGGACACGAGTCTTTTAAAGGACCCTAGGTAAAATCGTTCAATGTTTATTGTATTCTGCGTCTATCAATTTTTTGGGACCATGAGTACAATTTTTTAAAGATTAATTTCTTTTGCCAGGGACACGTTTTAGCATGTTCTTAAAAGCACCCCAAGGAGCTAGTGTTTGGAGTACAAATTCGCGATAAAAATGTCTTTGTATACCATTCATTTTTCAATTTTAATTTTCTCTGTATTGAAATTGTTGTATTTTCTAATTACCTAGAGACAACTCTTCAAACAAAAAAATACCCAGTTTTTTTGGCTCGTAACAAAACCCTCCCATTGACGGACACGCTTCATCTCTTCTTGCAGCTGAAGGGTCAGAAGAAAGGTTCAAGTAAGACACAAGAAAATAACTATCCAAGGAGAGGCCCCCGTTGGCGCTTTCAACTAGGATAATTAGGCATCTTCTCAAAAGCTTTGACTTTTCCTACAACGCATTTGAAAATCGTTTTCAACTTCTTAAAACCATGCGAAGCCCGGGGGAACAGTTGTTGACTTCGTCCGCCCGCTGGGTCCCAGTAAGAAGCGCCAAGTTCAAGATAGGTGACCTGGTGTCCGAACAGCAAGACGATTGTCTATAAACTTTTATTAGCTGCTTCTTCCATTCTAAAGTTATTAAAGCGTTTTATAAAGTTTTCATTTAAACTATGGTCGTTGGCACACCTGTCTGACGCCCATTTCCCCCGTACGCATCCGAGAGTTTTTTTCTTTTATTTCCGTCATGTCTAAGGGCGACCACGTGTTCTGCCGCATGCGCAAAGCAAAGCCGCGTACTATTGAAGCTGCATGGGTCATTATTTTGCCTGGTGATCACGATGTCAGCCGGCGGTTCGAACAAGTCAGCTTTGATATCCCACCAGCCTCATTGTCCTGCCGTGAAAAACGAAGTTGGCCGCTACACAACCAGATCTCCTCATTAAGACTAACTCCAATTGTTCTTAGTGTCTTTTATGAGCTAAAATTTGTGACTTGGGGGATGTCAGTTTCCATCGCGGACTCGTACCTTTCGCTGGCAATCATCGCCTTCTCAAATCTTCATTGCCTATTGTGGAGCATGATTGTCTTATAATGAGGCCATGATATTTTTGATGATAAGGAGGTGGGCCCTAATTTTTCGCGGATTTACCTCGTTGCTCTGGGGGTAAAGCAGTAATGAGTGCTCTGCACGGTGGAGTACAAGACAAAGCCATTAAGATCGGGGGCAGATAACTACAGTTTGTCAGGTTTCTCTTGTCAGTGATGGTACCTGTTGGACTGGTCTCCAGGGACGACTCCAACCATTTGGAAGATGAGTGCTTACAGTTGCAAGGGTCATTCCGATGCAACTGACTTCAGGCTGGCGTGGATGTTCATTGTGTAATGAATTGGTATATCTACAGTGTTCTACCTGATGTGAAATTCAACCAAATTCGAATTGTTCCATTTTGTGTTTTTAGAACAGACTGAGGTTGGGCAGTCTGGGTTCGTCAGAACTTTGGATGGAGAGTCTGTTACTTTAAAACAGGTACGCCTGGTTCCTATGTTAAGTCATGATGTCCTCGCAAGGTTGCGATGTGTCCCTGCTTCAGATGCAGTGTCAGTCAAAATGCGGATTGGCTTGTGTCTCGATCATTAGCGAGTCGAGTATTTAGCAGGTGACGTAAATACGCGCCACGTGAAAGTCGACTGCCAGTCTTTTCAGGCATTTGTCTTTAACTGGCTTATTCTTCCAGCAGTAGTCATAAGGGGGTATCTCAAATCAAGCTCGATAATTGAATGTTACGAACTATGGCAAAGTCGGGGAGCCCAATGTCGAGAACACGAGGCTGTCTTCATTAAAGCTGAATCAAAGGGATGGCCAGAACGTGTAGGAATAAAGGCCGATGAGCGCCAAACTTATGCAATCCGTATCAATCGAGAATTGACTAGCGTTAATGAGCCTCACCATTGTCAAAACTGATCGGAACGGAAAACTCGCCCGGCAGCGCGACGGAAGGAATTGGGCTGGTCGCGCATGCGGACATTGATCAAGGCACGCGCGTGCGCAGCAGGGTACCAATCACATTGCGAGCGTCCCTTCAAGATTCACACTGTCAGAAGTAATAAGTCACGCGTTATTTAACTTCTAGTCGTGGAATCGGAAAACGAGCCGGGATTCCTTGATAGCAGACAATTTCCATCCAATCATGGCGGAAAAATTCTTCATTCAAAATGTTGTAATTAACCGTGTTTCATGCTGGCCAAGTTTGTTGATGGTACAATGGTCTACTCAGAGAACGTTTGTTTCTTAATGATCGGATGCAAACTTTCATTCAATATCTATGACGACGTTGGGAACGAATGATACTACTTCTTCATGAAGAATCATTGAATGAGTGTAAGAGTGTGACGAGTGAATATCTAATTGAATATAGAGCGAGCGACAAATTCATTCATTTATATAAACTCATTCGCCTGAGCTTTGATTAGTCTAACACGACAAACTTTGGTTCATCAGGTCCACGAAGTCGATAAGATCACCCATCTTCGATCGATGATCACCATGACGAACCCGTCACTATCTTTGTGCGAAGTCAATTAAGCTGTGCTGCGAAATAACATATCATCGATTCACCCTTGTGAAAAGGCAGCTCGCACTACATGGGTCCGTCTCAGTTGTACACTTTACATTTGATGACCTAGTGAGTAAAAAAATGTACAGCAGCAACTTTTCCCATTGACACTTCCAAGAGCGAGCAAGCCGGCCTAATGGGTTCTCAAACGTCCGTTTAGCAATTGTTGTATTTTTCAATGGTTGCATGACTCTGCCTTTCTCATGAACTATAACCTTTGAGGTTTAAAGTTTCTGTTTTTCAAAACCCGTAATAATTGTTGTATTCTACAATGGTTACACAAGAGCTCACCTCAATCGTAGTCTCTAAGACTGTCAGACACACCAAAGTCTAATTACACCCTCATTTATCTCACGACAGACCATGTCATCAAAGATAACGCCTTGTCAGCCTTTGCCAACAGCACGTGATCGCCTATCAAAAACTTCTTCCCCAATATTGTACCCTTCAGTTTAATAACATGCCCTAATTAAAAACCAATACATTGCTGACAGTTCAACCCATCCTTCGTCATCACTGACACATGATCATTTGAAACAAGATACAGAATCCGTCAGGGAAGTATCTCATGTTCTTTGTTCCTGTGAACATCTTGCAACTGTATTACTGGTTGTAACTGTATTCATTTTATGAGCGGAATGGCGTTCGGTGCGCTCACGCGCGCGCGCATCATCCGTCATATTTTCCATATCCGGACAATGATTGCACAAACATCCTTTCCGGTGAACACAGGGGAACACAAGTTGATTTGCGGTGGCTTCTTAATTATTCTATGTGTCAACCGTGTACGATTGTTACCAACACGAGTCGAGCGAGCACCAAATCGACTGAAATACGACCCTACAGTTAATTATTAGGTTTGACAGAATAGACTTAAGTCGAAGACATTGCTGGTTGGATTCTTTGTGAGAGCGGCGTTTTTGGCTTAGATACCATCAGAAGACGGCACTGGAATCGTGAGAAAAAGACATGTCCGAAAATTACTTGTTGTTTTTTTGTTCAAGAGACGTCACAGGGTGATGTCCATCAGAAGTTATCTGCGTATCTTGAGATGAACACTGCCGCGGCGGAAGATTTGTGGCGAACCTGAGGAAAAACTCCATAATGGTATATGTCACTTAGAAGTATTGTTTACAATCATGAAGTTGTCAGGATGTATTCTTTGTGGCGAGTTTAGAGTAACCGATATGATTAGATCACCTAAAGTATCAGAAACGACGCGTGATGCTTTTTTATCTCCTGATCATGTCACGTCACAAGATGACATAGAATGACTTGGTTATTATGCATTTGTCAAATTCAGTGATTTGAGTATTTTTTTCAAACCTTTATTACATTGTGTGGTTGCTTGCAAAGATATTTCAATACGTTCGTAAATGTCCTTGAGGCGCTTATAAATACAATACAGGCCTTCTCGAGAAGAAACAGAATACCATTAAAATTTGATAACCGATTGTAAGCGAGGAAAACAGAGCACAATAGATTAATATCAGTTCATTTTTACGATATTTTGCACAATCGTTCGTGCCTGTCGGGGATTGTGAACACACATAGCATTTAATATGAACAAAACACTCAATATAATCTCCGAGACGTTTATATATTATATGAATAATTTTCATTATTGTACCATAGAAAATATATTGCTTAAGGTGATCGAAATATGAGAGAAACACTTTGTACTAATGTTGAAAAGACTTTTAAAAGTAATGCCCTTTATCTGTTTATCTTGTCATCTGTAGATGGGAATTGTATGTAAATGTGCGTTAACTATCGTCAACTATGACTGGTGTTTTAAACAAGCAGTTTAAAGAATTTTAAACAACTATAGCCATGACCGTAACGTGAGAACAAACTAGAAGAGATGCTGACAATATACCAGTCGAAGAGACAAGGTATTAGACACATAAAACGAATCACAGAAAAATATTAGGAAGTGACCTGTCTCTGTCGAAATGGCGTTGTTCTCGGACCTCTGCGAAGTCAGAAGGTTAGTTCGACGAGAAGACACCCAAAGAATCAAGAGACAAAACTGCGCTGTGAACAATACTAATTTTCTCATTTCGTCATCACTTCAGACTTATACATATTAGGTGTAATAAATATGGACGTAAATCAGATGGTAATGCCAGAGCATGATTTTGTTTAAAACAATTACAACAAGCGTTGAGAGAAATCGCGTGTGCAACACAATGTATATCGTACTGAACATCCAGTGAAGGTAATGCAACCCTCGATGCCCTTTCTACCACCGATGGAGTTTACGAAAGGAACAATGGGCGTCAGTGGAAAGAAGCTATCGATGACCCAAAAAGTAATCATCATAATGAGGAACGATTAAGTAAGTACAGATCACACGCCAAATACCGAAAATTCAATAATTTGTCATGACGTGATACGTTAGAATCTTTCTCTCGCTGGTCCTTAGAGAAAGAACCAGGGACAAGTGTAATAATAATTCAATAATTGCCGCATATACGTGACAAAAAGCTTCTTATGCAATTTCCTGCCGCGCAGCAAGCTACGAACATGATACTTAGTATCCTTTCCCTTCTTCCGATTACGACATTATCTATTGTCTTGAGTATTAAGACATCAAGAACGATGGATACTTGAACCCTTTTCGCGAAAGTCTTCGTGATAATTGATCAAAAGGATCTCACTTCACCTCAACCCGCATGCAACCCTTTTCTTGTTGACGGATGCATTTAATAAGCAAAACTCTATACCCCACCATCCCTAAATCTATCAAATCACATAATAAAGGGTCCCAATCGTTATTTCTGGTTTAAAGGACCCTCCTTCGTGATGAGTTGCGCGGGCATTTTCTATAGCGCTGACAACGCCTTGTCTTCGCGAACTGCTTGAATCAACGAACTCATCATTTCTTGTAATCAATTTTCGTGGTGTGAATAGACAACTGGGGGATTGAAGCACAACCCATCAGGAGACTGAAGTGATGGGAGGAACCATGCTGCCTCCCGCTTGGTGAGGTCCTGAGCCATTGTGTAACACTGGGTACTCGGATACGCTCCAAGGATCAGGACTCGAGATGCCATCCCAGGGTAAGGGCAAACTTTGAGTAAACAGCTCAGCACCAAACACCCAGAACATGCGTACTGCGACACTTTTTATGACCACAGAACAAGTCCGTGCTATGATTAAGACTGTTCGCACAGGCATTCTTTTGCATAATAATATTGGATGGAACTTTAAATTGTTAAAGAGTATACGCCCTGAAACCATGCACGTATCAAATCAAGGTACTATAACAGGATTTGAAGTTACAATAATATGGCTAACGCCATCAAATTCAATACGCATTACATAATTACAGACTTCGTCTAATATCCTAACGCTTGTTATACAGGACACTCATAGTTTGATTTCACCAAATTAGTGATTTGGTCTAAATACCACAATGCTCAGTGTTCTATGGTAACCACAGCCAAGATATTGCTCCAAGATTCTATTTCACGATAATGGCTTAAATTACATGGTAAATACAAGGTTTTAGGACCATCAGAGAAATTTAAGTCCGAAATGTCCAGACCCGGGGCAAAGTGGGTAAACCTCAGTGGTATAGCACACCAATCATGAGTTTATAGTAATTATGATATTTTCGGTTAGACCCCAAGTGATGAATAATTTCCAAATGTTTGAGTTGAAAGTATCATATTTCGATGATGACCAGTTCGGGGCGTTTTCTATTGTGCGTTAATTAAATTTAATTACGGTCAGTCTATTCAGAGGTTATCAAAGAGATATTGTGAAAAAGATGAGGCATCATTTGTAGTTTAAATAGGGGATCGTGAGAATTATCAAGTTGTTATTTACTTAGACAAAGTCATGGTGCTAAACTTGTTTGATAATGAGGTGGTTTGTTGTAATCTAGTACGGCGCCGGAATTTTGGCCAATTATACGGGATAGCGGTATCATCGTTTAGGTTTAGGTTGCCGAACGCACGGTTACAGCATGCGACATCAGCAGCCGGGGATATCGCCAGCTATTACACGGTATCATCACTGATTGGTCACGGGGACGCTCCGCCATTGTGTCCTACACCCCCTACCGGGCGGCTGCGTCAAACCTTACGTTCCAGCCATAGTAACCTGGTAATAAACAGAATCATATTGTACCAAATAGTGGCACAAACAATGTCAATAAAGGGACCAACAATGTAAGAATCTTTAGATAATAATGAAGGAAGTTCAGTGATAATTATACGCTCACCTTACTGTAGAATAATAAGCAGTTTACAATATCAGTCCCCAATGTATCCCATCCTGGTATTCAACACAAAACAATTTCCCTTTTCTTCACATTTAGATAACTACACGGTGTCACGTTTCCTCTCCTCCGTTGCGTTTTTACCGCCGGAAAATACAATTTCTTAGAACGCAGCAGAAGATAAAAACAATGGAGGGTGCGAGTGATACTCCGGTTGCATATTGTGACGTCATCAACCACCTCGGGCAAACCTACGTGATTCTTTCCTCCCTTCAAATTGCTGGTGAAAGTGAAGGCAATTTATGAGTAGGTTATACTGTCGAGAAATGGCACGTGCTATTGGGTTGGTCTGTTATTCACCTTGGTAGTCCAGCATTCAACAACAGAACCATATTTTGAAAAAAGCGAAAAGCATAGCTAATCAAAACATGGCTAATTGGAGCATCATGTATGCATGTACATGAGATGCATCTTTTCAGGGTTTCATTTTGAGTATTATATGTGTTGTGTCAAACTCAACGCGGACCCACAGAGACCCAACACTTTCCACCACTCGGTGCATGCTGCAGTACCAGCAAGGTCTCGCTGACAACCCATAATGGATCCATTATGATTTAATAGTATGGAGTTTTTATTTGTAATACTATGTTTTCATTTTGTTCCTTGGTCCGATTCACCACCCAGCTCATCAACGTCAGCGATACGGACAACGGGATCAGTGCGCCCGCATTGCCCGCCAGTGGCCCTGGGCATATTCTAGCGTACGGTTGGGGATCTATCAATACCGGATAACCCATTAATTAAGATTTAAATGTCATCCGATAGCCGTTGCATGCCTGCCTGCTCTGTCCTGTGACAAATTTGGTTGGAGCCAGTCAGACACAGAGAGAGGATTCAGCCCGAAGCCAGAAACTTCTAGAGTCAGTCCGTGTCAAAATGACAATGTACAGGCTATAAGACGGACGTGAGCTTTCAATAAGATATCTCAATGGGTATTTAGTTTTTACAAAATTCGGTAAATCCGTTTTATTAAAGAAAGCACACAAATTTCCCCAGGTTATTATTTGTTGCCGATTCTTTGAGTGAAATTGCACACCCGTTGCCGTGAGAGCTTCTTGTTTTAGCCACTCGACCCTGAAGGAAAAGGTTCCACATTAGGAAACTAAACCCCGCCCTTATCTCTCCGATCGCTTGTCTTTACGAAGGCGAGTAGAAAAACGATTTAAAAACAGACACATTTCAAGGACAAAAACAATCAAATTAAACCTGACCCTCTGAAAATCCTGTTATTCTTAGGCAACGAGCCGAAAGCGAGTGTCCACGAACGGTCGCCATTTTCGTTGACTGCGAACCTGTCATCCGCACATACGCGTCGGATGCCAAAATGGCAAAGGTGACAGAATTTTCGATTTTAAAAAGAAATAAGAATGTAAATGAACTCATAAAATGTTATCAAATATCTCAAATAACGTTCAGTTTCATTGACTTTTTCTTTGTCGTTTGACAGAAATTCGAATCCTTATTATGGGAATTTTGTTCCCCCGGGTTTGAATGTTTCAAGTTGGAATCATTGCCATGGAAATGTTGTATAATTATTGTTGAACGTTGCTTCAGGAGATGTGTGGATGAAATGATAGTTGTGAAGTGTTTCTATGCCCATAACAATCAAGTGTTTTAGTAAACAAATAGAATTGACCATAATGCTGTACTGAGATTTGATGGACTGGATGTGTTGGTCCAGCTTTGACGACGTGTCGCAGCAGATCATCTTTAGACAAATATTTAAACGTTTGCTAGTCACTGACATTTAATATTACATACACTGCATAATCCAGTACAACACGATGTTATTTTTATTTTCATTCTTTATCTTGCTGTTATGGAAGATTCTGCCATTGCTGTTTTAGGGAATTTGGCACGATAGTGTATTTTTGTGAAGAATTGACGGGCGTGTGGTATAGGTACTGTGGGAGTGGAAAAATGCAAAGGTAGTTGTATTGCCAACACTTTGACAGGACCAAACAGTTAGAAATAAGCGCATTTGATCACTAGATTTTATGCACATACATGAAGGCTACATATAGAGAAAATGCGTGCCAACACAATTTCATCAATCGGGCACAATAAATATAAATGATAAATTCAAATAACCTCGAAAGATTTGACTTGACGTTGGTACAGGTCATCAAAGGGCCACCAAGCCAAGTCGGTTGTCTGTTAAATTGGCAATCAACATGGACTCATGCCATCAATCGCATCCCATTCATACTGCTTAATTACGTAAATTACAAACATATTATCCGCAAGTACAAAAAGCATATGTCTTTGAGAGGGCACCGCGCGTGGCGCTCTCGGGTGAGGTTGCGGAATCTCACAGGGTATTGTTGCGCGGTGATAGAAGGTGGCAGTGATACCCTTCGAACAGCTGCTTTGCTTGTTCCTCTTGTGACCGTTGTCAAGCGATCTAATCCCGATTGATGGTTTGGGAGGAAATATTGTCAGTTTGGTTTAATAGTCAATTAAGTTTAACTGACAATCTTTTGATGTGAGAACCGACATTGTGATTTTCAACATGTTCTGTTGCTTCATAGCGTAATCATGAGTTTATCTGACACTCGACCCTCTATTGAGGCGATACCAACAAAGTGCACTTATGGCCTCTGTTGACCTCGGAATAAGAGTATCGGATTCGCCAATCACGTCAGTAGAGGTACCCCCTTTTGCACATTCAATATGGCGGCCATTCAAGATGGCTGCCATGGACCCCTTTTGCACATCCAAGATAATGAGGTATAAAAAAGAAATTTTGATATTTCTTAAGCAATGGCAAAGCGACAGGTATACATGTAAAGAAAATCCAATAGAATCATTGCTGAAGATAAGTGTAATATTTCTACATGACATCATTAGCAGACGTTTAGTGTTTTGATATACCTGCTGAATCAATCCAAGCGAACTCTATAGGCCTTTGCCATTGTGTTGACAACAATCGATGACATACCGTGGCTTTCTGATCGGTCGTGGTCCCGCTGAGGCAAGTATTGTAAAATATTGACAGAAATTGATAGCCAAGATCTTGTGATCGTGAGGAGAATGGCGCTTCTTACTGGCTGCAACACTCAATGACTTATCAAGCGTTGATGAAAAGCCGTACCACGTTAGAGCCTCTCAGATATCACCATTCTCATTGTGCGACCCATCTTACTCCGAGCTAACGAGATAATGGGCAAATTTCTCAAATATTTTATACAAATCTGCAAACAAAGCCTCGCATTGTTGGCGAGGACAAATTAATAGACGTTATTCAGCTATCCATGTCGAGGTATTGAGAGTTAAGACAGTAATTGAGTGATTAATACTGAATGGGGTTTGGGAGGCGAAGAGGGGCCGTATTAGCGCCGAGCTCGGGTGCAGAGTTGGTCTCGATGATTCATTAGTCAGTTTCATGTGGCCATACATTCAACTTTGCGAGCACGGTTTATTTTGTAATTATTTCTTGATAAAGACACAATATTCCGCGCTATTCGTGCTCAAGTGAGTATCTAGAGTCGCAAGCGGTACTTAATCGGTGGAAGAAAATAACGAGTAGAAATCTGCGGAGGGCCGAGGGCTTTCCATCATGGTCGGCTGAACGGTCTCCCTTGAGCGGGGTAAGGCGACAGAAGCAGTAATCCGCGGCTGGAGACTTGAAAGCGACGTGCCCTCAATAGCTACGGTACTTGAGAAACGCGGCGAACAAACGAAGGTATAATTGGTGAGGCTGTGGGCAATTCTTATGACCTCCTTGGTTTATTGTTCAAGTGCTTGGTTTGCAGACTGTTCGCCCAGTTGAGTGGAAGAAAAACAATGTTAGTAGAACTTTTCCGATGATTTTACCATGACTTGAATCTGTCTAAAGGCTTAATGGCGTCACTCAACCTTGTTTTTAAAAGTATTTACATCAAAGAAAGCAAACTAGAAACATTGAAAAGAAGCGGGGAACGACATGTTATGAAAACATACACGAAAGAACACTGATATACTGCAGCGCTTCATCACCGCGAATACGGTAAATGAAATGCATAAATTCTTAAGCGTTATACTGTACAACTGTACTGTCCCAAAGCACATTCATTCCATAACCTAATCCAGATACTGCACACACTGGGCTACACATGGTTATTTCAGGCCTGTTGGTGAAGTACCCAGTGGCACTGGCCGAACTTCGAATCCACGACCTCCCTATCACATTTCCGGCGCAATTCCACTGCGCAACCGCGCTTTCCATATGATTGGGCGACTTCTACAATAGCTTCCCACTTCATAAATTTCTGTTACTTACCACTATTTCTCAGAAGTGAACAGTACAGCTTCGTCTTTGATAGCTTTCATTCAAAGATCTAAAAAAGGGTTTGATTGTGCATCCCTAATCCCTTACTCTGACAGAATTTTTGTAAGGCAACTCAGTCTTGACAATATCGTTTGCTTATTGCATTCTGTTCCCATGATGAGACGGCCCTACGACCTCTTTCACAGCTCAGCGCTCATCAGACGCGGACGCAGATCAAATCACGATCATTACCGGCTGCGGTCAATCAGATCCCGCTGAGAATTAATTCGCATCTTCTTACTAACTTGTTTATAAACATGGTGGTTAGTTAACGGGTAAACAAATACTCATTTTTGATAATAGATCAATAAATCCATACTCGGTAAAGATCACCATCTTCCTATTGGTGTCATGTGACATAATTAAGCGGCCATCTTGGTTTCAGTGCCTCGGGGTCAAGAAGTATCATTAACGTGAGGCTTTGACTTTGCACGGTTTGTCGCTGTGGCGTGATGTTGGTCGTTTTGTCGGCGATTTTGCAACCTTTCTGATACATTTAAGGGGACTAGAAGTGTTCATTGCCAGCCTGCCAATTTGACTTTATGGCAAACTGGTTTTGCCAATGTGACCCTCGTTTGATTTCGGTGTAGCAGTCGGAATTGCCACGTCCCCCTATAAAAAGTGTACGGTCCAATCTACAGGCGAGCTGAGTTCTGCCTTTTTATCCATTTTAGTCTTCTTCTTACATGTACTTGAGCATCGGCGATAAGGCCATGATATCTGACAGGAAACGGACTGATGAAAAAATACCCGTAAACCCTTGCAATTGGTCAGTGGTGATGTCAGTGTCAGCGAAATAGGATTCGACCGGGTTGATTGGACGATGGTGGCTACAGTTAGAATGTCTTACGTCCAGCACCGACTGTTTACTCCCTGACATGCTTGATAATCACGTTTAAGATCAAACTGCTCATTGCATGGCGGTCGTTCGGGCTTATTTCCAATTCTGAGCGTTTATGCAGTCTATTGTTGTTTGGGCCAATTAGGATACCATGTCTAGGGCAACAACAAGTTAGAGGTCATGTAAACAATGGGCCTATGCCCGTGAAAATTGTTTTCATCCGGCCACTAAAACCTGTGGTAATTTGGACTCTTTTGCGTTCGATTTTCCAATAAAAGTTGACCCAAGTGGTTGAAATTAAAAACTATCCGACATCACCAATTTGTCATGTTCGCTTACGGTAATAGCTCAGTCTAATAAGCTGTTTATCATCATTTTTGTTGTGGAAGTAAATCATGGACTTGGGACATTTTTAATGACTACCCGCCCGGCAATTTACATGTAGTTAAAGATGACCTTTCTTCAGAACAACGACCCCTCCTAAAATAAAAAAGAAACCTTTCTTTGAACGTGGTCCGTCATATCTCGGACCTGACCCCCTCCGTTGATGATGTAACTATCATACCAATTCTTCGGCGGATATATAGGAGGTCAGCCGAAATGGGCTGAAAGACGGTCTTAAGGAAACCACCTGTCGTTAAATATCATCGTTTTAAAGAGAATCACTTCAATAATATTTAGCAATCGACATCGATAGGATCGAACACTTTATAGCAAATTGGGAAAAACTTGGGTGTTGTGTGTTGTTTACTAAACTCTCTGAAAGGCATATCATGACGGTAATTTGGAAAAGTCCGACAAGAGAAATATAGGTCGGTGATTCTGTCACTTTTTGATTGCCATAGATAAATAGTAACTCGTGTCAATGTACTAAATACATACGTTTAGTAATTTGCAAATAATTGTCCTTCCCTCCTTTATTTGATGGAACAGATTTGGCCGAAATCACTGCAATTTACAACCGTGTTGTATTTTTCTAACTCTCACTAAATACCATCATCAAGTAATAATTTGGCAGTATATATTATACGGTGATATGGTCCATTGTTCTGAAACAAAAGATTACAAACTATAAATAAAACAGTTTGTTTTCTATGGTGATGCATTCATAAGCCGGTTTTTTAAAGGGTGTGCTGCCCATCAGTAATGAGCACATGGATTTGGTGTTTTGATATATTTTATGCATTTTTATGGATTCATGTTATTTTTGGCGTCATATAATCACAGTCGTTTATGAAAGATGTCATTATAGACACAAGTTATTTGATTCATTCATCGTCACGAGAACGTCATGAGGTATGTACATGGTGTCTCAGAAAACATAGTGAAAGTCTGTTTATATTTGTTAGGCTGTGTCTATCTCTGTATTGTCAATTTAAATGAAGACGCCATCGCATTTTCTAGCACTGGCCAGGGTACTCTCATCCTGGCACCAGTTGTTTTCAATACACTCTGCCTCTCGATATTTCAAACAGATCAAATAGTTATTCATGAAAATCTAAAATCAGCTGCCAGGGCGGGTCGGACCACTTGACAAAAGATTGTTGATGACCTCAACAAGGAAGTTATCCAAGAGACCGACACCTCTTATCACCGTTATCCATCATCTAATATCGCTATAAACTAAATTTGACAGTTGATATTTCAAATACTGCAGGTGCTTTAAACCATGGGGGCTAATTTTCTTTTAATATCATTTCATGATATCTGTTTCGTGGAAAATCTACCAGTGCTTATAGGGGTAATGGTGCCACTGAGTCAACAACACGTGTCGAGAAAAACCGCAACCATGAAGATAACATCACGAAAATCTGTTGAGTGAAAAAAGTGATTCATTGTTCGATTGAATTGGGGTGAAGTGTGGCCCGCATTTGACCATGAAATTCAAGTCACCACAGCACATATAATGCTGGTAAATCTGAAAATGTATTTTCAGTGTCGATTAGAATTGAGATACCAAGAAATCCGGCTGTGCACTCGCGGCACTTATGGCAGGTGTATGATACACCTGACGGTGACCAATTAGGATCGCTGGCGAGATATCCAGTCTCGAAATTGTCATAAATTCTAGGGGCGGTTTATGATCAAGATCTATCAACAGGTTGACTCATTTCATCAGGATGTATATATTGGCCGCATCTATCCGTAGACGTTACAACCAATATCACCCCGCACGCAAACGGTCGGCCTGGTCCATCTATAAAGGCTACGGCTAATGTTAGTCCCTATTCATAATGTACATTGACCTGGTTGGCGTCAACATTTTTCTTTTTTCTGTCTTCATTTTGTTGTTATTTATGATAGGATCGCGTGTTCGAAAATCACGCTGGATTAATCTCGACAGAAAATCAAGTCTCCATAAACCATTAACCACTGCTCGTTTGGCACCCGCATTCTCCAGAGATTTTCAGTTTTTTCAGTTTCAACAGTAAGTTATTTTCAAAGACAAGTTGGTGACCTAGTTTGATGATGCCCTTGACAATTTCATGAATCCTCATCTTTCAGTTGAATACATGTTCAATGATTTATTTTCCTGCAAGAAATGGTCCAAAGCCACGTTAAGGGATATCACTATGGCAGCAAGGTGTGCGAGTCATAAGCCAGGGCAGACTAAATGCAGTGATTCCCTTTCATTGACGTGACGGAAGCCTTCATTTAAACCGTACTAGAGCTAGAGCACGCGCCATGAATAGACTCACCTTGTCACAAACCTCATAAAAACAAGATTTACTTATTAAAAGCACAACTCTCGGACCCGCATTAATAATGTAATAGTCAGTGGTGTCACTGATTGGCTTCAGAAAGGCAAGAGGTCATGATGGGCGAAATGTTGTAGTTTGATATGAAACTAATTTATATTTGTCGGTCGGATTAACATGAGGGTTGCTTTCATTGAGCGAGACCGGTGAAAGCCATATTTGAAGCTTATCTATGGCAATCTGTTTCGCCTGTCAATGAAGCACTGGCAAAAGCAATTCGAAGATAACAAGAGAGCCTCAAACCAGCAAATGAGAGTACAAGTTCTAACACACAAATTTTCAAACTGAAATTTATGTGGGAATACATGTAGTACCGAACGCAGTTGAGAAACCAGTGACTGAGCATATCTCAAATATTTGAGGGAATATTTCTCAAACAGGAAAATCGTGATTTTATGCTAACTAAATTTACCGCTGTTGTTGTTCCCGCACCGCAACCTTCAGCGACGTGAGCTATAAAGACAATTTATGTACCCCGTAAAATATTGCTACCCTGATAAGTCTAGACAGAATCGTGACATTGTCATGTTTATAATGATCGCACAAATTTCAGTTAAAGATAAACTCGATCGGTTTTGTTGCTAAGCATACTAGTCATCATCATCGTGTCTTTGTCTACTGATGGTTTGATTAACTTAGTGATCATACAGAAGGAAGACACCCCAAACTTGGGCTGCATCCTCGTCTTAAATAGTGCCGGTATGAGGGTTTATTTCTTTGATTTCCTCGCCCCACCAACTCTGCACGGGGCTGTGCTCGTGGAGACAACTACTCGAGATATTCCCTGTACAAAAATTCTCTACAATATCAATATGTTTGCCTCAAGCAATCATTGACGAAAAGGTGTTTTGATGAGGATGAATAACTGTTTAGAAATTAAAACGGTTTATCATTGCGAAGTTATGAAAAAAGTAGTCACACCTCTCTTTACCAGGCGTAAGTCTGAAACCTAACACAACCAATTTTTTTCATTCAAACAAAACTTCGATATCCTCATACTGCAAAAACAAACAGATTTACTTTGAAATGATATAAATATCTGTCAAAGGATATCACTTTGTCAGTTTTTCATCACGTACACCCGGTGTTGACTTCGAATGGAATCCTTTAAATATGGTCGAAAAAATAACCGACAATAATTTGCCAGGAAAATTATAAATCTGATGAATATCAAAGAATATCAATTCGTCAATATTACGGTTCTTTCCACACACACCATAAGATTAAATTCCAATTCTTAATCCGAGGAAACGTTTCTTTCCCCGGGCGGGATCATTGGAGCTCATCTCGCAGCGAGGAGCTGGGCTCGATAACGCCCGAGATATGACACAAAAGGAAACGAGAGAGGGACTTTCTTTCAACTTGTGAGGCTTCGGTAGAGTTGATAGCCAAAGCGATTTTCCGCTGTGGTGACTTTATTTTGTTAATTGTATCATATGGTGTTTGTTTCTTGTTGCTGAATGTTCTTTCGTTGTAAATTTGTTTATGAAGACGCCTAAAATTTATTTCAATTATTTCCAATTTTTTAAAAAGAGTCTGAGCACTGTCACGAGAGCGAACTCCTTGCAAACTGTCCGCCGCGGTGGCAATTAAACATTGCGGGGAGCTCCGATATATTGCGGGTATAATTAAAATCTACATGCACGCTTACACGTAGGCATACCTCAATATATGATGGTAATACAATACATGCATATCGAAGTGCATTTTCTGCAAATATGGTGGGGGACAAAAAACTAAGGCATTCGTATCAAATATTCACGTGCAGAGCTATTTACTAAAGCAAAACCAAATAGCTCAAAGGCTATAAACCCCGATGCTATAGAAATAACACAATTTCAAAAAGAATATGAGCAAAGGCAAAAAGGTAAGTATAGGAATGCCAGTGACAACGATGTACTATAAACACCATTGTCTGGTTGCGGTATTATTCAGGATAGGTATTAGAAAACTGGCTGGTATCATTATGACAATCTGACGATATGAGATTGTGACATAATAGACAATTTGTTATGTCTCATTATCCATTTAGCAATCCATTGTCAAGATTCAATACATCTTGAAATATTGATGATGTGTTCTCTCACCGTTGCTGACGATGGCAAATTTACCTTTTGTAATTTGAAACTTTTTACCCTATATGTTTGTTTAGTATCGTGGTTCCTTTTGATAATTGAGTAGGACTTAAAAGTACATGTATAGCAGAACAGTGAAGGTCATAGTGAAGGGTTGAAGGTCTAAGTAAAGGGTTGAAGGTCACGTCAGGTTGGTTTGCATCCGAGACGTGTTGAAAAAAAGTTTCACAATATTGTCATCTTATTTTACGACCCATGCACGCTCATGGAGCCTTCATGATCAGTGGTTGAAGGCGCCATGATGTTGATAATCTATGGTACGGGACTGGACGTAATGAAGGACACCGTCTTGTCGCAAATAAGCAGAGTTATGCGGGTCACTGTTCCATTAACACGCCAGAGGGCCCCTTGATGATGACACCCCGGACTATTTGGGTTAAAATAGCCATACTTGAAACGGCCTTGTTGGCCAACATTGCGATATGATGGTACACATCGTAAAGCATCCCATCTTTGAAGCGAGATTCCGTGAGAGAGGGAGAGCAGAGGCGAAGTGTAAACCTAGCCTGGTGATGGCTGTGGTCTATTGTGTTTGCCTCGGGACCCGCGGAGTTCGAGATAGAGGATCGCTTACACAGAGCGATCGGGTACCAAACCTGGTTGGGTAATTAGTCTTTGTGCTTAATGTGACGAGATGAACGGAACTCGATGACGAAGCTCGATTTTCCTCAATTTGTCGCGGGAATCTAGGCAACGGCAGTTCATCTACTGTACTAGTAGTGCCATACTAGCAAGATCGCATCTTACTATACCCATGAACAGTGACATTAAAAAGCGCTTGCTTTTGCATTTTCTAAAATTTGCAAGGCACAATATAATGGCTATTCAGTGGCATCCGCTTGTCCGCTTATGACATACTCCCCGGCCTTGTCCAACCAGCGTCTATAATGTTTAAACACAGCAAATTCGTCACCCAGAAAGAAAAACTTCCACTGAAAGGCTAAAGTAACAGATAGAAGCAAATATTTAATACTCTGATCACTTTTTACCAAAGTTGGAATTTTCTCTCCTCATATCAGATTGTCATCAGTTTTCAAACAAGCCGTCTGCTCCCTATCAATATTTCCAAGATGGCGGAAATTTGATCAGCAGCAAACACCGTGACGCATTGTGATTGGCCGCCTTGAAATTGATAACATCGGCAAAAGGGTAAAAAGAATCCACAAAGCTTTGTCGAGACGCTGGTTATTAGATTGGATGATTTTTGCAGATTTTCTTTGAGAAGCGCCCAAGGGCTGATCGATATACGCAAAATCAAACATTACAGGAGAAAGAGGAATAAGGAGTGTATCTGTAAAATGCGTATTTTATCTTGCTTAGCAAAAGAAAAAATATTGACTGAACGAGTAAAACGGATACGCGAAAGGCTTCTATGTGTATATTGCACATTGGTTCAAGATTTCGTTAACAGATTTCTGGACAACTCCTGTGCAAAGCACTAACAGCAAAAGTACATGACACTATAACACTCAAATCACTGCACTAATGAATCGGACAAACGGGATTCATACCCATCTATAGCCAGACTGATAGTGTACTTAATTACCTTTATAAATAGTTTCATCATCTACGTTCTGTGCATTTTCGATCAATCATTGTTTTACTACATGTAACAACTGCTTAATTATTTACACTCTTTTTCACCTATGTATAAGAATATAGGTGATACGCAGAGCTTAATAGTGATACATGTATTTCACAAAATTGACATCAATGATATGATAGAAATGTTAGCATTTTATTTAAGTAAATTGCTTACTGTGGTAGTAACCACATTGAATTAATATTTTCTGTTGGAACTTTGCCGGGTCAGTGTAGACCGATCACACACCCTTTTAGGAAGTGCAGAAATCTACAGTTGTGATGTAATTGAGGTAAATTGGACTACGAAAGAAGACACCAGTTAAGGCTGTGCCACCTGGAATTTCGTCAGTGGATTTTCCACATGAATTGAATCTACATTAAAATAGAATCGAAAGATTTAGTATCCAACGAAATCAATTCAAAACAGGGTATAGATAAAGAGCGACCTATGACACTTGTTTATGACCTGTGTGATAACTAAATTGGTTCGATACATCCGTTTTTTTTGTCGTTAGACTTTCTGTTTCTCTCTTTGGCTTTATTGTGCCGACACAGCAATGAAACAATAGCTAATTGACATAAATACTGAGGTTATGACGTGAGTTGTAGCTGACGATGGGTACTGAATAACAAATACGGTCCGTTTGGTATCGATAAAGCAATTCTCTCAAGGAACGATTATCAAAAAATAGTATTTTGAACGGCCCGATATGACTCCGATCAGCTGCTATGATAAATCTCATGAATTTGTACCAGATGAAAATAATCGACAAATCAGTGGAGTTTTGAGAGCTCACTTTTCAGATTCTGTACCTTAGTGTACCAGCAACTATGACAGTGTAGCGTGAAAATAAATCCACATTTTAGACGCTGGACCTTCTTACTGCAGCGATATTTTAACATAATTCTTAAGCTGGCTAGTGGCTAGTTACCTGCCTAGTCTTTTGTTTGCTCCTTTATTTCAAGTTGCAATATTGTTTAGTAGGAGGGTATGGTAGGAGCAAAGGGCTGCCTGGCGGCGAGAATGCTATGCTCCTGGAATGAGATTGATCAGACAGAATCTCTCATGTTTTCATCGAGTATCAATGATTAATGATGAAATAATGCCACAAGCATATTCCTTGATGAAGTTAGAAACATGTCAGTATAAAGAACGTAAAAAACCTTTTTTTCGATAGTCATTGAAATATGTATTGGAAACTGCACTTAGCCTGATACATGTTGTACATTCGTAGAGCATCACACGTTTCAATGTACGGTAAAATCAAGTAATGCTATCTGCTAAAGCCTAATGAATTGATTTTAAGTCAGCAATGTATTATTAAGTGTAACATTGATTAGGCAATATTTTTATTGGGTAACACGTTAATTTTATTCCCATTGTTTGGTCCGCCGGCACTTTACCTTTCAAATGCCTATAGTGATGATGGCTTTGCTTTCGATACGGTCATTTGTGCATGTGCGTGTGCCTTTCCTCAACTTTGTCATTCCGTTCGAAAAAAAAATTGATTTTCAATTGTGACAATATGTATGAGTATCATTTCAACCTACATAGACAATATGCCTTGACAATTATGAAGTTGTTCACTCATATTTCTATTCATGATATCTGTATAATTACACTTAAACGTACATACTTATTATTCTTTTGATACAATAGTGGACAAAAACCTCAGTTACTTGCTTTTTCAAACAGCCATGAGAATAACTTTGTGTCCAAATGAGGTGGTTTTGACAATGATAACTATTGTATAACAGAGGGGGGACAATTAAGCTCCATTAGTATGTTTTAATCATATCTTCCCAACTCAATTTCCCTTTCAGAACTAAAGTTAATGGTATAATTATTGCAGACAAAATATTTTAATAACTGATAATTTCATGATAAAATAGAGATATATAGATATATATATACACTTTAATGTTAGTCTTTCTCAATTGTACCAATTTACCACGAGTTCTTTTTAAACATAGTGAAAAAATACACATTACACATTTTAATTGCACTTTAGTTTAATTGCAAATATCTAATTGCGTGCAAATTGGTTAATTACATGCACTTAGAATATCTAGTCATGTTAAAGGGCAACGTGGCTTTTAAAGAAATGGAAAAATTAGATGGCCAGGGCCATTGTGATCACCTCCCCCCCCCCCCGACATGTTATTGTTTTTGATTTTAGCCACCTGGTGACCAAACCAAGAATCGAACCGGACCAAAATTTAGTCTACAAGGTTTCATAACATTGGCCTACAATTGTACCAAATTCAAGTATATAGCCCCAGTAGTTACCAAAGTATAAGGTTCACAGTTCAGGGCGCAGTTGCTCAATCGATGTTAGACACAAACGCTAGCATTAGCGCGACTAAGGCCTGTATTAGCTTGAAAAAGATAAATTGTTTCTACTCGAAGTTTTAGATACGAAGTCTAATCCGAGATTGATTACTATCGTAGAGCTTGATGACACGCACATTGATTTTGGCGAACTTGCACTATGGACTTCGATTTCTAGTCCTCGGTGGTTTAGTCACCATCCGCACTGGCCACCCAGATACGCAATCAGAGCTTTGTCAAGCTCATCAATAGCTTTAGCAAACTGGAACGTCCCTCTTCAATACACTTTTGATACTTTCCCAACCCCCTAAGGGGCTTAATTCACCAGGACTCAAAATATGACCACGGCAATCACTGTCCAAGGCCACCAGCTAATAGCCTAGAGAAATGCACGAGGTAGCACCCTGTCATTAAGGCATTCAGGGTCATACCCCGGGGCAGTAGCTTTTGGCGTGATTGTTCCAAGACATGATATTCCCTTATTAGCTTTGAGAATTATTACACCCACTATTTCTAACTTGTTGTTGATGTTTTGGCTGCTGGTCACTAATTGCTGTCAAGTTATTGAGAGAGTAAAGGCGCCGGTGCATTAATTTCATGGCCGAATTTCTTCATTGTTGATGTTACAAAAACGATTTTGCACAACAATGCTTCATTTCAACCGCAGCAAAAAAACACTCACGTTAACATCACTTAAAAAATTTAATCTTGCTTAAAAAAATATTTTGTGCGTCAATGTATGCATTGTTGATTTCAAAATATTAACTTTGCACAACAACAATGCAAAGCAATTTAAAACCGCACAAAGAACTTCCTCTTTTGCATCACTTCAGAGCGTAATCTTACATTTTTTAAATCAGGATTTGAACAAAAATAAGCTGAGGGCGTTGGCTATAATGACTATCATCACGCAACCCACTATATAGCTTTGACATTATCAGCTAACCGTCGATTTGAAAAATAGTAATCTTGATTACAATCAAAATTGAAGAAAAAAACACGATCTGATAATGGCGTTGCTAATGGACAGTATTTAATTACAATTTTTTTTTCAACAGAGAAAACGCTTGACCGACCTAGGAACATGAAGAAGAAGACTCTTCAATAGCCCATTTCAATGATCCCTCACTGCCTGTTCGACGAACTTAAGTCTAATATTACTAGAAGATGTGGAAAGCATTTCCCACTTAAATAATCAGGTACTAGATGTAGATGTCAGCAGCTTTAAACACTTAATATTGCTATTTCGCATAATACCCAGCAGAAGCTGCCCCTACGAGTGGTAAGCTTCACACCCAACGATCCTCTTGAATGGGCAAACTTTCTCCAGGTATCATTGCTCATTGCGACATTCTGAGAAGGACGATTGCTTTCACTGGCATTCTACACCCGTTGTCCTCAGCCGAAAGTGCATGATACGTAGGCCTAACTGTCACAACCTTTGTCTGTCTGCAGCCATATTTGGATTCGACAGAAGATGACCCCGGCAACGGTCATAGGCAGTTAAATTAACCATTTCAATTAAACAGTTTCATTTTGGAAATTTGATGTGTCAAATGTATCTGCGCAAAATGGGTGGACTGTTTTCCTGGGCCCTATAATTGGTGATATTAATCACAATTATTCCTCCACATGGAATTTAATTGTCGCATTTATGCGAGCAAAGATACAAAAGCCCTATTAATGACTAAGATTGTAATTACTTTATTATCATATATACTAATTATTTGATTACGAATGTGTCGTTACTAGTGGCAGAGGTTGCGTTCTCACAGTTCTGGTGCGCGGTGAAGTGTGGGGGGAATGGGGGCTGGGGCGCCACATCGCACCAAGTTGGTGGGAAATTTTCCGAATGTAATTGTCATCAGTATATGGTGTTATCTTTGAAGGTTGGTACATAGTAAATGCCAGCACGTGAATTTGTTCAATCAAATCGTCAGATTGACCAATCAGTGTGCAAACATATCAATCACTTTGATTAGGTGTGGAAAGTACGGCCACGGGGGTCGAGGAAAAGGTCATTACCAAAATGCCACTGAAATTTTACACCGAAAGGCTGAGATGGGTAGTTTCGTAACGTCATGAACTACATGTACTAGGTGCTAAAATTACAACGTCCGAGCTCGTCTATCGCAACCGGCCCAGAGCAGGAGCACATCTACGATTGGATGAGATTCGCGTCTCATGAGACTGCAAAATATGAGCGTTACCTCCTGGACGCAATTAGCAAGGGTGATTGTTGTAGACCCCGTAGATACAATGGCTTGTGTCCTCATTGCGAATAATGAGTAATCAAGATATTTCTCCATGATTTATGGACGTGGATGTATTGTTTTAAGGGCAGATGGCGCTGGCCAATGTTGGTGGTGACGAGGTTTTCCAAGCCTACGAAAACGAACTGAGATGTCAGTTTATTTTGTTTTGGGTTGTTGGGCATGTATGTGTGCTACCTGGCTATACCTAGCTCCGTCATTTGGAAGAGGCTAATGCCTGAAATAATCGATCTGTTCAAGAGAGAAGGCACGTATAAAGGTTCTTTACTTTGTGACTAAAGGAGCATGGTTTACTTCACAACTGACCCGATACGGAAGAACCTCGCGCCTTAGCTACAAAGCATGATTGTGCCATCATAATGTATCAACTCCAGTTTTGACAAGAGGAAATGTGATACGATGTGCTTCGCTCAATAAATCTTTCTTCAAGTTCGTGTGACTTTATTGCAACCGAGAAGTAATTAGAGAAAAGAGGGCGAAGAGCAAAACATAGTTCCGTTAGAAAATGATATTACGCCGCTATTATCCTTCCGCTGTTTTGTTGGGATGTTCAGTGGGATCGCGTGTCGATGTTTTTGACAATGGAGTATCATCGTTTGGCTTGTTATATTGTATTGACAGCCTTTTGAGCATCGCGAGCCTTTTGTTGCAAATATTCCAGTTGAGAGTCGCCACATCCGCAGATGTCAAACCACGCGAGAGAGTACGGTTTCCGTCGGATGAGTAAACTTCCGCTCAATCTCGTCCGAAGGTCAGAGGCGCCATTCAATAGAAATAACCTGTACAATTCTGTTGCTTTAGTTACCTGTGCCGAGGTATTATCTCCCAAGATGCCAAGATTGTTACAAACAACAAGAGTAATTGCACACCTCGGGATGTGTCTCAAATCAAAATACTAGAAAATAAACGGAACCATTTTCTTTGCAAAGTGTCGGAGTCGGCTGGCAGCGGGCGGTAATTGTTGGAGGATGGCGCGAGTTCCGGTGTGGCGAGCAGACGAGATCTAGTAGAAAGGATCTCAGCTTGACAAGAGCTTTCGAACAAGTTTCAAGCAAACAACCGCAATAAAATAGATAAAGCCATAATTTTGTTAGCGATGCGTTCTTTTTTTGTTTGCAACGTTTCTCTTCACCGAGAACGTAAATTCATTGGATTTTTTTCCTACCTAACACAATTAGCAGCAACTATTGCAAATCTATTGAGATTAATGATATACATGTAACCATTACCCGCATCTGTGGGTGGAACGACCGCTAAGTTGACGGCTGGGATTTTTAAGAGAGAAAAGTAGCCCTAAAGTCTAAATAAGCACGAATGGTTTACCCATATTAGACTTCTTTGAAGAAAAAAGCAGCACTTCTGGCGCTATACTTGCGGTTGATATTTGTTGGCAGACCTGTTGACATATTTTTATCTAAATATGAACAATTACGTAATTACAGTCAGCTTTTAAACTGGTTGGGTCGGACGATTATTCATATAAACCTCGCAAAGTACTAGTCTATATTCATGTAGAAAAGTGCATTGTTGGTAATGTTTTGTAAGTGCGATTTCGATTTTTTCCTACTGTATACTGACATCAACAAGGAGCTGAGTATTTTGTCGAACCTAAATTGTCACACCGTAATTACCAGCAATACAGAATTTTGATAAAATAACTTTAAGCGCAAAATTGTTGATGGAATGAACTATATGATGATAACTGATGCCGGATAATGAACAATAAAAAACTATCAACATATGCAATTCACGATATGAGAGTCTGTAATATGGTTGAAATGGGCTAGTGTTGCCTGACTGGATATTTTTGGCAAAGCCTAAGTGGTTTCATACAATATGAGTAGACCTACATGTATCATGATCAATCAGAAAACAATCAGTCTGGTGGATTTTTTCTCAGTTCTGAAGTACGTTTTTACCACAGACCATCCAAAAATCTTCTTTTTTACTTAATACATAAATAAATAAATATCATAATTTTAAGCGTCAGGTATCACTTTTAACTACAATATCTCGATATTTTTATACGTGCAGTCTTAGAGCCGATTATTCTCAAATTTTTAAAGGAAGGGCATCGGAAGACAACATTAGGAGTGGCAAGACTGACGTTTTTTTACTTCCATATTTTCTCGCAAGGAAGTCGAAATATTCATTTTGTTTAATCTGGGACTTCTCGTCAGCTACTACATGCAGCTATCATTGCTGTAACTAGGCCATTCTATTGTGAGAGTATTTGTATTCTTTTTACTCTTGAAGTGACGATAATCATAACGAGTCTATGTATAAATTGGGCGTGTAAGTCGGAAGTTGGCTTTTTGATACCAAGTAGCCCCTGGGTGAAAAAAGAAGAGTTATTAGGGTGGCGCACAATATTACGCCAGAAGAAGAGCTTATTATTGGGCCACCAGTGTGGCGAGCTTCACTGGGTTCTTTCACCAGCGACCGCCGTAACTCCAGGACCTAGTCCATTAATGACGCTCCCCGCCGGGTCATTTGTTCTACACTTATTTTTCTCTAAACTCTTTTAATGAGTGCAATAATAGCACCGGGTGATGGAATGAAATTTGCTTGGAAACACATCGCGACGCGTGTTGCGCACGCACATGCGAGTTTGATTACGTCACCCGGCCGCATCCTCGCCCGCGCGCGGGCTAACAGGGGGACCTGCCGCTGAAGCTATTGTGAGTGTTGTAAGGAACGTGTCTTATGGGGGAATAATTTGCGACTAGTAGCTTTCCTGACACTGGCCCTGAGCAACATTGGGTATAATTTGAATGTGGGAATCCCTCCTGCGGTTCCCGAGTGTGGGCTACATGTACTATGCATACTCCTTGGGACCCTTCGCCCACCCGTGCCTAAGAGTTTCGATGATTTAGAACAAAGGGCCGAAATTTATTAGGATCTCTTGAGGATTCTTGCTTGAGGTGCAGATGCCAGGGGTCACCGCAGAGCCAATTTAGGGTAATCGTAACTTCCTTTCCTCAATTTATTGATAAATATCTCAAGACATTTCTTGGACTTCAGTCCGTTGACGTCGGAAGTCCAAACAAACGGAAAAGCGACACCGTCAGATCACTACGACCAACGCTTAATTAATAATCTCACCTTCTGATTATGAGACACCTATATGCGATAACTAAACAAATTATCACAAGAACTTCCTCATCCTTTTTGCCAATCACAGCCACTACCGGAGGCGGAGAAGGTTTACCCCAAACCAAACCCCAGAAAATTAGTTCGTCAGATCATCCGCTAATGACTCCTGTATTGTTTTAAATACTGCAAGTTCTTTATCCAAACATGCAAAGGTTGTTAATTGTTTTCATTATTTCAATTAGTGGGATATTAGTGATTGCGAATCTGGAGAAGAGTCACGTACCAGCGATAATTATGGCCCGGTCCTCAAACAGCCGCGTTAGGTTAGGAGACATTTGCCTTGATTTATGCCATCGTTATTCACGGAACGAACTTGCCGCAAACAATTCGCGGTAAATCAATGTTTAATGAATATTTTGCTCTGTTGTATGATTGGTACGAGTGGCGGGTCGACACGCCCGTGGTGCAATGTCACCAGTAACTCCGACAGCAGCTCCTAGGCCTTCTGGAGTCTTCCAACTTGGATTGCTACAGGCTAAGTTTACAACAGTCATTAAAAGTTTTTAAAAGCTTCACAAGAGGTTGCTCCTGGGGCATAAAAAGAAAAAAGGTATTTAGAGACGTAATGAAGAGCTCTTGGAGAAAATAATCAATTTGATTCTCTTGGCAATGCTCATTTTCAAAGAAAGGCATGACATAGAATCATTTATATCAAGGGATATTGGTAAGAGAAGCCGAACACGACTATGATTCATTCGAGCGGTGGTGTCCCACTACCAATCGCAATCCTTGTCTTACCAAGTGCTCATGATGCCATCTAATGAGACTGTTACAATGTACTGCTGGCACTGCAACATGCAGCCAAGAAGGCACTGAAACCAGCTGCAACACGTAAGCAGAAACGAAAGTCATCGATGTTACTCTTATTAGGAAAGCCTGGCACTGCTGTGCTCAGTAATACTGAGTGAATTACATTTATTTAACGATTTTCCAAATCAGACAGTTAAAGCTAGTACATGAAACATGAATGAAAACTAACAACATAATACTGCTTACTTCTAAATAAATAGCGGATATCACTAATAAAGTTGTTGACCGTTCTTTACTGAAAACAATTACCTTGTTTAACCACATATTGAGGTGGAACGCCTGTATTTGTGGCCCGAGTGACCCACTGCCAAAAATATGGCTAAATTAGAAGAATTACCAAGTATAATCAGTGTTATACCCTGAAAGATATTTTGGTGCCGATGTATTATTTCTGTACGGAATCTAAAAGCATTTGCTACCCCCTGAAGCAGATCTTCATGGCTTCCATGTCAACTTTGGTCATATCAGAGGCCCTCTCATGCTTAAGCGAGGAAATCAAATCAGTGCTCTAAGGCCATTGGTGTGCAGGAGCTTGCCTGGGTCATATGGACGTGTTGGAGAGCTGACTAGCTGAGAGCAGCACGTGTCTCCATCGTATTTCGAATGAGCGTATAGTGGACAATTACTCCAGTAATTGTCTTAACTAATCTATTTGCATTGGCCTTACCGGAAATGGATAATGATATAGAGTAATACACAAGAATAAATGTTTACTTCAAGGTGCATGGGAATCACTTGTTGAGAGCAGTGTTTGTATTGGCTTGTCAATTTGAACGCTAATGAGCGCCGTTACCTATTACTCAATCATTTTGGTCGAAATAAGTGAATAAATATTTCCTATAATTATTAGAAATTGGTTATTATGGCCAAGACAGGTAGCAGAAATCAGTATGTAGAGAATGAACTAAGGAAGTAAGGGAGGAAAACGCATACGTTCACCATTGTTGCTCTGCCACATTTTCAATGACTTCAGTATCTTGGACAAAAAGTTGGTCAAATAACTTCGAACTTTGGTTTACTTTGACCTCAGAGCGTAATATTATTTCGAATACTGGCTTTGGCTGCTGTATTTTGAATGAATAGCGTACTTTCTTCGGATACTGAAAGCATTTTGAAGTCTGGCTAAATTTTCTGCCTCAGGAGTTAGTTTAAATTGTGAATTGCCTATACGGCCACAAAACGTGTTTTGAATACTGGTCTAGGAAATTTGCTTTGCCCACAGAACAAATACTGGCTTACTATTGACTAAATGCATTTGGAGTACTGGCTTTCTCCCCTTGGCTGAAAAACATACTTGAATACTATCCAAGCTTATGTTTGGCTGCAGAATTCGGCTAGAACTTAAACGTATTTTGGCTTTGTTACGAAATATTGGCCTATATACTTCCAAAAGTGTCTGAATGGAGCAAATCCTGTTTGATTACTTCTAGTTGACTCCAGCTATCGGGGACATGACTGATGACATATTACTGTAATGTTGGTGAAAACATAGTTAACATTTTTCATTTTTTATTTGCTAATGCCATGTATATGCTGTGATTTACCCCTCTTTATACACTATGAGTGCTTCGACCCAGTTTTGCATCAAATTGTCCAATTAGGCCCAGTCACACGAGCAATTAGACACTACCATGCCAATAGAATTGAGGAAAATAATAGCCAATGTATATTAATATGTGTTCAAATGATCTTTCAATATGTTCTCTTGCTTCATTTAGGCTAATTACCTTTCCGCCACAGAGTAAACGTCGGTTGCTTTGGAAAGCCCCCGTTCTATCGTGCCCTCACATCGCCCTATGCAATTTAGGGACGATTCCCTTAGTTGATGGCTTTTTTTACATCCCTTGAAGGGGAATTACATTGAAATTCACCCGTTATACATTTATAATCACATCTATATACCATTAAAAAAAGTACATGTGTATATCAGATTATATCCGACAGTATTACGACTAAAGGCTTTTGTGTCCATACCAGAAAAAGAAGCCCAGAACGAGCTCGCAGTCAAGTTCTGAAGATTTTAGATGGATTGCGACAATTGTGTCTTAATTTCGACCTATCCCATCATTATTTAAGCGAGTTGCAGTAGTAGATCAGAGACTGACTGACCCTTTTGGAAGAACCATACGCGTAGCCATCCTTAAAAAACACAAAAGCGCCGGCCTACAGCAATTCATAAGCAACACTACTAACTGATAGCTGGTGCGGAGTAGTATATGGACATAATTAGATATTAAATAGGCAATCGGGCAAGTAACCTTTATAATTGCCCAGCTTTGTGCTTTTTTATGCTGCTGCACGAGTCTATATTGATGAAAGCCTTTCCGGACTACTCCAATTCTTTGTTCTTCAGACAAAAAATGATGGACTTTTTTTCTCATATAAATATGTATCCAGACAGATGATGGCGAAATGCGCTGTATTTATGGTCTTCAAAACTTTTTTATTTTACACAAGAGATCGCACTTGACTTCTGTTGTCCGACTAAATTGTCCTCATAAGTGATTTTTAGTACGAAATAGTTTTTTATTAATAACGATTAATGTATAACACCAGACAACAACTTGGGTTATTATTCGACAGACTTAACTAATTGTGATGCAATTACGCGAAATATTATGGAATTGAAAAAATTAGTCTCACTGCAACAATTACTTTATCATAAAAGCGACTGTTGCAGACAAGCTACTGGGGAATTTGTTCGCGTTTTCAAAGATTAAGCACTGCTTTGTTAAGGTAGAGACCTATGCAAGGAAAACAGTGTAAATGTTCACATGCTCGCTGTGCGGCCATGATAACATCTCCAGCACAATGAAAGCACAAGCGGCATCGCGTGGTAAGAAAATTCTCAACATGCCGGTTTAAGGAAAACATATCAATTTTGATCGTCACATCAGCGTTGAGATTCTGCTCATTTCGTAAAAGGTTTTACTTTATCACTAAGAACAAAACAAAGAAAAAAAAGTAAGTTCTTCTATTGCAGACTAGGACAAGCATGTGGGCTTGGTGAGAGAGAAGCTAGCATGACACAGTGGCAGATGAGTTAGTCAAACAATACCAAAGTCAAAGTTGTGTCCACTATAAACACATTAATAGATATTTAATTGGTATTCATAGATATGATGACCAAACACAAATAATGGTTACTACGCGGAAATCGAAATGAAATAAGGAAGTTTGTCTAACACAGTTATTGACAATCATCGTGGTCAAAGATCACTGGACAAACCAGCATGGTAACGAAATGGAGGCGAGAGAACAGGCCTAAAAATGATGATGGGGATGCATGCATCTTCCGCTAAGATTCGGCTAGAAGACGAAGGCAATCAAAACTGAAGCAGATTCAAAACATAGCTCAAAAGGCCGATCAATCTGTGCATGGTATGTCACGAACAAGACTGAAAAAAACAATGCACAGATGCAGCACCTCGACACGCCGTCCGTTTTAGTAAGCAAAAGAATCGAAAACACCGAAGTGGAAACCTATTTGACACGTTTTGTACTTGGGCAGGACAATTTCGCTCACTGGCAATTATCATCCCTCGAGTCTTTGTTGATACATGTACGTCCCGCTCCGGTTACATTGGCAGCAGTCGCGCCAACAATTGCGCACAGCGTTAAAACTCGTCCTTTTTTCTGTTCCTTCTGACTCTGTTTATAAACATCTCTCACGATGTTTCCACGTGAGACGTAACGCAACACCAAGCGAGGAGAAAATTGCAAACTGACAGAGCACGCCATGGTATCGAGTGGAGGTATCGTTGCTGATTGTCGGGAATTGTCATCCCGAATATACTAAAGTACATCAAGTGTCAATTCAGCCCACGCTAGGTCCTGGCGACTGGTACAGAAGACATCCGTTTCTGGTACATTTCACCAATCTAGGGATGGTCACTCGGGTTCTGTTTATCTTAAAGGCCTTCCCACACCAAGAAACAGGAAGTGACTCATGCTTTCTTCAGAAGCCAAGGTTTGGCAAGATTAGTATTATAGCAAATAAAGTTAGTTCTCTGATGGTAACCAAAGAGTTTGCCTCGTTCTATAGCATCATATCCCCAAACTTCCACATGGTGTCGTTGGACCAGGATTTTTGGGTTTTGCAACACGGAATACGGAATACGGAATACACAACGCAATACTACGGACGGAATTTACGGATTACGGAATAGACACTGATACGGGCATCAAGTTTATTACGGACAATTGAATTTCAACTCGGCATGGCAGACGAGAACGAAGAGAACGAAACCATGGAAACGGCGGAAACGGTTCCAAGGGAGAAAACTCCTGAGGAAATAGCGGACTTGAATCGCAAGTATAATAAACGTAAGGCTCTAATCAAGGCCTTTGATCGTGAATTCGAGGGGGTTGAGGACATTCTCTCCAAAGAAACCCCAAACAAGGCGGAACAAATTCTGGCAGAGGCCAGTCTTGAAGAACTTAAGAACATATTCGACAACGAATATGAATTAAATAACGATATCGAAGCGGAACTCGATGGCGGCGAATTCATCATTGAAATGGATAACATTATCGTGCGGCGGAGTCATGAGCGAAGACGTCTCATGCGTGTAAAACTGTTCGTTGAGGATTTCAAGGAGCACGCAAAAGCGGAAACAAAGAGGGAGAAATGGGACGGCACACCTTCGTCGGCAAAAACGGCAAGGTTGCCAAAACTAAGGCTTCCCATATTTGATGGGACATTCACAAAATGGACAGCCTTCTGGGAGACAATGGAAGCAGACGTGATAAACGGTAACTTTTCGGATATTACAAAATTTAGTTATATCCTAGGGCAATTAAAGGGACCAGCGCTGGATGCGGTCACAGGCATCCACGCGACGGGAGATAACCTCGAGACGCTGACGACAACACTAAAGGAGAGGTTCGGGCAACAACGGAAAATTGTCCGAGCTCACGTGTGCAGCATTTTCGACTTGGAGCCACCCGGGCATAGCTACGCAGCACTGAGCCAGTTCTACAACCACGTCATGGGAGACATCAGATCGCTCAACAACCTGGGCATCGACACGGAAGAATGTGCGGCGTTCATCATCCCAACGATGGAGAGGAAGCTGCCGAGACAGTTCCAGGACAAGATGGGGACCAGCGGACAGGACGGAGCCTTCAACCTGAAGGCGTTTTTAGAAACTTTCGTAAAGCACCTGAACAATCTAGGAGAACGTTTTAGTAGTGAAAATCGCGAGAAAACCAAACCCGCTGAAAGTGCGAACCGGAAACCCATCTCTGCCGCAACCTTAGTATCCAACAACGGGACAAAACCAAAGTCATGCGTGTTCTGCGATGGAGACCATTTTCCATCAAATTGTACAAAGGGTGATTCGGATCGATTCGCGGTGGTCAAAGCCAAGCGCTTATGTTTCAATTGTCTCCGACCGCACTCTGCCAGGAATTGCAGCAATCGCAAAAATTGCAACGTCTGTAATCGCAGACATCATTCATCTCTGCATAATCACTTTGCTCAACATTTTGGCGCGACGAATGCTGGTGAACAGCAAGGCGGTTCTAGTACTACACAAACATGTGCGATACCGCGTGAAAAATCACGGTGTCCAGTAGGCCTATCCGGTGCAGGCCTATGCGACAAATCAGAGTCGGGAAGTGTCGTAAAATTAGAATCCAATAAGTTGGATAGGCCTAACGGATCGGAACGCAAAACTAGGCCTATAGATCCTGCTGCTGTAGCAGCTGAGACGGCAGAAAACAACAAAATTGTTTTGTTGGAAACGGGTCGTGTCACCTTAGAAAATGGTGATGCACAAATTAAGGCAGGGGTACTCATAGATCGGGGCAGCATGTTGTCATACATTCGCAAAGATACGGCTGTAAAATTAAAACTCCAGCCACACGGTAAGCAGTACCTAAATGTCAACGGTTTCGGGGGTCATGTAAGCAAACGGTGCTACGACATGGCATCGGTTAATGTAGCTACTAATGAAGGGCCGAAGGTCATGGATGTCTTAATCACAGATGAAATTGTGAAGCCGATAAACCAAAGCGGATGGGAAAAATGTTTGAATCATGATTACATAAAGGAATTACCCCTAGCGGACAATCTTGGTGCCAAAACTGGCAAATTAACCATAGATTTACTCATAGGATGCGATAGTGCATATTTGTTCTTGGAAAATCGCATTATCACGGGAAAACGTGGTCCCACTATACAGTTTTCAAACATCGGTTGTTTCTTGTCAGGCCCATTAGAAATAATCCAAGGGGATAGCGCTGATGCCACGACCGCCGTGGTCGGCCAAGGTGACAACGAAAGTGAGGATCGGGAGGCGGAATTGTTGAAAACTTACATGGAATCAATAACGGTCAAAAATGACGAAGGAAGCGATGGTAAGTACGATGATCAATTCCTCTCAAACTACCTTGATAAAATGCAATTCAAAGAAGGTCATTATTATGCTCCACTCCCCTGGAAAGATGACTACCCGGAGTTAAAAACCAACGTGGACGCCTGTAGGTCCCGCCTCAATCAGGTTACATCTAGGCTTAGAAAATTGAATCTTGCTGATCAATACATGAAAGTAATGCAAGAAAATCTTGATAAGGGGTATGTCTCAGAGATCAGTGATGCACAGGCCTTAAAAGAATCAGATTGTCACTTCATGCCACATTTTCCGGTATTGAGAGAAAGCGCAACCACTCCTGTTAGAATAGTGTTCGATGCTAGTTGTGGTTCGCCATCATTAAATGATTGTTTACACGGTGGGCCAAATATGACACAAGATCTGGTAAGGTTGTTGATGTTATTTCGGACGGGAAAGTATGCTATCAGTGCAGATCTGGCCCGGGCTTTCTTATCGGTTAGGTTGCTCGAGTCGGACCGGAAGTATGTGCGTTTTTTGTGGTACAAAGACAACGACATGACGAAAGAAGTTGTGCCGTATACCTGCAACACAGTCATCTTTGGTAATGTCAGTAGCCCATTTGCCTTGGCAGTCACCTTGCATAAACATCTGACTCAGTACAACACACCTGTATCACTAGACATGTTGGCAAAGACATACGTTGATAATTTGTTGTCAGGGGTCGGCTCAGAATCGGAAGCCTTAAAGTATTACCATGAAGCTAGAGAAATCATGTCTTCGGCAGCTTTTGACTTACGGCAATGGGCCACAAACTCGGAAAAACTGAATGAGAAAATACACGAAGACGGTACAAATGCAAAAGCAGGTCCACAAAATGTCCTTGGCTTAAAATGGCATTGTGTCAGGGATGAGCTTTCGGTTAGCGAGAAACGGTTTGAAAAGGACAAGGTCCACACAAAAAGAACGGTAGTCTCAGAGACTTCTTCGATTTTCGATCCTCTTGGTCTTGTGGGTCCAATGGTTGTGCCAGCTAAAGCGTTCGCAAACAAACTGTGGGTTGAGAGTAAGTCTTGGGACGAGCATCTGACTGAGGATCAGAAACATGAGTGGAATGACATTCGGGTGTCATTACAAAGAGCGGATGAGATGAAATTTCCAAGATGGTTGAATCTTGAATCAGATAATCAGTTGGAAATCATTGTGTTTTGTGATGCATGCCCAACTACGGCAATCGGGTGTGTAGCATATGGTAAGCAAGGCAACCGGGTCACATTGCTGGGTTCTAAGAACAAGGTGGTATCGCAGAAAAACAACAATCTGACGGTACCAAAATTAGAATTGCAGGCCATGGTGATGGGAGCCCAATACGCAGATTACTTGGTCAACACATACAGGGACACTTACGCAGGAGTAAACGTAACTCTCCTCACTGATTCGGAGATAGCCTTGTATTGGGTGAAATCTGACAAAAAGTTGCAGCAATTTGTCAAAAATCGGGTTGACCTGATCAGAAAGCTCACAAAGGTCGAGCAATGGTTTCACGTCAGAACGGCTGACAACATTGCTGACATAATATCACGGGGTACAACACTCCAGGGACTGGGGAGCTCTGTTTGGTTACAGGGACCCAAGTGGTTAAAAGACGACAGCATCACTTGGCCAATCAATCCCCTAAATGATCACAAAATTGAGACAGTGTTGGTAGGGAGTGTAGAGGTGGAAAATGAATTTCTTCCAAAAAACACTAGGGTAGGCCTAACACAAATCATGGATGTCCAACGCTACAGCTCCTACACCAAACTGTTAAAAGTGACCTCATTGGTCACCCGAGCTTTCAAACGTGGAATTCAGGCCAAGAGCAAAATTTCAGCGGACGACATGCACGCCGCGGAACAACTATGGATTCGTAGCACTCAACAAGAGGGGTACAGCGATGTTCTGACTTATCTACGGGCAGAGAAAGCAAAGAAGCAAAAGCTTCCCAAGCGACCACCATTGGTCAATCAACTAGGCCTATTTCTCGCAGACGATGGCATGATTCACTGCGGGGGGAGGGTGCGTAACGCAAATGTCGAATTGGACAGGAAGTTTCCGATTCTACTTTCAAAAACTAGCTTTTTGTCAACGCTGATCATCCGGGATGCGCACCAACGTATAGTGCATTATGGTACTGGGGCAACAATGTGTGAACTCCGGAAAAAATTCTGGATCACATCCATGCGTTCTACAGTTCGTCAAGTTGTCAAACGTTGCGTAATCTGTAAGGTTGTAGCTGGAAGACCTTACTTGACACCACTGGCACCAGAGTTACCTGAGTTTCGGTTAAATGAACTAACCGCATTTAGAGCATCAGCAGTAGACTTTACAGGTCATATTTACGTTCGCAATAGGCCCACAAACAAGGTACAGAAGGTCTATGTAGCATTATTCTGTTGTCTGACAACTAGAGCGGTTCACTTAGAAGTAGTCCCAGATATGACGGTTGAGTCATACTTGCGTGCCTTCAGACGATTCACATCAAACTGTTCGACACCTAAACTTGTCTACTCGGATAACGCCAAAACCTTTAAGGGCGCAGAAACAGAAATCAAACGGTTGTTAGCTAACGTGAGTGGTGAAAGAGTTCAGAATCACCTTACTAGAAACGGCATCTCTTTCAAATATATACCGGTGCAGGCTAGTTGGTTTGGAGGTGTGTATGAGCGCCTTATCGGGGTAGTAAAAAGCGCCATCAAGAAGACGCTTGGTAAGGCTCTGGTTGACAGTGATGAATTAAACACCATGGTTAAAGAAATACAACAAGTTGTAAACAACAGACCGCTAACATATATGTCGTCGGAGCCAACTGAATTAGGTTTACACGCGATCACTCCGAATCACCTAATTTTCGGTAGAGATATGGATCTCTTACCCCACCAAGAGGTAGAAAACGCAGAGTTCGATCCAACATATGGCGGGAAAACCGCACTGGAAAAAATGGCACACCACAGATGCGTATTGATCAATCATTTTCGGAAACGTTTTTATGACGAGTACGTGGCCGTGTTACGGGAACGTCACATGTACGAAGTAAGTAAACAGAACGCCACAGCAGACACAATACGCTGTGGGGACGTGGTCTTGGTTCATGATAAGGATGAACGTCGGATTAACTGGAAATTAGGAAAGATCGAAAGTCTGAATACCGGCAAAGATGGGTTGACGCGTTCCGCAACTGTGCGCACAACATCGGGTAGATCAAACCGTGCGATTGGAAAATTATATCCCCTGGAATTGCATGTTGGTCCAGAGGAAGTGCCGCCAAAGGCGGGAAATCACGTAAACGAAGGTACGCGACCGCAGCGCGCAGCTGCGAAACTCGCACGTGAACGGATACAGAGACAATCTCAAGACTAAGAGAATTCTCTCAAAAACTTTGTGTGAACTATATGCATGATAAAAGACACTTGTTATTGACATTTAGTTTAGTTTTCAGTAAAGGTTGATCGGAAATCATTCATATCGGAACTTAGTTGAGTTTAGTTTGAAGTCATCACATTACCTTTAAGTGTATACTCATTCGTTGTTGATGTTTAGACACACGACTAGTAATTTCTCGGAATACCCAAGATTCGGATAATTGTCAATCGTGACATTGTTTACAGTAAGATGGTTATAATTATATCGAGTTCACGTTCTTTGTCGTGTAAACAATATTCTTTCTGATGGCTGATTACATTACAAGTTTAACTTCAAGGATGTCAAGTTGACATCATCTGTTGATGGATTTGTCTACTTTTAAAGATACAAGTTTCTAGAGTTTTAATTAGTATGCATGTTTTTTAGGTTTCACTTGCATTTACTGTTTCTTGGCCGCGGGGAATGTCGGGAATTGTCATCCCGAATATACTAAAGTACATCAAGTGTCAATTCAGCCCACGCTAGGTCCTGGCGACTGGTACAGAAGACATCCGTTTCTGGTACATTTCACCAATCTAGGGATGGTCACTCGGGTTCTGTTTATCTTAAAGGCCTTCCCACACCAAGAAACAGGAAGTGACTCATGCTTTCTTCAGAAGCCAAGGTTTGGCAAGATTAGTATTATAGCAAATAAAGTTAGTTCTCTGATGGTAACCAAAGAGTTTGCCTCGTTCTATAGCATCATATCCCCAAACTTCCACACTGATAGACCTACAGGCAGGAATTCTCAGACTGGGGTATCACTTCCTCTGTTAAAACTTGCATGAAAAGATCACAGGGTGACACAATGATTTGGGGAACATTATCTCCAGTTTTCTTGATTGCATCGCATGCCGTGGCTCACGGAAAGGGAGTCGACATCACTCTGCAAAATGTATCAAACATCTCGAACATACGTGTCCATGTATATGCTTTTGGTGTGTTCTGTGTATGTTTCCAATCGAAAAAATTACTGGACTAACCATGATTCTGTTCAATTCAAAACATAAACTTCGATTAAAAACTCCGGATGCGGTTTCTTCCTTTTAACCTAGCCATTATGACCCAGCCGGAATCTTTCCCAACAAGCCTTTATTTTCTTTTTGCGAATCAAAGGTCACAAAAGCGACAGCTGACTCTTCATTTCACCGAATCAGTTGATCGATATTTCTCTTCGAGGACAAATTATCTTACAGCTACACGAAAAGACGACACTCAAAATAGCACAAATCATCATGCCATTGCCGATTAAATTTGTCCAAATATTTTCATAGTTTCCCGCACAGTGCATGCGCCCACCGTGTCAACACCGCAGTTGGACAAATCTTGAAAACATGAAACGGGCTAATAAGACAATGTGAGCTATAATCAGTCGCATATGTTGACCAAAATAAGTCATATCTTCCAGATCAACGGGAGATTTGGTCACGAATTCCTGAACAAACTAAGAGGTTTTGTCAAACACCTGCCCCCGCTGTTAAAACAAGCCCTGCAGATCAAAATCAAGATGGCGACGGCCTAATTAAGCCTCGAAGTGGTGTTCTCCCGGATGTCCCATGATGCTTTCCACTGCGGAAGTAAGCATTGGTGACCCTGGGGTCAAGATGACACGAGTATGCGTCAACCACACCACCAGGTATTAAGAACACACGATGGAACGTACATTGTACTGAACAAATATACCACTAGGGGACGATGCAGCTTCTTTTACTTTCCAGGTTTTGGTTGTTCCCGTGGAAAAGAACTCAACTGATGTTGATCTTGTTAACTTTATGCAAAACAAACCGAGGAATAACAATAGATAGGATGGAAAACGCTGCTCCTAGCAGGTGGTTATCACAAGAAAATGCCAATTAAGAACAGGTTCCAGTTGTCAGCTGTAGGGGTGATTCTGATGTGGATACAGTTTAATCCCGTTGTAGCAGTTGATGCTGTGACATGTGGTGCCCCTGGCAATATACACCGCCATTCAACATATGTATTTGCCTCAGGATATGCCTCCTCCAATCACTGCCGTCTATCTATTCACTTTCATAATTAATTGCACCATGTACAAGATCAATGAGACAATCTACTTCTTCTTCTTCTGTTTTTAAGATGAATACTTTGAAACTGTAGTAGAAGTATATATATGATGCCATGAGGGAAATTAAAAGCAACAGCACAGTCATTTAGATAATGGTAAAACAAAATATCATCCTTTATTCATGCGATGCCACATTGGCCCAAAACAACTTCAAATATCCAAGACCCGCTCGGAAGGCCAACATGTGATCCAAAACAATCTAAACCATGAATACTTACCCCAACTTGTATTGTATCCAAACTCTTAAGGTTTATCATTGAGGCCTCTGGCGGCAGATTCATACCATTACTTAGGAGATATACTGAATATGCACAGAAGGTTGTTCAATGATCAATCTGTGTTTGCTACTATATGTAGGGCTTTTTTTCTTAAGGTATAAAGCTTCGGGCGCTCAATTTACAAAGGGTCAAAATACTGATATGAGAGTGGAAGCTACCTAATTTTTGCTAATAATAATACAGTTTCATTTAATAACACAAATAATAGCAGCATATCAAAGGTTTCGTATTGGGTTACGTTTACCAATCGAAAAATTGTCAATACATCTGCTATGTGCATATTAGCACTACATCTATACGTCTCGGGGCAATTACATTGCTATAAATTGCCATCTCATTTTTGAGCCGAAAAATGCAAGTTGTTTTGTTGATGATATTTGTGATTAATGGCATTGCAACCTTTAAATAAGAAATATAAAAATGACAAAGATCTAATGCCGCCGGAACTACACTTACTGCAGGAGTGGCAGTTAATTGATGTTTGGACATATCTGTTTATATGTATTAAGTGACTCCATTACCATGGAAACAGTAGCCTATTTCAAATATACTGATAAAGTTGTTTTTTATTGAACTTCCGGAGGGAAGAAATATTTGTTTACACATATGTACGGTAACAAGAAAAGTGACAATAGTATCTTAAATCGCCCAATAGATCAATAAAACCTTCAAATATTCAAATATTATGTTCTCAAATATCAAAATAATGCTGTTAATGACCATGTTAAATTGGGAGTATGTTTTTTACATGTGAATATAATACGGTTTTTGTGTCACCCAGTAGAAACGAAATCTATTTGGCTTGACGGCAATGTTATAGCCCACTTCGACAGCCTTAGCAAATGCAAGGCAATCACTTTCCCCTAACTTAAGGGTGGTCCCTCCACACGTATCATCCCCTTCATCACCCACTAAGCAATTTTTACTGTGCATTGACATATACAGTTTATAACCCCATGGGAATCCCTTTAAACGAAACAACATAAATGATTGCAATCTCACTTGGAAATGAATACAAGTATCATAAAACGTTTATAGTTCAAGTAAACTCTTCGAGCATAGTGTTGGCTTTCAGCAGGCAAACAGTTTACCTTTTACTCAGCAAAGGAGTCTCATATTCCCCTAATTTTTTACTTATGTAGTTCGTGAAACGCGCCAAGCTCATTAGTGGAGAAATTTACATCTTTCTTTTGACAAAAATATGTAAACTTCGAGTGGCGAATATTTCAACTTGCCACCCACACCACTTTAAAAATCCTGATTGGGAAAGTGGGGGTTGTTTTGTCATATGACCGTGATATGACGCTACTTCAGCAATGTCGATAACCGAAAACGATTTGTTAGCAACCACAGATCAGAGCTGGGTTTGGGATTTGGTGCACTTTTTACCAGGTTCTGATGGCGTCTCAGTTGCAGTCCCTTCCATACTGGGGGCCTTGTATTCATGGTATCCGACCCAAGAAGTCGTCTTGTGGGGTTACGTTAATGATCTCGAATGCAGCATCGCAAACAAACCTTGTTTAAAATTCCCCTCAAGTGACTGTTGCTTTGGGTCTCTAGTTGCTGAAAACAATATTACAAATGGGTTTCTCTGTCAGGAACCGTTCTGTGTGTTTACTGTAGCTGTCATCTAAATAACAACTGCACTGATGAAAACAGTAGCACAAAAACCTACACCACAGCACGTCTATTAGTAGGTGAAAAAAAGTATTCTCGCTCAAAGTGCTAGCCTAAGTGTAGATGATATACCTACCTGAGGGGATGACGAAGAACAACACCAAGTGTTGTTAGAAACGATATTGGTTTAAACACTGCTGCAAATAACTGGAGGGTCGATCATATAGCAACAATGCATGATCAACACTTACGACACGTACATCTTGGATTATCTTGGAGGGCCGCCTTACAAACGATGCTGCTTGTTCACCAAGATGCTGCAAACCATTGAAGGGTTACGTTGTTGCATCAACCAGGGTAGCGACCGATTTCACCATAGTAAGGATGGTACAACAACCAGAGAAACAACCTATTGAGGCGATGACCTTAGTAACGATGTTGAATCAACCAGTGTAGCAACCAATTGAACCAATGACCTCAGTAAGGATAATACATCAACCAATTGATCCAATGACCTTAATCACGATGCTACATCAGGCAGTAAAGTCAACAATTTAATGAGTATCTTTCGGAATTGTCTCTCATGAAACCGCACAGCAAGCAATTGATCGGTTGAACTTTGTGAGAATATAATGTTACGTCAACCAGTTGGCTGCCAACAATTAGAATGATGACCTTATTATCCATGTTGCACCAACCTTTCTCGCCGCAAATGATTGACTCAACATCATTTAGATGCTGCGAATTCTCTCCCCCCCTCCTTTACTCGTATCTCAGTCATGTCATCGTATCGCAGGGGGCCCATCGCAGGCATGTTACTCTTACTTATCATCGTATGTTTGTCCCTATCATCCCATTATCGGGTCCTATCATCCCGTGTTTGTCATTATCTTGGCGATGCCATCATCTGTTTATGTGGGTAGTTGGTAAAACCTGGACTCAGAATTTGGACTCAATTATCAATTATCGTGTGATGAACTAACATCAACGGGTCACAGGTGGCTCGGCGGCGCCACGTCTAGACGCTGGACGCTGGACGCAAGGGCCCAAAGCGTAGCCCGTAGCGGCAAAAAAGCGAAGCTGGCGAAACATTTATAACGGGTCACCGTCACTTATTATTGGACTTATAGCGCATTTACGGGGTTGCAACTATTTTGCTTTATAGTGTCACCAGGAAAGAAAAGCATGCGACCTAACGCCGATCTATTTGTATAAAGTGATAATTGGAAGGTATATAGTAGGAAATATCAATAAAATAATCATTCCATGTCGTCTTTTGAGGGCATTTTTGATTGTAAAAAATATATGTGTACGTCATCGGAGTCTCTGCAATGATAATTTTATCACAGCAGTCTCGCGCAAGTAGAAGTTCTTTACCTATTAGTTCTTCACTTATTAGTCTCAATGTCTGGCGCAAAGCCAGACGTTTTCCATTAGGATTTCACTACGATGTTTGACAAGAAGGAGCAGTGCGCGAAATATGCTAATGAGCAGACTTCCCTCGCTTGAGTTTCGGAAGAATGTTCCATATCGCGCTAAGCTGACCACTGCTGACCATGATGCCATGACAGGCGTGCATTGGACTGGTACAGGTTGGAACTGAACATTGAATATGCTGGTGGTGACGCTTTCTGATGAGAAGTTGGTCGTGACTGATGCAGTATCCTTGGACTTTTCCACAGCATCGTTCAATCATTGCTCTCTGAGCTGCCTTGATTCTGTACTTACCCAAATACTGAGACTAAATGCCTGTTGACTGTGCTTTAAGAGAGACTGGCGCCATGCCTAGTCTCTCTTAAAGCACAGTCAACAGACACCAACCCCCTCAGACTCAGAAACCACAAACGCCCAACCCTTCCTGCTACCTCAATACTTCTGGGTTTTACATCATTTTACATTGCACTGTCTGCACTCCATCAACCTCGCATCCAGTTCAAGATGAACAGTTAATCTGGTTTGGTAACCTCATCACGTGACCAAAGAATCAACCAACGTTTATAGCGTTGACCTCAATAACGTGCACAGTAACATGAGACGACCATCCCAAAGGCGCCGAAATAACTGAACTTCCTCAATTATCGTGTGATGAACTGACATCAAAGTGTCACAGGTGGCTCGACGGCGCCTCATCGAATTGGAACGGACTGGACTGAAATGTCTGGGACGTCATACTTTCGGGGCAGTTGATGATGTGACGCACTTATCCGAACGCGACTTACTGATGAAAGATATTCACAAGTCTATTTATGAGAATGCCATTCAAAGAATCCGTCTATTTGTTGAGGGACTTGGTGGTGGTGTAGTGCTTTCTTGTGATTATTGGTTCGACTCTATTGGATTTTTTAAAATCCTGTACACGTGGGGTGACCAGTTCAGGGCAACTGCGATGGGAAATGGAGATTTATTCAAGGCTGAATTCTTCGGCTCCACTCTGTGATGAATGCTCCGAGGTCAGCCTCATCACCTATCACGGTAGGTTGAACTTTCCCGCGCGCGGCCCAGCTTTTAATCAATCCCTGCCAGTATTCTGTTGTGGTTTTTTGCATTAAAACTCCCAAAAAGGTTCCAGTCCAGTCCGTTCCGCTCATTCGATAAGGCCCACTGCGGTTCATATTACTGGAGGCGAGATTGATTGAATGCAGGTGGTGCAATCCAATGATGCAAAACCCAGCGTCCAGTGTCCAGAGTCCAAATTCTGAGTCCAGCTTTTACCAACTACCGTTTATGTGGCATGGCTGCCATTTTGATCTTCTCATGCCAATAATGCAACAAATTTCGGACGCGCAGACTGCGAGACGATGGAAACAAAAGAGGAAGATAAATACGAGGCAATGATAACCCACTAATGTCAGCCACTCTTGCTTCCGGTGTGAAAGGAATTTCTGTCTTCAGAAAAAAGCGCCCGTCGGACAAAACGTTATACTGTATGTTAATTCCAAGGTATGTTTTGGGTTTCTATACCCTTCACCAAAACTTGGCATCAAACAAATGGTTAAGTCAGAGTCACCAATTTTACTAAGATAGAAATTAAGGTATTATAGCATCAACAGCATCCTGACTGAGCAGATGTACATAACAGGTTATTATAAACTAGCTATCTCGTCAACTGCCAGGTGGCACTTCCCGTCCAGACGTATTCAATTTCGAACAAACAAACCAACCAAAGTCTCGTTGCAGATGATTTGGTCGTGAGTTATTTTTGCTTTACAGTCATGCAGTTTCAATTTCTCAATTATTGATAGGCCTTTCCACTTCAAAGGTATATTTTTTAATAATATTTACATCAGTAAAAGGTAATGCAATACAAGACAACATTGTTTCGCGTTTTATTTTCTTTGAAACCGAGAAGAACGCGTCCTTGGATTCGATTTTCGGATCAATCGCAATCTATTTCATCCTAAGTTAACTGTACATATAATTAGATGTACAGAAATAGTACAATAATGCATATCCAAGGAAGGATGCACGTCAGATTTGCTATTTTACGATGATATGATTGATTTGCATGAGCAGTTCATTCTGTTTTACGTCTGCTGTAATTGTATCAATGTGACATAAGGTATTCTTCCTTTCTTAAAGGGAGATTATAGTTTCTAGCCAGGTAGATCTGATTACGAAGTCGATAGGGGTCTCTCGTTCCTCTCAGTACATCGAAACTACTAGTAATCACACCTGTATATATCAAACTAGTTCTACCGCTGAACCAATCGTAGCCAAAGCTCCTTACTGCGCACATGAATCACCTGGCGACTACCAATTTAATATCCTACCCCTACCTTCTACTACAGGCTAAATCGATATCAACAGACATAAAAACCGCCATCCAAAATATACACAATAATGCTGTTCGAGTAAATATTGACATTGGAAAACAAGATGCTGAAGAACAACCCACTGCTGAAATACCCTGCTTTATCTTAGAAAGTAACAGATACCTATTGTGTAAGAGCTTTATCAATTTCACGATACATTTTGCATCATTTAGGCTTGTTTATTTTAGCAGTAAGGTACAATGGCAAAATATAATGACGCTATTGGAAAGGATGATAAAACGACATCATCTAATCGCGGTTGCTCAAGCATTGGATTTTTCAATACATTTCTGTTCAATAATGCATGCCATTATTTACACAAATGTGGGAGTTTTTGCTGGATATATAACAAGGGTTTTGTGTATTTCAGCATTTATTTAAAAACATTAGCAAGCCCGCCATGGTTCTTTATCAATCATATCCATTTTAAGATCATATCAAAGACATATTTATGTATTGTGCTGGGATGGTATCGGTTCACGAAGAAACTCGGGTAAATATTGTTGCCATGATTTAAATTTAAATGGTTAAAATTATAGATACGCCAGTAAGCTATTTCTTCTGTACGCAGCAATGCGAGACATCCTGAACTTCAGGGCCTTTTACTCGACACTTATGACCGAGCTTATTGTGCGAGGGGAGAAGCATACGACTGACCCTGGTATTCGATGATGCAATTTCTAGATTTTATGTCCATTTGACTTATGCGTGCGAACAGGTGTGTAGGGGACGGAAAGATGATAAGAACATTATTCGCATGTCACCAATTTGGCAAAAGATGAGACGTTTAGGCTGAAATTTATAGTTGTTTAATAATTTCTAAATTTCATGAGTACAAAAACAAGCCTCGTTATGTTTTATCATGCAGAACATCAACAATTGCGTCGACTGCCGATCTTTTTGCGTACGGACGCTGGTCATGCAGGTGTGAGTCCTGTATCATGTATCATAATAATACGCATACACTGTATGACGTCATAAAAAAGCAACTACTATAGAAACAACATAACACTCCAGGAAAAATATCAAATTTATAGATAGGACAACTACGGTGGCTGGGAAGGACATCACTTGATATATGAGATATAAAAGTCCATCGATCGAGATATTTCCTGAAAAAACATTTTCATATTGTTGAAAAAAAATCATGCGATGTCCTTTTCCAGCCACCGTAGACAACAGACTGTATATGCCGAGGGAAATTAGTATCTATCCGAAGTTTTTTATTTTTCAACTATTACGTACAATAGATATTGCTAATTGAAACAAAGGCACCATCATCACACCTTTGTACGCGTATATTGGCTGGAATTTTTTTGTGACCAGTTAAAAGCTGACACTGTTTATATTTTTTAGGTGCAGCATCCACCTTTGTTGTTTGGGCTAATTTTAACATCAGAGAATTTATATATAAACAAACTTAGATGTTTTGCGGTTGATCAATATGGCAAACGTCATCAATCAATCGGGTAATGGTCCTATTACACGCTGCCATGGGCATAAAGCGATAACCGTTCAAACCAAATAGAAATCGGCACATATTTATAGATCAAGAGAATTTGATTTTTATGTTGAGTGTCCAAAAATAAACCAAGGACACGTATACTGATGCTACAAGATCGTCAGAGTGACGTCATCAAGTGTATCGTGACGTCACCAAGACATTAATTTACATTTATGGTGACGTATAGTATACCCTTCCTCACTCAAATATACATTTCTATTTTCCCTCTTATTACACGGTTTCAAACACTTTGAGCATTGATGTAGTTTTTATCAGGTCATAGTGGTCACTATTCTAACTAGTAGCGTCATGACAAAATAACATAGTCTTGTGAAGTCTGACGGAAATGACAAAATCTGACGCACCTTACAAACAAGACGTTACGCTCTCGATGCTTAGAAGATATGATTGTCATGATGATATTCTTACGTTATCACAGTTATCGTTCTTTCCTCCCTGAAATAAATTCATAGGATACACCGTGCCAATCCTCAATATAATATGCGGCAAGTAGTTGGTCGTGCTAAAGTAGGCCTACCCAAATGATGGCTATTGCCATCATTTAAACTACATGTTCTTTGCCGATGCCCGCTGATGTTGTTTGGTAGCTGGTACCCTTTAAGAATATCAATCAGTCAGTGTCCCTTTAAATGATTGCCATTGCGACATTGGTAGGGTTGGTGTTCGATAGAAGCCAAACGCTAATTGGGGCTCAACTGCATTTCATCAAATGACATTTATCGTATTTGTTTACAAATTCGATACATCGAAGTATAATTGGAAAAAGCGCCCTTAAATTAGATTGTATTGTGCTTTAAAGATCCTGAGGGGTAAGGGATTGATTTTTATAACCAAATGGTAATTTCTAGATTCTCTTGATTAAAATCACGGGGACAATTTGGGCGGTTCCTGTATCGAGGGAGGGAATCGTTGCAACAAACAATAGTCATTAAAATGTCGAAGTCCTTCAGGGTCTTCTAGCCCCTTTAACCATTTTCATGTCGTGTCCGTTTGATAAGGTGAACCAGCCTATGTTAGCGCTTACTAACAGAACCATGGCCATGGTGGACAAGCAACATCTCTATTCTGAAATATGCGATCAAAATAAATGTTTGAACAGTTCTGTGTTGAATTGAGCAAACTAACTTAAAAGGTTTCTTGTGATGACGATGCCGATTTCAACATTTGATAATTGCTCTTCTGTTGAAAAGTTGGTGCGTACACGGATTCTGTCCTGCAGGTTTCTCATGAAGACCTGTCAGGAATGATCACAGCTATCTCACATTATCACTTGTGTTCCAGCAACTTTGTTCCAGTATCAGCGAATTGCACTTGATGCTCCAAATCAGCTGATAGATCGCGGCCGCCTATTGATACGGGAGGAAGTGTAAACCAGGATAGGCTGATGACGTCCAAGACTTTATCAAATATCGGTATGTATCAACATAACCGAATAATTGTCCATTTCTCCTATCTTACGATATCTGAGGTATTTTGTTTATAATGGGCTGCATGTCACTCCGAAAAGGAGCAAAGTCTATTATGCCTGCTAACTGGAGGATGCATCATCGTATCTCGTGTTTTACGTATAGATCTCTATAGTTACGGTTCCGTTCTGCATTTCCAAAAAAGGTCAAACACTATTCAAACGCCGGTTTGATAACAATTGTTATGTTACAAAATCTGATTAATTTTTGTAAAGTTTGACGTACAAAATTTGATCGTATATGCATGTATCGAACATGCAAATAGTGAAAGTAAGAACAATAATTCCTCAGCAATCTCTCTAAAATTGACAAAGCACCACATAAAAAAACCACCGAGATTCGGGACTCCACGAATCATTGTCCAAATCTTTATTTAGTGCACATCTTCGTCATGAACAAAAAGGGCCGGGATTATGCAAGGAACGGCCAAAAAGGTGTAATGCGCCAACCAGACTGCCAGATCAAAAAACGTCCATGGCCTTGACCACAGACTAGACTAGACACAAAGAGGAAGATCTTGTCAAAAATTACCCCGAACGTAGTTGAGGATGTACGGTGGCTGGGAAAGGACATAATGCAATTTTATTTTTTCAAATTAATCTCGGAATTCCGACTTTTTAACTCATAATGCAATTTTATTTTTTCGAAATAAAAGTAGGGATTCCGAGATAAAAAGTCGAGATTATTTTGAAAAAATAAAATTGCATTATGGGATAAAAAGTCGGATTTACGAGATAAAAAGTCGGAATTCCGAGATTATTTAGAAAAAACAAAATTGCATGATGTCCTTTCCCAGCCACCGTAAGGATGCCATGATGGTACTTAAATCACTTCCGAGAGCAGGCCCGCCACAAAGACGGACCTTGGAAGCGAACTTCACTGAAAGATCACAAGGAGGCGCCAGCAGTTAGGGTGTCCTTTCCAAAACGGACTGGTTGTCTTCATCGGCACTCGTCTTGGCACTTATCCGGATTACCGTTCATATCATACAAATCCATCCGATCAGCATGCAATCTGCAGACTACCAAATCAAGTATTATGCAAAAAAAACATAAGATCGCGATCGTACTCATACGTATTGGAACGAACGAAGTTACTGGAAACGTTTTTTTCTCCAACTGGTTTCTTGATAGAAACGAGAAGAAGATTGGTATTTTTTATTATTCACTTCGGAGATACAATCGAACAAAAAATCGTAAAACAAGTCAATTATCTTGTTTTCCGTTATCACTTACAGCTACTAGAATGTTTTTCAAGATCCAATTCTGTTTTGATGTCAATTTGAATTTGAATTTATGACTCAATAATAACACACAGTGTCACCACGGATGTGTACGTGGTGTCACACACAGCATGAAAACGAATAAAAATTGAAAAAATTAGAAAACTAAAAACAATGGAATTTTATTTCATGAGATTCGACTGTATAATTTCTAATCACAAAAAAGTGTTTTGATGAATATATATATTGATTTAATGAATATTGACATGAGAAACCTTAGAGGAATGAAACTTCAAATGTAAGTTGTTTTTTAAAAAAAATCACGCTGCACTCCCGTGAAGTTGTCTGCGATATTCAATATTTAACAAAATGTTAACCCAGAGTGCATTTCATTGAAATAGCATTAATGTTTAGAGGGGATGCAATGGGAATGAATATATTCAACAAAAGATATAGACGTTTTTTCTTACGTGTTGATTTTCGTGATTTCATAAAGTTGATTTGTTTGGTATCATTCTTAGAATGTTTCGATAAAGCCCTGGATTTTCTGTTTGAGTTTTAAACTCCGCAAAATGTCAACTCTATTAACCTTCATATTTATGTATAAATTATTTTCGTAGCTGAAATGATATTTTTATCTGTAGAGATCGTAGGAGTGGGTTCGAAAACGTAGCTGTCAATCTTGGTACAGGTTTTGGGAAAAATATGATCATCTGGTTAATTTCTGAATTGTGTGAAATAACTGAAACCATTGGAGAAAGAAAATGGCGCAATTTCCGTCAGCTTTTTCTCTGTGATATCGGCTCAGGATCAATATGCATAACGTAAGCACCCCTTCTATGTCTTACTTAATGCAGGAATGCCTACACATTGTTCGTCTCAAAGAATACAATACGCAACGACAAAAACAACTTTTTCCAACAATTCGCACTAATTCGATATAAATTTGCCATTTTTTCTTGGTTTCGAATTATCACGTGACGGATATTGATATTTCGCGTATGACTATCATATGTGACCCAACACCACAAAATGAGTCACTTGGAGCAAATTGGCAAAAATGAATTACAAATACCAACAGAAAGCAGAGAATCTAAGCTTCAAAATGATATCAAAAGTTTTATTATAGCTCAAATATTTACAGAGTTATGACAAATCATATTCGGGATTGCACACTGTCTAAGCCGCTTTTATTTTGAGGAAGAAAAGGAGAAAAATGGACCTGAAGGTGAGGCATCAATACTAGTAAAAAGTCCATAGCAACCATCACAATGAGTCCATAAAACTTGTTTAATTCTTTTCATAACTAGTATATGCAACAGTTTATGCAAGAAAAATGTGCTATTTTCAATTTTCAAATCTGAAATCAACAGCAAAACTAGTCATCAAAGAGTGCACACTGGCGGCCAACATTAAAAAAAAAAAAAAAAATGAAAATAAATTCTTGAAATTTTTTTTTCTTCCATTTCTCATGAACTACACATTCCATTGAAAACACAAATTTATCATCAAATAATATACATTATTTCTTTCGTCCCTTCTTCTGAGGTGGAGCTCTATATTCCTCACCATCTGAACTGTCATCTGCTGCTGCTACAGCTACCGGCTTGGGACAAACAATGTCTTTCGAGTCCTCACTCATGCAGTAATCCCGTATCTTGTCGAAAAGATACTTCTGGCGTGCAAAGTCTAATCCAGGTGGTTTCAAACGAGTTGGGAGTTCACGTGGTGGAAGGTGATTAACGTTCTTGAGCAGTTGGACGGCTTTTTCCACTGTGTCTGAGGACAGTTCCTTCGTGAAAACAACACCAGGATGTCTACTATCAAACCTGAAAAATAATGGTAAAGCAAACTTTAATAAAACCACCAAATATTCTTAAAGTATTCATCTCAAATAAAGTTTTGGTCTCATCAGGTGCATACAAATGATAGTAGACTTTTTCATTTGTTTTTGTTTGGTGAAATTTTAAGATGACTTGCCTCACGACATGCAACGATTTGATTCCATCCAGCGGCTTGAAGAAAGGCTTCAGGAATTCCTGCCAATCGTACATGTTGACATAAGACTCTCCTTGTTCATTTCCCACCAGCTGAGGTCGGTTTGCATTTGCGCTTGTAGTGACTGCATCAGCGATGTCATTCAGAGTGTTCATCTCGCATCTCCGAAACCGTTGCTTGAAAAGCCCAAAACACCAATCTGGTGCAAACTTCGTATGGCCGGCGATCAAGAAGTTCATAGTGATAGAGTCATGATATCCATTCATGACTCGCCATAGCAGGTACCACACAACAAACTTATTTTTGTTCTGTCCAGAGCAATTATCACAATGTAAGTCCGCATGTTTTTCACCTAAGCCGTAATTTCCAAGGAAATGGTGAACATAAGATATCACTGCATTCGAACCTTTTGATGACGCCATACCCTCATCAATCAAGTAGTTGATCTGCTGTGGGAGTGCTTCACAGCAGACCCCGAAAATGGCACACTTCCTCGGTGTAAGAAAATAGATTGGCCCTGGTTGGTAAGGACTGTATGGGTAGTGGACTTGCTGGGCAAAGTCAAAACTGTAATGCATAGAAATATCCTTGGAGCAAGGTTCACTCGCAGATAGGGTCACTATACCAAGCTCAGCTACTGTTTTCTTGGCCTCGTTGGTCATGGCCCGCAAAACATCTCGTTCCTGTTCAACGATCCTGAGGTGCTCCTCCTGCTTCCGTAACTTTGCATCCTTCACACAGTTGGGGAGATTTGCACTACGATATATCTTGTAGTTGTTCAGTTGGCAATCCCCACACAAGTCCGTCATCGGTTTGGTCTTCACAATGTGAGGTGCAACACTCTTCCATACTGACTTGAAGGCACTCAGTTTGGCAGTTCGATGACCTGTAAGTAATAGATGAAAGTTGACTGTTATTTTTCGTGAAATAGAGATTATTTTTTTCTTCTGAAACTGATGAAATTAGTTTCTAATTCATGTAAAAAACCTGAAATTTAATCTATAATCAGGTTAAAAGTGTCTATCAGAAATAAATCTGAGCTTTACAACATACCTAGATCAGTTACAGCCTTGCAGTATTTTCTCCATATCGATACCTTCGTTTCACAAGAGGGTAGAAGCTTGAGATCTGCTCTCTTGAAACCTGGTACGCGGCCTGGGAGGACGAGGGCATACTGTTCAGCAAAGTTGATCAGGAATGTGTTGATTCGCTGAGTATCTTCATACGTGAGGGCACGACGATTGAATTTACGACCACCTGCTTTCTTCTCCCTATGGCACATCCCCTTTGTCTTATAACTTGCAATGCAAGCTGTTAGCTTGTTCTGGCTGATGCTGGAAAAGAAATGAAAGCCATATCAAATCTGATTTCTTATTGCCATCTTCTTCACTAAAGGTAGGTTTCAAGATGCTAATCCACTTCTCTGTACTATAAGACAGATATTAAGATAGCTGGGAAGTTGTATTTAACATTATTTTACAATCAATATCCTGACCCTGATCAGTCATGTTATCATACTCACTTGTGCATGAACTTGAAGGCTGAACGGCAGACAGACTTTCCTTCAATAACATACTGGTTGTTCGGTTGCAGTCGATCCTTATCAACAGGACCATGTTTGTGGTTGACTCTTTTCTCCGAGTTGTTAAAGTTCACCCTCAGGGTTGCCATCAATACCAGATCTTTTTCAGCCGACGTAAACTCCATCATGTTGCGACGGAGTGCAACTATCCAGCGATCGTCAAACTGTTTGATGCACTGTCCTTCTTTGAACTTCTTGCACCCACAACTAAATTTCATAACAGCCTCAAGATCTGCATCTGTATCACTGAAGGCGGCACCCTCTCGTAAGCCCACAGCATCCTGCATGTCCTCTAGAAGGGGTCCATCATCATCATCATCAGAATCTGAACCAGCAGGTGCACCACCATCATCATGAACATTGTCTGCATGCACCAACACGTTGTTTGCTGCATCTTCAACCATTTCCAACAGCTCAGGGTCTAACTCTCCAACATTAAATGTTTCAGTCAAGTTGTTAGCAACCAATTCATCATCACCAACGCTGTTTTCATTTGTACCTTCAAGCATTTCAGAGTCTGAATCACTATCAGTATCAGCTTTGTCGGACTCCGAATCAGACTCCTCAAGAAAATAATCATTTATCGTCGCTAAAACAAAGTCAGGGGCCGAAATGTTCAGCATGTTATAATCCCGAATATCATTCAAAGCCGTAGCAACCTTCTTTTTCTTACTTAGAGCCATTTTGATGGGTAAAAATCGATATGTATTGCAGAAATAGTCACTCAGTTTCTCTAAGCCATGGGCGCCGCCATTGAAGAACCTCGTTTTGAATCGGGATTGGGCCAATCAGCGTGCATGTTACGAAATGCCTTCGGCTTGGGTGCTTTGTTGATACTTTGGATAACTTGTATCCAAGGCTCTTATTGGTAGATAGCCGTGAATATTTGAATTTATTATTCCATATTTGGAAAATCAAAGCCAAGATCTGCATTTTGATATACGACACGTGATGATAGCGTGGTTGTAAACATTTGTAAAGTTACGCTAAAAAGTTGCAATTTTCATTGTTTTCTGCACTAATTAACCAATTTGGAACTGTGTACTCTTCATCAAATGCAGGATTTAAGTACTTTAGTGGATGCAAACTAAACTTTTGCTGTGTTGATGTGTAATAATGGTCATTGAATGTATAATTTATTCATTAAAAAAAATCTGAAAAATTTATTAATATTTTGATACATGATGCCTTTGACGGCCCGTAGCGCAAAATCAATAGGTGCGCAAAGCGACTCATTTCGTGGTGTTGGGTCACATATGAGTTCGTCATTATTAATGTCATGTCAAATTAAAGGACCAACCCTTCGAGTAATTAAGTCAAGAACAAATTCAAGTGGCCCGCATTTCGTCAAACAATACACCAGTACTTTCCCAAAATATGCAAAAGCGGGCTATCAGAGCGCTATCAAACATGCCTGCTCTAACCCGATCTTAATGTTACAATAGCTTAACGCCAGGCGATCGATGATTGACAGAAAAATGATCGCCCGCTTAACAACAGGAGGCGGAGTGGGAGCGCGCTCATTGGCTGCTCGTAGCTTGTATGGAATTATAGTATACTATAAAGACATCACTGCAACGTTGAGGTTCAGTTGTTGAAGTCGAGTCACCGTGAAAGATACAGCTGTTTCGTCAGACACGTTTTCAACATGATAGAAAGCCACCAGCCAGTGATACCGGTATCGGAGCGGAGTATACCTCACCCGCTGTATATGCCCGATCCCGCGTTACGTTTGGAAGCGACGGAGTCCACACGGCAGAAACGGAGTTTTATGATAAGCAGCGTCCTAGGGGAGGAGTTGGAGGAAAATCGGCGTGAAGGGTACAGACCGGTATCCCCAGAGTCCCAGGATGCTGCGTCCGACTTGGAGCTTGATGCAGACGTCAGTGTGGATGTTGAAACTGTTGATGGCTTAACAGACGACAAGTTATCTGACGTGGATGACGATAAGGAGAATGCTTTGAGTGATATGAGCAAAGACAATGATAGTGAGAAGGAAGGTGATGAGCAGGATTTGAAGGACAAGGAAAAGGATACTAAGTCTAATAGCAGAGGAGAGAAACCTCCATTCAGTTATAACGCGCTTATAATGATGGCTATACGATCCAGTCCGGAAAAACGGCTCACACTGAACGGTATCTACGAATTTATCATGCAGAACTTTCCATATTATCGTGAGAACAAGCAAGGATGGCAAAATTCAATCCGTCACAATCTCAGTCTGAATAAGTGCTTTGTGAAAGTGCCGCGCCATTATGACGACCCTGGGAAGGGTAACTACTGGATGTTGGACCCTTCAAGTGACGACGTGTTTATCGGAGGAACCACGGGGAAACTTCGGCGACGTTCCACTGCAGCTAGTAGAAGTCGATTAGCTGCATTTAAAAGGACTGGCATTCCACCAAGGTTGACCCCTGGGTGCTTTCCCCTAGGGGTGGACAAACCTCCGTCTCTATGGCACATGTCCCCTATGATTCCTCTTGCGCATCACGCTGCCACCGCTTTACGTTACGGATACAATCCCTACACCGGACTCATTGCACCCAGCCCCACCATGGCAAGGCCAATGCCAACAACAACAAACTTTTCCGTCGATCGTTTGCTCGGCACGGACAGTACACCCACAAGTTCACCTCTTGGTTCGTTACGGCCCGGACTATCACTGCCTACCAGTTCATCTCAAATGTCACAACCAGCGTTTTACTTGCCTCATCTAGCTGCCGCACATCCAGCTTACGCAGATATGTACTCTACGTTGCGGACTATGTCTCTTGCAGCTCATGGACTACCGGGTTTACCCGTCTCAGCGAGTGCAAGCCCTACCAATGGACTCAACCTGACATCCGTCGCAGACAGCCAAACAGTTCACAACCCCGTCCCAGTCATGGCGAGGACAAGCTGAGGACTGCATGTGCAATAGTTAAAGGAAAAGGACCATGTGCTTAATATAGGTCTGTACAAAGTGCATATTTTGTATTTATGAGATGTATATAGTGTATCAATGTATATGTGACAAAATATACATTGTATGATAGGCAAAGCCTAAATATGTAAATATCTAGCCAGCCTCTTTTAAGACAAGCCGGACTCGCAAGCATACCCCGTGTAAGTACTTTATTTTGACTTCAACATTTTGAGAAGCGATCAAGAACGTGATTGACATTATGAATCTATCAACTTTTGCCTGACACAGTTTGGCATTTTAAATGGGCTAGCAACATTTAAAATTAACTGATTTTGAAATGTCCATGGATTACATGGGGTTAATTGCACACAGTTATCTTATTCAATTATCTAATTAATCCGGTCGTTTTTGAGCTATCGGCTGCAAGTGTTATTTTCACTTTATCTTGCTCCTTTACGACAACTCTTGCGCTATTTTACGACAATTAGTGACAGTTTGACGTCTCATATTTGCAATAACATGACAACACTGACACATTTTACATGCTATGATTTTCCACTAAAGGGTCCTATTTCCCGGGATTATCGGTACTTTTCACCGAAATTGTGATATCGCATACTAGTATATGATTGAAAAACCTCAGCTGAATAGTGCAAAATAACAATTTTTAATCAGTTCACACTAGTGATTAGTGACTAGTGGTACTAGATTCTATGATGGCCAATTTTAGTATCTTGTTTTTCTCTCAAAAACGACACAGGCACATTTGGCGTCCATTGGTAAAACTCTGATATGCTAACTTGCAAGTTATTTAACCTGTGATTGTCGTATATATTAGTAACTATGCTCTTGGCCTCATTATATTACAAATGAAAAAAACTGCTTGAACCACCCATTACCCCTTTACTGGGATTTAACCTCCGAAAGTTTGATATTGTATGTAACTCTGTTCAAGGGACTGATACCCTGTTTACCATGGTCATATGCATGTACATGTAGACCTGATTTCTCATCTTCGTGCAAATGGCAAAATCTGACGGCGTTTGACGATGGTTTTATACCGAATGTGGCACTCTCTTTGAAGTAACGGTTTTCGAGCTTCTTAAAAATCTTTAAAGGTTTTGCGGCCAACACAAATATGCACTATTTATAGATTTTTCAGCGATACGAAAAAGCACAAAATTTTGGGAGATTATGAAAAACCTTCAAGACTCGGTAAGAATACCGGTAATGGTTTTAAAACACAAATAACCTTGTATGGTCATAAAAAGTTAATTTGCCATATCTGATAGACACGCTCACATCACATGGATACTTTATTTTCTCTTCGTAGTATTCATGATCACACATCGCAAGCGCTACGCTGCGTCCCTCCCAGGAATGATGTTGTTATTACAACGCAACTAGTATAAGACTTTTACAAGCAATGATTTCCACTCCGCCGAAAGTATTATTTTACAAATCTGTACACTTCATTCAGGGTCTGTCAGATTTCACCGGTAAAGCCCCATCAATGCTCAACTTAAATAGAGAGGTTCAGGTTTCTAAAATTAGACGTAAGCGTCAACGCCGAGATATAGATTATCTCTTGTTACATACGGCGTGCATTTCTGTAAAGATGCGTTTACGTACAAGTTTGAAATCTCAACGTCTCTACTGATCCGACGGTGGCGTCCTTGTCGGTAAACAGACACTTCACCGAAGAATGATACTGATACAATAGATGTTACGCATGGCAACAGAATTCTAGACCTTAAAAACTTTTCCGGTACGATTTTTGTCTGAATATATGGAGCAGTACCGTATTTTGTGCAATGAATTTCTCACCACTGGCTAAATGCGTGATTCCTATAATGAAGAGCAGACGTACATGTTACGTTATTACCCTCGCACAGAAGTTGTACACCGGTGTATGGATTTTTTAAGCAAACTTGTGACTATAAATATAATTTAAGCTATCAATCATATCGTTTGTATAAGTTTTTAAATCAGACCCTTGCATCTTTTCCGAATTTGGGTATGATTTCTGCTTGAGAATAACCAACTATTTCTTAGTATTTAAAGTGCAAAATCTAAGCACCGTCAGCACCAATCATTTTTTAAATCCGCCATTTATTTTAGCTAAAGGTATACCTTCTAGCTGAAAAGAAACTTGCAGTAGGGGACATTGAGATTATGTTACGTGAGGTCAATGTAAACACATACGAGCGCTTTCTGAACTTATCTGTTGTCGTGAGCTGCTACCACTCTGTCTGGACCAACAATTCCCAAAGAATACTAGAATTCGAAATCAAGTATTCCAGATGCTCTTCATGATCAACTCAAATTTTCATTTTGAAATTAGTTTGGTTTTGTTGGCCAGTTGACACTAATGGTTTGGTTTTTGATCGCTTTCTTTGGTCACATACTCCGGTAAGACAGTAATTTCGTTTGTAAATCCGGGATTTAAACAACATTGCATCTAATTCCACGAGTCTTCAGTATGATGTACAAATAATCGCAAGTTTCAAACCCATGACGTTAAGTGCACGGATAGTCTACTTCTAAATTGCGACTGAAATCGGAAGAATAATCTCTGTTTCGATATTTGTAAAAGAAAGTTGGTCTTCGCTTTGCTTTCCGTGAATCTATATTCTAATTGTGATCGATATTAATCGCCTGGCTGAAATGACGTTGCACGCGATGAACTTTGTTTTAATTTGTACAAACATTGCATCCAGAGTTGCACGTTTATGAAATTTTTCTAAAGCACTTTCGATACCGGTATGACGCAGACATGCTGGTCAGTTTAGTGGAGTGACTCCAAGTATCGTAACCTAAGTGTCATTTTATAAACTTTTAAGGGCAAACATAGCCAGTTATGCGACGAGTGATCATAACATATAATGTATATTAAATGTAATGTGCACAACATTGTTTCCATCATCGAATAATTCGCCGGGCAGTTTTATATTTGTCATCAGCAACAGTTATATAGAAATGTATGAAATTACGGTACACAACTGTAATTGGCCACTATTTGGTATCGAGAAATATATTTTGAAATCATTGCAAACCGCCACGTTGTTATATTATGACTACACTTGAACCAAAAAATGGACAGCTGGTTATTTATATAGAACCTGAGTTTCATTTCCCCTGCAACAAAAACAGTTGTTTCTCAACTAACCTCTTAAATCAGGACACCTCCATGTTAAGGACAGCACTTGTCAGTCCACAGGATGTTTTTAGTATGTCGGTTCCACTGTATCACAACAGTGAAGTCCTCCCAACCGCCTGCACCACAAACGGCACCAAAAAGAACCAACCTGTGGATTATTCTGGTAATAGAATCAGGTAGTGTCCGTTATATCTCATAGTATGCCAACCGATGAAATGTCAAAATTCCCAATGCTTTGATGTCAACATTTTCTGATTGCATATCACTTTGTAAAAATGGAGTTCTCTGAAAAAAAATCCAATCTGCCCTTGGTACTTAGTGGGTTAAATCGGCTAAATCAATTTTGTTAATTGAGTAAATTTTCTATTCAACACCCTGTGTTTCAATCTATAATTAGCATTTAGTGGGTTAAAGCGACAATATCAATTCTGTTTATTGAGTTCCTTTTTAATTGCCTCCCCTTTTGAAATATTGGAACACCGTTTGTAGCGACTAACCGCCACAGCCGCTAAACTTTCAATTATCAGGAGATCTATCAAAGAAACTTTGCGCTCCCGTCTCGATATACATGTTTTCTGCAGCTCATATTATGCAGTTCTTCCAACCGCCGAAATTCCTTATAATTTTATAACTTTGCTATTCATTTATTTAAAATTCCATTAAGTTACGGAGACAATAAAATATGGAAGCCGTGAATTTAAATCAATATCAGTTAAGTTCTTTTAGCGAGTTTTCATTGTGTTCTGATGTTTGCATTCCTTTACACAACACACCAATCAATACGTTATGCCGAAAACCAATCAATCAAACAATCGAATGGTATTGAATTGATAGCTGCCTTCGGAAAAACACCTCTATTGTTAAATATCTATATTTGTGATTCTGTGTTTATGGATCCTTCACTACCTTGAGGCTAAACTGATTACCTAATGCAGTGCATTTAGATTCACAAATAAAACATATATTTATTGTTGCCAGTGCACAATTGGCGCTCAATGGAATCTGGTAATTCAAAGAGAGAAACCTGATACCAACCATGCATCGATATTTTAACCCTTTTTCAAGTAATTTAAACATTGTGGTGGTTTTCTGATTTCAAGTCATTGCCATTCAGTCACACATTCTGGTAGCTTTTGGTTTTCAAATCTCTCACACAAAAATGTACTCTTAGACTTGGTATTTTCTGGCTTTCAAGTCATTTACCAAATCCCAAAACTCATCACACCTCAGTCACACGTTCTACTTGCTGTGGGTTTCTGGTTTTAAGGTCTGACGCAAATATTCCGTGGCACATTTTGGTGGTTTATGGTTTCTAGTTCATGCATTCTGGTGGTTTTTATGGTCCAGCAACATATTCACTGGTTTCTGGCTTATAAGTTATTCACACAGCTCAGCCACACAAATGGTTGTTTCTGGTTTTCAATTCTTTCACACAATTTCTTTTTCAACTCTGTCTCGGCTTCTGATTTTCAATACTGGTTATATTTAGTAGCGGTAAGTTCTTCGCTTCTCTTATGATCTGATAACCTGGGGATACCAAATATGAAAGCTATCACTGCACTCTCTTAGCCTTGTGGAGAGCTAAAGTGATCACTCGGCATACGCCACATCTCACAAAAACCAGTGCCATTTGATAAGTATATCGGGTTTTGCATTCCTTCTACATGTCCTAGAGCCATGCACATCCGATAGTCATTTGAGCGCGTATTCGATTGCTTTTCCTGATTAAAAACAATAACTATTTTTAAAGAATTTCTTGCAAGTTGAACCATTAGGCAATTTTCGCATCTTTATTCATTAGTTTCTTTTATTTTTAGTTCTAAGTGATTAACCCTTTGTGGTTTTATTATATTTGAATAATTTGTGTTAATTTAGTTCTTTTCTGAATTACATTTAAGTTTTAGTATTTGTTGAATGTGGTACTTTTGTTCATAAGGTGGCTTTGCATAGTTGACATGTGTCTTTTCATATACATGACTGTATATTATGAATGTTCCAGTTGTTTGGCGTTACTGAACAATTTAATTTCAAAATGATACAATCCGTGTACCGGTAGTGTAAGCACATCCATTGAAAAGTCACTCCGCTATTTAGCTTTAATTGACATGTATGTTTTGTAAACGCATTATGAGGCGACACGGTTTCTTAATGTATATGATGTGCTGACTTATATCCACTCCATATTGACAACGTCTACTTTTGGTTACCATGTATCTAAAGCAATACATCTGAGAATATGTCCTTATGATTAGTTAAACGCAGTGACTTCGAAACTCCTTATTAGAATATAAGGACTTTGTCAATGATGCCAGGCAATAAAAAATCTAATTTCGGACAAAATGGCGTCATGACACAAAATGACGTCAGTTGATGCCATCATCAAGTGACGTCAGCTAATAAGACAATGAGCATTAACCTAATAATCTTCCATTTTTATGTTCAGAATGAAATATTGTCAGGAAATTTTTCTCTGTTTGGTTATATAGTTGTGCTTTTTCGTTGTCATGGATATCTACAAATTAACAATGGTCGTGAAAAGTGTTTGTGAACCATGTGCCCTGATACAATATATATTTTACAAAGTCGGTAGATGAAACAATCGCAAGGAATGTCAGTATAGCTGTTTTTATCAATTAACTGCACGTTAAATGCCACCACGAAAAATAGTAATTATCGTCATGTCATTATACTAGTAATTGAGTGATTTAAGTGGATAAGGACAAGGCGTTTTATGTTGCAGTTTGTCACCCCTTTGTTAATTTTTGGTGATAGCTAAAGTCAGGTTTGATACGAAGTGATTGTTGTGTTAGTTAATTTTAACCCTTTAGGGTGGTTTGGTTTTGTTGTTCGGTCATTATCACAATAGCGTTTGCTAAAAGTCTTTGCTCAATGAAGCAAGTGTCGCGGCCAAGGTATGGGGAGGAATTATCAAGCTCAGCTGAAAATTATGAAGGAAATAATGATGTATCAGAAAAATGCACCATAACAACTTTATTCTCATAGTGACTTGAGTTATTGAAAAATTAGATATTTTTGGCAGTGTTACAGCAGTATCTAATTACCAAACAAACGTTTTGCTGAGATCAAGATGGCGCGGAAGAAGCCTTCCTTTGTTTTCCCTGAATGTGGGTTTTAGTTGCTTTCTGTCAGTGATTGGCATATAATTGAAAGAGAAGGTTTTTTGAAAGGTTGTGGCTTAACTCTACGAACCTTCCCCGATGAGAGTGATGATTCTTTAAACGGCAGTCATGTTTGTGGTAGAAACTTTTGTAATGTCTGTGAATTGAAATAATTATAAATGACCATTGAAGACGTTCTCAAGTTCTGGTGCTGTACTTAAAGACATATTTATTTAATTTGTTATCATCCTTGCACGAAGCGACAAGTTTCATAATATGAATAGGGATCTGCACCCACACTATTGAAATGGACGGACACACTATGGTATTTCATTCGCAGCCAAATATTTTGTCTGGCTTATTTTTTATTCTTTATTAAGATTGACTTTCTGATCATGGAGCTGGTTTTCCAGCTTTGTTGCCAACACAAATATTATTTCAGTCCCACTTTAAGTCTACGTGTGCATATCTATGTATTGGTGCCTGTATAGATGGACAGGCGACACAAAGACTTAAAGTGGGACTGTTTCTGTCACGAATCGTCGGTGCTTAACGATGAGAAGCATATACTTCATGATCCACACCTTTACTTCTGTCAGTATACCTCAATCATCAGAGCAAGGGTCAACAGGATTTCACCAATATTTCCATTGAAAACGACAAAAAGACGCATGCGCACTAGTCTTGCCTCACTCAGTTCCTGCCCTACTTTCCGTGGCGCAACAGCGGCACTGGTAGAACAGGAAAACAGTCTGTGTGCACGCCTAAAGAGGTCATCTGATTTTAAAGGTCTTCTGTTGTTTTATTTTTTGATGCTAGGAAATCGATATAACAACTATTGTGCACACAACATATTTTCATGTCTTCTTTACCGGTATGAATTGCTCTGTGTAATATTTCAACGAGTTTGGGTCCTTTTTAAAGTTACATTTCAACAGAATCATCCAAATTGCAGAAATCAAATTCTAGGTATCTCGAGGGCGACTTGCCCATATCCATTTCTTAGTTCAGCGACTATGACCGCTCAAGTTCCTAAACTGGATGATTTTTTTGTGTTGAAATCAGATTTTTGCTTTTATGATAATCTGTGTAGTGCATTTTAACGATTACTGAATGTATTGACAAATGATCGTTTTCCCTCCTGTATAATAAGTGTGCCGCAATTTTGAATCAGTGAGTTGATATCAGTGTGCTGCCTGTAAGTGTCCCACATCCACAAAGATCGAGCATTAATAGACCTGTCTTAGAATCCGTACCACAAACGACGAATTTTATCGATTAGAACTAGTGACGCTTATTTGAAATACAGAGATTGAAAGAATTATGTCAAAAGTTGGCTGTTCTTTCGGCTAGAGTTTTGTCACCCAAACTGCAAGAGTGCATACGTTATGACAGCATACGTACTTGCAGACATCTTTGTTGATTCAATCATGAAATGCCAAGGACTGGTGACCGACGATTTTGATATGATTCAATATGACAGCCATTTTGGATTCCTGCAGTCGACGATGATGTTCATGTACCGGAATATGCTCTCATTGTTTTAATGTGATTACCAATCACGAATTTTCCATTGACGGTTCCACTTCCACGTTTTAACCACTGTTAGAGACGTTTACAACTGTTTTTCATTCAAAATGTGGTGAGCTTTACACTTTCCATTATATTGGTCCGTCGTTTATCTTATAAAACACGAAACGTACACCAATGTCCATGGCGCTTTGCGCTGGAACTGGTCAAAAAGAAATCGTCAGCCTGATCACTTTCAGCAATTTGTAAATCATGATTACAACCTGGCTTGAAATGAATATTATTCAGCTGAAACTGGTCAAGTTTTGATGAAGATACTTTTACTCGCAAAACAAAAGACGACAAAAAGCATCATTTTTCTTCCACTGATATTTTCAATATTTTTGAAGGCTATCAACGAAAACCTGTATTCTTTGTGAATCTCACACTGTTCTGTATCAATATATTTACCTAATTTTCTTGCCTGGTTTTGTCAAATTAGTGTGCATTTCCTATTACAGAATATATATAGTGAGAAGTCTTTATCATATGGGCCGGGTTTTCGCACGTAGTAGAGACCTTAATATCTCTAACGGGACCGTGTTAGTCAAGTAAAGACAAAAGTCATCTAAAAGTCAAATGATTTAAAAGTGAGCCTAAGCCGTATTCATTCTCCAACGCATGTGGATTATCAGAGTCTGGACGCCGAGGTAAGCCTATAGTCATATTTACATCGCCGTCCAGATTTTGATCGCGCGCGTGCTTCGAATGCCGATGGTCGTATGCATCGGAGTGTGCACGTGCCAGTAGCATTGGTGAGCAGAAACGATCTCTCGTTTCCAGTAATTTTTTGATATGGCTGCAGCCATAAATATTTCTGTCAGATTTCAACTCGCCGCTCTTGCGTCGTATTTAAGATCCACACCAATATGGCTTTACAATGAACTGGGTTTTATGTTATACGTTTGTCAAGTGAACAGGAGCGGTACTTTAGTATTGATAAAAAAATTGTGTGTACCAATCTGAAATCATATTCATGTGAGTCGTATGCTTCAATTCCACTAAGGACAATGTTAATTTGTATCGGCGATGACTTTGTTGTTTTTTTTCCTTTCGTGCAAAATATGACATGTGTGAGCTGCCATCTATCTTTGGATCGCACAGAGCCGAGGATACAGTAAATCGGACAAGTACATGTACGACATGTTTTTGAAGATAAATGATATCTTAAATGGCGACAAGGGTGGAACATAAATGACTTGGCCTATCGCATGTAAAGGATAAAACTTGAGATTTGCGTAACCATGAAACTCAAACTGACTGTGACCTATAAATAGGGCCAAGCGGGCTCACTCAAAGTTAGCTGATTCTTTTCTTCTAACAATTTCACATATACACGTGTTTACAATCTTCCTTGAGAGGTCGCAATGCCGGTAAAGTGTCTTGTAATGTTACGCAATTATGCAATGGTGTATTGTGCGTTACATAAAACGAAGTTGTCCATATTGTGAGAATTGGTTGATTTTGACAAAATCTTCAAATTGCTCCAGAAGAAAAAATTGTCTATTTATATGCTCATAATGGAATAAGTCCATCATAAATGCCTGAGAAATATATTCATATACGGTGAAATCATATAGTTTGATTAATACATGTATATGGCATTAAATGTTTTGCTCTTACGCTAGTATTTTTCTGCTGATTGCGGTTAAATAGTACTCCAGGGCAAAATTGGGTAGGATCCGCGATTAGCATTTAAAATCCGATAAATGTAGTTAGGATACGTCATCTAACTAACAATAAATCCAGTTTTCTCCATCATGACCTTCTGGCAATAGAGTTCGTTAAAGGGACTCGACTCTGCGATCTCGGAGCCTTGTGTGTTAAGATAGGTAAACCTAAAACTCCGTTCTAAAACGCAGGTGTATATTCCTTTTGAACAGTACTGTAATTCTTATAATCGCCTCCTACATGCTTAAGATTTTATCTCACACCACATTGCTTGAACTTCCATGTATTTTTTTCGAAAAACGTTCTTTCATCCGAAGTTATGATTTTTGTCAAAAACCGAATCTAATCAATGTGTTTACATGTTGTTATAGAATTTTGAGGCGTATTGATGCCGAAAGAAAATATGTCACGAAATGATTGTATATGTTTGTGTATGTACGGCAAGTATTGTTGAGTGCTAAGGCTAGCAGATGTAAAAAGTCGAATAAACTATTCATTATGTTAAATGCACACATGTCTTCCATGTTTCTAATTTCATACAGTGTGTTCAAGAGTTTTGACCATTTTGAAGAGTAAGGTAGAATGGGGTATTTGTAGCCCCTGCCTATGATATTGATTGATATCCCATGCATCAAACAATGCAGGGGCTACAAATAAATCGGGGCTACAAAAACACCATTCTACCTTACTTTTTACTTTTTTGATAGTAGTTTCTTCACTACTAGTACAGTACACGTACTGTTAGCGTTTTGGCCGTATAGCACTTTGAGAATGCGAAAGGCAGGAACAAATAAAAGTGAATCAACAACATTGAAAAGGACCCTGATTACAGTATACCAGGATCTAGTGTGCATCAGGAATGTTCATCCCCCTGTTCGATTGCGCACTTAAAGGGAGACTCTGCTGAGGTACATGAAGAAAGCCACGTGGCTCAGATGAAGTTTATAACTTACAGTACGGCAATACTATGCATGCATGTATTGCAGACAGCGGACCTTTTACATTGAACCCGGGGAAAATATGGTGACAATTATAGAGGATGAGCAGTTGACATGGCGGGCAGATGCATTCGACGAGGGAGACATCACGTAGGGTTTGTTAGTAATTGACCAACTAATGTGTCCGGCCATGAATACAAGTAATAGAAGAGACAATAGGACGTTTTGTTTATAAACTTACAATCACTGTACATCATTGGTAAAGCATATCAATTAGATGAAAGGAAAACTAGCGCATTGTTCAAGTTAACAACTTAATGAAATGAGGGTTGAGATTAACCTTGGGGTGGCAGTAAATAGATAGGGAGATGAATTGAAGGGGTTTTGTTGAAAGCGGCTCGAGAGAAAATTAAGTGATGCGGGGCTCGATGATAACATGCTGGCTTCCCGAGCCGGGCTTGCTTTGTATGTAAGATCAAGTGGTACAATTATTGCTCCAGTACAATTACAGCCCCTTCAATTTAGTAAACAGCTGCCAGTACCCATAAATGCACACATAGGCTATAATTGTACCACCTAACCTTACAAGTACATTAATTTTCTATCTACACATAGACAACATGCTGGATGTACATGGATGTATGCATTGTACCTTCCTCTGGCAAGCAATCAGCCGAATCGAAGATTTTTACTCAGGGCAACAAATTCACATCAGAAGTACATGTGTATATCATTTAGAAAGCATTCGATCACAAAAAGGCAGTAGGAGGCAGCAGATTGTGATTACAATGTAATCTATAATTATGAGTTTAACCAGTAGATTATCCCTCTATCTCCGATTACAAAACAATGATCCGTCATTCATCTCTGCATTTAAGGTATGATCCCAGGTTAAAACAAAGAACACACGTGTAACGGTAATCCATCGGCCGATGATTGCAAACTACGAACTTGTATAACATTGGAAAAGGCCGAAACATACTTTAAAGAGCTAGGACTGGATATCAGAATCTTGGAGGAACGAAATCTTCCGGCCATGTTTATTCTAGAAGCAACGGATTCCCTCCATTAACCCACGATAATCAACTAAAACAGATTTGCCTTCGCCCCCATCCTGACGAAATCAGGAGTTAATGTTCGCTTTTCTTACCATGAAACCTCAAGCCTGGTTCTAAAAATGCTCATGAAAAAGGAGTACGATGTAAGCATATTCGAACAGATGGACAATATTTATCGAGAAAGATTCACGTACCACCCTGCTTAAAGCACATAATTTAGAGCATGCTTAGCAATTTGACCAATAATTATGGGGTTTGTGCCGGGTGGAATCATAATACCACCATGATCGTCTCCGGCTTACGTCAAGTGGTCCAGCGATGACAACAATCGTGATAACTTGCTGGTCATCTTTCAATTATACAGGCCTTTAAATGTTCAGTTGGCCCATTATTTTGTAATGTTTACCATCGCATGATTTGTGTGTTGGGCAACATGTGCGTCTGAAATTATGAGGGCATTTAGTTCATTGTCCATCATGGTGGTTTTGTCTTAACTTCTGTTTCTGTGGGTGCATGGTGTTTAGAGCTCCCAATCCATGCAAATCGTGACTCAGTCTCTCTAACGGGGTAAGCCATTCGTCTCCCGTACCAGCTCTCAGATCAGGTTATGATCGATCAACTAAAATAGCCTTTGTCCTGGCTAATAACAGTAGTACCAACTTAATGGCTCGAAACATGATTAACGTGACCGAAATATTAGTACTGATTTCATCCTTTAGCGATATGCAACGTAAGCAAACGCCCAGTGTTTGAATTTCAGAGTATCAAGCTCTGCCATTGTTGGACATTTTTTATTCTATTTATGTACTATTGCTTTACTGTCCTTATTTAATGATGGTTTAGACAGCAAACATTATAGAAATAACTGCAGAGGTGTTGAATTACTTAGCAAAATTATCTCAGATGAAATGAAATATTGCATTTAGATATTTATTTCAAGCAAGAAAATGATAAGTTAAGTGAGAGGCACCAGTAACATAATAAAACGTTCAATAAAGTATTTTTATTACAACAGTAATTTAATATAAAGGTTACAGTTTAGTAGGATTTAATATTGTTCCAATTCTTGCAAAGGTACGACACTAGCCGCAAAAAAGATGTAAAATATTTGCAATTTTGCATTTTCGCGAACATTTTACTTGCACCACACAGAACAATACCACCAATGCTATTTAGTGCATGACATTCAAGACTCGCTAATGTATATATTGCAGCATTCTGGTACTTGAACTGGGACGATCGTACGTGATTCTGATATTTTCTGACCACAAGAAGATCAAAAGTTGTACAAAATAGTCGTGGTTCTAACACAATCATAAATAAACTATTTTCAATTCACGATGCAGTATAAACAATCGATGTATACAAGATTTCTCATATATATCACGTAATTCATTTTTCTATTTTTCTTGTTACCATTTGATGTACAAAGCTCTTTAATTGACTCAGCCCCTGAGCAATTTCAGAAAGTAAAGCAATTTCTGAAAGGTTGAGTGACATATCCAAGAAAGGTCATAGTAATATTTACATGGTTAGTGGTACCGTGTGCGTATAACCTTTAACTTGGACCTCCGTTGTCGCATTGATAAATGTCAGATTACCCGTAATTATCAGACTGATATCAACAAAGGCTCAGGTTCAGTCAATGGAAGGGTTACATCAAGATGGTGAGACGGCATCGGGAGTAGTGATCTGTTGTGAAGTGATGATAGTACGAGTCGTGACATTCGACCTTTAAGTTGATTTGCTTGTTTACTATTTAATGTTATGGATGTATAATTGTTACGAAATTCTGTTCAAGGCGATGGATATTTCGTAAGCAGTCAAGTACCAAATACATCATTCGCCACTTACTCGACAGCAGCTTCTTTTGACTTCCGGTCGCCGCTTGACCAATCAAAAGTTCGCCAATCTATCGTTGTGATGCTTTCTGCGGGAAACAATTACATGTATATCATAACAACGTTATAATAAATGTCTTCTTCTTCTTCGACGCCCGCTTTGCACTTGGAGATAGCCTTCATATCTATATCAGAGATGATGACGTTTGGTCCCGATGACAAACGACCACAAAAACAAGTCTGAACTATTGAACTCCAAGAAACATGTTATTTATGTCTAATTAGATACGATAATTGATTGATTTTGAGTTAATGCGATGGCACCTGAGTATGATAACCCAGTGCGCAATAGACATTTGAGCTCATCGGATATGACGTCACAAAATCGATCCGTATTAATCTTTGACAAAACTAACACAGTTTTTTGGACCGCCACTAAAACGTATACAGAACTTCATAAGGAGATTTGTTGAAACCAGATCAGGAGGTGACGTAATAGACGCGTTTTGCCCCAGTGTTGATATTCTCTAATATTTTCACAATATTATTCTATTTTCAATTCGTCTACTGTTATTTTGCGATGTAAATTGCTCTGACGTGGACATAAATATCAAGCGCGCCTGAGGCATGCTACACGGGTTTAAATAGCAGATACATGAGTTGGCGAGCCCACACATCTGGTTCTCCAGCCTTCAGTCATGGGCGCGACTCCGTCTAAAAATAGTCCAAGGGCGCTAAAAATAGTCCACGTCTCCTCTTTGCATCTATGCTGGACTGATCGATCCTCATCGATTTGTTGCTGTTCCGAACAGACAACCGATGATTATCTATCGACTATTTATCTAAATAACCACCGCCATTAGCTATTTATGTTGTCGCGTATTATTTACGGCTAAAAACTATTTACTGTTTCCGATTCCGACCATTGCACCGTCCGCCGAATACGTCACGAAGGGCAGAGCATTTTCTCAATATTGAATTTATCAACACCTATGGCTATTTCTGCCCTAAACCTAAAATGCTCCCCTCATTCGCATTGAATTATCGAGTCACTGCAGGAGGAAACCTGGCTCAACACGTATTTCGGAAAGCGTAATACGATCCAAGCTATTTCTGATTTCAATCGGATTTTTCCTTGCAGTGATCCTGTTGGCGTAATCAATCACACAAACAACTATGAAATTATTGGGTAGTCATCTAAAAATCAGTGTTCTGTCTAGGTTTTGTTAGATGTCTGATCTGGTTTGTTGTTGTATGTCTGTTTATAGGCCCGTGGCTGTGACGCCATTGAGAGTGCGTCTACAGACCGAATATGGTAAACTTGGACGTAGTTGCACCTGGGTTTCTGCCCCCGAGAAACAAAAAATCCAAACGATTTATTGTGATGCTGGTTGAGCCGAACTGGATTCATCCGAAAGTTTGTAATGATACCAGGATGTCTTTCCTATTGACGTATCATTCAAAAAATAGTCCAGAATAATAGACACTGTAGTTCATGATAAGTTAAACATTCTAAAAGTTCTTGATGGCGTTATTTGTTGTAGGTAATAGTTTTGAGTCCAGCTTCCCTCTGAGGACCCTTTTAGTGACAGAAGTCTTTCCATTTCTTTCATGGTTAATAGAGTACTTTACCTGGCATTTATCATCGCAGGGAACAATGGAGGGCCCAGCGTTCAACAAGTTGCATTCAAGGTGCACATTCTGTTAAAACCGTCTCGTTTTACCCTGGGCCTATAAAGTTCGTAATTAGCAGTAAAATGTCTGTCTTGATAAAATAAGGGTGAAATTTCTTAAAAAGGTCAAGGCCCACTTTTTGTATAACTGAGTAGTTATTGAGGCCCAAGGGTGTTGTCCATTTGTCATCTGTCCTAAGGGTGCATAAACCTTTATCGCCAGGAGAAATTACCACGAGATTTTTGAATAGCCAAGGACGTTTGCCCTTTCACTTACTAATTTAAAGTAAGCTCATTTTCCTTTAAAGGGAAGGTGTGAGGCAAGGACGTTGGCTGGTTGGGACCATGTTTAGACAGTAGCCTACGCCTAATGTGATTCTGATCAGCGTCACCCAGATGATGGATGTCCCGCTAATTACCGAACCAAGTGTAACATGTTTCTGTTTGTTTGACTTTCGCACCCTAATTTGGCCACCGAGGTCGGTGCACGCGCGGGGGTGGCTGTTTCGCATCAGTCTGATATGGGTAGGACCACAAGTGTCAATCGAAGACCAGGAAGTAAACCTTCCCAGAATAGAGATGAGCGTATTCTTCCGATCGACAAGTCAACGTCGATCGGTATATAATGTAGACTAATATTTAGACTGTAACGGGGGTAAAAGGCGTGGCGGATCCTACAATTTGGCGAAGATAGATGTTGGCTACTCAGTTCAAGTATCGACTTGAACGAATCAATGTTCAGCACTCTCTGTAAATGTTTAAACGTTGACTCCGGGATCGAATCAGGGACGACATGACTAGTAAGAAACCGGAGGCACTACACCGCCACCAAAAAATCCCAAACGTGGCTATTGCAACGTGTACATGTAGAAGGATCAGGGTTTTTTGTCTGGCAATGTGTTTCTTTAGTTTAATCAACAGATTATTGCAAAATGGGTATTTTGTAAGATTGACGTATCGAAATATAAATATCATCAAAAATAATATGATGGTTATTTTTAGTTAATGAGGTAATGGATGTTCGGCTCACTTAATCAGTCCTTGGGCTCGATGTCTTCAATCGTTGAAACACAAAACGCGCTAATTTTAATTACGATGACATAATCAAATCAACTCAGTGTTTATCTCGCAAGGTCAATCACCAAATGCAGACTTTTTGACGCAAATAATCTCAATGAAGACTATCATAACCAAATAAGTATGCAAACCAAAATTAGAGTTACTGTATCACTTCCTGACAGAAAATTCTAAATAAAGTAATAAGCACTACTAAAATAATTGCTCGAAAAATATTTTTAGAATCTATCCATCTATTTCTGAAAGTTGATGTCCTCAATCGAACCCATTGGTCACATGACTCTCATTAAAACGAGTGTAAACGATGCGAATTTAACATCCACACATTTACATTCATACTCCTACTGTCAGAAGTCGCCCCTGGATACAGATCAAACTTCCCTTCCATTGATCAAATTGAAGTAATCAATGAATTTTCCTGATCGAGGATTCCAGGTCTGAGAATACAACTTTGATATATATCCATGACTCTGACAAGCGAAAACGCTATAAATAACCGTACAATTGCAGGGCTATCCTACATCACACTAAAGTAAAGTAAAGCTATCCTACATCACACTAAAGTAAAGTAACATGTTTATTCGAGTATAAACCTCAAATCAGAAAGCTTCACTTTTCAGCGGAATTATCAATAGTTTGATGGGGTGAAATCGAGAAAGGTCGGATAACATTTCCGGGGTTTCAGTTTGTGATCGAATCGGAAAGGGTCGGAATACATGAACTTTTACGGAATCCTTATCTCGATTATAGGTGTCGATAAAAGTTGATTTCACCAACGAGGGACAAATCAAATCTTATAAAACAATGATATCCTTTTGGATTTATGACTGCATAGAAGTTTTTTCTCAATTCTTAACCATCCAAGCCAATGTACCTCGACACAAAGAGCTATTGGGAAGTTGGTTTGAAAGCATAAAATTTAGTCCGTTAAGATCACTGTTCAATTAAACCCGCAACTGGTTGAGATCAAACATCTCCTTGATTAAAAATATCTTGATATCCAAGGAAAGAGATGGTAACTAAGCTCAAGGCCATACAAGACCGTCAAATACGGTATGTCCGGCCAGTTCACCATGACCGCAGCAACCATGTCCAGCTGTTCGCAGTTACGCCATCGCCGGCTCTTCGCGCCGTGCCATACTTACTCTGTCATCATCCCCCAAGCTCTCGGGGAAGGGTTCGCGTGCCATATCGGTCCATGTCAACGGTGCTTCCTCAAGCCCTCGGCAAAGGGTCCTAAATTGACACAACTCGCATGTAATTAGGTAATTTGACTTAAGATCAGCTTCGTGGCTTACTGGACACCCGTGATGACAGAAGTGTTGCTGACCACAAGAAGCTGCGTGCGATATTTATTTTCACTTCAAGCTCTCACACAAGGAAAATGCCGGAGCTTGATTTCATGTCCAATAACTAACCGTACGGTTGCCGAGCCCTGAGCATCAATGGATCTCCCAGTTTCTTCCCAATACCCTACCATGTGGCAGGTGAGACAGTATCGTCCTTGGGTTGTTTGCGTAGGGGCAGCACCTTAATACGGGGCACCAATCCCTTGGCATGTTTCGTGTAATATGTAACACCTTTTCACTTTAACGAAAATGTTTATTTTGCAATGTTGAAATTGGATCGATTATAAAAATGTAAATTTATGGAAATTAAAAACTTCATCGTTGGTGAAATCCAAATAATCTCCAGCCCACTTTGTGAGGGGACGATACGGAGTCACAATGACGGTGGTGATACACAAACAAGCACATCTGGTACAGCGCACGGCACGGAAAACCATCGCCCAAGAATTAAACTTATTTCAATAGAACCCCGTGCAGGTTGTGAGAAGGGATAAATAAGACGATTTGGCCCTTGTAACCAGTTTGCGGATGTTATGGAACTCTAAATTAGGCACAGAAAATGACTGAATGGCCTGAAGACACCAAGCAGACGCCCTAAGATCAACAAACCAAAATAGATTTTTGTTACGGCAATGGGTCACCAGCCTGTTTCCCCGTAGACAATGAGTTGCATTTCCTTATCGAATGTTTTAAGACTCAACATTGACACAATGGACAATAATGTTGAAATTTCATCTTCAAAATTGAAACACACCTCTTTATATCTTAACAGTGCCGAGCGTGATTACTCGAGCTCAGCCTCCTCTTTCTTTGTGCATACCAGTGGTGTATCAGTTCTGGATGAATGGAGCATCAGCGGACTTTATTAACAAACAGAACTTGATACCCGGAGTTATTCACAATATTCAATTAGATTAGGGTGAAATTATAACAAATGCAACTCAAAATTGGGAGCTGGTCAAAGAAAGTATCTAGCAAGGGAATTCGTGTCATTTGCATTGCTTTGAATTTACCAACCACATTAATGTATTCTGCCTTTGTGCGTCAGTTTTTTGTGATATTTTTGTCAACAAAGTCGTATAAGACTTTAAGCTTAGTTTGAAGATTTAGTACGTTAAATAACAACAAAATCATAAAGAAAAATAATTTGAACGTGATTTTTACTATGTAAGTTGAAGGAAAACCGAGGAGCTAGCTAACAGAAGTGTACAAAAAGCATGGAGAATTCTCCATCATGGGCGTGGCAAACGTGTGTGGTATCGCACTAGTGACTGTTGCCATCTTCCTTCGGGAGTCTTTGACAATAAGGTGCAGACCGACAGACAAGGTATGGTTCAGGTATTGCCAATGCCTCAGGACGGTATACCCATTTGTGGTATCCTTTCCCTGGTTTGCTACAAGCTATGCATTCAGGAGTGCACGTTGGTGGCCCCTATCCTCGGAAACCACAGCCGGGAGCACTAGCCCCAGAACTCACTCTATAACAGCTAGGAACTGTTCCTAAATAACAATGGAGTGGTACCCCTTGTCAATGTACCTCTCTTTTTACTCTCCCCGCTTCAGATTATGCATATGCTCTGGGGGCCTTCTTTCAGGCCGCTTTGCCCTGATCAGCATTTCGCCGACAGTCGACCCCCAAGGCAGACAGCTAGTGGGGCGGCACACTGAGAGATTTGCATTACGTCACCGCGATCATCTCGTTGCTCACCGCTTTCTGCAAAAATACGATCATTTCCCCGGAGGCAAATTGCCTTATAGGTTTCCTAAAAAAGACCAAGAGGATCAAGTTTCTATTGTATCTTTCGAAAATCGAGATCAACAAAAAGTCTACACAGAAATGGTACACGCTGTGTAAGATGCACTTTTGTAATAACGTATTGTTTTGTTTCTATTATGTTATTCGATATTTCAACTTTTACCAGGTTACCATATTCGAAAGCCGGTTCCTTTATCTACCTCGTTAAAATTGCCTGTGGTATGTGTGGTCCGGTGTTGGGGATGGAAACCAGGTGATCGGCTCGAGTTGGTCGAAGGATCCATGTGAATGCAATAGATATGCACATGACACATGTATGTACATTACATGTACATGAACGTCAACCCGTACAAACCTTACACAGCGTCCCTTTCTTTCAGAAGAAAAGCAGCTAGTTTTAAACTAAGAAACTCATCATTGGACAATTTCGCCATTTCCTATTATTAACACAAGGAGGTCCTATTTAAACTTCCTCATGATTTCACTTAAAGATAGAAAGAGGAATCTGATCATCAAATCTATATGCGAAATACTGGTTGACTGGAGATACAAATTCCGTGAATTATGTATAACTCAATATTTGCGCTGTATATATAAGTTGCTAAGGTTGCCAACTTTCGCCTCAGCCCTCGACTTACTTTGTAGCATTCTTGCTAATTCGCTCAATACTTACAGGACAAACACCTTACCCATAGTTTGGGTGACAGATGTGCAGTTCTTTCCGCCTCAAGTCACTAAGGATCCCTACTTAATGGCCAAGGTATTTTAGAGACCATGTTTAACAAAACAAACGCATTACTAGTATACATATTTAAAGGGGGTTGACATCGATGTAGTCGAGTCAAAAGAACCTCGGTACCAGTTCAAGTGTGCTGATGATACGTTTATTTGTAACGTGACACTGCTCATCGATGCGATTGAACACGAGATGTTAGAACAGTTACTGCCAAAGACTTTTGATTGATTCTACGATGGCACGTACGTTTCTGATTTCAAATTCAAATTCTAAGATCCATTAAGTCTATTGACCGGGAATATTCCTTTAAAATAGCAGATGTATGTGACTTTTATGACTTTGTGGCAAGTTTTGTCCAGTCTTCCACCTCATTTCACAAAATTGCAGCAAAATTCTAAAATCCCCAAGATCAGGTTAAACAACCTTAGAATATGTTCATCAGAGCCAAAACTTATTTAATCCCAGATATATTCAGCTTTTAAGGTTTGTTTGGAAAATCTAAGCAAATGTTATGAAGAATTTGCTACCTATTTGTCCAATTTCAAAGGAGGACTCGATCGACTGGAAACTCACTATTGGTGGGAGGTAAACCCAGCAAGGGGATATTCGGATAACATCCGATTTCGACCCTCCTAAGACCTAAGTTTACATTCAAAGAAAGGTTTATTTACACATAAGACGCCAAGACAATTTGTACGATATATTTTGCTTTTATCGACTACATGCAAAGAAATGACCAAAGGCTTTAATTCGATCGTTTTTGGTGTGATTAACTGGTGCTTTAGTAGCACTTAAATGTTCTTAGATCGAAGATTAGGGGACTTGAACCAGAAGTACCATGTCAAGTGTCGAGAATAGTGTTGGCATCAATTGACTGCTTTATTGCCGCTGTTAGCTTCGATAAGGTGGCTATTCCCTTTGATGTTCACCAGAAAAGCATTCTGCACTCTTCACTTTTTCTTCCACGGAGAGTTTTTCCCCTTGTTCACTAAGCCGTCGTTTTCATGCTACCTGTTTCTTTTCATTTTACACTCTAAATTTCAGATGAGACCTTCCAGAAGCAATTGGTGGCAGATGCAGTTGACCGATGTTTTACTCGGCTGAGCCCATCATCTTCACCCTGCGGCGGCGATACCGATGATAAAGAAATGACGAGTTGGCGAGTTGTTCGTGGTCGCCTTTGTGGTGGCCACTGTGTTGGCGTTACAATCGCAGAAATTGGCCATCGTGTGCTAATGATATCATTTCATTGGCCTACTCTAGCGTCAATATTGAGATCTCGTCTCTTTTAGATGCATGCAGGTGCGTGGTTAGTTTTCATGATCAAAGATAAAAGTTGTCTGCCACAAAATGACTGTGTTCTCACTCCAAGGTAATACTTGATCACTCTAATCATGCTGTGTTCACACTGCAGCGTGATGTCCCTTCGAGGAAGTCAGTTCGTCAAAAGTTTAGACGCAACGACTTGCGTTTCACCTTTGGCCACCGAATAATGCCATAATTGAATGACATAACTTAAGACAGGAAAGCGAAAAGACAATTATCAACTTCCTCACGCAATATAACTTAAAAATGGCAAAATTGGTATGAAAAACTCATTGTTTTCACTTTTATGATCCGAGTAATGGTCTTGTAGGAAACATTTTGCTTGATAATTGAACATCTCCTTCCTAATCATATCCGGAATGACGCGAACACATACGATTTATTGAAAAGTATTGATATCTTAAAGTTTATAAATCGCCGACTATATGATAAAATCCATCTTCTTACTGCGGGGTACAGAGTCTTTCAATAGATTTAATAAATAAAATTTATTCATATTGAAAGACTGCTAGGTATGTGTACATTTTATACTTTAACCAATGTCAGTTCCCTTCCCCTATTGCCGTATTTTTTCAACTGGGAGTTTTTTGGGTTAGTTTTTTACTGACAAATCAGATCAACTTTCTGATATGATTTTGAATAACTTCTCCGCTCGCGGCGTCAATGTGAAACACTTTTTTTCTTGAAAATGTTTACCGTTTTAACTCTTCCAAAGGCTGTTAAGAAAATTAGAAAAACCGTGAACAACAGATGACTTAATTTTCATGTTAACGGTCAAAGTAGGGAAGACATGGAAGAGGTTGATACTTTGGACTTCTTGGATAATGATTAGAGCGTTTATCCTCTGGTTCTTTCAACTTTCCTTATTTGTCGTCATCACATAATTGTAGACGACGGAGTTGACCTGAGTTGACTGGCATTGCAACTCATTATCAGGGAGAGTCTGGTATCACTAAAAGAAACATCTCAGGTTAATTGTAACTATTACCGCAAAGAACAACAATCAAGTAACTAAACATAAGATATCAAAGAAACATGTCAATCAAAACAAAACTAATGGATAGCAAATTTTTCCCCTGTGACATTCGGTTGAAATTTTCTGATATATAAGTTCGCAAATGTGATAGTAAATAGCTAATTGTCAACAGATCTTCCCCAGTGGGAGCTACAATTGCAGGGCATGAAACGCAAACAAGTGACGAGTAGTACATGTGTGACTATGAGATAAATTGTAAAACTAAAAATACACAATGCAGTATAATTGTGAGGACATAAGGGGACGCTCTAATCCTCATCCGGAAGTGACCACAGCCAGGGAGGACATACTGCTCCTAGTCTAATGGAAGTTTTATCGAGTTGGCTATCGGACGTGAAATCGGTAATTAGATGCAATAGCAAGGATTGCCAAAGGAATTTTCTTTCCTGCGTTACCTGCGGGCGAATTATTGTATAAAGCTGGCCATGGCAGCATCACTCATGTCAGTTGAACAACGCCGACTGGTGTTTTTTTTTTATTATTCAGCTGCTGCAACAGTCGTACTTCTGCTAAAGAGACAGTGTGGGACATGTAGAAGTTTCGTCATATCATATTTTTATAGTGGCTTGGGCAACGACACGAAACCCTTTATGTCAATTAGCATGAACAGCCTACGCTTAGAAATCAATAAAATATGAATATATAATTAAAAGTATTGAACACCAAACCAGTTCATATCGGAGATGAATGCCATGCGTGACATGTCCTTTTACATTCTCGCAGACGTGATTTTACGTCAGACTTTACACCCAGTGTTTGTTTTCCTCAATGATCACCTTCAAGCCTTCGTGTTCCACAACAGTGCAATCAGTCAGTCTCAGGGGGACATCTTGATTGTATGGTGGTAAACCTATCTCCTTTGTGACGGATCTACCGCTCAAATCCGCGGCTGGTTCACCACCCTCATTAGCCGCGTACATCCGCGAACACCTCGTTACAACAGACCCGAGTAGCGGCTAATCTGACTTGTTAAACATACCGCCACTTTACAAGGATCTCACAACCAAACGAAGAATTACAGGCATTGGGAAGAGTAGACAAGTCAATTCACTGTGATATTGTATCATTAGGACCGTGTTGGAGTACACAAGCTCAAAGCCCTTTATTAGACAGATAGCGGTCTTGTAATCGTTGTGGGTAATCACGAGGTTTCAGTCATGGCCGCCACGTCTGCTCCTCAGCGCCTCTGAGCTTCCGGCGCGAAATAATGACAGCTCTACAGTAGAAATATTACCGGTTCTCGTCTTGATCCTCCGGATGAAAGACCACTATAAATCATGATAACAGCCCATTTACCTTTATGACAAAATATTTGCAGATTTTATCTCTAATTTGACATCATTATAAGTAATTAGTTCACCTGGGAATAGACACAGTCAGGAAGAAAGGCGAAGCCAGTAACTCTGGGGTCATCAGCGTCCCCAGGCCCCTTTACTAAACAGTTTCAACAGAACGAGAGATACATGAAGATGTTAGAAAAACAAGAACGAAATTACTGATTAACACAAGAAACGGAAATACCAAATGCATCTATGTTGTCAAACAATGTACATCAAACATTATGCCAGAATTAACCGATATCGGACATTCTGTTTCATCAGATTTGGCATGGGTGAGGCATTACCTTCAGTCAAGATTGATACAGTAAAAGGAAGACATGATGGAACATGATGAAGACTTTACACAGTTCGTTTGCAACGCGTTTGCGTTTGCTGTCCTGAAAAAAATAATTTTGCTTTATGATACAGGCACATACTGTTTCATACGCATACGAACACTTCCAGCTTTTAAAACCACACTTAAAAGCACGTGCTTTTAAGTGTGGGCAGAATAGGCCAGACTTTAGCAAAATTGGTCAGCTGCTGAAAGCTATTCATGAAAAAATCCGTCAGCATGATTAGCGCGATGTTTTTTGACTGATGTTAGCCACTCAACAGCCAATGAATTAATGATACAGTAGCTGTTGACTGAACCCATGACCTTCAAGAGCTTGTGTTCAAACACTGCCATCAGTGTTTTCAAACTCAATCAGGTTGAGACCTTATAGTCATGCGGTTCCAACCGACGAAATTAATTTCAGCGAGGCACCTACTGCGTGAATCTCCTGTTTGAATTTTACAAATTAGTTGGAATGTTTTTTAAAGTATTTTCCCAAGTATCCGTTTCGTGTTGTTCATTAAATGTTTCAAGGTTTGAGAAAATGGTAAATATTTTGACTTAGTAATGAGCTCCGTTCGCATACTCTGCTACTTCGATCACTTTTTCTTACTAAATCAAAACAGCCAGCTATTTGCTTCAATTGAATTAGCGTCTAAAAAGTGGTGCTGTCATGAATAATGTTCTCTATCGCCTGATAAGTTTGTCCTTTTGGTAACAAATTAGCAATTAGCTTTAACCCTGTTGTTCCTAAAGTTTCTCATTTCTTAAAGAAAGCGTTGAATGTCATTGTGAAGGATACATCATTACTGGATGTCTGAAAATAATTATGGTGAACGCTTACGGGTCCGCACAAACACGGCGTACATGGCGTACGATATATAGAGATTCAAATAGAAGAGGTGGAAAAAGTACAAAAAAATTCCTGTGGAGAGAATTGTGAGTCTTCGGAGCCGACAGACACTATCAGTGCGTTTTGCAAAATAAATCTTCTGCCATATTATGATAAGTCGGATTTGATTTTTTTTATCTGAACAGTACACTTCTTCAAATGATCACTGAGTTACCCAAAATATTAGGTCATTCAGAAAAACTCGGTATGTTTCTCTGTTAACAAATGTCGTCTGCTACTTTCAGAAATCAACTATGGAAAGCAACGCACGTGCAGCATCAGACGCTCGTCAATCAAAGTCTTTTTTGAAGCCATTCGATCCACAGCCATTTTCTGTAATATAATCCCCCATTCGTTTCGTGCGTATGTAGACTTTAAAAAAGTTAGACCACCTTGTAACAGGCCATTGCCCGTTTTTTGCTCACCGAAAACGCACGTTGATGGCCTGCGGTAGATCCTATGAACCAAGGGATGACTCATCGATAGTCCATGGCTTTCTAATGCATTACATAAAGCATTAGAGAACCTCTCAACCTGGTGCTGAGTAAATGAAAGGCGATATGTGTACAATCTTGTTTTGTAGTGGCGGCCCAGGTTTTAGTTAAGAAGGCACTGTACACCATGGGCGCACGATAGGTGTGATGGCTGCGCATTTTTCGGTTGATTTGTTTTCGAGTTGCTAATTCTAAATAGTCTTATACGTTTTTGACATTACCAATCAAGAGAAATGACTTGGTAGCTCTTGTTTGTTTCCCCTTCAAGTATATCCAAATGAACTGTTATTTTCCTACCTGTATCCCAAACAAGAGCGTGTATGTTTTAGTACAAACTGCCAAAGAGTTGAAAGGCTCTCAGCGTGGCCAGTGCATCATTCTAAGTGGAAAGTAAGGGGAATCTTGAAAACTCATTACTCGGAGGAGCATTGCCTAATTGGCAAATCAACTCGAGAACAACAGGGAACAACATAGGAATGCATCGTGGCCCCACGAAATCCAGTCATGTCAGTGTGTTCACCAATATAAACCACCTTCGACAAAGTGCTAGATTTACTTTCCCAGTAAAAATTACACTGTAATTTGCCGGGTTCTTCTTTGAAGCGTATTTAACAAATTGAACTGATGAGGACTTTTGATTTGGAAAATACGTGGTTTGTCCAATCGCGTAAATCTAGCTTTCCATTATGTCATGAATGTCATGCCCATGCAGCACTGACTGTGTTACGTGGCCAAAACACTTAGGAACTCGATACCAATGAGGAATCAAGCAAACTAACACGTAAAGTGGCGCTGCGAGCTCTCAGTCCTACATCGTGTTGACATCAATTAAAACAATGAAATTATTGTTATCACAGGAGCCTTGAGCACCTCCACCTGATCAGCATGAAGGCATCCGCAACTTCGGATCGATTCGTCCAGCACTATCGCCCAACAAATCCCAAAGTAGACCATCCAACGTTTAGAGTGGCATGGAGTTTCCTCATGGAGTTGTTGCCGTTTGGTTGCAGGTAACTAACATTTGTTGGTGGATTCGGTTCAACTTACTCGGAGGTTTCGTTTCCACCCTATCGTCTGCAAACCCCTCGGTTTTTTTGGTCACAGCTGTTTTGAAGCGTGTGTCTATTGTTAAAACAAGAACGCGTGTCTAGCGAAAATATAAACAAACAATACTTTGAGATGTTAATTTTCGTGCCTACCGCTGTTTTCTTGTGTTTTTGACGTGCAACGTCATGGTTGATGATGGGGAAATATGCATCTATATACATAGTTGTAATTATCTCACCTGGTTTGTGGCTGCCAGAACGAGCAGGGGATGGCTCTCCTCTTACGCCTTAATGACACGTTAATATGGCAAAGCTGTGGGGTTACTGCCGTGTTAGAAAACTAAGGATAGTTTTACTGATTGCCAGACTTGAATTAAGAATTTGTCGACGTGTGTAGCATCCCTGTGCAAAGTCATGCAGGCTTGATTTTGGTATTTTACAATATAGTCAGATACATGTCATACCATGGGGCCCCCCCCCCCCCCGCAGTTATTCATGCATTTTCAATTCAAATGTAAGATTGTCATAATAGCAGACATACATGTACTGTCCCTTCCAGCTTGGACAGGGTCTGTTTTTGATGGATTTACATACCCTGCTGAGACCGGCATTTCTCAATAGAACCTTCTTCATATTGATACATTTGAAAAGCCAATTCGAATTTGTCCTGAGACCACTTCTGCAAAACAAAAACTAAACCTTTTTTCCTCCTCTTAAACGCCTTACTTAAAGGTTTTTAAACTGCGGCATTTAAGACGTCAGTCCACATGAAAGAGCGCGAAAAACTTTTGAAGTGCGAAATTCGTCTTCAAAACAAATTTCCTTTCTTTCTTAAGTTGTTGAAGTTTAACTCTTTGAAAGATTAAGGAGAGAAAAATACACATTGTCGTGTTAAAATTTAAAACTTCAAAGATTATCCGATCATGTTTAAGCGCTCAGTGTCACAGTTTAAAAAATTTAACATGGCCATGCGAGTCAATCCGATTCGAAGGCGATAGAATCAAACTGAATAATAAGTTATACGTCCACGTTATTTATATGAAGCAACCCGTAAGTTAAGATTGGGGGAAGGGCCAATCTTAATATGTCGGTGTCAGTGACAAGATAACACTTACATTGGGGCATCTTAGTGTATTTGGTTGAGGCTTCAGAAGTAATAAAATCATGTACAGTCAGATTCTTATTACACAATGAACGCTTTCAACAGCGGAATGCCTGTCCCCCACATTTCTTGCTATCAAATTCCTACAACAACAAGTGACCTCCCAACTGTCTTGCTGTGACAGCTCCGACAAGGTTCCCATGCGAGGACCCATCCAACCTGAGTGGCTGGGCGGGAAGTCGCTCTCAATCGCGCCCATAGACCCAATTCATCAATTCATATCGCAATGTTCCGGTGATGAATATCACATCATTTCACAACTCACTGACCATCAACAGAAAACATTCATTCAAAATTTAATTGGACACAAATATTTATAGTCTAGATTTGAGCTCGATGAGATTGGTCTTTCAGAAAGTCCAACAGAGCTTACCGCGTTCCCCGGCCCAGCCAGGACTGTCTATAAACTGCCTACTCTTTCATTTTTAACTTTTAACGGCCACGCAAATGGTTTTGGATTTGAAAGATCACTGCAAATTTTGGACACCAAACTAGACCACAATCTAGAGATTCTCTAGAGACCCTCTAGAGATTCCACCTTCTCAAAACTGACGTTGTGATAGCAAAGCTGGGCTGAGGCAAAGTTGTACATGAGATGTACTTTGCAGTTATTCGTTCCGAAATAATATCTGAATCTCAAATTTAGTCATGTAAGTCAAGTGTCGTTTCCCAGAAGGTGCTACGCCATGCAGGCGTCATATTGAAAAGGTAAATCGAAGATCTGACACTCGAAGTCGTGGAGAATCGAAAATCGTGTAATGAGAAGGCTGCTTTTCGTCATGCCCATTCCATCTTCGGTCTGTACAGCCAAGCTCGGCTCGACTTTCACCTGCCCTGGCCTTATAGCTCGGAGGAACAGCAAGCTTGTCAATGGTGCCATCATCGAAATCACACGGATAACAGTTGACTATTGAAGTGTTGACATTTACACAAACAGTTGCCGAGAATTGGAATTTGCCATGCCGCTTGACTGATCATTGGAGAAGAAAAGAGCAAACAAGGAAGAAATCTCGGTATATGTTGCCCTTGTGAGAGTGATATGAGCAAAGTTAAAGAACAAACAGCTCGCTTCGGTCATGTCTGGTCGTGAAGAGCCGACTATGTATCCCAAACCCTCTGTGGCGTGTTCTGGCCGTTGTAAAACTGAATCGTATAAAAAGTTCGTCCCTACTAATCAAAAGTGTTTCCTCAAGTGGAAGAGAGTAATCATACCGAGTCGTAGAAGAGAGTGATAATGACCGAGTCGAAGAAGAGAGTGATAATGACCGAGTCGTAGAAGAGAGTGATAATGGCCGAGTCGAAGAAGAAGATTGGTCGAGTCGAAGCAAATGACATATTCTGCCCAATGATTCTGTGTCGAAGACAAGACGAATCATCATCAAAGACATGGAATTACAACAAAGGTGGAAAGAACTACTAAATGACGAAAAGTATACTGCATCTTTTTTGCTCTAAAGTTAATATTTCTGCATGTGCAACAACCTCGTGCCCGGTTGCTCAGTAACGTAGTCATAAACATTGAAAGGCATCAGTCCACTAATTGGTCCGAATAGGTGTTTTGATTAGTGGTGAAATGAACAAGCCATCCGCGGCAGACAATTAGAGCTAAAAGCCATTGGTATTGCTGCGCAGGTATAGGCTACATGGCGTTTCTTTTGGCTTTGGCAGCTGGCGCGGCCCTCAAGATGGCAACAACACACCTCGCGTTCGGGATACCTGTAAACAACTGTCAAACATCTCATGCAACCTGGCATTCTATGTACACTTTACTGTAAATATTGATGACCGGTTCTACATTAATGATCGCTGAACTACGTTGTTGGTAAAGACAGAAAGTGCAGGGCTAATTATTTAGCTTTGGTACAAGTGTTGGAGATGAAGTGCGAGAGCCCGGTACTTCTTGTGTTTTGAAAACTTTCATCGCGGTCCGTCCATGTCGGTCCTACGCTCTTCCCCAGACTTTACTCTCATCATGTCACTTCCAATAAAAGGTGAAGTATAAGGAAATTGGAACTGTGATAACATTTTGAAACTAATGTCGAAACAGTCATTATACCTGAAGGGCGTGCTTTTACAGAGTTCAATTTCGCCGAATCATGAAGCTACTGAACACAGCGTTGTCATTCTCTGACTCGTCTAGCTTAGAAATGAGACGCTGTTCCATCGAACCTTATCTCTGGATGGATTAGGAGGATGCTGCGCCATCTGGAATTGATGTATCATACCATAGCATATCTTCCTTGTGTTGCTCTTGAAGAGATACAGAGACGGACACTACAGTATGATATCAGTGAAACACACATTGTTGTGCAACGAGTATTGTCGAACAAAACGATTTTGTCAGTTCATGAATATCACCATTAGGGAATCGGACAGTTTGGAAAAACGTTCAAAAACAGAACCTTAAATGCGTTTTAAAGTGGGTAATACATAGGATGTCAGACCTGCACTCCTTGAGAAACGCCGATATGTTTGTGAAAGGGGTATTGTTTGGCTCAAACGGGAGGAAACGAAACGATAACTAAGAGGATGTTGCTCCACCAGAGCGTTGTATTGAGAAATCTCGGGTTTCGCATCGAACAGGTCATACATATCTGTTTGATGCACTTTCACCACAGTTTATATTACAACGCTAATTATGTTATCATTCTCCAAGCAAGTCGCCGTTAATTGCACATCAAAGACACATATGTGTACAAAGATACATAAACAGTATACATACAGTAAGAAAAGCTAGTTGAAGATTTGGACGTTGTGCACCTAAAGTGGTTAAGTAGGATACCAAATAATGCTTTTGGCAAAGGTATTGCAATAGCATCCTTAGAACTAATATTGAAGAGGTTTCTGGTTCATTTCTTATGTTTTCGTCTGTGGTTATTTTATCCTCAGCGCAAGCGAAATAAACGCGATTTCTTTGATCGTAGGTAAGCTTTTGCAATACAAGATAAACAAACAAAGCTATCGACATAACAGGGATAGGAGTTAAGGTAATCCGTGGCGTGGCGTTGCTCAAGGATACCATTTATCGGCTGAAGTTACACTTTACAACAGTAAATGTCTCCTCCCAGGAGATTATCCTCTTTTCGGTGATGGTAGCAGACGAGGCCTAAGGGCGCGTGCAGGCTGGTGACGGGAAACACTCGACCGATTACGCGGAGATCAGATCACAAATCACCTTCACGCTTTCTTGAAGAACTAGTTAAAGAAGCTCCCTGGTCTGTCTCACAGCTTGGTGCCGTGAAAGTTGAGAGATGACCTTGAACTCTCACTTCTGTATCATCTGCTGAACTATAAGTGAAGAACTGTTTTCTAAAACATGTATAGAAGGATGGTGTTCGGGGTAAAAAGGAAGACAATAAGCAGGGCATGATTACAGTGGCAAAACCATGAAAACATTCGTTTATCAAAAATGCTATTCCCACCAATAAGTCATGTAAGTGTAACTTAAAACATATTTGTTCGGCAAATGAAGAAGAATGACATGACAGGGTCTTACGCTGAGTTTGTCGAAGCATGCAAATAAATGGACAGTGACAATCTGGTTCAGGAATTTGTTATGGGCAGAATTTATAGTTGGTACTTGCAGACAGACTCAGCGATGTTATCAAAATACATACTACATGTTTGCCTACTAAACTCCCATTTCTCTTTCATCTCCAGAAACTTTCAGACTATCGCTTTAACTTGAGTTTGCCGACTTCTGAATCGATTAATATCATTAAAACAAACTGGACTTGGCCCAATAACGAAAGATTTTATCTTAAAGGTGTTTCTAAAATACCCAGAACTATGGTAAATATAGGGACTCTCGCATTTAATGGGTAAGTCGGGAAATCTATCATCTAACGGTTTTGTATATTTTATATTATTCATCGCATTATTTCATTCCGGTAGAAATATCAAGCCTCATCCAAACGGAAACAACAGATAATTTGCTAAATCCCGTAGTGGCGCCGCGAAGATTCAACTCGGTCCAGGCGCCCGGTGCGTAATCCTGCGCAAAAGGATGTAATAGACAAGTTGCGTTCCTTCGCCTAATTCAAGTCTTGCTCATTCTAATTAGGCGTTACATGTTTGCTTTTTTGTTCTTATATTACGCCTTTCACATATATTATGTCGCCCATTTGTTACGCCATTTTTTTTCGAAACGTATCGCGTTACTTCTTATTTGGAATCGTCAATGCCTATTCAAGTACATGTACGCAAATTCAAGAAAAGATTACATACTAAGAAAAAGTACCTACTCCTAGATCATCTGATACAGTTGACTTTCATGTTCAATTCTGGAGAAAAACAATATCTTTCTCCTGCTTAGGAATCATCACAAGTGGTTTTTATGGCCATGACTAGACTTTATCATGATAATGTCCCATCACAATTGTTTTATCAAAACTTGGGTGCACGAGAAGTCACTAAATTCGCTATATTGGTTCAAAGGGCTTATTATTTCATTACCAGTGCCATGCGAATCAAGTCTATTGTACTTGTGACCAGACTTGTGTACATTTCCCATACTAGAGACAGGTTCGTGTTTCGGTTATCACCCCAGGTTCCCGACACGTCAATTTGTTGATTACGATTGTGCTTTAAAACTAATAAGGGTTAATTCAATAGAAGAAAGTGCGCCTAACAAGGTTTGACATAAAAACTGATAGAAAAGGTGTCGTATTGTGGGAACTACTTAAGTGGCTACAGTTTCGAGAATCGCTTTCCTTTCATCTCAGATCGACAATGTTAGGATGACTTGATCGTCATGATCCAGATCTCGTCGAATCTCATTAGAATCATCGTAATATGCAGTAATGACAAAAGGAGTGTGATAACCCCGAAATTTTTACGATATGTAAAACCCCGGGAAAAAACCTTTTCGACATTCACGTGTGTCTGCACTTGTTGGACCCCATGGTCTTAGAAGTAGCAGTGGGCGTAACGGCGAAGACCAGCCATCAAAAACAGTATGACAATTTTTCACAGCCAGGGGAGATTTCGGTATCTAATTGCTTTCATTTGATTGAATGTTGATTGAAAATATTGTATGAAAAGCGTCTCATTATTGGCCATCAGCTTCGAGGCAGGAATGCCAACACTGTTTTGATTTGTCTTCGGTCTATATGATTGCTTTATAATCGGCTAGGCCTAGGAGCGTGGCGGACGAGTTATTTTTGTGCCAAGTTCAAAAGGGCGCCGAGATATACCGAGCAGAAAACGTTATATAAATGATACATGTACATGTACATGTGTTCGATTTTTGTAGCGTTATTGGGGTATTTGATTAGCGTTGATTTGATTTAGGCGATACTAACTTCTGACTCCACAGAATGTACTGGTAGGGAAGTTACAGGAACTCCATGTCGCATCTATATTTCATAATCGGTTTTTTTTAATACCATATTACAATATACAGTATAACATTGTCGTAACATCCTAATTATCAAATTTCCACTCTAACCGCCTCTGTAGCCCTCAAGATATTTGTCTCTGTAGCGGTGAACAGTGTTAATATGTATATATTGATGGTGTAAATATGAGTGTTTTCATAAGGAACCGTTCACACCCGCCGGAGAAGCTAGCTTTTTACCATGGTATGTCTTCCTAGATATCAAAGAGGCCGCGGTATCGAGCGAGGCTATATGGCGGACAATGATGGGAAAGTAAGCAAGGCCAAACGCAAGGTTATGATTGGCACGTTCCACAAGAGCCACCATTGTGAATCCTTATGAAAATCCTTCTTTTACGACAGCAATGTATACATATAAAGAAGAGCATTGGTGAAAACAACTGATACCGAAAGAAGATCATTCTAGCAAAAGTTGGCGAAAGACGGACTTTATAACAGAATGAAATTTAGTGGTCAATCAGAGATCGCTGCATGAGCGCTCATGGTCAATATTGTGCAGTCGACCAATCAACCTGATCCTTGATTATATGAATGTATAAGTCTAAACCGAAACCAGTTAAAAAGTTACTGATTGGAGTATGCAGCAATCAACCACTAAGGAAGCTTCCCTCGGTTTCATTTTCACTCAGTTGGTGTTTCATTGAAGTTACAGTAACAAAACTGTTTCCTCTTTCTTGAACATTGCAGAACTCTGACAAATAGGCCAACAGAAATAACTTAATCACAATCATCAGAAAATTATATCAATTATTAATTCGCGCTCCATCTGCTCCGCAATCTTACCTAGTCCAGTTCGTTGCTGGGAGTAAAACAAAAGAAAATTGGCAACGTCTCATGACAAAATATTGACGCGGAGTTGTCTTCAATAGGAATTATATAAAACATAACCTTTCAGTCGCGGAAATCATCCTTTGGCGATGAGAATCTCCTCTGATGGAATCATTTTCACGACATCATCTCTGCGCGGCAATGATGCCAAGTTGATTAATTATCCTCATTCGACAGCGTAACTATTTACAATCTTGGGGTAATTTGCGCTTCAATTAGGCGCCATTACTTAGGTTTCTTCTCAATACTCAAGGAAAGATCATTTGATTTGTTTTTACCAGCTCAATACCGCCAGACTTCCAATTCAGACGCGCTATCACGTCAATTGCTCCTTCAACAAACAGCATCAAAACTATTCTAATAAAATCTCTTGTCAGAATACCATAGTCTTACAAAATCATCCGTCTACCTTGTTCCCGGAGACAATTTTGATATTTTTATTAATCAATGTGTGCCGCAGGTTATTCGGGATGATTCGTGAATATCTCGCCGGCATAAATGGTTTATTGGTGCGACCCGATCTTTGGGACCGAACCGGCGCTGGTTCGCCAACCGCAATTACACGGGGTAATTTTACATCCACTGGCTTTCTCGGCAAAGAAAACAGCAACGTTACCGAGTGGCCCGCGGCCAGTGTAAAATAAAACACCACATCGACATGAAATAATAGATCTCAAGAAAAGAAAACGAGTACTGGCAGTTTGCCTCTATAAGAAGAATACCTATAGCCACTGTTTATCAATGCAGCAAAATATTTTTCCGCGCCTGATAATATTACTTCTTGATGATGGTAAACTTCGCACAATATTTTCGTTATATTTCGATTGTCTTCGTTATGGTTACGGGGCATCTGCTGGTACGGTATAGACGACACCATCAGACATGTCGGATTCTGCTCACATCAATGACAACACCACCAGGCACATACTTTATTCCTCATAAACAATACTTCCACCACTGACCTCTTCCTTCAATGCATCATCGACTTTGCTCCAGTTGATGTAATTTGTAACCAATCAGAGGAGCAGAACAAAGGTAACTCTGATTATCAATTTTTGAATGGTAGAAGAATACTATGTAATACCATGTACTGGCAGTGGTAAATGAACAATAAAAAGATATCAAATATACTTTATGAAATATTTGTCTTTCTTTTTCTTGAAAAAGAAAAGGTACGCGATATTCTGGTGGGATTATCATGATGTGATTAAGGTTTGCTTGGTTCTTATGGAAATGTGTTTATTCTGCCCTTCTCCAAGTTGCTACCTTTTCTCGCTGGTCCGGCCAGTCACTTTGTAATTGTTTGTTCTCATAGGAATGCTAGTTTGATGAGATTATAAGGTTAACTATTCGGCTAACTAAACGATTAGATGCGTGGCTGAAGGGCAATGGGATCCTAATTCTGTGTGAAGCCAAGTTCATATCGAACCGTGCCTAATCTGACCTCTGTTTGCCTGGGAGAGCCCATAGCTTCGGGCGATGTGATCTTTACGATTGTTAGATCACGCCGGGTAGTGATTTTTGACGTTTGGGTCTTTAAAGCTGAACTCTGGTTAATCACCCCGAAGATTTCGTATAAAGAAGGGAACAAATCGTTCAGAAATTCCAATTGGAAAGTGATCGTTTATAAAACAAAGTGATAATAAGGGTGTGTTGTTGGTGTGAAGGGTCGGCGACCCGTGAATGATGCGGATACGAATGGGCAAGGTGTGTGAGAGGAAGTTTGAATAAAACGGGCACATCGCATCAGTGTTTGATCAGTCAAAAGACCAGCAGTTGCGCAGAGCTAATTATGTTGTTTTCAAATTATTACATAGCAAACCTCTGCTGGGCCGCCCAAGCATTTCGCCTCGGTGAAAATATTCAAAAGGTCTTTAGTCCATAATGCTATTATTTCTAAATAGCTAACTACCAACAAACTTCAAGAAAATTATCCGCATTGTTTGCCTAAGACCTTTGGTGTTGAATATAGCAGAAAAGGCGAAAACAAAATGTATTTAGGCAACAATGGATGGTGGTGTAACATTTACGCTGATAAGTCTGATTCGATGTAATTATCTTTCGGTTTCAGCAGTGGGGCGGAAGGGGAGGTGTAGAGTATGCACGCGGGGCCCTATCATGTTGTTCTGCCAGAAATCTCAAGTGGATAAGGAGTGCTCTCAGGCAAGGGTCGGAAAACTTTGTTGCCCTGCGCTTAACCACTTCACCATATCCCTACAATACTGTGCTTTGATTACCAGAAGGACCATTAATGACAACTTTTGCCACATTAAGTCCTTCTTAGACGCCTGAGCGCGAAAATTAAGAAAGCAATTCTTCACTTTGTGAGTCTTTGATGTGGCTGATCTACCGACATGTCATGTTTACCCCTTATAAAGTTGTTCCAATCATACACCTTTTAACCAAGTTAACGTAAATTATTTCTCTCAACTTAGCTCATTTCCAACAAGGCCTGAATGGACTACCACGAGCCTAGAGATCGGTTGACTTGACCGAACAACCTGACCAGTGGGGAAGTGTAAGAAACTCTCGTAGCCATCGTGACCTTGGTAGACTCCACGACGGTTGAAATACCCTCATTAGTCTTGCTGTGTTTAGGATTACCTCAAAGCCAAAACTCAAAATAAAAGAATCACCCAAAACAAAATGCAATGGCAGGCTTTAGATCGACATCCAACATCATCAGTGTTCCGCCTTTCCGTTAGTCAGGGAACATCACCAAAAGAAGCACATCCGGCGTCTCAAGTAATAGCTTCTTGTTGGCGATTGCCGAAGAAGGAGGAACACAGACAGATCAATTCACCAGTCTTGCGGCAAAGATTAACAATGATATGAAATAGCATCATCATCGTATAAAGCTTGATCTCCTGAACCATGTTTGTTTGCCACTGTTTTGTATGATGGTTCATGCCAAGATTTATCATCAATTACGCCAGATTTAACCCATCCGGGCCAAATCCTTTCCAAAGATGGCGTATCAGGAACAGTAATATCTTAGAAAATCGTTTAAGTCCCTCTTGTTTGCCATTGCTACCCCTAATATCAACAAATTATCTTTGAGTTGTCTCAATAGCTTATCTCGATCTCACTCTAAAGATGGCGGGGAAAGCCATGCACTGAATACAGGAATGTACACATTATTCTACAGGCTATTCTGACCAAGTTTTGTTGAAACTTCCTTGCGGTAAACAGATGAGGAAGATACCAATATGTGGTGTTTAGAAGTAAAACCGTATCATATGCCCCCTGTTAACGAACGTGGGATGCTTAAAAACTAATTAGTGATGCTTGCCCGCGTTTGGGATTTAGCGGATCCATGTTCGTAAGATCATGAAGCAATCGCTTCATATATACCAATAAATCCCTTTGTAAACGGTGATTGGTTGTATTATTGCAATGCTGTACATCGAAAACTGGGGGGTAAACCAGTGACGTCTACTGGTTTAAAAATGTAGTACTATTGCATCTCTGCATGGGGTTGCACTCCAGGTGTCGTGAAGGCCTATTGAAAGGAAGAAATTTAAGTAGGCCGAAATTTGCCCGAAGATCTTTGGTAAAAGAAACCCGGATAAATGGCTCTGAGTCACCAAGTGGCCCCAAACGTGTTTGTAAACACTAACAACAACAACATCAACAACAACACAACAACAACAAGACTAAGAAGAAGACGATGAAGAAGAAACGACAACATCCTGAACCCGTTTGCAACACAATCATTTGCAGAAGCCAATTACCGTTAATTGAGTACACAAAGCATATATGTAAATACTTAACCAATACAGAAACCTGACGAGAGGTGCAATCACAGGAAAGAACCTAAGATGCTATTTTCTGATATCAACGCTGCCTTAAGAACAAGGGCCAGATTACGGTCGAAGATAGAGCCCCCTACAGGCAAGTCACCGTCTCACCTATCATTACGGGCTGTCGCAGTGGAATCCTCGGGTGTGACAATGTTGTCATCGAAAACCATCCATTTAAAGGTCGCTCTGTGCCGCGAAGCTACCCCAACGGGGACTATAACGATTATCGTTTATGGTTTCACGCCATTACGGCATAATCCAAAGAATCTCGTCATCGAGATTTTTGCGTTGGTAACCATAACTTATTACCCAATCGACTAAAAATGACTTCCAAAACATCCGCGGGATATAGTCGATGTTTCCTTCACAGCTGTATCGACGCCTTTGGCTGAGAAGACAAGGATATTACCCCAAGCTTTAGGTATCGTGCTTTGAGTTAAGTTATGATGTGCAACTTCTACTGATCATTTGAAACATCTATTAGGTTTTATATTCACAGCCACAGAATACAAAAATGACACATCCTCCACGCAACACACCCTATCATAAAAACACCAAGTATTATTTTCACTCAAATTTGTCCCGCAAAGAATATCAGTTAATGCAGAGAGTAGTTATGCATTCTCAAGTTAATTTAATGAGCGCCAATTAAGTAATTATGAAATGCAAGAAGCATGAGATTGCGTTTGTGTTGCCACAGGCTGGTATGTTGTGCCCATGACTATTCTGTTATGATCTAGCCAGTACTGCGCTAAATTAGGCCAGTGGAATTACTAGTAGTTTCTCATCAAGTTTCTTTCACCAAGAACATTCATTGTTCGCGTCGATACCATTAAGACAATATAGGCAACATTGGTTCTGCCAACCCATATGATATGGAAGGAAATTAAAATGTGGAAATATTGTTCTTTATTTCAGCTTTTGAAAGTACCCAATCTAACATGTTTCATCACGCACCATTTTCTAAAGAGATCACAATTTCGGCCTATTGTACCTTCCACGTCTAACCCTGTACACTTGTCACTTCCAGTCTTCGGCTGCTGCACCCGTATGTCAAATTGATAATAACGAGCAAAACTACCTAATTAGAGGATACTGGTGACGAAAAGCTACCAATAGCTTTCCATTGGCCTTATGAGAAGACATCTAAGACTTCTCTAAAATATAATACACAAAGACGTTTAAACATAGTCATTATGATGGTGTCGAATCTGCCAGCAGATATGGATATATTTGACAACAAGAGCCTGAAGAGTTTGAGTTTATTCAGGCGTTGGATTTTGTTAATTATGGCTGTAAGGATGAGGGTAAAGATCGAATCACAATTATGATTTTTTAAGGAACTGGCATATATCCGAAGAAAAATTTTCTAAAAAATGTATGATTTTTTAGCCTCCATACGGGAAGGATTTGCCCGGCACTATAGGAATGACCCAAAGAAGCCTTAAATTGTTTGGTAAACGTGTTACAACATGCAGGTATTCTCACGACTTGAGAGTTCAGAGGAATGTCCCGGACCCTACTTGATACCTGATTTTGATATCATCTGTCAGACCCTCATAATGGAAATATGACACTCAAATCACACCACAATTGATACTCGATTTTGTTATCATAACTACCAAAGATTCAGTTTGTAGCAGGACATTGAAAGCCCAACGAAATCAGACGACACTGACAGACGACAAATCAGACAAACACTGACACAGACGACATCAAAAATGGACAGGATGGTCGTCATATAAGTCACTTTGTTTGCAGATAAACACTATCTTAATACTAGGACAATATTTTGATTGGACTCCGGTGAATTAGAATAGCACTGCAGAACGAAATGAGTCGAGAATTATCTCAATGCAGGTAAATATCGGGAATGAATGGTTACAATGTTTACCACAACGGTTCAATCAGAGACAGTGAGCGAGAAGAAAGCAGTTTTTATTGTTGAGCCATCTGCCCCAAGGTATCGGAACCGCGGCTCCGTTCTCATTGTGGTACATGTCACAGGACGTCAAAAGCACCAATGACCAATTCACACTCAATACTATACAGCTATTCACCCAGTTTGTTTGCTTTGATTCGTGAGAAATTGTCTCTTATAATGCAAAACCTACAAACATGTCGCGGTGACAATGTCCGTGACAACAGAGTAATGAGGCGGACACCCTCGCCATATCTTTCTCAACTCCCTACTGGACCCGCTTCAATACCCGAATAATTAGATCCAAGATGAATTCAAAAGCAAGGGGACTTGGAGTGGTAAGGCTTACATGTAAAAACGAGGACATGGCCTCATCAAAAGCAGCTTGGGAGCTCAGCTTTTCTTTCCAAATATCCACTGAGTTAGTCGAGATCATATCACAATGACAACAAACGTCTCGGCACAGCAGGCATCTACGCAAGTTTGGAAATATTTTCAATCGGCACCGTAAGGAGTCGGGCTCGGCCCCCGCGTCGTTGATAAATGAGAGGCCTAACTAAAGGTTCCTGTTGTGGCTGGTCTTTAAATGGTCATTAACTCATTGCCGCTGAGGTTTTCGTCGCTCCCAGTGGAAGCCGAGTGCCACGGTGCGTCAGCCGCCGTATACCGCGCCCAAGCCCGTCGTTATCTTAGCTATCTTGGGGGTGCACATGTTCACTTGTTTGTAAAAACACCCAAAGTTGTTCCAATGTCTTATAACTAAGTGGTTATAGTCTCCTTCAGCCATGACAGCAGGAACTCCGTTCCTTCCTATCTGCTTTGTCGTATTTTGCAACGCGACGCATGTGGAAATTCACCATCGCTTTATTTTTAACAAATTCAGGTCCGTCCGTCAGAAAACAATTGCCTTTAAGCAATATTTGCTGTTGACAGTCTTCCACTCAAAAGAGGTAAACAATTCCTGTCATAGCTGTACAGTGTAATAACATGATCGAAAATTATTACACCTATGTTTTATGACCATATGATGCGAACAGCTGTTTTAGTATGAAAACCTCCATCGATTTCGATTTGGATTATTTACTTCAACGTTGACAACACTGTTGATGTCGAAAAATTTAAACTAAATCGTAATGGGCAGTTTTAAAAAACAACTGATGGGTGAAATGGTCGTTTTCGGAAACAGTAATTTAACAAATAGCCATAATGTAAATTGAACAGGACCATATGCCGTCTTTAACAATAGTAACACACCTAGTTACTGTGGGTATGTCGGTAAACTTGTGGATATATCACTGGACATGGCTGCAGCAGCTGGATCACGGATAATACAATGTTGACTAACTGCGAGGGGTGGAACAAAGACTAACAACATTAATGGAGAAACTTTTGTCTTTTATTGTAGGTTGTTTTTAAAGATGCATATATCACAATTGTGTTTTCATTGTATGTATGGCGTTTTTCATGATGCATGGAACGTGGGAATAACTTACATCTGTCGCGCTTCTGCATATTTTTTATCTGATTATAAGTAAATGACTAAACCAAGACAAGCTCCTTGATCAGTCGTCTTGACCAAAGTGCATTTTTCGGTGTGGTCTATCCATTCTTAATTCTTATCGTATATATTCATTAAGTGATGGAAACAAATTAATAAGGCCATTGTTACACTATCTTAACGAAGAAACAAAATCCATTATGGGTGTAAACACACGATAAGGTCATCGTGGACAGGAATCAACTTGTCTCTTACGCATGGTCTCCAAGCGAGACTTTTGATATGTTTATATCATGCCATGTTCGGTTTGAAGCTGGGGTTTTGGAAATGTAACTTTTTATGAGGTCGTTTGAAGTCTATGCGGAGGGACAAATTGATTTCTGTACGTCATGATCTTATCGTTTGTCTCGATTGCAGTTTGTTTGGCTTTTCTTTAGTAGTACACACGGTCATGTAGAATGCCTGAGACCTTATTGCAACAACGGTACAATATGCCGTTGCTTTTCCATGGATGAGATAACTGAATAGCCCGTCAGGGTACTTTTTAATGGTTTGCACTTATTTTTTTATTGAAATGCTATAATAATTCCCATTAAAAGCACAGCGTGCATGCTCATTGACAAGGCCGTGAAATTTAAGAGAGAATATACTCTTAAGAAACAGGTTTTGCTGACTATAGACGCGGTTTTCTGTTAGGTTAAAGATTGAAAAGTTTGACAGAACAAAGTATAGGACTATAGTATGCCAGTGTCATTGACAGGGTATGAGACAGTTGTTGGAAAAACATTCACGAATGGATGTGTAAAGTGAATAGGACAGGACCCCCTGTATTTGTGTTGATGTGATTTGATGAATGGCAGAAAGCACAACATACATGTACACAGCTTGTCATAGGATAAGTCAATGAGATGCACGCATGTCTAAACACTTCTTGTCACCAAAATCGAATGTCTAGCTCTCACTACAAAGGCCCTCATACACCTAGATAATAGCCTGTCCAAACATCGATGGTGTTGAAAAGTATTTCATAGATGCCTAATTTTCATATGATTCGATCATGTTGGTGGAAATAAAACTACTAGATTGAATAGGCTTTTGGAGGAAATTCTTGGGGTTTTATGCACTTGTCAGTGGGATGTCGCTCATGGGCTTAAATTGACACCAATACACTTTGTATCGCGAACTAAGAGGTCTCTGGATGAAATTTGTAAGACATGAAAGGCGATTGTTGTTACGAAGTCAATATTACAGGTTACTTTATGCCGCTTGATGAACGGTTCTCTCATGGATTCTATAGACAAGAGTTTTATAAGCCTTACTGGTTATGGCGCTCTATGAAATTATTTCTATACATTAATAACCTCCCTCTCTCCTAAAGAATCAACCTTTGTGATAATTACTTTGTACTCTACCGATGGAAAGCAGTGTTCGGTAGACAGTAGATATTGCCATCTATCGTTGTCAGAAGAAGCCAAAACCACTCAGAGATAGACTTGGCGACATTTTGTCGAAACGGAAGTAACGGAGAGCGCATGCGTCGTTATCTGTAAACTTTTTGAGGTGCGGCATGCTATTTGGGAAGGACCGGCTTCGGGTAGCATGCAGGTAATACCGTTCGTAACAAATCAACGTGGCCCCCAAAGTGACCACAGGGCTTCGCTGAAGAGATTTTTTATTCCTTTATATATACCCTAAAATCCTGTTTGGTTTTGAGGTTCAGATCAAGAAAAACCGAACTTCAAAGAAATCCGAGCAGTAGTTTGCGCTCCATTGCCCCAAACGATGCGGACATGTCATGACGAATGGGCCACCGTTAGATTTAGATTTATAATGCAGGCCAACATGTGGTGCCCAAAACCTTTTTTCTTTTGAATATTACTTTCTCATCAGGAGACGACCATAAATATATTCAATTAAAATGTTAACAATATTATATTCAGGTGGATGCATCTGGTGCAAAGAAATCTTCTAAATCTCGAATTCTCATGCGGAGGTAAGATATCAAAAACAATATAACCACTCGAGACAACAATAACTATTTTATATTGATATAGATATGATACGTATACTATTCAAAATACCATGCACCTAATACCCCCTGGAGAATGTATAAAAATGAATAATGAATTTCCACCTCCACATGCCATTGCGAGAAACTTAACAAATTTTAATCAAATGAATTAGAAGTGCTGCATAAATGATTGGTTCACATTACTCTCGACTACATAGTAACCTAGCTATCTTGATGGTACCAAATGTAGCGCCCTTTGTGGGGAAACTGCCAGCTTGAGGTGTGACTGAATGCTACACGGGTACCGGCTGTGCTGTACCAGCAACCCGAGGAACTTCTTTTGATTTCACCCCCGATATGGTCATAAATGAGACTTACTGGTATAATAGTATATATGGAAACTCATTCTATCCGTGTCAAATTCTTTGTTCTCATATAGAACCGGCTGTTGTGATATTATCCGAAAAAGTGATTACAGTCAATTTCATCTATTTCATCTCACTGCAACTTCGAAGTCCGAAGTATCTAAATTGATTTACTTTCCTATAGAATCGAACAATACATCACCCAGCTACGGGCCAATTACTACAAAATACTGTCATGTTCTCACCCATTTTAAGCATTTTTTTCGTTCTTCATAATCAGTTTATATTTCATCGCACGGAGACGCCACCTTTCAAGATCAGCAGATTGATAACTCCCGTTTATTCCCATCCGGTCACTCCTAGACTGCAATATGCGCTTATTAAAAAGAATAAAATAACTAAAAGTATATTAATACTGTTCTGTAGTTTCTTTAAATTACATTTAATTTTACAGTACATGTATATTTTTCTTATGAATACGTATTTTAAAGCGTACCGTAAAGTTATGATGACAATTATGTAAGTTTGATGCTTACGCGACAAATAATATAAGAGTTGTAAGCAAAAAAGGTAAAAAAGTTTGTGTGGCTTGGCCGTCAACGCAATGTCGTCATGATTATGGAAAAAGAATTGGTGAATTAAAATTTCTGCTACTTAAGACCCGATTGCGTACCAATCGCGTCCTCTTAGCTTCTGTCTGTTGTGACTTGGTTCCCCGAAGGGGTTTAAATGGACCTATTAATGCATTTGCCAGTTCATCTGTTTACATGGGCACATTAACGGGCCTAGAAATCGTACCCCCGAGTTACACTTTTCGAATCAACATGTTGTGTCAACACCAATCCATGGGAATTAACTATATGAATGCATGAGACTCATGAAGAAACTCCGTTGTTATTTCAAGCTGAATTATGATGTTTGAACGTGGCGATGTTTTCTCACACTTTGTGTCTAGCTTGTAAATGGCCCCATCGTTTTTTTACCAAGTAAAAACAAGCTGACCCTCAATCTGCCAGTGGTGAAGATCAGTTTCTCACGAAGGCCAGGTTGACAACGAGGCAAGGCATTTCAGAAAGCAGTTTAGTTAGACTACCAGTTCTACAAGTTGTCCGATAATTGCTTATTTCTCTGCAACACAAGAGTAGGCTATGTATGTAGTCATATATGAAAGGATGCCACTGAGTAGAGATCGTGCAAAAACAGCCCAAGTTGTAACAGCGAAATAAGGCAGACAATTGCGTTGCTTTGAGCGCCGACTGCATGGCGAGGCCTGGTTGACACCCACCAACACCGTTCATCTGCAGGTAGAGCTATTATTTTGCCCTAAGTTTTAACGCCACCCTCGCGGTGTTTCGTGAAACAACCAGGCCTCCAGTTCTGCCATCAATTCATGATGAATTCGCTGGCAGATTTTCGGTTTTCTGCTCTCAAACATTCCTTAAAGGAAATATTCTATTATCGCAGATTAGAACGATCCAGGGTTCGAACACCCATAGTTATAATTTCAATCCACTCGAAAAGACCACATAACATTCCTCACCCGATCGCCCAGAGAACTTCAACATTTAGAGTTAATAATTGCAAATATCCTATTCAATTGCAATTGATGTCATATTGGCACATTAAAGAATTTTAAAAGGATATTTGGCGAAGCAATTAACATGAACTAATGCACAAGTTGAAATCTTTATTGAAACCTTAATAACTGGTTTTCATCCTGCATTTAACGCGTATGGTGACTCGTCTGAATAGGATGGTTCCTGTCATTTGTGGGACTTATCAACTATTTTACACCTTAAGAAATCTGAATTCAAAATAGATAAAAGCTAAACCGTTAATATAGACACCTAATGATAGGGGTTTTGAAAGCAATACCACCAGTAAAGAAAGTCGAATAGTTATGTCGAAGACTCCTTTCAAAATAGCATCTTAAAGAAAAATAATGAAAAGAATTATATGAATTATATGAAAGAGCATCATGACACCTTCAAGATAAGATTCAAAGAGGAAAATATTTCGATTAGACAAGCACTAAGGTTTGAATACGAATACATGTAAAGATATTTAGAGGTGACAGCAAACACGGCAGAAGAAGCAATTCTGACATGCATTTCAAACACACAACAATGTCATACTTGATACCATTGGCCGTTTTCAATAGGGCATTCAGTTAAACTGCAGGTCACCCTATATCTTGAGATCAGTCTAGTAAAAGGATGAACAGTATATGGTATAATGGACCCCCTTGCCAATTATACCTCAATATTTTGGTAGTTCAAATTTAAGGCGTTTTTAGTTTGCATGATAATTATTATGTTTCTTCTAACGCCGCGAGGGGTTTGTTCCAACCTAAAAAAATCATCTGGGAATTTCAATAAGATTGAAAATTGTAGGTCAATAAAGAATGGGACATAATCAGTACGGTGCCTAGAAGCTGGGCAGCCCGCCAAGCCTTGCCAATAGCCAAGACGATGAAAAGGCATTCATACTGAAAACAAGACTTTGAAAAAGATGCAAAGTCACATGGAGTTGGTATTGTTGGTGGGTAATACACGGACCCGTCCGCTAACGGCATCTGTTTACAAAACCTATGTAAAGTTATGAAAAGCGTCACCCATGTCTGACATATGACAGCTTGTTGGTGCGCTAGATTATTATACCTTGAATGGATTTATCATCATATCGTGTTTTCAATCCAACACAATTGCCATTACAAACATTTCGGAAATGACTGTCCCAGATTTGACAGGAAAAGAATATTTCACGCGCCTCTGTTGCTTTGTAATCGCCTCAAAGGTAATTAACTTAATTATCACTCGAGAAAAATTTGATCATCCAGGGAAGAAGTAAAATATCAAAGCGCATGGAAGGTACATCTACTACATGTACGTTTTTTCGTCCTTTTACTGAGCGCAATGAATATAAGTCTAGTATCGACATAAGTAACCATGATAAAAAGTATACCCATGAGCTCACGAAGACCAACTCGTTTCATTTTGTCTACAAGATCCCTACAAAATGATTTTTCGTGTGTTACATCGTAACCTGCGGAAAAGTCTTTTTTCGTAAAGACCCCCCTTGACTACATCACTGGATATTTTGGAGCATATGGCGTTATCATCATTTCGACGAGTGCTATATTTATTTCACTCCCGTTCTGCAATCTGACGCCACGGATGTGATTTTTCTGAAGAAAAGTTACAAGACCACTTCAAAGCTTATTGATATCACTTGAACGAAAGTAAGAACGCCAAGATATACAACAAACAGTCGATGTTGGAAGTAATGGGCAAAGATTGGCCTGCTCACCTTCCCACATTCATTAAAAGCAATTTCCTAGAGTCCTTATCAATTATTATATTTCATCAATTTTATCAATTTTATCAATGTAATTGAGTGTTTATAAACACTGACGTGGGGTTAACAGTGGCTTGTCCATCAACACGAGGCTCTATAAAACCAGAGCGACTTCACCGGAGGAAAATATTTACAAATTTCTCCAAGTTTGTTATTGCTTTACAGAGTATTGGCAGACGATAGCTGCAACCTAATGAGATTGTAATAGAAATGGTGCCAGAGGAGCCGCCACGGACGCAGTCGAGCCCACAGCCGCACAGCCTGGTCTGCGTTCTCACCACTATCTTCCGAAAGGTCTAAATATTTGTACATATCCGCGCTTGGATTTTGCTCGCGTTTGCTTTGGAACCTGAAGGTACATTGATTGAGGGAGTAGGTCTTGTGCTATACTGATGACTGTTCCGTGTAATCGAACCTATCAGGGGAAAGTAGCTACAAATGGCCACCCAGTGCGCTAACGTAACAAATGGCGATTATTTCAGAGGTGGGAAATACACTGATATTGGAAAAGACCAAAGACTTGTTGTTTTTCCCGGCTCAATGTCAGGACTGCCATAATCAAGCGTATACCTTATGATATCTGATTCTGATCGCCGGCCGACACACGGGCATGGCGGGCGTCAAACGAGCGGGAACGTTAACTTGAGTGTACGCGGCACGTGTATTATATGTCAGTAATAAAATTATCAATCCGTCGATATTGCAAGGTCTTCATACATTCTTCAATAATTGGAGACAATCTGTGAAAATTATACTGATAACATAATTTCTATAAATACGAAGAGTATTACCGTCAAATTAATCATATATGATGTACCAAATGTTGAATAAATACGATTGTTCTTATCTTTAAAAGACAAAATTATTCCGATCTGCCGGCGCCGTCCGATGGCTCCACATCCCACTACATCCTGGTTACAAATAAATGATAGGGAAATCAGATGTCCTAAACGTTTACGTGAACTTCATGTAACGGCGAGGTTGACCTCACCTTGAGTGTGAAGACGGAATATGTTTCGGAAAGTGCATTTACTGGTATACCAAGCCATCAGACTGATTTTAGATTTTCAGAAGCCTACCTCACATGCCTCATGGGAGCATGAATAAAGGCCAGTAGACAAGTTCCAACAGAACAAGAAATGATCAGATCACACCTTTAACTCAGAAAAAATGTTCAGGACAACACTCGATTCGCATCTTATGACACCGAGCTGATGTCTCTGTGAGCGGCCAACCTGGCCTGCACTGTTACGGAAAGAATATATGCAAAAAAACAGCACATTGTATTATTTCATGTCGCACAAAAGCTTGCCACTTGTAGGTGTAAAGACCAGAAAACATTTCTATCCCCTTTGGTGCAGCAGTCTCAGTGTTGACACCTTTACCCCTTGGTGATAGGACCCCCACCGAGCCCCAGCAGTTGCGTCTCGACATGGGTCTTCCGCGTATTTCATTCATTCTTTTGAGAATATAAAGGAAAATATGTAGGCGCTAAATTTCATTCGGCAACAACGGCAGGTACTCGAGTATATCAAGAAGTTATACAAAGATAAAAGCTTCAAAAGTATTTCTGCAAACACCATACGTCTAATTAGCGTTATCCAGCAACGTTCGAAACGACTATAGAGTTGGCTAACATTCAACAGCAATGGTAAGAAATACCTGTGACCAGAAGTGACCAGTGATAACGAAGAACTACATTGTACATTACTTTGATATATTTTGTTGGGGAGAAAACGATTTCTCATATCAGAATCACGGGATAAAAAATTTATTGATGTCCTCTGGTCGAAAAAAGGAAGTCAAGCCCGCCTCGTCGGCAGCTGTTACGTACGCACTATGAACATTATGTGTAAGTCGATGGAACCTCGTTGTCTACTTTAAGATAATCGAGGTGTCATCATGAAGGGATGATCGAGCCTATTATAAGGTGACATTGTCTCATTAAAAAAGAAAATCAAGACCAGAGTTCGCCTGTCCACCCAGGTATTGTATCAGACCGGAGACAACTGGTACATTGTTCATTATCTATCGATTTGTGTCGATCGCGTGTCCAGACTAGTGTTTTCATCTTTGTCACGTCGTCGCACTTATTTTCCGAGAGTGTATAAACACTTGGCAACAGATGATAGCAACGCTGTTAAACAATGTATGTTATGAGAATAAATTTATTTGAAGTAGTATCCTGTAGAAGAATGCCTTGGTCGATACTGATTTGTTTACGAGTTGTTCCGTGGGGATAATAAGTTGGCAGCATATTGCGCATCTCAATGACCATATTGGACTTTGTTGATTGCTAACAAGATTGCAAACATAACTGTGGGGAGCAGAGAAAGTCTAGACCGTCCAATTGTCATTTTGGTGACGGCTGTGGTCTACCAGCTCGCATTTACAAAAAAAGGAATCGTTTTTGCTCCGGATTTTGTACGGATCCAAAGATGAGCTTTCTAGGCTTTCATTCTTCTTTATGAAACAAGGTAAACACGACTTTTATCAAGAATAGATAAAGGCCAGTCTTTATCTTTATTATTGACTGTATTTAACCATTATCATCGGAAAGAAATGGGAACAAATAGTCGAATCACCTTCACATCTTTAAGGTTAAGTAATCTCTTAGATCTCTCTCCTTGAGTTCATTGTTTTCCCATTATCCGAATGACATTGATATCATCACCTTAACATCCTCACCTACTAAGTACATACCCTTTAAAAAGTAATACTACCTACCCTTACTGGTAGGAAACTTAAATAAGCATCCTCCGGGGACAAATAATCAGCAAAGATTACTCACCGTATTGCCGAGCAATGGGCATTGTCTAGTGAGACCTTCTGAATATCCGGGAACAATAGGAGAACAAATCGAGTGTACACACAGCATCACCTTGCTAAAGGGAAGTCTGTTTATTTGGAAATATTTTCTCCCAATATCAGAGCAAACGAAACAACCTTTTTCACAAGGAAACAAAACAGTCAGTAAACAGGATAAAGCAGCAAGAATGAGAATGGCTTGTTAGAGGAGATAGACTCCATTGTTTTTCATTCTTATCGCAAACACCAAGTGCTTTTTTGTACAATGATATCAAAGGGCAGATAGTTATGGCTGTCGTCCAAAGTCAGACAACGTTATTTCCCTTTGTCAAAGTTCAATAAGGAGACGGTCTTTCCGAATCTCTTTCTTCCGACTAATCTGCTGTTGACTGATGTTTACGAACGTCAAGCTGCTAGAGATTTCAGAAGACATCTCCTTCCATTTTCATTTTCATTCTCCGATTTATTATCAACTGATTATAGATCTTTTAGGATGTGATCTTTACAGCGGATGAAAGGAGCTAAAGTTAGAGGTGTCTTTTTCCGGAATACTTTCAAGACAATCGTTTACAAGTATGCTCGTCGCCAAAGCAGTAAACGCGCTAAAGATGCGAAACCTAAACAGAGGATATTCGTCTCGATATGCCTCAGAACAAGATATCAACATATGAAAGTTTACAATGGTCATAAGCAGAAGTTGCGAACAGAGTTGTATTTGAGAAGCAAGCAAAAATGTCACAATAAAGAACCTTACAGTATTGACAATGTGCCTTGCAATAAGGGCTATACGTGAATCACTGCAAATCCCCAAGGCTACTCTCGTCAACCCCATTCTCTGACAACAAGGACATGAAGGAGGAACTATCGCAGCCCCTTGCGGTCTTCTAAAGAAAGCGATTTGTTTCACTTTCCCACATTTCTCAGAATGCTTACATAAGTTTACGACAAACAAGTTGACTGCACAATAGGAATGATTGTATGGCGAGAACACTTCCCCAAGCTTCTTTTAAACATCGCTGAAAGGATGTCACACAATTGTTATTTATGGTAAGCTAATTACATCACGGTACGAAAATCTCACAATACGATTGTCACTTGAAGTCACCTTTGTCGGAAAACATGCTATTTTCTATGATTAGATCAAATCAAAACGTCGAAGAGGCTACAGCGGCGCCGCGGTGCTTCCGCAGAACGCTGAGTGAAGCCCACGGGAGTCGCCACAGCCAACGGAACCGAACAATTTGTGTTGCGACGTGCCCCAGGAATCAGAGCACTTACATTCTGCCCTAGCGCCGAACACCGCGGAAAAATATTTTGCTCAGGGGTACGGTGGATCTGTTCGCCGAACGTGAAAACATAAACACTAATGGCACGATGATTGGGGTGTAGTCTGACGAAGTCTACCCCCGGGATTTCTGCGATCGAAATTAGTGATAATTCTCATCACCCTCAGCAGATAAACTAAAAGCTTTTTCCGACGTTCGTAGGTTTCAACTGCTGCTGTAATTATCACTGCGGTGACGTCCTGGTGGCGTGGCGTTTGTCACGGACCCATGCTGCTAACCTTGCTGTGGACGTGAACTGTTAGGTCCGCTTACACTCCGAGTCAGGCAGAAAGGTGAGAAACAAATGACTTGAGAGATGACAATTTGGCAGATTTCTCCATTAGTCAATTAACTAACTGACAGTGTCAGCACGTGTGGATAGAGGGAAGAACTTTGAAAAAGATACGCATCGGATCATGTTCAAAGAAACTCAATTACAACCAAAAATGATCAAAACCACAAACCTCTGGCTTTTCTGATGAGCCGTCTTGCTTTCGAGAAATCATTGCCACATTCAAGCCAGTTTCAGAGAAAAGATTTCGAATTTAAAATTTAAGATTTCAGATTTCGAATTTTAGATGAACCGTCTGGCTTTCGTACTCTACAGTGTTTCAATAATCAAATTTTGCGGTATACTTTGAGAATAACATCTTGGAAAGGGGCGTAAGAGAAACACTGGCAAAAGAAATAATAACCCTCAATGTGTTTTACCGAGTGTAGCCTATAGGATGGCGAATCGTCAAAATTCGGAAATGAAATCTTCTAATTACTGCCCTTAGGTTTACTTCTCCTATTAAGCGATATGCTGCCCCATTCGCTGGAGGGAGACAATTTGGTTTCCTCTTACCGCAAAAACATGTTACAGCTGAAATAAAATATTGACATCTTTAGGGGAGAGAAGGGAGACCATCGTAGCTAAAGGGTAACGCTAGGCAGAACGTTGGCATACTTATGTAAGATATAGATCTAGTGTTGCAGATTGTTTGGCCGGAGGGGCAAGTTACCGGTTACTCATACAACTGCATGGTTCTTGCCCTCTCGAGAATGCTTTTGTAGGCTTGGGGGAAATATCGAGAAAGTTCACACGGTGAATTTGGAGCATGATAGGCAAAATACTATCCATTTTCTTTCCTCAATCACGTCATAAACCCACAGATTTCGATGAATCAAAAATAACCGAAAGCAAGTGCTGATAATGTAATGGGGTTTATAAGTTACGTTGATACCCATGACAGGTGGAGTGCTAAAGTCAAAGTGATTTTTTCGCAATCCATTTTTTTTCTTAAAACAAAACACGATTTGTTAATTGCAAATTACTAATGTTGCGGCCTGTTGGGATTCTTATTGGCATCAAAAACTTGATATGTTGCCAAACATTCGCATTCGCAAGTCTCATCATCAAAGCAAAATTTCCTACAAAAAAAACATGTGTTATTTTGGCCAACTATACTAAAGCCACTACACGGGTCCGTAGAAATATCAAAGGGACAATTTTTCCTTTAATCCGTTCTCCGGGAAAAAATGGTATACCTGATATTGCTTGATTTCGGGGACTTACTTTGAAATAGTAATTGAATATGAAGGTGGGTGTACGTCGCCTGAGGTAGAGGTTTAAGTAGAGGTTTAAGCTAGAGCGCCTTCGGGGCAGCTGACAATTTCGTTGCCGGGCATGTGAGTGGATGAAAAAAAGTTGGAGTACCGAAGGGAAGGACTCCGGGACTGTAACACAAAGTTTGAAGAAGCTAACCACGAGACGCCACGACGTTTTCTTTTAGTCGTCTCGAGTAAGCAAGATATGGAGACAATGTTTCTTAACATTGTTTTTACCCGTGGTCAACCCTTCCCTTGCGTCTGCTGGAAAAGAAGAACGTGATTTAGACGGATACGGATCCGGACGCCAGCTCCGCAGCTGACGTACACCGATACAATGGGTGGCACTATCCCTTACCGAGTGACTGCACGTTTTGACGAACAAGCTTTGATTTAAATTCACTCAGTGAGTGCACTTCCTGTGACGACTGAAGGCAAAACATACCATCTGGCTGATTAGCAGAGACTTGGCTTTGGTAATTTCAGGGGAGGGTGGGGTCAAAGAAAGGTCCCTTGGGGCGATGGGATGCCTTGACAATTGTGCTAAGACTAACTAAAGGTTGGCCCGTTTAGATCGCCTTGTCTGCATAAGGAAGCGGTCGTCCCGAAATGACAGCTTTTTTCCTTAATACAACGTTTACAGTGTATTCTCTTGTTTGACGTTTTGATGCTTTCTGGGATGTTTTCAACCACTCGAATACTCCTTGTCAACAGGTGACAGAACTTTGCGAGGAGATTTGTATACAATATGCCAAAACAGATAACCGTGTTGGTGTCGCGCTGAATGGAGCATTTGCGTGTTTTCTTAATTTTCTTTACCAAGACACGGCGCATTGAGAAAAGAAAATTACCATTCGCCCTACTAGTCTTTCGTTTGCCTGAGACAAGCTTTGTTCCCAGCGTATACAATCTGTTCACGCCGATAATTTAGTGATAATTTCATACGACAAGTCTGTTGAGGTGCTCTACTGAGGTTGAAAATTGGTGCCCAAGGAAGACACGGGTGAGGGCGCAGCGTTTACGTTTATTTCACCGACGACCGGACGGGCCCACCTTCGCAATTAAACCAGGGGAAACATGCCAGCCGCAGGATACAAGGAAGGAGTTAAGATCTACAAATCTGACTGGATAATTACGCTATTTTAAAGATGGGACGCAGTCATTTCCGACATGTCATCAAATAAGAAAGTTTGTCATACCAAAATCGTCTGCATCAGAATTGTCGGCAAGATTCATTATTGGATTCAGTCTTCAACTGCATACGCTTGAATATCCCATCTTCTTGCTTTGATTACACAGTTGTCACTTATCACACAGTAGACTAGAGACTCTTTAAGTAAACCTGGTCCATCAATCATGAATAGAGTCCATATAGTGTTCGTCCAGTTCGCTGTAACTCTGGTTCAAAGTCAAAACACTTCAACCAGAGAATAACCCGTTCGTGACCGAGCCAACTTTCGTCTAATTATCTCGTATGGTCATCAAATCATAACCATTAGGTCAATTAATGACTAGAAATAACGCATCCAATACACGATAATGATAGTTTATTTCTACTTAATAAACCGATTAACTCATCATTTGGAATCACATACGCTTTCAGCGTGATGAGGATGCTTGAGCCCAGGTCGAAGATCCAGGGTTTAGATCGATTTTAGGTGCTCAAACTCAGAAAAGAACACTGCTGTTGACTGTAAGATGATTGCCATTATATTCTTTGCAAAAAGAATCTAAAGCCAACGTATTACTTCACATGTATGAGTTGCTGGTCCCTTTGCTTTCAGCTATTGCAAGTCAACAAGTGAAGACACAGGTGTTTTCTTTGCAATATCAAAACCCTAATCCTTTGGAGTTTTGGCATGGACAAAATGGTACAAACTACTACGTTTTTGTGTAATTCTTTTCATCTCCGCTTTCTGTTAGTTCTTTTACTATAATGATATGGTTGTACAGATTCGTTCCCCTATTGCCAGGAGAGCAGAATACAACTTCCTATAACCATAACATGATACCTGAACGCAGCTAGTTTTGGAAAATATGAACTAACTATTCCGTTCTGTCACTGGAAGTTGGTATAAAACTTTCTTTCTATAGTTTCGAGTCTGCTCATTAAGTCTAAAATTGCTACGGGTGCTAATCGGAAATAGAACGAATATATGAAATCCTGCCTCAAGTAATGAATGCTACTATCCAATTTCCCAATGAATACTATACCCCAATATTACCCTTAATGGTTTCCCGCAGTTGCCAACCAGGATTAAATTGATATCAAATAATTCGTTTTGATAAAGCGCTGCCATTTGAAATTGCACCCAGTTTTTGGCTCAATTACACCCGCAGTCCAATCACTCCCGCGAGAATTATAGGCGGACTTCCCCTGGCCCAAGGCAGGCTTCCGACCTGATAGGCCAGTTCTTTAAGACTAATTTATAAAAACATTCCTTTTGTATCATAGTGTGTTAAAATCATATTTCTGCCTATCATATTATCCATCTATTTACCTACGGTTATCTGCCGCAAGCCAACCACCATCTTATCAAGCCAAGCCAATATAGCCCTGTTGATATTAAAACGTTAAACTATACAACAATATCACACATTCTCGGACAAAGGGTTCTTTTTTCGGACGAAGTTAGCCGCCGGCACAATTTTGCAACTTCTTTAGTTTTTGTGGCTTCTTGTCGTGATGTATTCACTGGATCAATGGTCTCCCATATTGGAGACCGACATAGTGCAGCCCAGGCGGCCGCGGGTGCGTTACACAAAAACTCACTACGGTCACAGCTGCACTGAGCACCAATGTCACAAAAAATACCTCCCCATAAAGCGCTACTTTTACCCCGTAATGTTGGTCATGGATATGGACTCTTTCCGTACCTGTCCTTACAATGATCATGAAAAAATAATTTTTAACTAATTTCAAAGAGAAGTAGTAATTCTCTGTACAGAATTTACGACTTATCAAAGTTTTCACACATTTGAAAAGCGTTTCCAATGTGATGGTTCCATGTGTGGCGTCCTCAGGGTTAACTAACTTCAAAATAGATAAGTTGGCAAAGCGTGTTCTATCAAACATCTCCGTATAGCCGGTCGACCAAAAAGAAGGGCCTCTCAGTATGACCATTTGGTGACTGAGGCCGGACCCAGTGATTTGTAACCGGACAGCTTATAGAGAATGTGTGACTTGCATACTGAAGAAAAAAAAACGAACTCGAAAGGTGTGCATAAAACCATCAGTCATGTCATGCTTTTCAACACAATATAGCCCATTTTCTCGTTACCATGATGTTCCGTACACTTGCAAAGCTTACATTATACACTAATTATGGTAATCAAGTGAAAAAGACAACCACTTACAATTTCACTTAATCATCTTGACATTACAAGTGAAAATGAGTTGTTGATATATGGTGTCCGCCGTGTGAACTGGCCGATTTTTACAATGGAATTGCACTGAACACATTTAAATACGCCAGACTTTTAATCACGCTGCCACATAAACTAATTTTTGAAATAGCGGTGATTATGTGTACTTGTAGGATTATTAATCTCCAGAACTATTGCCGTTATACCATGGAACAATCTATGTTTCGATGTGGAATTCGATCGAAGTTGGCCAAGTTCGTGGACAAGACAATTTCCAAGCAAATACCGAAGCATTGTCATTTTTGTTGGATGACCATTCCGGGTTGGTACTCCACCCAAAGTTTTATCATATATACATATCTTATACGTTAATTTGTATCAAATTTATCAAAAATTAACTTGGTCGATTGTTTTCGTTCTCTCAGGTTACTACAACGTACCACTCGTGTAACGGACAAGTGGTGAAATGGAACCTTGCATGCTATATTGATGAAGTTCGGAGCATGAGCTCGGAACCATGGGTATCGAATTTCGGCGCTGTTTCTTCGTTACCAAGGAGACTCGGCAGGGAGGCGCCAAAAGAATCGTCCCTAAACTAAATGGCGTCTAAATATCCATATGATATTGATATCTGTGTGATCTCTCGAAACCAATGGGTTAAGCATTATTCAGTTTAATAATGATTTAGGCCTACAGTATTACGATTAATGCCCATCATTGTCAAATGTGATAATTACCCTTCCCAATCACATTTACGACTCAAAACTAGTTATGAAATATAATTACTTTGTTTTCAACCTGACAACCAGGTCAATGTGTCCCAACTTCTCCAAAATGTTTGCTCCACATTGCTTTGGGCCTATTACACCGTGAGACCGATCCAATCAAATACAATATTTAGCATAACACAACTTAATAAGTCGATTAAAAATGAAATACAGTCTGGCGTTTTTCATTTGCAATTAATACCTCATAAGCCTTCGTTTATTAAGTGGGTGATGTATTTGTCATTTCACCGATTAAAGGGAAGGTGTCATACATGAAAGCTGAAAGCATGCCAAAGAGCAAAACGCCCCATCACATCCCAAAGCTACGAATACCGCAATCTAAATAATACCGTACCGTGTACCCTTTGAAAGTAAAAGCTACCGGTCAATGATAACCAGCAACGGTTTCGGTGCATGAAACCCCACAAATATGTTGTTTTCATGCATGAGAGTCCATGATTTCCATCGAGAGCCACTTTGTTACGCATTTTGAAGGATCTTTTAGATATATCGCTATACAATGTACTTCATTGTGATCAAGTACGCGCAGGTAAGGGGAGTTGTCTGGGCAAAATATCGCAGTCCTGTGGACAAACCAATCTCGAGACAATAACCCTCGTCCGCACACTGCGATATTGCAATGTCTTTTGTGGTGGACTTTTGGACCTGTTGCAAGACATGAATCAAAATGTTGACGCCATATTTTCCCAACATGCAAAAAACGCGGTGGAAATTCTCCCAAACATTTTTAGAAAATTTCGTTCAACATAGGTCATAGGTTTTATGAACCTTTATTATAACTTAATGTTAGTCAGAATCTATCACAAATAATTGTGCTCCAATACTAATTTAGACAATTACTTACTTGATACTTCGAACTGGTCATTTTTTTCACGATTTGTTGGCGTCGATGGTGACATATGACGAATTAAAGGACCGGTGTCATTCCGTGCAATTTTAAAATAATTTACTATCTTCTTTAGAGAACAAAAGAACGTCTCTAACCAGGGACAACATGCCACCATCCATTTACCTTTGGTGCCAGAGAGAGGTAAAACCAAGTTCTTAGTCATTTGCCGTTAGAGATGCTCAGTGCATGCAGCGCGCACATCCATTAAAGATAGCACTAAAGCTTAAAAGAAGCTTTAGATTTTCAGTACAATTTAGTATGAATGCCCAACTTTTGAGGCATCTTAGTCATAAATGGGATGAGATATCTGTCATTTTATTCGACACAGATAGTATTGACGGGTGACCTTTGCTGTTTCTATTTTACTTCTTAGTCTTAGCACTGTTTACAAATAATTCTTCGACTTTTACAGGTGACCTTGTATCCGAAAAGAAGGATGAGAACTCAGCACTTCGTGTCAATTCTGCAAGCTTTGGTTCAAGAAACTTCCCATGAGAGAAAGCCACGTCCATTCATAACCGAAAGTGCAATATGCTTCTAAATTTCAATACGCCCATCGAAACTTCGTGTAAGGGTTTTCAAACTTTTATGGAGCACTAATCGAATAATTCAAGTTTGCATAATAGCCCATCTTATGCGCCTATGCGACTTTTTATCACCGGCTACCGCCCTTCCGCCCAGTCGAGCGAGAAGGATCGATGAGCAAACACCAATTCTGCCTCCAAAAACATGTTTCTCACGATAAACGCGCGCCATTCAAGGGGAGAACAAGTTAAACCCCAAAATGATATGTTATGGCCTTGGGCTTCTTTCGCGGTTATACTCATTTTCGAAATGTCTCACAAATGGGTTTGCCGGAAAGCTTGGTAGATTTGTTGCCTAAATGATGTAGTTTTAAGAATGATATAACTGAAACAGACTGGTCCAAATAGATTCTCGACGCACCAATCAGAGGCGACTGATGCTTTATGGTGGAAGAGGTGGTGACAGTTATAGAAGCGGTCAGTGACCAAGTGACTGGCGATTCTGACTGGCTGCCTCATAGTGGCAGCATCTCGCATAGAAACGGTAATTATGTTCGGTGGTGGTGGGAGGAGGTAAACGACCGGGACGACCCTTCACTAGCGACGGGAATTCGACATTCATTTTTGTATATGTACACCAGTGGCTTCAACGAATGACGTGATCGTCAATGTAGCTCAGCGAAATGCAGTGATCGGATGTCATCCGAGTTTTGCGAAGAACATTTTTGAAGATCTTGTCGCCTTTTTCGACGACTATTATATACTGTTTTAGATCCATCGTGAGCAAAGACCTCCTTGGGGCTGACAGCCAAGAGTATTCATTGTTGCCCAAATATTTCACTCAACGATAAAATCTCCTTGGAAATTCCAAAGAACAGAGTATGCTACGGGCAGCTCGTCTCCTTGGTCGGGTCTCGAGGCGAGGGCCGATTCCCGCTGACTCCGATCAGGTATCGCTTCATCTACCCGTCGACATTTATACCTCGAGTGTAAACCGTGGACAAACACTCACTTCAAAGGTGGGAGTAATTGAGACTGGGGTATTGAAAGGTTTTGTTGAAATTCCTGTTCCTGGAGAGGGGAAATAATGATGGAATGATACGGTTGTTTGGAGATAATTTGTCTGGTTACATAAGGTGTCCCCTCACGCAGGCCGGCGGTGTCTGTGATGGTATTCTCCCCACCAACTCAGGTGGAACCCATCCCTCCGAGCTATGTTTACAAACAAGCATTCACTTGGACAATTTTCTCCAAATTTCCACCGCGGTTAATGAGAGAGGTGGTTCCCATCGTCGATTCACTATGACAAGGTGTTGTTGTCTAATGAGGAGCCTCGGGTTAGGGGACGTCATGGAGAAGCGATATCAAAACCATGGTCGCTACCTTCGAAGGGAGGAAATATTTGGGCTATGGGGATATTTCGATGTCATTATTAGCAAGCTTGTTATGTCAGGATGCTGACATGTCTGAATAGCGACCAAGAGGAACCTCATGGTATAGGCATGAATACACCCAAGAATTCTATAGAAATATTATGCATAGACTACCTCCATGATTATGGTATGTTTCCAGAGTTCTCCACGAATGGGAAGTTTGCTTTTGGTTCAAATACAACAAGAAAACAGACAGACACCGAGTGTTCTGACACTGCCGGTTGCCGCCCAACAAAATTCTCTGCGCGGAATTTGTTTCAGTAATTTGTCAGTATGAACTTTGAAAATGACTGTTCGAACAACGTCAGCCAAACGTCCCAAGTGCTGCCTCACCGCCGACAATCATAGAACTAATTGGGGTCGAACCAGACAATTGTCGATGCATTACACGACTGCGACGAATGTGCTCCTCATTCTCATGCAAAGGCACCTACCCATGCAGTCAGAGTGGTTAGACAGCGCCGGTCACCTCCACGGGCGTGGGCCGTTCGACTCCCAGATAGGATAACTCATCATGTGATAGTGCTACGGGGATAGCTAGAGAGGATAATCTCAATCTACAACAGCGTAGGTTTCCTCCTGCCAGATCTGCGGTTTTCTCCTACATTACATCATAATTCGCCTAATACTTTGATGCCCAACTCCTTCATATCCGATGAGGAGGCCCATTGATAACTATATTTAGATACCCATGGGGTAGAGGGAACATTCTCAGGAGTCACAACCATGACGATTTGAACCCCGAAGACAACTGCTGGCGGCGGCTGATGTAGCGGTCACTACAAAATTCTTCAACACCAAACGACAACAACAACAACAACAACATTTTCCTGCTTTCGGATTTCGACGTTTCACAGTCGTTTTTTCTTTCAAAATAAAAACGATGGAGTTATTGGTATCATTTAATGGTCGCCTTAGAACTATTTATATCGAAGACCAAGTTAGTCTTGATGCAGTATCGATTAAATCTTTTGTATGCAAATGCGAAGTAAGTTGAAATTTGGAGATGTCCGAAAATAGGAACAAATAGTCTAATACTAATTTTAGAAATGGGGGGGGGGGGGCTAGCCAGTGCAGGCAGTCTCTGTATGCATCTAACAAGTGTGTATACTGCCGAAGGCAAAGAGGGACCGCTACTAGGACTAGTACCAGCTGGAATTCCTTGCTAGTGGTCCAGACAGACTGACAGAGGTCGCAGGTTCGAACTCCACACACAGCAACTTGAGCAAGGTCTCTTTGTCTAACTTGTACCCCACCTTTCTTTTCCAGGGGATCAAACAAGATGATGTGTTTATCACCTGTAATGGACATCTTGTTGGCGATGACAGCGACATCTTACATGGCCCTATTTATCACATTGTCCCAAGAATGCTTGGAGGGAAAGGTGGATTTGGTTCTATGCTTCGTGCCATTGGTGCTCAGATTGAAAAAACAACCAGCAGAGAAGCTTGTCGTGATCTCAGTGGTAGGAGGATGAGAGATGTAAATAACGAGAAAAAGTAAGTACATGTATATACTGGGAAATTAGATAATCTGGGTTACAACTAATCAATGCAGCCAGAACCCAATTGAATTCCCAGCAAATTGGTTCACGGATACAAGTATTCTTTGCATAGCATCCCAGTTTGTTCAAGATTCACCTTGGAGTAGTGGGATGTTTATCCCGACCTTCTAGTTGTGACATTGTCCTCATAAGACCAATTCGGGGCGAATGGAAATTATAATCAAACATGGAATCCTGAAATCGCTCTCTGTGCAACACATCATGCTATGTCTTTCCATAAGAACAAGAGTCACACTGGGCTCATCTGAGCCTATTATCGAAGCAATAAGCAGTAAGCTCACAGCCCACCAGGTGGGTTTGAGGAATATTACAATAAGCATGGTGGAAAAAGACACTAACGACAGAGTAACACAATAACCAGAACAGCTTCCAAATTGTAAAGGTCCATCACTCGGATCAATATTACACTTTTGTCAATGACGGTACACACAATTATACTTTCAGATTGAAGGACTGGATGGGAAAGCAAGGTGAGCGTGCAGAGGAAAAAGAACGTTGTCGCCAGGAGAGGCTAGAAAGGAGGAAGCAGACCCCAACACACAAGTTCCATGATCCAAAATATGACCAACAAAAATCTGCTGTTTCTGAAAATCTAGAGGATGCATTGATGCAAGGTTTGTGCTAGGGCTACATGCTACATATGTACTCCATTGCCAGGCACTCAAATCGTAATATAAAGTTAAGAGTCAAAACTCAAATGTTAAGAAACAACACAAATATATATTGTATTGTTATTTGGCAAAAGATATTTTAATTCAATATAGCTTTGGGTTTGAACAAGAAAGTGATTTGCATGATGTATAAAAGACTGTGGTATTTTCAGGATTAAATAAAGCAGGCAGCAGCAATGGGAACGCATCAGCCACAGCTACTCTCACATCAGAAGAAAACAGAAAGAGAAAGTTACCTGATGACTCCCCAGTTGATAAGAAAAAGGCTGCTGAATGGTAAGTTCATAGTTTTGGGACAATGAGGGAGGGAACTTGTGCAAGCTCGTACCTGACATAATTGACAAGTAGTGGTTGTGACTGAAAATACTGGTGTCTTCATTACATTACGCTCATTACAAAGCCATCAGCCTCATCACAAATCTTCTAATTGACAGACTTTTGATTAAATGTATTTTCTTGTGAAGCTGAATTACATTTTGATCAAGCAGTTTTATTACACCTTCCTTCTGCATCATTTCAGGCTTGGAATGGACATCGACAACATCAGTGACTTAGAGAGCGATTCAGAAGATGATTCATCCAATTGCAGTGTCAAGTCCACTTGTGGTACGAGCTCAGGACATCCGTCGATTGGTAATGATTCCCCTTGTCCAGTTTATGATGAATCAGAATCAAAAAGTGACATTTCGTCTGGGAGTAGAGACAAGCCAAAAGCAGAGACAGAGATAAAATCAGGCGTTGAGGAAGATCCCAAGAACAGTTTACGCGAGGCATTTCACCCTCCAAAAGCTGACCAGGGACCAGTGAAAGACAACCACGGACAAGTAAGCGAAGACAACATGGTGAGCAATTGAATACTTGCAAAATCTCGGTTTGCATTTTCGATTGGGAGTGCAAGTGCAACAAAAAGACATATTTTGGTGATATTAGATTGAACAAAATCCCAAAAGATTCCTTCCTGAAGATGTGCAACCTGCTGTGGTTGCATGTACGTAACCTCAACATTTGGGTCTACATCACTGTGAAACAATTATCCAATCCAGTAACCGTGAATGCACAAGTAATGTCTACTTCTACTTGTTTACATTCAGGGGTCATAGTTGTGTGTGCCAATAGTTGTTTAAGTTTTTGCATTGAAACTGTATTTCATTCTTTCAGGAAGAAAAGTCAATTGACTTGGAGGACTTTAACTCGTGTACAGAACTTGAAGCTCTTGGACTGGATCATTTAAAGTTGGCTCTGGCAGAAAGGGGCCTCAAGTGTGGTGGAACATTGGAAGAACGAACGAAGCGATTGTTCTCAGTCAAAGGACTTACGAAGGAGCAGATTGATCCAGCCTTGTTTGCTAAGCCTGCTAAAGGCAAGAACTCGAAAGGCAAAAAATAACCTGGAATGGTTTGAACTGAACTGTAAATTTCTACAATCTGCTTATTGACAAATACACTTCAGGTACAGAACTACTGGAAGACAAAGCTGAAATAGAAGCCACTCAGTCACATGTAACGAGTGAAACGTGCCTTTTTGTAATGGGCCAAGCTTTTATTAGGACAACTTTAAAGCATTAAATGTATTTTATGTAATCGAGCCTTGTTTTTTTCTTGACTATCAGGTTGACTGTTTAAAGGATCAAATATAAATGGAGTTGCATTGTCCAAGATTCTTTGGTGAACGGCTACACTTCTGTAAACTGGTCAACATGATCACTTTGTCTTAAAGCACGGACAACAACCTCTGCAGTGCTGTCAAGAGGTCACATCCTATCAAGCTGTGTTGAGACGATGATATCTAAAAATACTATTTTCTTCATCCGTCCATTGACCAGTAAGCATGATCAGACAAGTCTCTTCTAGTATTGCAATCCAGTTTAGAAGTCACATTCTATCATGCTGTCCTTAGGACAATGGACAATATCAAATTCAGAATTATGTCGGAACAAAGCTGCCTGTTCAATGAGAGAATTCATGAGCTTCTTCAATCGATTATCACAGAAGACGAAGTCACAATTCAGTGATGGTGATTACATGTAGGCTCCGATAGACAGTTGAACAAGTACAGATATTGAAAATGTTCCTCAATTGGGAACCTCAACGTGTTCAATTGCCATCTCTCATTGTTTTCACACAAAGTTTAGTCATGTCATGACAGACTTTGCAAGAGTATGGTGCTACAAGCATGCTTAGAAATCATATCAGGTACATACCAACCAAGTCAAAGCTAATTAGTCCACCATCCACATCCAATCGACATACCTAAGAAACAAGAGATTTCAAACATTGACACAAACGGCAACAACCATATTTTGATAAATAAATAAATACTTTATTAAATAAAAAATTGTTCAACTAATTTCAATCAATGAATCTGACTTTGATGACTAGAACTTAACATGGCCACATTTTTTTTCTTTTTTATTCTATAACCGACTATGAACCATAACAACAGAAAAATATATTCAAATTCGAATCCAAACAGACAAAAAATAAGTTAGTTACTTGATACATTATGAAAATGAAGTAAATATCAGAATTCCATCAGCAAAACTCTTTTTGATTATGTGAACATAACCAGAACAAAACCATATCACATTTACATCTTGCTACAACTTTCTGATTTGACGGACTCATGAGTCAAACTTCTCCTCGACTATCATCTCCAAGCTCTCTTCTCTCAGAGAGCTTTTGGCCGCCTGCTCCGACATCCAAAATGGCAAAAATTACTGACCAGGAAATATACACCAAATTGATTAAACAATTTATCCTCTGCATAATCAACACAAGAAACTTGTGTCCTTTTTTGTGATGATTTTCAGTGTAAAAACCAAGTTTCTAGTGTTATGTGCTTTCTATTTCTGCCATTCTAGACCCCCCGGCCACACCACCGAGTGATAGAGCTCTCTTGCATATACTTAGTGTCGGACTCAAAAAGTTAGGGAGCCAGAATCTCCCCACCTGCCACAGCCTAACCTTTAGAGTGATCAGAGCTGACCATCCATTGTATCCCATACTGCAACATTCTCCATCATTTGCTTCTGCTCTATAAATCTAGGAGGAAATCTGAAAAAAGCATCAGTATAAAAATGATAACATAGACCACTAAAAGGAAAGAAAATATTTTTAGAAAATATATACTTCATGTTTTACAGTTCTGTAGCCACTTGTGCATCTGATTATCAGAAACTAAATCCGGCTCTATTGATTTTAACTTTAATGATCACAACCAGAGGGCCAGGATAAGATCACTTCAACTTGACTGTTCTGACTGCTTATAGCGTTACCTCTTGGTTTTGTCCTCAAGATTTCTTCGTTTGATGGTGCTTCATATGCAAGAAGTCGAACTGGAATTTGAGGGATGTTATCAGGGTAGGCTTCAATGCAGCAGCTGGGATAGGACTTTGGTCTGCGCCGTCCTACTTCATCACAGCGATTGACGTTCTTAAGCCTTTTGTAATTGATGTTATAAGAGTCAACCCTCTTCTTCATCCCTTTATACTGGATGTCAGTCATCTGGAGAACACCCAACATGTTACCACTTCTGAGATATTAGCATGTTTATTTGTTTCCTATCTCTGAAATTCTTCCCAGAGGGATTGAATACATCCGTCCATTTGCTAAACTTTCATTATGACCTTGAAGTAGGGCCTAACAGTTTCTTCTCATTTTTGAAGGTCGAAGTCAAAATGCCTTTATTTCACTGCACATGTAATGGACACTGCAGTGATAAGCACAACAACCAAACTGTGAAGGCAGGGAAAGAATTACCTCATCAGTTTCTTCTTTGCCAGCATTCGACACCTCTACCAAATTTTCTGTACTTTTTGACATCTGGATGATTTCATCAGTGATAACTTCCCTCGAACTTGGACGAGGCGGAAATTCTCCATCAACATAAGAAGCTTCTGCAGCAATTGATGACAAACCAATCTAAAATCAAAAGAAAAAATATCAATGGCCCCTTGAAAACTTAATTAAAGGCGTGCAAACGACTCCAAAAGATATAGTGAGTCTTCTGGGTCAACAATTGGATGGTTGAACCTGACCACATCTTTTTACCAAGGAACTGCCTTCTCCTGTCTCTTTTGAGTTTGAAGGGGTGCTTGTAAACACCTTCCTCTTACGACAATGATCACTTTTATCAAGCAGGGAGAAGTGGACACTCTTGTTAGCGAAGATGGTAGATTCTATATTGGTCATCTGAAATGAGTCAAAAGAAACAACTTAAAACTTCTCATCAGTCAGTGAGAACAAAATTTCAGAGTCATGGTGTCATCGGTCTGACCATATTTTCACCAAGTTAGATTGACACTGGTACCATGCCATGATTGAGCAACAAGATGGTAGCATACTATCAACCCAGGCAATTCCAATCATAAATCTCACCTTTAGATTTGTCTTGCTTTTAGTGGCAGTAGTTGACAAATCTGTTGCACCAGAATTGTACAGGCTCATATTGCTGTCACACTGCAATCCATGCTGCAGATCACTGGCTGGAAGAGAACGGAATATAAAACAATATCGAGTTGAGAGCCGACGGTCAACTAGGACATTTTAGAACAATTCTATGAAAAATATTTGTAATGTATTGTAGGAGGAAACTGATGCAGCAAGTTTGAAGAACATTAGCAGATAGATATTCATATCTTCTCACAGATATATTGCAAATTCAAAGTGACAGACTTGTTCTACAATCTTTTAGAACGATTAACCAGTCCAGAACTTGTGAGCGACTGTCTTCTACTTGAGGGCCTTATCTGATATAGCAGATTAAATACTTACTATCCGCCACAACCGCAGAACAGTTTATGTTACTATTACTAATCATGGGTTGTTTTCCATCTTCTCTTGGAAAAAGTAAGGTTGAATTTTTTGGCTGAAGTTTCCCTTCTTTCTTAAGTCTTGGCCTGCTGTGAAGCTTCCTGAGTGAATGATAAACATTGCTACTTTAGATCTGGTGTTCGAATGCCAACTAATTGCATGTAGGCTTACTAGCAGAACTTTATGGACTGCAAGTTTTTCAAGGGTCTTTTCTGACATTAGATATAAACTTTGGGCAGAACCAGACTTTCTGCTCTGGCATTTGTCTGGCGAGAACAATGGAATACCAGCAAAAACAAAGCCACCGCTTCATAGCACTGACCGTCGCGAGGGAATTGCATTGCTGTGACAATGACACGGCATCAATTTTATCTGAATTTTCATATTATTTTATGCATCAGTGCTGAAGTAGCAGAACTGATCAAAACTGAAGAGTGCTTACTTCAATTTAGAAGTTACTGTAGATCTCTTTGTGGTTTGTATGGGTGTTTTCTCTGCTTGTCTCTGCAGTGACTTGCCCTCAGTCTCTAAAAAAGACCATGATAAATTGTGCAGCATTGAACAGTAAGGGCAATTATTTCATAAGGAAATTGTCTGCTACTCACACCAGGTAATAGAGCTTAGGTTTGACTCTGTGAAAAAAATTGGAATTGTGTCTCTGGATGAAACAAAATCAAAGAATCTTGATCAACCAACAAAAACACAACTGCTAACCTTCATGTATCGTGGACATATCCATGACAAGACCATCAGCAGTCATTTCACCAGACAACATGGTTGATGTCAATTTGGCTTTCACAACCTTTCCAATCACCTTTTTGACTGGAACAGCAGGACTTTTCCAACTATTAATTGCAGCCGATTCATTTTCAGAACACACAAAACCATGACTGTGATCTGAAGGAAAGATTATTTCATAATCATTATACATAACATACACAGTTATCATGATCTTCCTGAAAACAAAAAGCTTACAAAAACAGATTGACAACAATCAGCCTACATGGTATTTATAGAGGACAGAGTCACAACCACAGGTCCATTTCGTATGTGGTGTGACTTTGGGACCATGAATTCTCTACATTGGTTATTTTGGCAAATTTAGAAAACTATTGATACAATAACTTTACCACCACTTATTGTTGACACATCCACTACCACATCATCCTTAGTCTTTTTACCAGGCAGCATAGTCGATGTCAATTTGACTTTGACGACTTTCCCAGCCTCCTTTTGAAGTGGAAGACTCTCAAACTCAGCAGAGTCTTCCTCGATACCACCGTGGCATCCATCATCTGTGAGGAAAACAAATTTTCACCCCATTTTAATGAAATGTTAGTATACTATAAATATATAGTATAGGTTTTCAGAACACACAAAACCATGACTGTGATCTGAAGGAAAGATAATTTCATAATCATTATACATAACATACACAGTTATCATGATCTTCCCGAAAACAAAAAGCTTACAAAAACAGATTGACACATTCCCAGGTAATAGAGCTTAGGTTTGACTCTGTGAAAAAAATTGGAATTGTGTCTCTGGATGAAACAAAATCAAAGAATCTTGATCAACCAACAAAAACACAACTGCTAACCTTCATGTATCGTGGACATATCCATGACAAGACCATCAGCAGTCATTTCACCAGACAACATGGTTGATGTCAATTTGGCTTTCACAACCTTTCCAATCACCTTTTTGACTGGAACAGCAGGACTTTTCCAACTATTAATTGCAGCCGATTCATTTTCAGAACACACAAAACCATGACTGTGATCTGAAGGAAAGATTATTTCATAATCATTATACATAACATACACAGTTATCATGATCTTCCTGAAAACAAAAAGCTTACAAAAACAGATTGACAACAATCAGCCTACATGGTATTTATAGAGGACAGAGTCACAACCACAGGTCCATTTCGTATGTGGTGTGACTTTGGGACCATGAATTCTCTACATTGGTTATTTTGGCAAATTTAGAAAACTATTGATACAATAACTTTACCACCACTTATTGTTGACACATCCACTACCACATCATCCTTAGTCTTTTTACCAGGCAGCATAGTCGATGTCAATTTGACTTTGACGACTTTCCCAGCCTCCTTTTGAAGTGGAAGACTCTCAAACTCAGCAGAGTCTTCCTCGATACCACCGTGGCATCCATCATCTGTGAGGAAAACAAATTTTCACCCCATTTTAATGAAATGTTAGTATACTATAAATATATAGTATAGGTTTTCAGAACACACAAAACCATGACTGTGATCTGAAGGAAAGATAATTTCATAATCATTATACATAACATACACAGTTATCATGATCTTCCCGAAAACAAAAAGCTTACAAAAACAGATTGACAACAATCAGCTTACATGGTATTTATAGAGGACAGAGTCACAACCACAGGTCCATTTCGTATGCGGTGTGACTTTGGGACCGTTAGTGAATTCTCTACATTGGTTATTTTGGCAAATTTAGAAAACTATTGATACAATGACTTTACCACCACTTATTGTTGACACATCCACTACCACATCATCCTTAGTCTTTTTACCAGGCAGCATAGTCGATGTCAATTTGACTTTGACGACTTTCCCAGCCTCCTTTTGAAGTGGAAGACTCTCAAACTCAGCAGAGTCTTCCTCGATACCACCGTGGCACCCATCTGTGAGGAAAACAAATTTTCATGGAAATTTGATGAAATGTTAGTATATTATAAATACATAGTATAGGTTCTTTCCATAATTCTGAGATACATACATGTACAGTTGCAGAGGTACTTTTCAGCATTGTTCTGATCCTTATCCAGGAGTACAATGAACAATGTTTAGCATTCCTCAATAAAAAAAGATAGAGCTCAGGAGGGGGTCTTCCTTACCAAAAACAAGGGCTCAAGTAACCTGGGCCCAGCAAGTATAGATAAACCCAAACATGGTCCCAGGAATAAGACAAGTTAAACATGGAGGGAAAATTAAACTCTTGTAAAAAAGACTTAAGTCCCAAAACATGTAAAATGGCCGTTACAAATCAACCACCACATCATCATCTCTCTTTCTGCCAGCAATTTTGGTCAACAACAATTTGCGTTTGATGACATTACCGGCTTGCTTTGGGACAGGAACACTTTCGAACTCGGTGGTTTCACCTTCGATACCACCGTGACAGCCATCTCCGCTTATTGTTGACACATCCACCACTACACCATCATCTGTCTTTTTCCCAGCAAGTTTGGTTGATGTCAAAGTGGCTTTGACAGGCTTTCCAACCTTCTTCGACGCATGGGGACTTTCCATCTCAGTCGATATGCTTTTGAGGGTTACACTGTGGCAGTCATCTTCACAAAATAGAAAAAAACATCACACGTTAGGGGACTAATATTTTGATCTATATAATCATGAGCAAATGAAACACTGAAACTGAAAACCATTGTCCTTAAGAGAGAGGTGTCCTTTTGGAAGTTAAACAGAAAGGAAATTATGAAAGTAGGACTAAAACCATTATCCCTCTTGTAGAGGTCGTCCTCTTCCAAAGGTGTTTGCTATTGATAGGGAAGCATGGATGTGTTCTCCAAATCACTTGTATAATACCTCCCAGAATTGTTGATTCATCAACCAACACAGCACCATTGTCCTCTTTGTCAGGGAGGAAGGTAGAACACAACTTTGGTTCAACAATCTTCACAGCAACCTTTGGAAGAGATGGAAGGCTTTCAAACGTATCCACTTCTTCAAGCTCTGGAGTTCCATAACCATAATCTGTAAGGCAAAAATGAAGTTTGTTTTGTTTTGGTTCAATAAACTTCTCGCAGTAGAAACTAACTATACTACTATCAATCCAGAGCAGACAGCAAACAAATCTATTAAGATATCGGAGAATTGTACCATCATTGAATACACAACTGATTTTATAAAATGCAAAATAAAGCAATTATTGGTGAGCCAAGACACAAACCTGGTTTATCACTGCGGTCGCACACAAAATTTAAGTCAACAAGTTTGGCCAAAACTTTGTGTGGGACTTTCTTCATATTATTGTCATCAACAAGCTGATTTTGCATCTTCTTCTTTCTTTTGATAGTATCTGATAATAAGAAATGCTGTAGTTAAAAACATAAGTGCAAGATTGATGCACACTTGCAGGCATGGGCCTGCAACCAACAAAGCCACACACCACAATCTTGAACGAAGGCCAGATAACAAATCAACCGTAGTGAGCCAATGATATGACTGAAATGCCATATTATTAATATGGCATTATTAAGGAGATGATGAAGAAGACGATTTGTGGCGAGTTTATTTGGCAATAAGACACAAGTCCATCCTAATAAGAGTGAAGCTAACTTTTTTTATGCAAGTTGTCTGTATACTAACCAGGGCCAACATGAGCATCGCGCAGTACTTCAATTTCAACAGTGCTACTGGTGGGATAAGTGGTGACAAAGTCTTCTGTCATGACATCTGCTGTTGCACCTTCTATCAAATCAGTGGTGCCTAATGTCCCAAAGGTATGCTCCTGAGTGGAATCAGTCATTTTGGTTGCCCTTCTCTCAGTATCTGTCGTTGTGTCTATCAAATCTTCTGTCATTAGGTCGTCTGTAACATCCTCGGTGAAGTAGGTTGATTCTAAAAGAATTTTATCAATACAATTGCATTGCGATGTCATCAACCTGAATTTTACACCAGTTCATCAGATTAAAAGGAGCAGTATAGTAACAACTGTACACCAAATACTGGAACATGAAATATATAGTTGTGTAGGTCACATACACTTGAGCACTTTTCTTTTGTGATGACAAACTCAGTTCAGCACTCTTACCATTTTGACTTCGAGTTACGGCTGATGAGTCAACAGTCTTCCACTTGGACGACGTTTCTTTTCCTGAAGACTGGGATGTTCTGCTCGATTTAGATAACGAATCATGCTTACTACTTTTTGAAAATCTTTTCAGGTATACAAGATTTGAAGTGTTGAGCTGAGGACATACTGATTTTTCCTGACAATGCATGAGACCAGAAAGTAAAGGATCCACTTTGGGAACGAAGTTAGTTGCCGGTTTCTTAAAGACATTTTGAATTGGCACAGGAGTCAGTTTCTTTGGTTTTAACTGTTTTGATCTGGGATTGTCCTGGTTTAAGTCACCCAAAACTTTAGAAGCAATGCCAGCAGTACGGGTCGATAAAATTTGTAAAATAACAGCATTCGAGCCAGACATTTTTTGGCAAGCTTTTCTGGGCACATTCAGAATTTTTGCGACTTGGATAGTACGTTCTGGAGAAGGAATTTCAGTTTCTTCAGAAGTATTCTCAACTGCCCTGGTACCAGAATCTTCTGCTTTCTTGGTGGGCGCCCCATTCGGTTTGATCTTCAATTGAGGGAGAACCTTTGACCGGGACAATGATGAACAATCAGAGCTATTTTCCTGTGAGCTTTTCAAAGTTTGTTCATCTGACCATTGAGCAAGATCACCAGATTCTATTGCTTCCATAGACTCATCAACCCAACTTTTCACAAACTGTACTTTAAAGGTAGGATCAGGTGAAGAGTTCACATTCTTCAAGATATCAGCCTCAGACAAGGCAGTACTCTCACCACCAATAGATTTCACCCTTTTAACTTTTGATTTCATTGATTTAACCGGAACTGAGGACCTCTTAATGGGACTCGGCCTTGAAAAGTCATCTTTTTTTCCAACCTTCTTCTTCACTTTATCATTATCAATCTGCCTATTCTTTGAGGTCTTCTTCTTTTGACGTTTCCTAGATGATTTCATTAACAAATCTCCCAGGTCAGGCTCAATCCAATCACTCTGCATCTGACACTTTACGGCGGTCACATCCTGTTCCCTTCTTTTCCTTGTTTGAGGCTGAAAAAGTATGACACTTTCATGTAAAGTTGTATTCCATTATCTTACCTTCATACCCTAGTGAAAATCGGCATCTTTTGGGAAGGCTGATACCTTATTTGAAAAAAATACCAAAACACCAGAGAGGAAGCTTGTACATTTACCCTTTGATTATCTCCACCTCGTTGAATATTGCTCACATCAGAAATACCTCTTGACTTGGCCACTCTTCCTCTTCTACTAGAAAAAGACAAGAATACTACTATTAAGTTTGTAAATAATGGTGTGGGATTTCATGTACCGATTATGTTTTGAAATGGAATGCAATATGATTTCGATTGGAGGTAGTCGAGTTGTCACTTCAGTGTTATCCCCTCGAACTCCCCAAGTACTTACTTTAGTAGGTTGAAATGGCATATTTTGGCCCAAATTGCAATTGTGTTTTTGCACAAATGAGGTTCTGCCTACCTAGTTCTTTTCACTGGCACAACTTCAGGCATTTCTTCAAAAAGCTTTGGCTCATAGACATAATTTGTCACCTCTGTACTCTCTTTAGCTGCGTCTGTCTTCCTCTTTTTCGTAGGAACTGGCTCGGACTGTTTTTCTGGATTAGAAAGAGGAACGAAATATCAAAATTATTTGACAGTTTGAGTTACCAACATAAAGTATGCAATTGTTTTGGGGAAAATAGGCAACAGGTCATGCAGGGTTGCAGAGCAAACATCTTTATCCCGCAATATTATTCTAGGTTTAATTCCATGGCGAGGGCCCACTTCAAGGCCAGTATCTTTAACATTCCCTGAACTTTCATTCCTATCACTGACTAAAGCTTTAGCTAGTACATTTTCTATGCCTTGTTCGGAAATAAGGCACCCTTCCAAGTTAGTTTTTCTGTCCATAATCTGGAGCTACTGCCATCACTGTGAAATACTTACTAGGTGATGGTATGACGTCATCAGGGTCATCAGAGGAGAACGGATCAGAAAATATTCTGATCGGTGAAAATACTCTTCCTGTTTTCCCAGGGTTAGTGCTGGCAGTACTTTTCGTGCCTGCAGTGACTCTTTTCATTCGGGAGTATGTCTTTTGGTTGCACAAATGCTTAGAAGCCATGAGGATGACATAGGTTAAACAACACTGAGTCTGAAAATCAAGAGAAATAATTAACATTGGAAATAACTCACTTGCCTTTTTTAGGGCCCATAGCCTGTGCCTTGGACAGCACTTCATCACCAGCAAGCAGGCAGAGAGTTGAAGTTATAAACACACTACATGATCATGTAGATGTATTGCACTATACAGTCTGCAGTACAGTGAGATGTCCGATTTCTCAATTTCTCTGACACTCTATCAAATATTACTAGCCAAACAGACTCATTTCTAATTACGAAAAGACATTTCTGTATATACTATTTTGTTCTACGTATATTCATCTTCACACCTGATGCCTTTAACAGGAAAAACGGCGTGTATTTACTTCAAAATTTGAGGTTTTTATGAGCGAAAAATCGAGCACATGCTTGCTTCCTCCATTCATAACTTCCGGGTCTTTAAACTTTTTTCATTGGCCAATCAAAGTCACGTGGCCTCAATAGCAGACGACACGGAGCCACGTGCTTCTGTTCCGCGTTGTCCGATCTTTCGCCAAAATTGCTCTTTATCGACTGATTTCTTGAGGTTCTTTCCAGACGCCGCTTTACATGCTTTACCTACCATGTGATATGCTGAAAACACTGGTCAATTTCCTGAATCATGAACTCAAGTTAGAATCCAAAAATCAGACGAAGAGGGGGATGTTTTTCGATTTTGCCACTGCATCATCAGCTCATTTTGTGCCAAGCACACCAACAGCAAACAGGCTGCATTGCTCTCAACAAGATGCAATGGTTCCAGACAGAAAAAGCTTGCCTTCAGAATCACCAGGACTTTCCCCATGTTAGTGTGACTTCTCCTGCCCAACTGCCCCAGACTCAGAGGACTGAGCCTTGGCTTGAGGAGTTTGGTGGTCAACCAATCCATGGCCACAGGCCGGGTGGGGTCCTGGGACATGGGTCGTGTTTTCTGATTGTCCAAGCAGCAGCAGCATGCACCCCCCCCCCCCCATGCCCACTCAGCAGTGCCAGTTCAAGTTCTTAGATTTTGAAATGCCAATCCTGTCTCTTAGGATGGGGGGGGGGGGGGGTCTGTCTAGTCATAGTTCTTGATATCCATATTCCTACATACATGGCATTGAATCCCTGGTCAATGTGCAGAGATGGAAGAATAAGAGGACAAGCTCCTGGTTAGCTACCGTTAGCTTGTGGATGACAATTTATTCCATCTGGACACACCAGTAGTACTGTCTTGCTGTGTCTGGCTTTATTCACTTTGGGGTCTATACCCCCATGATACCATTTAAATAAGGTCTTTAATGGTATTTTCCTAATTATACTTATCTGTTCTTCTATGTCTTCTATACATGTTTCCAGATCGAGCTGATGACAATACTGTTCCGGGGACACCTGCTCCAGTTTCCAACCAACAAGTACCACCACCAGCACACATGCATTTCTTTGCATCAAACAGCAACAACCCAGGTATGTCTATAGAAATCGAAGAGCAAATGCATGACAATGCGCCCCAAATCAGTCAAGCTGTGTCTTTGACTCAAGTGCCAGCACCTTCAAATGAGAGGGACACAAGACACTAATGGGCACTGCCTATAGTTAGTATAAAATTAATCCATTATTTTTCAGGAGACCTTCTCAACATTCCTGCAACTCCAGGCCAGAGAGATGCACAACTAGTTCCGTCAACACCTCTCCATCTGAAATGTCACAAATCACCTAACACTCCTTACTCCAACAGTCAGAATCACACCCCTTGTTCCAACAGTCAGAATATCCTTGGAGGAATGGGAGATGGACCTTGGGCAACTCCAGTAATGACCAACTCTCACTCTCAGTCTCTAACTGTAAAAGATGATGAGGCCTTGACAAGAAAGAAGCGCACTTTTCCATCAAGTTCAGCAGTGACCAGGGAAGAAGTTCAAAGGATGAGGACTTCACCTACACAAGGATGTTCTTCACACAGTAACAATCTAGATTTGTTCTCAGGGAGTGAATTCTTTGAAACTGGCAAATAAGACATGTTTTTTACCATTCCAACCAGTCTTGTCAGTCAAAGTGAGCAGTTGTATTGGGAGTAGGATTATTTTCATATCAAATCTAGTTGATGTTTTAGTCATCAACACAATTTAAAAGCTCGAAATAATACATGTAAGGTAAAATTTGCAAAGATGTAAAGTGAACATAATGAACTGTAAAGATATTTGTGCTAAAGGGTTTTGTTACTTTGAGCTGCCATTTGATTTTGTATTGTTACATGTATACTAGCCATATCATAAACTTATCTTCTTTTAATTTCTGTACTTGTGAGTTTGTGTGATACTCATTTTCTCTCCATCTTCGTTACCACACACAACTTGTAAAACCTCTTTATGCTTGAAGTTATTAATTAAAAAACTAATCAATCATTCTCAAGTCATAATCCTCATAAGGAGATGTTGTGACAGAAATGCCAAAACAAGAAAATAGTTTACCTTGTAGTGAAAATAAGGGACTTAGGCATGGTGGAGTAGCCACCACTTCAGAGAACTACCAAATAAAAAGAATTTGTGGACATACTAAGAAATTCCTAGGAACACAATTGGCTTATGTTCTTACTGTCAAAGTAAAGCATTTTTAATTAATCAAAGGTTTGGGGACAATTTTACTTTGGGGATGAGTGTTTTACTCTTAGGGTAAACAAAACCTGGCACCTCAGGAGTCTACTTAAATTCCTGGTCCTTGACCTCAGCCAAAGGAAATCAGACTGTCTGTATTTACATCCCCCTCGCACCTCCTGAATTGTGCTGCAGTGTGGTCTTTACCACAAGTGGTTTATGCTCTGGTGATCAAAGGGATCATAACCATGAGCAATTAGAATGACTGGACAGGGGATAAAAACATAGAGAAAAGAAAAAATGATCCAGTTTCGTTGTAAATGTCATACGAACAGGATCAGAGAATCCCAAAAACATTTTGACATTGGAATATGTAAAAAGTTTTCCAATTTGCATTAATTTTGATGAACTTGGATATTCGAATTCTCTTCGAAGTTTTAACTAAATAACTATGGAGTTCAAAATGATTGTCGACTGCCATTTGTCTTGTATGTTACTGTTATTCGTTGTTGGACTACCGTGTGCTAAATGTTTTCCTGTGGACTTGGCGGAAGAAGCTGAGGTCGAGCAAGATATCGCTGACATCAGTCGCCTTGCCGAACACATCGAATCTGGTGAGATCGTCTCCAGAGATAGAAGAGGATTACCCAGGATGGCAAAGATTATGAGGGCAACTTACAATGTATCAGGTAAATGTTACGGAAGCTGAAATAATCCATTGGTTGCCATATCAGTTCTTGTCATGAATCAATATAATTTAAGATACAACACTTGATTCCCCTGAAAAAAATATTGGAGATACAACTCATCAATGAGACAGCATCATTTAGTGGTTTTCAATGCACTCCACCTCTCAATATTCTCAGCTGAGGACATGCAAGCAATCACTCAACCAGCAGAACAGAGCGACAAGATTGAGTTGTCTTCAAATACCTTGCAGCACAACATTTCATAATCTGATGCTATCATCCTTAATGCTTCAGATCTTGATGTCATCTACACAGAGATGCGAAGACAAAAAATACGCTTCCCCATTGGGGATCGAGTATTTTCCAACAGCATCATAACCCTTGCCCTCCTCAAAGTTTACAAGAAACCACCATCGGCACGGCATTGGAAGCGCCTGGTAGAGAGGCACAACATACACCACGGTCGAGTCAGTGTCCACCAAGTGGTGTCATGGAAAAATAACCAGGCAAAAATTATAGACTCCAGGTAAGTGGCATTCAGAATAAGGAGTTATGACTGATTTTTATGTGGAATGAAAGACACTGGGAAGGGAGGACGAGGGAGGGGTAATGTCCCCATTGCCCAGGATTTTGATCTGCCCTTTTCTCCATCGGACAAGTGTGCAAGCCATTGAAACTTAAGATGGGAGTTAGAACATGGCACTGACCATGCGAAATTGATTGTTGGATCTCATCAATCCAGCCCCATTTTCTAATCTATGAAAAAAAAATTGAAAGTGATGTTCAGAACTATGTTTGAAAATGTTGCAGCACTGAGACAGTCTGATTGGGTTGGTTACAATAGGTAATTGACTTTAAACAACCAATTTATTCTTGCATTGTTTTTGTTCAACAAAGTACAATAGCCTGTCTGGCACCCACAATCACCTAAGTAAATACTTTTCTCTTTGTCCTTAGCATTGTTCAAAGTTTATTACAAAACAATGCAGTGTTCAGCAGAAATAATTCCAATCATAACTGTCCAAATCTTAGCCTGGGAAAATCACTGTAATTGTACACCTTCTGGGCATAAAGAATGAGCCTAAATTAGACTCATTGTCATTTCGAAGGCATGCCATAAAATCACACCTTCTGGACTTCCTGGACTCCTTGGTCTAAGTGTTTGAAGTTCGCCTCCTATTGAGAAATTATCTATCCTCTACAAGAACAAAAACTATTCTGGAGTCCTATTCGAAGATGTTTGCTAACAACATTTATTTTTAAAGGATTTGAATGAGGTTGAGAAAATAGTTGTTCTATCATTATTCTGTTATCACATATTTTACTTATCTGTTATAAATTTATTCTCAATTTTTTCTATTCCAGACTTGTCTCAGTAGAGGAGACAGGATGGATGACATTCCATGTGACATCGGCCATAAAGGAATGGACGTCAAATCCATCAATAAACAAAGGCTTTGAGTTGAGGACAGAAAGCATCCGTCCAGGAGAACCAGCTGCCAGGATTGCCAGACAGATACGATTCATTCCCCAGAGTAAACGAGATGATAAGGAAAACAGACCAATACTGATTATCTGCTTCAAGCCAAAGACATAAAAACTATTCTATATGTATTTGTATGAACTACATGTACATGTATGGACTGGTTATTAATGCATCGATGTGCTACAACAATGACACCCAATGTGCAGACAGCTCAATGACAATGGTAAATGGTGGAGTAGCATTGTTCATAAATATCTCTCGAGAACGCGAATATTTCTTAATAAATGACCACTGGGATGTGTAGTCTGTTCATGTTCAAAGCAACGAATTAAATGTTTAAATATTATTTACTCCATTGTCTTCATCAATTTTTTATCAATGCAAATGCTTTATATTATAAGGCAGCGAATCCATGCTGTTTCCAGGTGTAGATTTGTTCTGTCTTCGCCTTAAGTCCACAGGGCAATCTAAAAATGTGACAGTGACATTGTCACACATGCTCTGGAACACTTCCCAACATAACAGTGGCGCCAAAATTGGCCTGAACAGGGGAACACCACAGATAAGTATAAGATACTCTTCATTCAAAAAGCAAAAAATGAAACGGCCAGGGGCCATTGTGCTCACCGTATAGATATTTGGTGCTTTGGAATTCATCCAGGTTAAGAAACATTGTACATGTATAGTATATAGGTGTCAAACCAAAGTCGGTATTATATGTGATGTATCGTTGCTTGGAGGAGGTACCATAAGAATATCATCAAAAACAAGTCACTAATAAACGAGATATTGCACTTTTTACCTATTTTAGTTTTGGCCTCCTGGTGGCCAAGTTTAGTACCAGATCAGACCGAAATTCGGTGTCTGAGGTCACATGACGTAGGGAGTCATGTGTACCAAATTTCAAGCTCAAATTTTTGTATTTTTGTAAAGTGAAACCACGACGACGACGACGACAAATATTTTCTCTTAGTTTCCAGTATGAAAAGAATAATGGTACGGATTTGCTGAGGTATGTGTTTCCACAACGGGGAGGACGTTAGGATCTGGTAATGGGAGTATCTCAATCCATGGAGATTTTTGAGAGGATATTCACTTACTTTCAAATGTAATCTGCTCAGTGACCAAAATTCAGTGGCAAAGGTCATATGACCTAGGGGGTCATGCATGCATACAAAGTTTTGAGTCTATAGCCCTAGCGGTTAAGAAACGTGCCAGAGTTTTAGAAATAGGATACGACGACGACAGACGACGGACACTGCGGTGATGTATAGACTCCCCTACGGTGAGCCAACAAGTCGGGTTCACACAGAGCCGAGATTGAATACAGCCCTGAACCAGAACAACCGGATTTCCGATTAATCACCTGATAAATATATAGAAAACAACTTGGTTAACTTCCTTTAATGATTTATTTCTTACTTGCCGATACTGCATACAAAGGAAAACATTGCACACCACATAAGCTTGACAAAGATCATTCTCAATCTGCAAAGTCACTGCTTACAACCCAACAGTCCATGAGAAATATTTCCTCTTAGTATCCAGCATGAAAAGAATAATGGTACTGGTTCTTATAAAGAAATCCCACAACCGTATGTCCTGAAATCCTCCCCATTTTTCAGTTTATCTAGCTCATCACGAACTGTATGAACTTGGACCTGCATATCCAGGTTTTGATCCCGTTGGGCGTGCCATGGCCATTATCTCACTAACACCTGGAAGGAGAATCGGAAATGATTTTGAATATCACAAAATCATGGTCATATCCTTAACACTCTAGGACTGAAAATTCTAGTCCTTATTGATAATAGAGAGTCATCCTGTCAAAGGGGGGTTAATGTGAAATTGGTCAAATCTTGGCCTTCAAGAGTGACAAAGACAGCCAAGATGATTTGCTAAGGTATGTGTTTCCACAACGGGGAGGACGTTAGGATCTGGTAATGGGAGTATATCAATCCATGGAGATTTTTGAGAGGATATCCACTTACTTTCAAATGTAATCTGCTCAGTGATGTTCTTTGTTTTGATGTTAGAATCTTGATTGGCAACGAATATCCAGCCAGACTCCTCAACTTTCCAACCATATTTACCAGCCCACTGAAGTGCCACTGGTTCTGAAATAAAGACAACACAGAATATAGGTTCAAAATGTCTAATGTATGGCACAGCATCTATCAGGTTTCCTCATCAAATTCTAATAGATGGGTTCACAAAAATAACTATTTTGGCCATTTGAGTAGAGGAGGCACAGCCTGACCACAACTACCGGTACACGTGCCAGGAGTTTCCATTTTGCTTTATACACAGCATCATGTGCAGTTTACTAACATGTATCAACACAAGGAAAGAACTTCTCAATTTCACATCCTCTTGTATCTACGGCAAACACTATGCTGCATAAGTTTTTCAAGCTTGTGAATACGCCCTTAAAAATATCAAAGCATTTAACGAAAATAATATGGAGAGCACGGCTAGCAATGATTCCATTTTCTTACCATTGAGAATAACAAATCACAACTTACCTGGTATATTTCCCAGTAACTCCTGAAGAGCGTACTTGCTGATGTGCTGGTAGGTGATGCTGATCACATAACAAACAACTGAAAAAGAAAATGTTCTCAGGTTCAGCAACTACAACTCAAGCCCAAAAATTGACATTTGCTTCTTAAGCCTCTCGCCCACAGTTACAAGTTAACCCATGCTTGCAGAAGAGTCGGCGTCAATCACCATAAGACACAAACATAAGAAACCAAGATTACATTTCATGCTTCACCACCTCACACTGAATCTGTGACTTGGCCGTCTTCCTGATGAGAGAGAGTGTCAACTATACTGTACAAGTTCATTCTGTGAGTAAATAAACTTACATTTTCTTATTGAATCTTCAAACCCAGTGACTCCAAGGATGATGTCTGGATATTCATTCAAATCCTTCTGCAAAATAGAGAGACAAAGACTATGACTGAAAGAGAACTGAATATAGGTAAAATGTGTTAAGATTCCACCAAAGATTTGTGAAGGAATAAAGGGATTTGGCGTACTCTAACTAGGAATATTTTTATTCGGTAATTTTGACCCTTTATAGTATACTCACCCAGAAATCTTTGAATTGGCATGTTTCTAACATATCAGCAAGAGTCATGATTCTCTGTAAAGATTCCTCCTCCAGCTGGAATTAGTCAAGGAGTTTTAACTTCCAATGTGGAGACCACCCAATAATGAATTACGCCACCAGTGTAATGATGGAAGTATTCACGAAACCTCATCCAACATGTGAACTCTAAAAAAAATGTAGGACTGCAAATCACAACTTTAGGAGTTTCAGAAACGTTTAAATCTGACTTGACCAACTGGATATTGCAGAACAACATGCCATTCACTTGGGTGACTCAATACTAGTTCACACTCCACACATAAATTACCGACAGTAAGTACATGTACACACTATGTAGTTTCATGAGCTTCTCACTATTAAACACCAGACCACTTGCACTCATGTCCACTGAAAATATCAATGACCTTATACCACTACATTTTAGAATTTCCAATCAAAAAAGATACCCTGATTGCATCAATCAAGCACTTGCAAAGTGTGAAGTCATAATGTGGCAGATTGGTGAGGGCTTTCAACAAAATATGGGCAGTAACCCCAGTCTGGAAATACATCGGGTTGAACTGGTACCTGCAATGAGATGGAGATTCATGAATAATACAATCCTTCAATTTAAAATGGATCAAAATACATACAACTGAGACATATAGCTACAGGGCTGAGAACAGACACTTAGTTATAGATCGTCTAAGCTCTGGAGTTGAATATTGAAAGTTGAAAGAGATTTACCATTCTTTGGATCAGCAATCTCATTTGAAATGAAATTAACGTTAAATCATATACATGTACTCACAGTTTTAAGACTGCTAGATTGGCTTCCAAGTCATATGTGTTGTCTCTACATTGCATTTCAATGTAACGCTCTAGTGTTGCCAAGTTTTCAGGATTGTATCTGAAGGTGGGATGAAGAAAGAAATTTATGATAAGGGTAAGGGGAGGAGGCCAAGTGACTTCAGACTTGGGATGTGACTTTGTCTTCGTCTTCAGCGCCCCAACATTATGTTGAAACCTTCTTTATATCGGGGAAAATCACTTGTTGACAATGGAAGGGGATTGGTATGTTACCATGAAAAGTATAGTTAGGGCCCAAGCCCCTTAGTTGATGTACCACTAACATTTATGTATGTCACGTCCATTTACACAGGGGTACTGACTACTGTACATTTGTACACGAGCATGGGTTGATAGTTCCCATATCATGTCCAAATATTCTACATCAAAATACAGAGCCTTCCCAATATATTTTTCATGAAACAATTCATTTCTATCATTCTTCTAAATCAACTCTTTCATCTCACACCCACGAAACTTCAAGTAAATTTCAAATAAGGACGGTAAACCTGTCTATTCCTTGCAAAAGTGCTGCAACATTCGCTCTCATTGCCTCCGCCATCTTGCCGGTTGTCGTAAAAGACTGAAAACGGTAATGAAAAAGTGTGAATATCTCCTTATTTACAAATAAAATAAATTGCTTAATGCCTTTTGAGAAATATGTGATACGTAATAAAAACGGTTAGATCCAAAAGTAATTTATTTATTACATATTTAAGAGAGTTCGCGACAAATTACCGGAAAGTCAGGCGGCGAGTTCATGCTGGCTCTCAAAACACGCCCCCTATTACCAAATTAGCAAAATTCAAAATAAATGTTTTCATCAAATAATTTCTTTATATCTGTAGACTTGCCACAGCAAATATTTTTTCAATACCTCTCCAAATATGTTCTCGATAGTTAAAAACATGCACTCGTCTAATTGATAGGCCTCGGCCTCCAACCTATGAATATTCATTAGACAATACCACCAATGAATAGGCCTATTCATAGGTTTATTCATAGGTTTTAACTATCGAGTACATTTTTGGAGAGGTATTGAAAAAATATTTGCTGTGGCAAGTCTACAGATACAGAGAAATTATTTGATGAAAAAATTTATTTTGAATTTTGCTAATTTGGTAATAGGGGGCGTGTTTTGAGATTTTGCTGCCAGTGCCAGTTGGCTGAAAAGAGTGGAAATATCAATGTCTCTCTAATTTGTCGATTATCAAAACATTTCCGTGGTCAACTACCAGTTTACTTTTCACCATTTACTTGCCCGACTATCCGGAATATCTTATAAAAATTTCAGATTCACAACCCCACGCAGTATTTGATGCGTCGCGTGGTCAAACAAACATTGACTCAATGACAATTGTGTGAACTGCTAAAAGGCTTAAGTGGTCTTCAGGTTTTGCCTCATTTTCTCTCATTTTTACATGAATATATGGGATTTTTCTGCATTCTAAGAACATCATGGCCCGGTCTAGCGATGAAGGAGTTCAAGTCACTGTTGAAGAAAAACTTGAACAAGCAAAAGAGTACAAAAGTTTAGGAAATGAACTATACAAAGCCAAAGAATACAAAAATGCCATTGGAAAGTATCACAGAGCTTTGCTTTATTTGAAGGCTATGCCTTGGGCAGCTGCCAACAGTGGTCTTGGTGGACTTGCAGACATGATGAATTCAAAAGCTAAACCCACATCAGCAGCTGACATGAAGTTGAAACCAGAAAGTGATAAATTGTCCGCTGATTGTTACAATAACATTGCTGGTAAGTTTTTGTCGCATCTCTTGCAACTTTGACTGGTGGCACTGGTGTGGTGGTTTCAAGGATTGACGGCAACAGGCGAAGGATTTTAAGATATATAGGTTCTGGAAAACCTCTTAATAGCTGCGCACTTGAGCGTTAGATGTCATAAACACATAAGAGAGGTTCCAAAAATAGAGAGGTTCAGACAATAACTTTAAAACAATACCCACATGACTACAATAATGACCAACCTTGGATTCAGCTGGCCCTCAGTGCTCAGGATGTTGAACTTCTAATAAATTGACTCGTATATGTTGTCAATTCTTTTTCACTCAAACCAATGTTTTTTCTCCAGCTTGCATGCTTCAGCAAGAAAACCCCAACTATGGAAGAATTGTGTCACATTGTGAAAGTTCCCTGGCACTGTCACCTAACAACCTGAAAGCCACATACCGGAAAGGAGTTGCCCAGTATTACTTGAGAGACTATGATTCATCAATGGACACCTTAAAGTCTGCAAGAGGATTACCTAATGGAGACAAAGGTATGTATCCTACTCCCTTTCTCTTCGATTTTGTTAACCTATTCTGAGCACTGACCTTTGTTAGCACCTTCTTATATCGTTTATTATGATCACTTGATCTTTGAAAGGACAATATGATATGTACTGACATACTGTAGTGGTGTAATGTTTAGAGTACTGCACTCATCATTGCTTATACAAGATCTTGTTTATCTCTTGGCAGAGAAAGGGAGTATCTGGTCCTTGAAGTTGAACAAAATTATTACCTCTTCAACTCAACCTGGGAAGTGGATATCAGCCAGAGCTTAAATAACTGAAAGCTAGCACTGCACCAGAGAGATTAATCATACTATAACTCATATTTGCTTTTAAAACAATCTATGGACCGTTCCATCTTATATTTCCGAGCTCATTGTCGCGCAGTCTCACTCGTTTGACCTGCGATCGCAGGGGTGTGTCAGGCTGCGGGTGAGTCCAAAGCCGGTTGTACCATCATACAGTAACCAGGCTTTCTCTCTCGCAGCCTCACAGCTCTGGAATGCTCTACCCGAACGACTGAGATTGTGCGACAACCTTAACTCATTCAGAGTCCTTCTGAAAACCCACCTCTTTCGGGAGGCCTTTGGATGAGTTGGTGTTTTCATTGTAAAGCGCATTGAGCGGACAATTGTCTGGATACTGCGCTATATAAGCATCATTTATATATATATATATAACTCTTGACATCCTGGAATAAATGCCATCAGTCATTAGATTCTGCTTGCCCTTAGTGATGGTGCTGTTGTCTATTTCAGATAAAAATATCACCATGTATATGTCTATGTGCAAAAAGGAACTGGAGACGCAAGAAAATGAGCTGAAGGGAATTTACAGAACAATGCTTGGTGCAGATAAGTGAAATTGGAATATTCTATTCAGGATTAATTGTACGGGTCTTCTTCTTACCCACTTCATGATGGATGAGGATATTATGGAATACCAAACCTGTCTGTTCTCAAAACTGATGACTCGTATTGAGTTGTAACAGAAGAGTCAGTTAACATTCCAGAACGAGACTTTCAAAAAACTCTCCTCAGAATATCTCTGTTGGAGTTCGAAGGACTTGCCGTGAGATGCCCTGTCTGATACTTGAGTGAAGTGCTTTCATAAAGTTCTTATTGGATTAAACCTTGGAGGAAACACCACATAACAATTTAATGTAAATTTCGAATATTTGAAATTTTGGTGTTAGATAAATATGCTGGATTTTCAAGTTGTTCAGCCACTTCATTTTCTACAGCTTATTGTTTTTTGTTGGTAAAACATGTTCTTTTGCCATTTCAAATAAAATTAATTAATCTGAAGTATGTTTTATTTAAATTTATAATAGTTGTACCATGTCAACAAGTTGAAAGCTGAAACTTATCAGGAGAAGACCATTGAAATTTTGGATATCACTAAAACAAGGCCAGATATGACGTGGCATCCAGGACAGCAGTGGCATTACATGCATTAAGGCCATGTCAAGTGCTGTAGATTTTCTCAAAACTTCATCCGCGTTCTTCTCCCTGTCCTTGTTGTTAGTAAATGAAGTTGCTCATTATGTCATCCCGATGATTGCATGAGTTGGCTGTCCGGTGCTGCCTTCCTTTTCACTATCGTGATGAAGTTTCCATTGTCTCCATCCCCATGTACAATATTAATTTACAAGGCCAAAATATTTGCATTTGGCAAAATGAATAGACCAAACTCCCATGAACACCTGTAAAGTCACTCGGCATTCCTCATAGTCCTAATTGACGTTTCATTCGGCATTGCTAGTCTTAAGATACGGTCCTTTCAGGTCGTAAATAAATGAAGTTTTCATTGAAATAATCAAATAAGACTGTAATCAAAGCACTTGCAAGATTCATCTTGTGCTTCTAGTGACTTAAATATTGCCGTAATAGTGGGTTTGAAAGCGTTAGGTTTCACCTTGACGTCATTGACCTGCACCGCCTGGATGGGCCTTGGTTACTGTCAACAGTGGTGAAATGGCTTCACAGAGGCGATTAAAAACACGCAAAGTAATGAGTCTTCGTGCAAAGACAATGAGGTTAATTACCGTAACATGATACGAGTGTGTTAAGCACGTCTACCAGTCAACATAGATCTCTAAGGTAAGTGAAAATCGATGTCGAACGGGGTGATTTCTTGATACCAACTACCAAGAATCTAAGATTGTCCGTCCATTCCATGCACAATGTGAATGTAGATGCATGGATGCATGCTATGCTTGTATCTGGATGCTGATTCAAGTGCCACTGATTGAAGCAGTGTGAATCACCGAATGCAATCAATGCAAAAATTGAAAGCGCAGCCAACATCACCAGGGCACAGAAAAAGAATACGACCCTCGCAGAGCGACTGACAAGAGCAACAGAGTTTTTAGGCTTTATCGTGTTTCATTTCGCACCGGCGATGAGTAAGTTGTCATGGCCATGGCTGTAAAACTATGTTGTACAGTTTAATAAAACCTTAAGTCTGTCAGGTCTGTCGATAACTAAAGCTAACATCCTTATATTTTTCAGATTTTATCATTCAAATCGCAACCATTCCCAGTAAAAATGCCGATTGCACAGACAAGACTTGAGACCATGCAGGTCTGTAAGCTCCTGCAATGTGTGCGGGAGGAGGACCGAGAGCAGATCGAAAAACTCACCCTGAATGGCGTACCTCATCTTATAAACTACAACGAACCAACTGAAGGGGACACTGCTCTCAATATAGCTGCCTGCGCCAACAACGACTCCATGATTCAGTTCCTTCTTGATCTTGGTGCTCACCCAGACGTCATGGACTTCAAAGGGCGATCTTCGGTGATGAGGGCTGCAGAATATGGCCATATTCAGTGCCTGGAGGTGTTAGCAAAGTCTGGTGCTGATATGAAACTCTCAGATTTGGAAGGAAAGGGTTAGTATTGAAGCTCCAGAAACTTAGGGTAACTGTACTGTTGTACTGGTAGAGTAACATGTACTGTGAGTGCAGGATGTAGTGCTCTGTGTGTGTTAAGTCCTTCAATCATAGACATTCAATACTGTCATAACAGTGATAGGTATTTCATAAATGAATTGTTGATGAGTTATGTTTTAAAAGATGTGATTTCCTATTGCAGGTGTCATCTTCTTCTGTATTTCTCCGACACAAAGACATGCCAAATGCCTCGAAATAGCTCTCCAACACGGAGCCGAAGTCAACAACAAAAACAAGTCAGGAAAACCGGTCTTCTTTGTTGCCTGTGAGACTGCGATGGACAATCAAGATTCATGTGTCCAGCTACTTGAAAAGGGAGCTGACCCAAATGCAATCCATGAGGTAGATATATCAGTAAAAAGATTTGGCAGCTGAAGCTGAAACTACATGTACTGACCATTAATGATGTCAACTAGAAACTACTGTCAGAGTTATGCTATAATACCTACACAAACGAAGATGCTCTCTTACTATCAAAAGGCAAGTCTTCAAGGGGTCCTTAGTAAAGACAGGCAAGACTTGGGGATGACATGAATGATGAATGTCTAATTCGTCTCAAATTTCTGAGATTCTCTTTTCCTACTCTTTTCCCAGGCTACTGGTCGAACACCCTTGATGGTAGCTTCGCAGAGTGGTAGTGTTATAGTTGTGCGGGCAATCCTGGAACGAGGTGGAGACGTGAACGCGCTGGACCGCAAGGGTGCCCACGCTGCCCATTATGCTGCTAAAGGTGGATTCTTTGACGTCCTTTGCTGCCTTGCTGGTCATGGTGCCAATTTTGACCAGGTTGATGATAAAGGCAATACGCCAATCCACTTCGCTGCTGATGGCCATGCCCTATGCTGTCGATTTATGGGACAGAGAGGTTAGTTTATTATTGTCTTCTTCCACTATGTTAAAGACTTTATGGGCAAAAGAATGAATAATTTGTTGCAAGTTTTTGCTAAAGGTTGTGTTTATGAAATTCTTCCGAATAAAGAAATTTTGTGCTCTTGCAGGTGGCAACCCGAAGCCAAAAAATGATGACGGTTTTGTAGCAAAAGTAATTGCCAAGGACAATGGGCACAAGGACTGTCTGAAAGAATTGAAAAAAGCTGAACGAAACCATGGGAAAATCGGCAAGAACAATGAACCATGGGCAATTGCATTGTATGATTGGAGCGTGGAGAAATCAAAGGCCCTTCTGGAGTTGTGTCAAAAGTTTGATCCAGATGCCAATGGTTACTTGCCCAAAGACGATTTTGAGGAGTGCCTTAGGAATTTGGGGGCACCGCTGAATGATGATGCATTGAAAAAAGTCTTGCCGCTTCATGATAAGAATAAGGATGGGAATGTGGATTACAAGGACTTCTTGACGGGGAAAAAATATGTGAACAAACTGTACCTCATGAGTGCCTACGAGGGGAAGAAAAAGAAAAAGAAGGGTGGGAAAGGAAAAAAGAAAAAGGGGAAGACAAAATTGCCAATGCCGATATGTATCATGGATGAGGGTCCACGAACTCCCGGGGGTGGTCCACCAGAAACATTCATTGAGCGCCACCTACATTTCACTGACACTGGTCGCTTCGACCGAGATGAACCTCCTGAGCATCCGTTGCAGGACGATTCTGCATGGTATCTTCATCATCCGGACAAAGCGTACATCAACATAAATGATTCTGCGAAGAATGGTGACCTCGATTCGTTGAAGCAGGCGCTGAATAAAGGAACACATGTGGATACGCGAGATAAATACTACAAGACACCGCTGATGGCGTCCTGCTCTGTTGGATGTATCGACTCTGTGAGATATCTTCTCGAAGCTGGGTAAGTGCAGCAGTGTATTGTTTCATCATCGTGGCTCCTCTGACGAGTGCAGTCATTTCGTCAAAAGCTGCCTCCTATAAGTTCTAGCTCTGGTGTAGGACACATGACCATCCTTTTCTTCGGTAGAGGTCAAGAAAATGTTTTTAGTATTTGAAGTGGAGTGTCTCAGTGTCTGTTTATACTCAAGAATTCGCATGCCTGGTAAAGCTTTGCCTCACATATTCATATGTGTCTTCCTCGAATGAAAACAAACAAATACTTCGAATAAATATGTGCCGTCTTCTTCTCTACAGGGCTACAGTGAATGCGAGAGATAACTTCAAATGGACACCGCTGCATCATGCCTGTCATGCTGGGCAGCTTGATATCGCGGAACTGTTACTGGAACGTGGAGCAGAACTCGATGCAGCGGCGATGAATGGCGGTACACCTCTGATGAGGGCGATTGAGAGCTCCAGGATAGACCTTGTGCAGTACTTGATCAACCGAGGAGCTAAGTTACAGATTGAGAATAGAAAAGGTATTAATCAGTATATTTTACTACTCTTACTCTACTGGATATTGGCCTGGTGACCTCTTCCACTTTCCTGGTTTAGTACAGGATGGAATGTAAACAAATTGCACCAGTTCTAAGATTCTAAATCAAGTCTATCTGTACATCCATCGCTTTGCCTGAATACTTCAGTATTGAAGATTTCTGTCTATAACTGGTGGCTCCTAATATCTGTTATTGGCATGATTTTGCAGCATTTCATGTCAAGTTAACTTACGTTGTGTTTTCTATCCAGGTCACAACCCTCTTGACGTTGCCATGGCCTATGCTGATCCCAGGGTACTAGATGCCGTTCAGGAGAAGTGGGACACCTTACCCAAGATAAATGAGAAAGGCAAGGGCAAGGGCAAAGGAGGGAAGAAAGGTGGTGGTGGTGCCAAGCGACCCAAGTCGAGCACCAGCGACAATAAGATGGATTTGGTGAGTCCATGTAGGCATGATTATTATTACTTATTAGTGGTGGTTTAGTGCTGCACTAGGCTAGGAATGCCTTTTTCTAAACCCTACTAATTAACAACAGAAGCCTCAGGATTCCCAATGGAGTAGGTATCTTGGTCCAAAAACGAACTAGATTTGGGTACATACGCTAATTGTTTTGTTATTTCCACCATACAAAAACAATGAGAGCAGTTGCACAGACCATAATTGTGGCCCTGAAGTATTCACTAAAGCTGTACATATTTTTATTGAGTGGGTGTTTGGGGGAGGTAGACCAAATGCATTTTGTGCTAGCAAAGCATGCTGATTTAGCAAAAAGCTTTTGGAAAGTTTCAGTATAAGAATGAAAAGTCTCTCGTGATAATAGGCTACAGGCTATACGATTATCATAGCTGGTGAAGTTCCTTACGACTCTCAGTCTTACTCTGGTTTTTAGCGAACAGTTGGAAAGAAATATCTTTATTTTATGCTCTGTGATTCAAAGTGTATTTAAGTGAATTCAAGAAGCAACGACACAATCATACATGCATACTTTTTTAGCTCAGTACTGCTAACACATTCCCTTTGACAGTCAATGTATTAGTTGGGTCAATAAAAACGTCTCAAACTTTCAAATATTTCAAGAATGAGGAGTCAATGTTTTTGAAATTTAGTTACGGAATGACAGGTTTGCTATCTAATAGCAGTAAAAATTGTCTGGTCAAAGCAGGCTAATGACATCACCAAGCTCAAAATAAACATTTTAAAATGATACGGTAATTAAAAGTGGCATAAATTTTTTCCAGTAATCAATCTGTAAACCCTACGGAGGTGAGGATGTAGAATAGAATTTGTACATTTTTTACACCTTGCATCGGACAGGTTTCCTGCTATATAATGCCATTACATGCAGATAGCAATTTTTGATAACACAGCTAAGTGACTGTAAATCTGCTTCGTTTAGATGACATCTTAGTGCTGCAGCCAATTAGATAATGAGTTTTGATTAGTTTCTTTGTAGGTGTGAATGCAGTTTAAATGTAGGGCCTACACGGAGAGTCATTCTTATAATCTTATTATTCATGAAGTTGAAATTTTCGAAGATTCCATGTGATGGTTAATAAAATAATAGTAAATGGGTGTTAAAGAGACGTTATTGGCCCATCTGATATTATCCTCAACTCTTCAATTTCTTCCTTCCATTTTCCCTACCCTTTGTGTCTTCTGGCCCAATCAAGAGTTAACATTCACAAATCACGTGATCTCCTCATTCTGAATCTGTGTTCAATGAGTTGTGTGCGTTTTAATCCCTGAAGCTTCAAAATCCTTTGCTTTGTGCTGACTTCTATGCTTCTGAACCTCAAGAGTTGGCCTGAGTGTGAATATTGCTAGTATGAGTGGTAGAAGTAGTAGAAGTGTTTACAGTTTAGACATTAAATGCATCTTTAGAATTTCAGTGGGTCGAGCAAAACCAAGGCCGTATCTAACTTTTTGGTCCGGGGAGGGGGCGCACTGGCCCTTCCCACCAAATACACCCTTAACCCCACAGTATCTATTGTAAAGCTTAAAATAGAGGGAAATCCTCTCCATCTACGAGTTGCGAGGAGAACTTCTAAGTGGACTGTAATTTCTGATAATCTTACCTTTCATAAAAAAATGTATTATATTGATTCTGACTACATTCCTGCAGTGGTTGGCGACGATAGCTCAGATGACAATGACTACAACTTTCATCCTGCAATGAAAGTTTGGTTCAAAACATCTCGTCCCAACTCAAGGGTCCGGTAGGCAGTCTAACTCTCTAACTTCACCAGCATCTAATGCACCAAAGTCATGTTCGATGATTCTCACAATAGCGTGCTAGTCTTACTTGTCACATTCGGTTTCAAGCACAATTTGATATTTGGAAAAAACACTTTAACAATATAGCACCTGGGCTTTGTTGTTCAACCTGGCTGGGTTGTTCAGCCTGGCCTGGTTGTTCAGCCTCCCTGGCTGGGTTGTTCAGCCTCCCTGACTGGGTTGTTCACCTTGGCTGAGTCGCTCACCTTGGCTGGATTGTTCACCTGGGCTGGATTGTTCACCTTGGCTGAGTCGCTCACCTGGGCTGGATTGTTCACCTGGGCTGGATTGTTCACCTTGGCTGGGTCATTCACCTGGGCTGGATTGTTCATGATGAAACACTATTGTCTATATAGCATGGTTGTTGATGCGAGTTTCTCTTATCATGTATTAAAAATACCATCACCTTTTAGAATCCCTCTAAATTTTCTTGCTGCTGAGACATGCACAGGACTCACTTTTAAAAGTCATCACAGCTTGTCTTGATCCTACAACGTTTTATTGATTGAGTCCACTGGACTCATATTTGCTTGTGCATGATGTGCCATTCAATTTCAAGTACCTTTGCATCCACAGTTGCAGTGCTTTCAGATAGATCCCTGGCTAATAGTGAGAGATATTGTAATGACTAGTTTATAGTTTATATCTAAAGCCTCCCTAAGCCCTCTGGCTTTCCTCAATTTACAATCAAAGCTATTCTTAAAATGTCTCGTATATCTCCTTACAGCCCCCGGTTCAGACCTATAGAGCCTCTAGTCCTAGCGATGATATGTCTGCCCATCCAAGGAAAGGTTCCATCCTACGTGCAGCCTCAGCTCTAGCTGGAGGCATTGAGGAGCGAGAGGACATCACATACGTACCACTCAAGGCGTGGACTCAGCAGCCAAATACTGAAGACTTGATTGCGAAGAAGCAAGTTTGTCGCGAACGATTCACATTCGAAGTTGACTTCCCTGCTGAGTTCAAGATGCCATTCAATAAGAACATTTGTCAGAAGGTGGAGGTATTCGGTGGGTTGGACGATGACTGATTATGTGATTGCAGTGTACACACAACGAGACCGAGTGTGTATCGTCTAGGGTTACAGTTGATGCTAATTATGAGCAGAGGTTCTGAGTTGGCAGGAACTTTAGTGAGATTTATGGTCACCCACATGGTCTTGGTTTCTAGCCTCTATTGGATGATTTCCTTGACTTGTCTTTTGGAAATGTGCCTTGCCCGAGTGCAAGAGGGTCCAGAGAAGAGCCAAGCCGGTGACTGTTAGTTCTGTGGGAACATCATGAAGGTACATTCGCTGACAGGAAATGTACATTCGCTGACAGGAAATGCTAGTTGGCAATGTCTTTCTATCGGTTGTTAGAATGTAGGATGCATTCATTGTTACTGGTGGACCAATAATAAACCACACCAGAATCAATTGTAAACACCTATTTCATCTGTGATAATTCAATATATGGAACTTTCTAGGTTGGCGACTGCAGGTTGGTTTTGACATCAAATGCCAAAAGTGATCGAAGAACACTAATAGAGAGACAACTTGGCAAATTAGGTTTTAAGAAAGGGATGGGGAGGATAACGTATGTCGCACCCTTTGACGCACATTATTTTTATTGCTGAAAATGCACCATAACAGATCACATTGGAAGGATGTCAAGCCTGCTGCTTCAGAACATATACTTGTTTATTATGTAGTCTCTCTATTGGTGTATTATACACTGTTTTTAGCTTCTGTGCTTGTTGTACAGATGGGGATAAAAACTTGCAGCCAGACAAAACTATATTAGTATTTTAGGAAAAACACCCAAAATGTGCTTGTCATTATTTGAAACGCACCAGGGAAGATGTCCATAGACCAAAGTCCAGTTTTGTAATTACATGTACATAGTATTTCTGTAAATTCCCTAAGATGTTGTCATTTAGACTTCAATGCATATAGACGTCTATTTTGTTAATGTTGTAAATAGCAAAGCCATTCTGAATCTGACTCTATTTTATAGAAATCTTTATCATGATTACTCTTGGCAAATATCATATGCTATGTTTTATTTATGTTTTTGTCAATTTGTGGAATAAATGACATAAGAAAATTGCTGTCATTATTGTTTGTTTATAAGTAGACCTACTCTGAACTCATAAATCTGAGTCATTCACATGTTCCTTTCCTTGTGCAGGTAGAGGTACCACATGAAGATACCTTGCACCCAGGATGATTTATGAAATGTTGCATTCTGCTGATTTCGTCTCAATATTGTCTGGTACAATGAGTATTTTTCTCCAAAGTTGAAAATAGTGGTTAATCAGTTTATGAATAACCCACTAGATGGCTTTCTGGTTGCCAATTATTGGTGTTGTCCGACCTGGACCACACAGGCTTCAGCAATGAATGAGTTGATCTTCCCTAAATTAATAACACGATACAGCCTTTAATTGTACACCAGAGAAACTTTATTGAATAGAGTACAATGGAACATCCGATAGCTAACACCTCTCTAGTAAGGACACTAGTTGTGGTCCCAAAGTGGTTGTTTCCATTCAATTTGACCTCTGTAATCAGGACCCCTCTCTATTAAAGACATTACTTGTCAGTCATGAGGATGTCCTTAATAGAGAGGTTCTACTCTTCATTAATTAAGACTGAATATTGTATTTTTTTGTACAGGTGGGATAAAATCTTATATACACAACAGCAACAAATGTGTTTACGAATATAAACTACCTCTCTTCCGTACAGTTTATCTACAGTTTATGTACATGCACTTTAAACAAGGTGAAGCCATCTACACAAAGGGAAGCCATATCTTTACATCTTCACAAAGGAAAGCCATCTTTACATCTGCACAAAGCCATATCTTTAATCGGCCCAAAGAAAGCCATATCTTAACATCTATCATAAAATGCTATTTCAGTAATTTCAATACAGACAGTCACTTGGGAGGTAAATACTGTAACCTTTGGAAGGGCGGGGAACAGTGCACCTTTAGCAAAAACATTCTCAAAAACATAAGCGGCATTGCTTCCGTAACCTCCGCGCGCGTTGTCTGGAAGCTTAGCAATGTCAATACATTGAGGGTCAAGATGTCTCAAAAAGGACTGACACAGACCCCACTTCGAGGATAGGTATTTGACGTTTTTAAAGAATTGCCATTAAACATACTGATAATCTCAAACTTCCCTGAGTTTTTTTGAAAATATTTGGGAGTTTCACAGAAGCAATCAATTTGTAAATAATAACAGATACTGCATATTCGATTTCTTGTCCCGTCTTTTGCCTGTTTCTTTCGAAGTCCAGAGGCCAAAAGGGTTGTCGATTTAAAAACGGCTACATCATGTAGAAGTGAAAAATTAACTTTAGTTGGCAGCTAACGGTCGCAAGCGCATCAGTACTCCTTCGTCGGCAAGTGACGTCATGATGTTCTCATCTGCTACTGTCGAGGTCATAATATTTTCATTCACAGTCTCTCTCGGCCTGTCAACACTGCCTGGCCCGTCCTGTTCTCTTAGAACCAATTCTTGCCTCTCTGATATCGATCCCGTAGCCCTATGACTGTCTTCAGTACAGGGAACCTGGTCGGTTGTGCCCTCCACCCGGGGTACTTCTCTCGCAAAGAAAACAGGTCACCTCCCCCTTGGGACGTAATGTGGCAATCTGCTCCGCTTCTAATGACTGGTCGCTATCTAACACGAAATCGAATTCCCGGATGAACTTTGACAAGATGATCTTGGCTTCGAGCTGAAGTGAGAAAAAACAAAGTTTTGTAATAATTATGGACGACACTCATCCGCAGTGGTTTTCAAAGTGCAGGTAATCTGTGACAGCATCTGCCGAGAATGTTACTGCAGAGCCATCGCGTGACGGCAGGCTACAGGAAAATTCATGGGGTCTCATTGCAAAATTCATTATACAAACTGGCCAAGCATGATTGTCAAAGTTGTTGGTGAATATGTCCACGGACAGAAGCTATGTCTGGCAAAAAATACCAGATTCCCCTACCTGCGCAAACTGCTGTCCTACGCAATTTCGGTGTCCAATTGAAAAAGGGTAACAGGCGTACAGACTTGGTCTGAAAGTGTAAGAAGTTTATTTTCAGTGAAGTACATGTACATCGGCTATTCCTTTTATCACGTCAATTAGGGATTCACTTGCTATTGTATTGAGCAAAGCGGAATCACCGGGTCGATTGCTCCTGAATATTCCATCAGCCACGACAGATTGTCAATTCATGAGCAACTTTTCGCACATCAGTAGGAATTGAAGCTGGGCATCAAATAACTAACTTTCATTGATGGACCAGCACCAACCCACTCGCTACACTCCCAGCAAGTACCTATACAACGTAGATTGGTCTCCATGTCAGACCGGTAATAGCATGTGTGGATCAAGAAAAAGGACAACCCCTTCTCCATACATGTGCCCGTCTTTGTACTCATCTTTTAACGAGCCGCGCTAAATGCCTCACCTTATTTCGTTGTTTGGGTTAAACCTCTCAGGATCGAAAGTTGTGTGATCAGGAAAGAACTGTTCCAACCTCGAGCTGATGTAAGTGCTCAGCTGAAACAAGGAAATGACCAATTAAACATGCTGACTTGATAAGACATCGCATTCAACAGCCATGCTCGAGAAAAGATAAGACACCGCGTTCAACAGCCATGCGTTGTTCACGGCAATGATCAACCGTTGGGCGACCGAGTGAAATGGCGTGACCATAGCAAGCAATGTTCCATGATACGTGAACGATAAAGCACATTGTCTCTGAACTGTAGTACAGCAAGGACGTATCTGCCCCGAGTGCCATCTTTCCTTGATGATGCCACTTACCAAAACTGTTGTCCCTGACGGCATAGTGTAACCACCAATGTCCTGCGTTTGCAGTGTCTTACGAAACGTCATGGGAGACGGCGGGTAGAGACGTAAACTCTCTCTGAGCACCATATTCATGTATTCCAGTTTGGAAACGTCTTCGTATGTTATGACTTCCTTGTCTCCAATCTGTTCTTGGACTTCTTCTCTTAACCTGAACAGAAATAAAGATGTTAGATAAAGACAGTTATTTACAGAACACGTCCTTTCTCGTTTTGAGTCGACTTCTCAGTTCAAGGTCATTCTAAGAACCCATGCAACAACGGATAAGAAAGGACGGAGGAGCAGGAGAGGAGTACTACAATATAGTATACCTTTCAAGGACGTCGGGGTGTCGGCCAAGCTCCATCACGGTGAAGGAGAGAGTTATGGCTGTTGTCTCTTGTCCTGTGAGGGAGGAGAGAACAGAAATATGTAGTCTTGTTTTGCTGTGCTTCAGAAAGGACGCATTGGTGAATTCATTTAAGTTGGCCTGTGTGGACTTCTTGCTTTAGACGACGCTCTCCATAGCGGCTATTTACAGCTATCGGATCCCGTATTTTGTTGTTGTCTAAAGTTATACGTGGCTGCATTTGGGAATAATTGAACCTTGATGGGCCAAAATGGGAAGTGGTACCCTGTAACTTTTGATTAAATGTGCCTTTAGAAAAAAAAGAAAAATGCTTTACCTGCTATGAAAAACGTAACAAAATCGTCCAGCAATGCCTCAAGATCAAATCCCTTGTCAGTTTCTGGAAATATAAAAAAATCCCTAAATTAAATCTGAGATACGTTCTAAAAACTGGTAATGAAATATGGATCCACCCTGAAGGAATGTCTGGATTCCAACAACTTGACCCATTAATTATTGAAACCTTATATTGAATTAGAACAGTATCGAAAAATAACGCCAAGACACAAACAAGAATAAAGTGGTTTGCGGTCGTGATGATTTTTTAACTTCGCTGACCTTTTGATGTGAACATAACCCGTTTATGTGAGATACCGTCGCAAACTATAAGAACTGGTACACCGACTGAACTATTCAAACTATTTAAAGAAATGTACTTTGTGAAGTCATCGGCATGGTTATTGGTATGTCTTTCAATACTATTGTAATAAAAGTTGTCATTCCGAATGAAATTGGTCAATTCCTTAATTTTGCGTTAAACAAAAGTGCCGAATCAGGGCACGCAGATCGATTCATTAGACTATAACGCTATCTCCCTTTTTTTAAAACATTGTATTGCATAATTGAATTATTTCATGCACAATATATATAAATTTGTAATGACAACTCTTCTCGTCCGTATTCTGGTAACTATTTTTCTGTCCAAATCAAAACAAACTTTCAATATATACCGACATCTCTTAGATTAGTTGTCACGTACCTGCCGCTTTGATAGCAAGTGTGAGCACATCAACCGGACAATCTTCGCCCGCTTCAAGCTGCCGTATCCTCTCCTGGAAACACCGCTGGCCTGTATCCCGGAGAAACCGGATCGCTTGCCGTACATCTTTGTGGAAGCTTCTCAAAAAGGGGTTAATCTGCAATGGGGTGCTTTATTACTGAGGTTTAGCACCCATAAGTTTTGGCCTCGTTCAATTTAACATTTGGTGTATATATCGGAAGACGCTCGTGAAGGTAAAACGAGCGGCAGAAGAGGTTTTTCTACTTTGATTTTGCATTTTGGATGCGATCCTGGAATTCTGGGCAGAATTGTATATATACTGTAGGATACAGAGACAACTTATCGTGAATTGCACCTCAACATTTAAGAGGTAAGCTTCCCTCGCCTTTCTTGTATTGCGGTGGAGAGGTATCACTACCGAACTGTTGCCGTACAATTTGATTCACCGTGGCAACATGGCAAGGTCATACAATATCTCCCTTTCGTGTTTTAGACCTGCGCGTCGCAAACGTGATCACTGCGTTGTTACGTTGTTACGACTCCATTGGAGCCGACAAGCTCTCAGTGCATTTTTATATTATGTACATCAGCAGTATATATTTTACATACCCCGGAAAGTGGGTTCTTGGTGTACTCCGAGAAGCCCTCCATGGCAGTATGGATGGCATTCGGGAACGGACTGCACTCATTGTGCAGCGAATCCACGTCCATACCAAACGCAACCTGAGGAGAAAACAAAGAATAGTTTTCTTTCAATATCAAGAGGCTGTACAAAACTAGGGTTTTTATCCGACCATCTGGCGAATGGGTAATTACATGTATCTGTTGCGGCAGGCCTCCAGGGCATTCATATCGGGCTGGTGATAGACCTCCCGCTATAGTATATTTGAGTGGAGACAAAGTACAAGTCGTTCTCTTGACTAATTGATAAACAAAATGTAAAATTCATTAATCATGTTTATTAATTTGTCATCAGCGGTACGGAGGGTCAAGTTTCACAAACAAATCAAAATCAAATTAAAAAAACATCGATATTTCTCATTTGACAAGTTGTTTTGACAAGCCACTGACCTGGCCCATTTATCACGGCATGATGGACTCGGCTTATAACTGACTGAATTTCAGTGATTCAGGGACTTCAAAATTCCAATTTCAAGGACAAAGTACTCCGATAATGTCAAGACTTTTTTAAACTTGCATAACAAAGAAAACTCATTGCAGAGAAATCCAGATTGCTTATCCGTGCAGTCTAACAGTGCATTCATGAATTTTTAAAAAAATAGGTCACTGATCACGAATAGTGTTCATTGCAAACTGCTATATCGATAAGCAACAATTTGCGTTTTCCAGTCGATTACAAGCGCCCGCTAAAGTGCATTTCAATTACCTTGATTCGTCAATGACCTTTTAATCTCGAATTCCACCCACCTAATTCGTGAGATCGACTTTGTTTTGGAAACCGGTAAACACCACTACATTAACAGGTGCCGGGCTATTTTTATTTCGACGTATATAATATTTCTTCTCGTAAAAGTACAATTCGTTTGGAGGTCGAAGAAAAACTTATGTTAAGTAAAAAAGTGCGATCACTGCAGATCTTTTCGCACTTTGACAGCTAACGTTGCCAAATCCTACTTTCAGTGCAACCACACCAAAAGAGGAATTCAAAATCCTTGCAGGTCAGATGCAATTTACGGATTCCTTCCATTTTTCATGTAATCAGATAGCGACCATAACTGAACTTTTGAAAGACAGCTGCCAAGATTGAAGAATAATATTGACCTAGACAAGTCCTTTTATTATTGAGGTTTGATATTAAACGAAAGTGTGCAGTGCGACATTTCCGTAAAGTACATCCACTCAGACACGTTTCTTAATCAGTGAAGTTTGTTTAACCTATGATAATAAGAATGACAAGCGGTTGATATGCAGCGGCTTTTATTTGTCAAGAATGTTTTGACCAAAACCTTCCGGGAGTTCATCACGAGTTAGGCAGGGATCCCCGAACGCTCAAAACTCCCCGACTCAGATAAAACAGCATAGCTAGAGCGGTGAGTTTCACGGAGAACTAGCTCACATGTCAGGCGTTAGTCGAATCAGCGGGTGAAAACCGACGAATATCTCGCTCGGGCGACAAGTCGACGATCGGACGTCAGATTAGTAGCATTGCACGTACTTGGCATTTCGAACCTTTCTATTAAAGCGTACCTTGCCGATGATGTCGAGAGCAGCCCTGTTGAACTGATGCAGCATCTTGACTGGTTTATCCTTACTGGCCATTGACCTAAGTTTGCTCATCAGACGATCCGCTCCCTGGTTGAAATCGTTGATGTGATTCAGGAGTAATCTGGAAGACATGCAGCGTTCCAATCAATTTTCAATGAGTTCCCTTCAAAACCATCACCAAAATACTGACAAATAGAGCTGTTTTGACAATACTACGTCATGGTGGTCACATATAAGCCACGCCAAACCCTCTATCAATGTGGTGAAATATGTTTACATTATGTATAATTCTGATGTTTTGGTATACTCTCCTCATACAGACCAACTCACGGTAAAAATGCCATAGTAAAAAAGGTTATTGGCATGCAATAGGGTGGTTGTGATTCCAGAACTTGTGCGTAAGCGCAGCCAACACCCTATTCTTCTCACCTTCTGTGGAAAGCCGGGGCAATGATTGTCCTTCTGTGAGCCCAGTGGATGAAGTCCGTACTTGTTGCCAAGCCATTACCAAGGAATCTCTCACCAAACAGGTACGATGCCACCTTGTAACTGTCCGGGTCTTTAGGGTGTCCGCCAGTCACCATCAGGTCCTGACAAAGAGAGAGAGGGACATCGTGAGAGTCAAGGAAACAACCAATCGTCTATGATTGGCCTTTTACTACCCATACTCTTGCAACACTTCGGCCTAGAGAATCATAATAAACCCTTTACGCACTTTCGGAACTTCTATAGAAGTACTATCCGGAGGCGGGTAGTGTCCAAAAGTTTATGGTCGGTCAAGATGCTTAAGGATCCTTGTCATCGTCATATGGCGTCATCACTATCAATAGTGAGACTTGCTTATAACTTATTTTGTCGACCACCACATATAGTGTGTGAAACCAGACTGGTGAAACCGAAAGCAAAGCAACATGGCTGGGTTTTTTTCTTTCTACTTACCCTGACTGAGTAAGGATCAACTGTGACCACAAACACACGATGGAGCATGAAAATGGCGATAGTGTCGCCATTTTCTTCAATCCTGAAACACGATCAAGGATTGTGAAAATAAATACGATTTTTTTGTTTGTTACAGAGCTACATGCTCAGAAGTGACAACTTCACTCACTCTATGGGCTCGTAATTCAAGACTTGAAACAATGGAATGTGGCAATTTTTCCATCATCATAATCTCCATCACCAACTGCACTTTGAGTTTGTCATCATTCGTCGTCGTCTTCGACGGAGTATACATTGTGATGAATCAGAGGTTAATGTTCCTTTCCCGGTCCTGCCCTAGCCCGAAGAAGCGAACATAACCCCAGATCGCCTCAGGATGAAGTATTGCCATGACGTGCGATTCCTTGATGAAGTGTTGCGATACAACCACTGAGTTACATTGAACAAAGCGTACAGATTCTATAACACTTATGGTCTTTTAACAGCTTGACTACAAACGGAGGACCAACTTACCACTGACGAAGTATTTCAACGAAGTAGCTGCCTTTCTTGTAACCAGTCAGGATTAATGGGAGGTGACCGAGGATAAAACTGTGGGGGAAAAAGAAACTTACAAAACTATCAAGAAAGATATGTAAAGTACATCGTGTAATTTTTCACTCTGCGCTAATTTGATTGTTTACGCCAGTATTCCCTTTCAGTATAAGCGGAATGATGGTCCCGTGAGATGGGGTGTATTCCAATCTAATTTGAGCGGATTTATAAGTATATTTCAGAAACGAAACGTGCATATTTATATATGTCATTCTGCCAAGTTCGTGAGGAAACGAACAGCACGCGATCAAAAAAATACGGTCAATTCGAGATGAGTTTTCAATTAACCTTCGTATAATACAATAACCGGGTAAAAAAATAAATTGGATTTTTAATTCGTGGCAAATCGACCGCAATCAGTATTGTTGATCGACCCTGAGTTTTTTTGGCGATAAGTGCCGGTGGTGCTGTGCGAAAAAACCCATGGCCTTGATTCCAGGAAGCCCTAAAGTACATTTCTCCAGCTATGATGACCTTAGCATACTTTGATCTGATGAGTTGGACCCCGATAAAAGCCAACGTCATAGCCACGGTCTTTTTTTAGTAAACGTATTAGTATTATAACAGTGAATCATCTTACATGTAGGTCATCGTTAGCCGCGCTATGTAACATCATGTATACACGTACTTTTCGTATTTTGTCGCCAAAAATGCTGTGTTCGGAAACGGTTCATCGTGTGTTTGACTCGTGTGTATATATATTTTGAGTCAACAAGTATTTGAATCATCCTTATGCTAATCTTACGCATACTTTCAAAAATAGCGCGATAAGGCAAAACTGCGAAGACCAGAGTTCAACCCACAAGACACAGTGAAAGCTATGTCCTTTAAGCAACAATAATATCATCATCGGTCTGAAGAAGATTTATTTAACGACAGCATATCTTTCTAAACATACAAATTATACTGCTTGAGATGTATTGAGGGCCAACTTAACTGATAGTTAAACGGCAGCAATAAAATGGTTCGGTTGTCAAGAAGAGAATGCCTGCGTTATTTATTTGGTGACGACGCCAAATTAAACACGGCAATGAATAAACTATCGTTTCCTACTGACAGGTTTGACAAATCTTTTAAATACTTTTAAAATCGTATATTCATATACTAACATTTTATACAGCGATGGGTGTCTTATCACAGGTTTTATTTAAGGAAAGCCCAAAGACACACTTTGACAAAAGGTTCATTGGGAATTAAAGATGCATGCTAAAAATACTTTTTGTTTCCCCTTAAAAATTTTAATGAAACAAAAACTTATTCGATGCCGCCGAATGTCATGCTGAAAATATGAGAGCTGAGCGTCAGGACATTATTAGCTCTGTAAACAACATTGGACGATTGTAATGTGAGTAGGAGGAAACCAGAGACCTCGGAGGAACTACGGTGTCGAAGAGAGTCGCCCTCTTTAGTGAACAAGCGACCATGACTGCTGCCTCCCGGAAGTCGAGTCCATTGATCGTATTTGGTCACGCAGGGTTATAAATGCGAATCGGATATTTTTTTTCAATCGGCTTTACCCCGTCTGCACTCAAAATAATATGCACATATGGTTGGCCGCATTTATCGATCACACTTTATATATACTCCTTGGCCCAAAAAATAAAAACCTTGCAGGTGAGGGGAAAAAACGTTGCACGTGTTGCGGTTCAGACGCACTTCAAACTATAGTACGCCTGGTTTATCGTGCCGTTGCGTAAAATATCATTACTCTATCCGCTTTCGCATTCTAGACGTCTTTCTATACATCTGATGATGTAAACGCGGTTTTTACAGGCGTTGCATTAATTTTGTTGATGCAAGTCAATAGCTCGACATTGTAAATGACCACAAAACCTGTGAAAGTGCATGGGTAACTGCGAGGGTTTTCCACTCTTAGTGGAATTACACCCTGGAGCGCCGAGCAATCGCCGAGCGATTTTAGTCGCTGCGACCTGCGACGGAGCCAGACAACATGACGGCCACATTCCAACCGTGAACAATCGTCACACTGTCATGGCTCCGTCGCAAGTCGCCGCGACAAAAATCGCTCGTTTACGCGGATCTTTACTGTCAAAATCGGGGAAAATATGATGAATGATGAATATCTCCCTGGTGACCATTCAGTTTTTTACGGTGTAAAAAACCTCCCAATACAGCCTTTATTTCTATATACCCCTGCATTGGTCTTCTTAGATTTGCATTGATGTAGTTTGATAATTTCACCCTTTCACAAGTGATTTTCAAAAATGTTTATTTGTTGTAACCTTTTGATTTATGCAAAAATTGTTCATCTGACCGTCAAATTGAGATATTTTGATCACAGGACTGACCTGGAATGTCGCGTCTCCAAACCGTCATAAATTTTAGTTAATAATTGCCTTTTCTCATTATGTCAAGTTTCGTTCGCATAAATCTCATACTGACTGGCGAAGTTTCTTTGGCATAGTCCAGGCAAAATTAAGAGTCACAACTATATAAAATGGCCATATACTTATCTGCCGGAAGTTGACTCTTGTTTAGTTTCTATCTGTTTCATACACAATTATTGCTCATCTTCAATTCATTAACACCCGTCAGGCGAAGACTAGTTAAAGGACAGATTAACAGATCGCCTTAAATGTTATCTTTTATGTTTACTTTTCAAATAAAAGAATAAAAGTTTTGGGGGCACATCCTACCTTGCTCTTTTTGGACTTGGAATGTGGGCATACCTCTTGTGCATAATATGAAGAAATATCAAATAAATGATTGAACAAATCGAAACGGTCGCCAAGATGAACACGAGGAACACCATAGCTAGTCCGTAATTAAGAAGCATATCTGCTAACGAAATCATGTCAGTATCTCTCGTTGCATGTCATCCGTGGTCCGTCACACCTTTCCTTCATCTGAGGACTGCATGCCTCCGGCGTCTTCTAATAGCGCGCCCAACCAATGAGGCTTTGAATTCGTGCGCGCGAACACCTCTTTTGATGAATGAGCGGTCACAGGCAATTTGATCTGTATATATATCATAGTTTCAAGAGTGCACCTACCCGAGTTTTTATTGATTATGGTATGTGACCTACTGTCGTTTATTGATTATTATAGGTAAACTAACAGGCAGGCCTTTCGCAAACTCAAACCAATATTCTGTTGTCTTCGTGCCATCTTGCGGTTCCATTTTGTACTTTTAAACTACTTGTTGGCTGATGAAGCTACTCGCGGAAGAGAAGGTATTTTAATTAGCACATAGCATAGGCCCACATTCCAACTTCATCTTGGAGTAAGTATGAATTTAGTGTCGAGTATAGTTTCATGTAAGTCAAATTCCGAACATGATTGAGCGTTGCACTGGTCCATTTTACGCATTACAAACAACCCGGATCGCAGGGAAAAGTAGTTCCGGGTTCCGCAAATAATTGTTAGGCCTAGTTGAAGTGCCGTGAGATGTGAGACGCAGTTTGGAGAAAAAAAGTGGTTCTTCGCGTACAAATGTACTTGCTGTGAAAAAAGGTGTCAACGATGAAGCACCGCCTATACTTCTTACAATATAATGGAAGGCCTTACGCCGATGCAGAAATAGTTCAGAAACAGCTTAATGAAGCAGCCATTTACTATTAATTGCGATTATTTGCACTTTATACCCTGGTTTCAGTTTATACAGAGCTTCGAAGTGCGATACCATAACCCCTGAAACCAAGACGTCCCCTTTTAATGTGTTATAGAAGTTTGTTCAATTCCAAACCACAAATCAGGGCCACGATATGCTTTGACCATATAGTCATGGCATTTTTTTTAATCAAGAGCTTTTTTTTTATTCTAAAGGACATGAATTCCGGTAAAATATATGGGCATTGTAAATTGGGGGTGACCGAAGGGACAGGGTATTCGAAAATTAACCGATCACTGTCAGATTTCAAACCACTATTGTATAGAGGTTTGATGACATTCTATAGCGTTCACTGTTGCACTTTTAGAATCCAACGTTTATAAGTCAAAAGTCAATCAACAAAAACGACTGAGGTTCATTGCCCCCGTGCACCTTGTAGTTAAAAGAATTCAGGACTTGCCCAATATTTAGACAAAGCCCGCTCGAACCAGGGAAATCTTGATAACATGAACCCCCACGAGGCAGCTTTCATATGGGTCGATAGGCTAGATTGGCAAGGGCAAACACACGTAATATGTTGACCGGCCTAAAACTCCTAGAATTCCAAGGCTCGAATCTGTCTTGGCGAGACAGTCCATTTCGCCGTCTTGATGATCGTGTTTCCTTAATGGTCCCGGGCGACAGGACGTTCACATACAATTTCAGGTTCACAAATGCATTTTGCGGATAATCATTGGTAATGGATCATAATCATAATATGTAAATATGCCATATTTAAAGTACAGATGACCCCGTATATCTCTTATAAATGTGGGAATTCGAAAGAAGAAAAGACAACTTTGACCCAACTGTCAAAACAGGTCAAGCAAACTATAGATATTCGGGGCAATTTATTAAGTTGTTATTCAACTCGAATTTACATTGAACATTTATCCGACATGTTTGCTGGTCAACACTCACTTGTATTATATAGTTTCTATTTCATTTCATTTCAACATTTGGATTTTTATTTCCGAAATAAAAGCTTATTATATAAACTCTAATAAATCAGGGACGCGGGCCTGGCAAGCTCACAATAAATTAGGTCGAATAGGTTATTTTTTAAGAAGTCGGCCATAAGACACTCACGCGTCTTTTCATAAACGAACTCACATTCCTGGGCACCGCAAGAAATAATAAAACATAAAAAGCTAAGAAAACTTATTGACACATGTTATGTACTTAGAATTCCGATTAAAACTGTCTTGGCAGCTGCACGTCGCAGCCATATATCATGACTTGCGGACATTCGCCACAAGTACATGTACATGTATATGCCCGACTTGTCAATGTTGATCTCCACGTGTTTTGACACACATGACGTCTCGTTTTAGCGCATTATACGTTTTTAATGGGGGGGGGGGGGGTGGGAAAATCCAAGGCCATCATCTTCTCTATAGCCGCTAATCTCTGAACTGACGATGGGTAAGATTTTTCGCGGGATACATTTCACCCATCACAGGTACACAGCAATGGAATTTACGATGAAAAAATGGCATTACGCATCATCCCCAAGCTGCGTTGCTCTTCAGCTCTGTTAGTGGACACATTATTATAAAAACAGGAAAAAATTGTTGTGCCTTTATAAGAATTTTTGCCAAATTCAGTGACAATGAGAGGTTTAAATATAGTTTAGATATGAAAATAGCGGTAAATAATTAAGCGGGTGATGGTTGAAAACTGTAATCTGAATTACGGTCCCTAAATCTTGTTTTCTGTATCGTGTATACTCCTTTTTCTGGGCCACCCGATATATCAAACACTGTACTTTTAACTAATGTCAAGCTCCTTATCATTATCCTTGAATTCATTACCATTGACCTGCGGTGGTGGACATATCCCAATGATTTATTACCTCTCTATTTAACGAGCTAATAGTACATCCGACATGTCCGAACCCAGCGCTGGACTCTTTCTCCCGACGAGCGTCCGGCGAAAAATGGGAGACCGATGCCACTCATATCGTCGTTTGAGTATCCAATGTTAATCCCAACCGGCCAATAGGCTACCAACTTTCAACAAATTTGCATGCATGATGCCGCACTGTACTAACTGTATTTCTATTTTCCTGTGTCACTAGTACATACGAACGGACTTTGCTATCATGTAAATTATGCGTTCTGGGAAAAGTCTGGATATTTTATGCGTCAAAAAGTTTGGACATTAAGCGTCAGCGAGTGTTTTAACATTTTGCGTCGATTTGGGAATTTTTGGCTCTTGGAGGTATGATGAAATTTTGGACATATTGCGTCGACGAAAATGTGGGGAATTTACTGTTTACAATATAAATAAATACAATGTACCTTAAATGTTTAGCTTGCAGAATTCTCTTCGCAAACAACAATACCAACACCTGTGGAATGTTTAGTTGACGGGTGATTTCTAACTGGTTACCTCTCCTTGAGGAAAATGATGGCTGGACGCAGGAGAATTATGGACGGATGATTTACCCGATAGAATGTATGCCATTCCGAATATCTCGGAAATGCGAACAATGGTTAGAACGCGAAGGTTGCGCCCAAACTAAGGAACAGATTCGCTATCCGCTAATTAGCGGGTTATGATATTGGCAATTCCATAAAGATTTTTAACTAGACAGCTGGTCAATCATCCCCAACTTCAGCGCAACACTCGGCACTAATGACAGAGCTCAGTAACATGTGCCAGGGGAGGAGCATATATAGACTCATAGACTGACTCTGGTATTCGAGGACGCTGGTCAACGTACCTTACAAGGAAGTCAAACAAGTGGTTTTTTAACTGCAGAACTTAGCAGATTAATGATGAAAATCTGTTCTATTTTCTTCCTTGGGTATATGAGAATTGGTTTGTATGTTCATCCTTCCGGTGAATAATGAAGTAACTAAAGTAACTAACTTTTATTATACTCAAGTTTATGATTTTAAATGAACTTCTTTCTTGCACTTAAAGGAGGAGTACATAAACAAGGGTTGTTCAGGTTAACAATGTAGATACATGATGTTTGCGTTGTTCTTGGAGGACAGTTCATTGGATGAATTGGCAAAATTACACTAACATTCTGCAAACTGCGTGTTGTGCACTCTACACTGGCACTCTGTAACTATCACAAGTGCCACCTCAGCTGCTCAAACATAACGAAATGGCAGCTTTTTACATAGGATGATAAATCAATCTTTTGGAAGGCAGAGCCAAATTTCAATCAGAGCCCTCTTTCTGTCGAAGACTCTGCTGGAGACTGCTGATCCTTTCATTTATCTCACTCATCGATAACCCCTGAAATATAGAAAATCAACTGAGTCACAAGCTTGACTAGGCAGTTATTCCATTGAACTTCCTATACACCAGGAGATGGACATTGAGTAAAGCACTTTAACCACAGGTGTCTCTTATGGTAAATAGCTGACTTAGGCAATAATTCTCCACCTGAGTTAATCCCTCTTTCAACTTCGCCAAAGTCGATAGTAAGTCACTAAGTCCTCAACAGGTTTTCTTATACTGTCATGACATTATCCTGCACTTTCGGTGAATCAACCCAATAACAATACATCACAAACTATTACTACAGAACAATTCCAACCTACCCTGTAGATATGAGTCGTGCCATCGTGGAGGCTGCTTGGCACTGGCGAAGGATCCTTTTTGGCTTTCTTTGGAGCTGGTATCTATGGAGAGAGGACTACGACATGAGCAAGAATTGACTTAGCCAGAGCTAGATGTAATCAAAAATATGTACAACAAGCTCGCTTGTATGTTTTTGATGTATTTTAGAAGTATTCAACTGAAAGCTACTCACTGAATTAAAATATTCTGGGGACAGACTCTCCAAATACAAAATTCTTTCTTCCAGCTCCTTGATCCTTTGAAATAATTCAGCCGTTGATATATTATTCATGTTGTCTGAAAAAATAATGGTACAATGTGCAGAAAAAGTAATAAAATCAACTGGAGTGCACATTGTAATCAAAGGATGGTTCACATACCAGACAAGAGATCTTTTTGTCACACATAGCATAATCGCAGGTTGCGGAGATTTAAATTGCTTGTTTGTACGGTGATCATCAGTGCCTCTGAAGAAATCATTACTGTTTACGGAAAGGCTGACTATCTTACCAAGGGTAACTGTCACAATGATGGAAATTTTTTCACCCAAACCTACAAGGGGGATTGACAGCATTTGCTCAATTTTTTCAAATCAAAATCCAGCAGCAAACAGTTACCTTGTCTGACTTTCATCCCGAGATGTTTCTCCATGTTTTGAAGTCTGTCATGAATGGCATTGGTTAATGTAGCAGACGACTGATCAGTGCCAAGATTTGGTGGCTGGTCTTGTAGGCTGAGGTCATAATTCATGCGGGTCTGTGGGCCCCATGAGTTTACCACCCGAGAAACTGGAAGAAACAATACAGTGTATTCTATGAGCTTTTTTTCCAGTTAATGTCATAATTAAATTTGCCCAAATATTTATTATTAGAGCTACACTAGTTGACCTCACCTTTAAACACAATATTTTAAGCATGAGTCCTAAGAGTTGTAAATTTTCTCACCTTTCACATGGCCTTTGCCCTCGGAACCTGCCATAAAAACTGCATCAGTTCGGGCACAACTGTTTTCTGGCTCTGAAAGATAAAATGCATAAGTGTAAGACTCGAACAGCAAAATGGCTTCCAGCTTGAATTCTCCACACAGGATCATTGAAAAATCACTAAACTGCAATAAACAGTGCACTAGAACAATGTAACCTTAGGCTTAAATGATATTTGTAAGCCATGTCTAAAACCGCCTTGCAACAATAGCAAAATCATGGAGGTCAGCTTTTTTGTGTTGCTACAGGTGGCAGCACCTGGTGGCGTGCAATGGAATTATCCTCCTGGCCACCGAAATCCAATAGCCAAGTTGTCCTTTGGGAGTAATTACTCATGTGCATTCTTAGTATTTTTCTGGTTTCAACATGTTAGCACTTTCATTTGGAACATCTGCTCGTTTCATTCTCATCAATAAATTGAAATGACCGAGATACCAAAATGGCTGCACCTTGTCTGACTTTCTACTACTTCAAAGTGTGAAGTGACTGTTTCAGCACATGTCTCTAAAGTCCTTCTTGTTCAACATTACATCTAAATACCTCATATAAAAATTTCGTGGATCGCTGTGATGATTGATAGTGCTCATGCTCTGAAGGTACTTTTTCAAGTTCAATGGCTATAAAGTTATAAAGGAACTAATGTCTTATTCAATGATATTAAATTGGTGCCAAGGTACTATTTGACGATGGAATTATAGCGGATGCCACTGTGGAAATTGTAAAAAAATAGTATATATACAGTCATTAGCCAAACAATCAACAAGCCGGAGTGGTCTTTGTTTTGTACTGAAAACAGCTCCAATTTTTTCTGTTAAAGTGACTCTTGTTCAGTGAAAATATTCTGACTTGCATCTTGAGACTTTTGTCGCCTACTGGCATATATTAAATATCGATTAAGGATCAATTTCTTGATATTTAAAAAAAGAGACACACAGTTATTTGTAAAATGCCACTTGACACTAAATATACTCCCGAGGGTCATAAAACACCTGATGCCCTACCTCAGGGACCTGATACGCACTGGAGAGTAGGGGTTTGGTCAATTGACCTAATGATCCAGAGAGAAAAAGGAACTGAGTACAAATCTGGGAGCAGTCCTGGTCTTTGAAACCATGTGCCGCCGGAGTTGGAAATACCATTAGTATGTCAGTGCTCTATAACAGGATTGCCGGCATTTGAGAGCCAAATTCATCTCCACCCTGATTGGTTAATTCTTGATGCAACTCAACCATGACTTACCAAATGAAGAGCTGGAAGACTTCTAGTTGGTAAAAAGCATAAAAATGTTAGTTGATCCAAATCTTTCAAAACAAATGGCAGCCAAAGAACCTCATCACTTCACTTCGTTTTAAGAAATACATTAAAACGTGTTGTTCTGATTTTTCCTCTTATCAATGAATCCAAGACTTAGTCTAGACTTCCACCCAAAAAATATTGATGGCATGAGCGGAAAACTTACTCACCAGTATCAATGGAGAAGACACTACAAAAGTCCCTTTTGTTGTTTTCATCCACCTCTTGTTGTTTTTTCTCAATAAATGCAGTGATCCGCCGTTCAATCTAGAAAAAAAAGGTTTTCTGAGATACTGCCTAGTAATCAAATTCATCTTCTGAACGACCTTGGTGACAGGATATCAGGTTTGGTATATTTGACAGACAATGTTCACTTTGACTATGAGCCCTTTTAGAATACAAGTTGATACTTCCCTGGAGGTTCTTTGATCATCTAATCAAGACCGCTCAGGTTGTCTCTGATCCACATTTTTGCCCTGGACAACAAACAGAGTGCAGTCTTGGAGGACTACATCTAAGTACTACATGTACTTACAACAGAAATCTTACCTCTGACTTATCAGCTCTGACCTGCACCAAACTTGGATCAATCAACCTCTTTTGTTCAACCTCTGTTTTTTCTTCAACATGGTCTCTTCCAGCACAATGGCTCTTTGGAGTTTGGCTTGACTGGCTTTCCTTCAAGGTCTTGAGAACATCCTGTAAAATGAAAGTAGGATTAATTATCAAAGAAGGCTTTTTCAGAGAAAAACTAAACGTGGGAAGGCAGCTAATTAATTGTCCCAATTCATACCTGCAGCTGTTTCACCACTCTCTCCACATAACTAGTCAGTGCCTGTGAACTCATGCCATTTGGTATTTGGACATCTTCAGAAGATGGCAGGCCATCAGCTATTTTCACCTAAAAAGACATAATTTCAGAAGTATGACATATGCATGAATATGCGTGCAATGTCATGAGGAGTATTTCAAATTGTGCCAACATTTGCTATGTTTAAAGTATGCTATAAACTAAACGAGAGAAGGATTATTGGAGAACACTGTGACTGTCACAACCACCTCAGTTTTCGAAGAGCAGGCCAATTGGAAAACACTGTCACAACCTGTCACAACCACCTCAGTTTTCGAAGACACTCTGTAGGTGGCAGCACCATACGTTGCCAAGTACGAAAATCCCAACAATAAACCCGTGCGAAAATCTACTGTATATAGAAATCTGTATGATTTTCTTCAGATATAAGGCTGTTTGTAGGACAGAATGATATCATTGGGCTATCTCAGGCGTTACCTGGTCAAAAAAATCCCACAATATCTTCAAAATATCGCTAGCAATGTCCGAATTTTTAACTTTTTGTCCCGACATGATCTGACATCTATCGACGAACCTTGAAAACAACTGGTGCAAGTTTTTAAAAGACAACATTTCATTGGATAAGAAATGGCGATTTTGACCAATGACCGACGTCGTTATGTAAAGCTCATGGGGCGATAGTGTATTGGCAACAAAATGGCGACACATTTTATGGAAAAAATATTTTCTTGTTAAACATTGCTTGTTTTCGCTTTGATTCCAGAGACCTTTCTTCTCTATTTGTTGTCAGTTTAAAATTAGGGATTCGTAGATTGTATTGTTAATAACATCTGCTGCAATGAAAGGAGGTAAAGTAATAAATATCGTCTGTAAAATAATCAAGAAAATGGCTTGCACTCGTACTCGCCCTGTCTGTCGCTGTCGCTTTTTTAGGCTGTGCGGTGCATACCATGACATGCGAGGGTCAAGGGATGGCTGGTGCTGACTGCATGCTGTGCATTGACACTCACACTGACATTTATGATTCAATGAATTTAATTGCCAGCATGTGAGCCTAATCTAATATAAATGAGGATGATATTGTTGTGACAATTTGTAATCGACCTTGTCATGAGATGAGCCAGACAGGTACCGTAACATATAACAAGCCAATGAATGATCCATGATCGATGATGTTGTATCTTTCTAATATCATTTGCTGTAGGCCTATATCCATCCTCGCTGTCGAAGACTGGAGATATAGACAGTGCCTGTCAAGCAATTGTCTGGCGTTTTTTATTACTATGAAAACCTGTTGGTTCATTTTCCTGGCCAAGGGGGTTCATGACACATGTGTATCTGGTAAGGACCCCATTGCCCCCTGGGTTAAAGCTCTTGACTTGAAATCAGTTGCCAGTTTTAAAACTTTTCTGATCCATTTCAGGTGGTGCTAACCCCTATCCAGATCTGAAGGGTCATTTGGGGGTCAGGAGTAGTCGTAAGTATCTTGGCAGTTTGAATGGTGTGGGTTGTCTGTAGTCAAAATGTCTCTGTGAAATATCTTGTTAGGTGCAGTTGATCTGCACCCATCTTACTAATAGTATTTGTTCAAAAGAAATCAGTCTGGGAACCATATTTCATTGGGGAACAAAAAGAATATATCCTGACTCTAGGTGGAAAGAGGTTACTCAATTTCAAGTGTAAAATCTAAAGATATGCATAAATATCTCACCTTTGACTTTGTGATGACTCTTTATTCAATTTAAATATCAGGTGGTAGGTGACTTTTTGTGTGTAAGGAAATTCTCTTACAATTAAACTGGATGTGTTACTCTCCCTTTCAGCACTGTCCCCTACGGCGAGCAAGCTGACATCACAGTATATTGTTATGGATCATTTAAATGCCCACTACAGGATGATCAACAATGCAAAACGTAGGTAGCTGTTTTTGGGACTCTCTTTTGGTCATTACTAAATTTTCACAGTGCGGCCATAAATCTTCATGATGCGACTGATCACTGCAGTTGAATTTGTGGGATCCGACACTGTTGACGTCAATAATTGTGACCCTGATTTGGTTCATTTGAACTTCTTTCCGCTGTAACAAAACGTTCTTCTTTGTCTTTCCAGCCGCGATTGATAACAAAGCTCCGAAGGCTTGGACATCAAGCACCAAAAGTAAGAATCAGTCAGTTGGTGAACAAAAAGCACTGTATATACCAAGCTTCAAGTTCAAAGGTGGAAATCTTTTCACTGGCTGTTTAATTTTGATAAATTTTCAGCTACCCTTAAGTCCGCTTATCGATAAATATATAAAAGTGTAGTTCTCCAAATAAATTTGAGTTTGAGACAGAACTTTCAAGTATAATAGAGGGTACACATTGGTTCTTCTTCATACTTTTATTTAACATGTGTAAACGGTACATAGGATTCCTCTTTCAAAAGGAATTGCTTTATAGTGGCCAATTACAGCCAGTGTGAATGATGTTTTCTCTGGTTGCAGCTCGAGATCGCATTAGAAGGAATGATGCCAAGAAGAATGGTGGTGTCCCAAGTAGAAGTGCCCAAAATTCTCGTCCAAACTCCAGGATGTCCATTACCTCACGTCGGTCAATTGCAGACCAGATAGAAGCCTATGAAGCCTATTTTGTAAGTCCATTCAGAAAGCAATTGTCATCTGCCAGTTAGAGTTAGGTACAACCATGTCACAAATGTGGCTGTTGAGCTCAGATGAATGTTTCAATTCCAAGTCAAGAGTCAAGTCAAGTTCAATAGATAGAGTCGTATTGTTGAAATAGAAAATGGTTTCATAACCAGTCTTTCCTGTAATGAGGGACTGAAGTTAAGACTAAGCGTTTTACAGTTCAAAATTCACAGTGAAATCAGCCAAGAACTAGTCTCCGAGATCTAATTGGTCTTTTACCATTAACCTTTGTTACATTTGCATTGCAGAATGATGAACCAGAGATTGGAGCAATTGTAAAGAGTACTATTCCACAGCAGCATTCCCAGCCTGGCCAGGACATCTACATCGAACGGGCCAACACAGAAGACATGAGATTTGTGGATCAGATGGTATCAGACTCGTACAACAATCCAAACACATACAGGAGTCCTCGGCCCATGAGGTCCATGATTCCAGACACGATGAAAGCTGGTAGTGGAAACCCTAACGTGGCTACTCCCAGGAAGTGTGTCGCGGGTGATTTACTGGATGACCACTCCCACAAATTCAAAGAGGGCAAACCCTTCACACCAAGAACTCTGAATACAAAAAATGTCAAGTCCAAACTGAGCCAGTTCAAGTATTACAATGCCCCAAAGAAGCGCTCCGCAAGCAGCAAGGGTGGAAGCAAGGGAATACAGGAGGAGAAGTTTGAGAAGATGGAGACCATGAATACCATGGCGACAACTCAGGATTTGACCTTTGAACCCCTGAGGAGTAAAGATTTCAATCAGTTGTCATCACACCGTGAGAAGTCCGCCAATATTCCTCGCCTTGATATCAGTGTGGATCAAGATCACATGGTTTGGCTTAACGAACAAGCAAAGAAGGCTCAGGTCCGTGTTGGGTCGACTCGTCAAGATGAAGTGAAGGCGGAGAGGGCCACCGTGAACCATTCTGCTAACTTGAATCATACTGGTGGCTTGAATGATACAGCTGGGTTGGATCGCACTGGTGGTTTACGCACTTCTGATTTACGTACTTCCGGTACGTTAAGGAGCACCGGGACATATAGGAGTGGCACGCGTGCGAATGAAGTTGTCACCGCTTCTGATGCATTAACAAGGTAAGAGTGAAAATGAGGCACCTTAGTTAACCACAAGGTCATCACAAAGATACTCTGACTTCTTTATGTACCGTTTACATGCCTGTCTACTACTTGCTATGGCAGCCTTGACTGCAATTGGCTCTGTCTTTTTGTCATGTTTGAAAGACAAGGGGGTCGTAGAGCAGAGAGAAATATATTTAAAAAATTCCAAAAAAAAGACACAGAAAATAGCTCTCCCATAAAAGGCTTTTATAGCCAGTTTATATGTCAGAGTCCCTTTGTCTTGGAGAACAATTCTGACCACACATTCACAGAGTGCCACAGTGTATGTCTCGTAATATTTCAAGCCTGTTGCACATTTGGTAAAACAACCTGCGTATGTCTTCCTTGAAAAAATATAGACCACACATTTTTACTATGACTTTGAACAAAAAATTATCATGTGCTGAAGGACCAAGTTTCATTCTTATTTGTAAGCATGCAAATACATAAAATGTTATGTTGTGGTGCATGTGTGTTAAGGATATGCAACCCATCGTGCAGTCAATTTAGTATTTATTGTCATACACATTTGAAAATTGCTTCAAAGTTGTTGTGATAAAATAGAATTAAATTCCAATATTATACCCGTACCAGGCCATAGCTTTTTTCGTTGTCCTTTATATCTTAGAAAGTACAGTCCAGTAGATGTACATATTCCACGGTCAGGTGATTTATCTCCTTCATTTAATGATTCATTTTTTCAGAAAAAAACAACTTCACGAAGGGTTAGTCTGAAGGTTGACCTGGGTTGACCAACCATATCGAAGTCTTCCACAATTGATTCAGCACTAACCAAATTGTTCTCCGACAAATCCTAATTTAAACCGGTGATCCATTTTCTGCAACTTGCGACTGTGAGAGCCTTACACACCTTTGTTTTTGGAATATTGCCAACAGCTGACCTGGAAAATGCCAAAGTATGATTGCTTACTCCTCACTAGCGATGCTACTGCCAGTACATGTGTACACTCTGGCCCTGGGTTCATCTGGTCAACTGGCACCTGATCCAGTGATAATCGCAGCTGCCACAGATCTGAATCGCAAAAGATTTAAATTGTCTCTGCATATTGATTTTGTAGTAGACTATTGCCCTCATCTCTGTGGTTCAGCATAAAACAGGATGTGTCCAACTTGGTTTCTGGTTTAAATTGGGCATTTGTCATTCACTCATTGAACCACTGAGCCTTTTAACGTTGAATGTGTGGTTTGTTGTGCCTAACAAGAAGGTATTTGATAAATTGTGCTTTCAGCCATCGTTCTTTAGGCATGTCTCATACAATGCAAAAAGTGGACACGGAGTAAGTATGCGATTCATCTCATGACATAGCCTAATTGATTGAAACTCACCGCAGATGTAAACACCACATAACTTCTCATCAAATAATGCCTTTATTAACTTTGAAAGGACATTCTGTGGGGGTTTGCTCACTAAAAGACTTTGAAGCTGAACTTGCAGGACAACAGACTTGATGAACTCCTCTGTTGTATGCAAGTCTGTCTCTGTTCACCTTTCATGTCTTTTCCATCTGAGCAGGCTGTCCTGTTCTCATCTGTTGGTGTGTGTGCAAGTGAATTTGATATTCAAATAGACTGTGGTAACTGTCACAATCTGACTTACTTAACTTACGTGTCTGACAACTGTGTGTCTTCAGAATGTTCTTTCATTGTTTCATTTCTTAACCATCTGACCTTGCTAGAGTATAGACTGTGATGCACAATGCATATGCAAATTGTGGTGATAGTGCTTGGACCCTATAGGACTGAAGGAGGATAGTGTTAATTGTACTGCATGCTTGAATTTCATCAAGCAGTGAGTTTGATTGGCAGGTGAAACTGAATATATGATTCGGTCATTGAAAGTATGATTCAACATTGAAATCATCTACGATGTGTCATGGTGCACTTGTTGGCTTACCACACAACTATGAAGAGGTTTTTCTTTGGATTTGGATTGGAAGAGATGGATATTGGCGTACTACTTCACTTTGTGTTGATACTGGTTCTGCGTTTGTGCAATATCATCTGAGCAAAAGATTCCATTGAACATGTTAGAAACGTTAAGTATTTACAATACAAGAATGTTGCACCTGAGGTTGAAACCTGTAAAAGGTGTCTAAAGCTAAGAGATTGGAAATAAACTGGATTCATCCTGTCAAAATCAAATCTAAAAAGTCCTTGAGGGAAAAAGCTGTTTGCGAATTATTATGTAGTCTGCAGTGTTTTCATTTGATTTGACCAATAGATCTAAGTATTGTGTTCCATTTTATTTTTCCCCTTCCATTTTAGTTTTCATTTTGATCCGATATTTGGTTTTTGTAGTTTGTGTAGAACATTCAAAACCAATTCCCATTTGGTAGTACACCCCTTCAATTAAGAAACTCACTCGATCCCAAATGTTGTGTGTAAACAAATGGTAGATGTAGTGTAATGAACTTTGCCTAGAGCGAAGGCACAGGGTTATCTTGTCCTTATCAATCAGTATTTAGGGAGAAAAAGTTTATAAAAACTGATCGATTTTTCTAAAGATATTTGCATGATGCGTTATGCACCCCTGGCCTTGTGATACTTTGCCCGAAATTTACAGCATGTACCTGGAAGTGGAAGCATATTTGGATACTAATAACTAATCGAAAGCTGCAAGAAATGGACTCTAGGCCTTCAGTGAGATAATTAAAATTATTCATGTAGAAGTGGCATTTAGCATAGAATCACTGGTGATGGTAACACAGCTATGACAAATTAACAAGAATTGACTATGATTTTATTACCAATTATGTGTACCAGCTTTAAGACTGCTAACTGGACTAAAGTTATCTGTGTCTTAATGTTTAGTTTGGTGTATTATTGTACTAGTCTTTAGTAAAAAAATAATAACCTCACATTTTGTGGTTGTACCGTACTACTAGTAATATTTCATCAAATACATCATCTGAGCTCAGTGTTACTATGCTGAACAAAGTGTTCATATATCATTGAGATAATTGAATTCCTCGAGATGTAGATATTGTTTAGTTTTTGTCCAAGTTTGTAAAAGATTCTGCTCTTCGACAAAGAAATCATACGCTGCCAGTGGCATTGGTTATTGGTAGATAGCGTTCAGACTAACACATATCATTACACTTCTTTATTTTTCAGGTCTCAAGCATTAATGAGTGCTGGTGGAGCATAAAATCGCTTATGAAATTTTAACTGTTGCACCTTTTTTCTTTCTAGAGAGGAAGAATTGAAGTATTTGGAGTTTGTCAGTGACATCACTAGCGACGTTCTTGAGAGGGGAATATTCACAAACAGGTAACAATTGAAGAGCTTTATGATGCAATGACAACTTTCAGTTGGAACTACCAGAAAAGTAAGAACTCCCCGTCCGATGGCAGTACCGCTTTCTTTTGACTGTGAGTGATTTCTGTGGAGTTCTCCTTTTTGGTTACAGGAAAATTCGTCCCCGGATAATTCGTCCCCGGAAAATTCGTCCCCGCAAATTCGTCCCTGGATAGTTCGTCCCCGAGGATAATTCGTCCCCTAGGAAAATTCGTCCCCGGATAATTCGTCCCCGAGGATAATTCGTCCCCGGATAATTCGTCCCCAAGGAAAATTCGTCCCTGGATAATTCGTCCCCTAGGAAAATTTGTCCCCGAAAATAATTCGTCCCCAGAAAATTTTACAAAGTTAAAAGTTTCTGACTTTACTTTCTAAGACCCTTAAGTCTTGTCGAATGGACTGTAGTAGTAACTACTACTTTCGATTTTTCTCATTCAGTGTAATATCTCTCTTTACTACCCTACTAGCTAGTTACCTACCCCACTATTTTTATAGTAGGTAGAGGTAGGCAGGCAAAATATTTTATTGAAGAATTTAGAGCTTTTCTTTCATTCTGACCAGTAAAAATACTTATTTGAAGAAAAAAAAATTTATTTCGCCTGCCTACCTCTACCTACTATGAAAAAAGTGGAGTAGGTAACTAGCTAGTAGGGTAGTAAATAGAGATATAACACTGAATGAGAAAAGTCGAAAGGAGTAGGTAGTAGTTATTACTAGAAAGTAATGTCAGAAACTTTCAACTTTTGTTAAATTTTCCGGGGACGAATTATCCTCGGGGACGTATATTCCGGGGACGAATTTTCCAGGGACGAATTATCCACGGGGACGAATTATCTGGGGACGAATTTTCCTCGGGGACGAATTTTCCAGGGACGAATTTTCTCGGGGACGAATTTTCCGGGGACGAGTTTTCCGGGGACGAATTATCCGGGGACGAATTTTCCTAGAGCCCTCCTTTTTATCTCTGGTTATTCTTTCAGAGTGCTAAAACAGGTGTTTGGACATCATTTAGAGGAGAAGAAACATGAGCTGAAAATTGTAAGTTTGGTCTGTTAGCGGAACTTCTTTGTGAATACTTCAAAATGTGATTTGGTTGGAGTTGTTGAATTTGTGATGTATATGCTGGTAAAACATGAAATGATTTTATTGAAGGAATGCAAAAGAAACACATGCTGTTTGCTTTGAAGTAAATATTGAACACCCAGAGTTGACTCCTTTCCTGGATAATCCAAGGTCTGTTGTCAAGAGAGACTGCATTATGACAGCATCAGAAATGGGTAAAAGAGTACTTATCAATTAAATTCTTTACCTTCATTCATCCAGTTTAATAGGATTTTGGCTTCCTCTGTTTTCAGAGCCGAATGCGAGCCCTATTGGACAAGCTTCGTGAGGACCTTGGCATTCCTGAATCTGATGGCGAAGGAGAGGAAGACTTCGGCCTCAAAAGTAACGTCAAAATGTCGGATGAAATTTACCATGCGAGCACGGAGCCACCGAAGCCACAACCTCGGGCACAGGCACGGCATGTACAACCTCAAGTGGAAACACGGCATAAGTTTGTGAGAGCTAAGGATGAAGTTGACTACAGATCACCCGGTGGCATGAATGGTGACACTGGTTTGACTAACAAACATGCTGAGGAAACGATTTCAAGAAAAATGGAACAGGTGAACTTCTCGCAACCGCCTTGTGTGACCATGTCCCCTGATCATGGACCGCATCCGCCGCCTAAAAACGGTATATTGTCAGATGCCATCGATGAAGAGGAAAGTGTTCAAGAATCTGAGCAGAATTCGATGATGTCGGAGCAAGAGGGAAGCTTGACGAGTAACATGGACGAAATGAGTACGAATCGTTCCCTTCCACAGGAACACAAGTGGATGAAAAATGCCTCTAACTTTACAATGACTCTGAAACCAGGCCAGTTGGATATGACACTTGTCAAACCAAAGCCTCGCTCACGCGATCACAAGAGACTTGCAGAGACTGTTCCAGCTAATCCTCGTGCTAGGAGGCGGGAATTAGCCCATCATATTGAAGAGAAGCCAGATGATCTGGGAACTACGGGGGAAATGTCCACTCTCACAGATGTTACTGCCTTTGGTGAGAGCGAACATAACAGAGAGGATAAGTTTGATGTTGCATCGGTTAAGAGTGACGCCACTTTGAAAAATGAACCATTGAAAGGAAGTGTGTGCGGGTCAACACCTGGGTCTCCTAGGGGGAGTGCACATGGTTCCGTTAAATCTCATAGAAGTAATCGGGAGGCAAGCGAAAATGGGTCAGTGAAAGGGAACAGGCTGGCGTCCCCAAGGGGTAGTATTAAGCTGGGGTCTACTACATCTGTTAAGGCCTCCAATCATGCACATGATGGCTTGGCTTCTGAACAAGGTTCATCTGGTACCTTGCAGGGAAGTCTAGAGGGCTCAACCACATTCATCACAGCCGATACTATGCATTCAGCTCTGCAGGAAAGCCCTCGGTCATCTCCGAGGGCAAGGGCCCAACCATCTCCGAGGGAAAGTCTAAATGGGCCACATAATGCCTCTGTCCGTACTGCTGAGGGTAGGTCAGATTCGTACGCTGCTGAACACACTGCTGTGGCATCTGTTAAGGGTTCACAGGCCTCGATACGCACTTTCATTGAGGCCGAGGTAGAAAATGATAGTGTCTTCTCTGACAACTCTGCTGCCCTTGAAAGCGAACCGGAGGAGACTCCAAAGGGACAAAAAACAGTCCCATCATATTCCAAGAAAACCGCAAATTATGATGGAGATGATGATGACGATTTTTAAAAGTCAACTTGTTCTCAGTTCAGTTTTGTTATAAACTGTCACCGATTTATGGTTAATCAGGATTGCAAAATCTTTGTTATAAGTGGATTTTCGTTGTTTAACAGTAATGTCATAATGAGCATTCATTGAAAGATAATCTCAGGTCAGTAGCCGATTGTGACACTGCACGTTTAATATTGTAAATGTAAGCTTACTGGCATGCAATGTGAATAAGTGAAAGCAATAAGCCTTACCTATATTATTGTGCTGTGATATAAAAGTTTTAGGTAAGGATAGCAATGTTTTTGTCTTTAAACTAAGATCAGAAGATTTTGGGTGAACTTGTATTGTGAACAGGTCTGGGAAATTGATTTGGTCTACTGTAGTTATGATTGTTATGATTGTAATGAAGACAATATTGACATGTGCAGATAAGTATGTGGGGCACTTCTTGTCACATGGGTACCTGAGCACAGTTTACTCAGATATGGACTCGATTAATGTGATAAGGCCAACTTTTTCTATCATATGACAGCAATAGAGATTGTCAACATAATGGATGTTCATGTCATCAGATGTACATTAGTGGGTAAAGTCTATTCATGACTTCAGTGTCCAATTGTTTGCTTCAGTTCAGATCAATACAAGAGCATATATTTCCAGTGAACAAACGGAATACAGTACAAGTCAATGTTTTGTCTTCTATAATGCACTGTTTGTAAAAATAGTGTTGCCTTCTGAAGATATGTGTTTTACTTCAATCAGGCCAGATTGAGATTGTGTGTATAGCTATTTGATACTATTTTGAGATTTTATGGTGAATGTTGGTGCTCATGTTATTCCGTCCAGACGCTATGAGCCTTGTTACTGTGATAGTCCAATGGTTTTATTGATAGTTTTAGCACCAACTCACCCTACTCATAATAACAAGAATTAATGAAGACATATGTTTATTAATTCTTGATAATAAGCATCATTATTTCATTTATGTCTTTGTAGAGCAATATAATATTTTGATGTAATAACTGTTTTATTTATTGATACCAGTAGTGTAGTTGTATATCATAGCATCTGACCTATCATGGGTCATAGTAGTTATGCCATTCACGTCCTCTAGGGATTGAAGACCAAGTAGTGAAATGACAGAACTTGATGAGTTGTACTTGTTCTATTGTCTTCCTTGAATTGTACTGCTTGTATGTTTGTTATTTTGGGGACAGTGTGAATTGTGTGAATGGGGTCAAGCTCTTGTGTAACATGTATTTGAGAACATTTTATCCTCGTCCCTGTCTCATCCATTACTGTCCTTTCCATCTATACATGTAATAATTGTCTTGTTTTGAAACTTTCCTCATTTCCTTGCACATCATCGCTCTGCATTTGTACATGATGAGTTGTCAGTTTTGTTAAAAATTTACTGGTGGAAGTTTTGCTATTGCTGAACAAGCAAAAGGGTGGTTTCTTTTTATGTTACTGTTCACATGCTTCCAGTGCTCTGCTGACGGGAAGCATATATTGCATACATCACAAGTATTTAGGCCCTTAGCAATAGGCTTACCATAATCCATGTAACAGCTGTGCCAGTTGGGTGCTACTTGACTTAACACCTGGCTCTTAACATACAATAGTTGTGGTTACAGTGAAAATAGTTCTGTTGAATGCATGGAGACAATGTGTGTAACACTTCTAATTGTTTTTAACACTAAATTACCTTTAATCATCAAACATCCTGGAAACAATGGTGTAATTAACAGCTTAGGTCTTGTTTGTCAGATTTTGTTAAAACAGTTTGTGTGATGAGAGGACTGATTGTCGTCCTAATCAGGGAATTTTGATCAATATTAAGATTCCCTGCCATATTTCAGCAAAGCATGATTACTGTTGGGGGAAGAGATCCTGTCACAAATCAGTAATATCTTTAAGAGGTGATACTTTGAAAGGTTCATGTGATTAAACAAAACATTTGAAAGGGTTATATATAAAAAATATTTTAAGGTTAAATGATTGATATTTAAACTGCCTGTTGAAATGCTTTTGGTATTATGAGGATGTAGGATGGTAGACCCCCAGTTGAAAAAATAGAAAACAAAGATTCAGCCAGTTAAGGTTTCTTGGTCTTGTGATTCGATTGTGACAATTATTAGAGATGAACTGTATACCCGCCAAAATTATTATGAGCAAGTTTAGGTAGTTGGACAAAGTGACTTGCACAGGTTACCTTTCACTTAATGTTGTACATACATGTATCAGGCTTGATTGTATATGAAAAGTAGAGCCTTGAACAAAATATCATCTGGTGTTTGGACACCCCATCGAGTAGACATCACACACATATGTCAGGTATGAGATTGTGCAAAACCCGAGTAGCTGGTAGTAATGTTTGCTGTCTTCTAAACATAGTTCAAAATTTCTATCCATTCACTCACTGCTGCATTAATGTCCAAAATTCTGTACATGTACATGCTTATGTAAATCTGTATTAAAAGAAGAAGAATGTATAGATTTATTTGTCTAACACATCAGTTGTTGTTCATATTTTTCAGTACTTTGTATCCCCGGTTGTGACTATGTCCATTCTGCATCTCTGCAGCCACAGCAAACCTATACTCTTGGAGCAGGATGTCGCACTTGGGTTGGCAGTGACATATTATGGTAGCTGCCATTGAAGACCTGTTATATACTCCCGAGCAAGTTATTGTGACAAAGTCGTGCCCAATCTTAGGACAATTCAAATTCTGTCCTGCAGTCAACTTTTTCAGTTGATCATAATTTACTGGTTTTCTCTGACCAGGGAGATGTTACAGATCTCCATGCTCTAACTCTGCCACTCAAGATCTGTTCTAAGCAAGAAGCGAGGTATGCACAGTGAACGCTCATGTCCACCTCTTTTATGCATCTGCTGGTTAGTGACACAGTGCCACACACCATCTGCCTATCAGACCCTTGGCTGGTTTGTAGTACCTCTGTTTCTATAGTCCGCTGTAAAACCCTTTTCCTTGATGTTATCCAAATGTCCTATACTTGATTATTGAAGACGGCAAATGGATGTGACTATTTACACTGTGATGGCTGTTTGCTTTTCTAGTGGATGTGACATTGTCTTCACAGTGACATCATGCATCATTCTCCCATCTAGTGGAATGTGAAACTGCTGTCTTTGCACTAACATGACAATTTGACATTATAGTGCATGATGTGATGCTCTCTATTGCTGGGCCTATGGCTAATTGTCATCTGCATGAGATGTGGATGTGATGTGTTCTTTGTGCTGACATGGCCAATTGATTCAGAATCCAGTGCTTTCGACACTGTTTTTGCACAACAACATCTACTAGAATCAAGTGAATATCACATTGTTTTATTTCTACAATAACTGATGAAATATCAAAAGGATGTGATACTGTCTTTGACGGGCCGGCCGGGCTGTCTGTGATTATTGAGTGTAAAATGCCTGGCTATCTAGATATACGGATAGACCTTGGTAATTAGGCTCTTTACACTCAATCATACACCCAGGTGCTAAAGCAGCTAATAGAAAATCAGGTGGATGTGACATTGTCTTAGAGAAGTGTCACATCCATCCACAGCACAGGTGGATGTGACACTTCTCTGTCTCTGTCTCTGAAGCCGTGAAGGGTGGTTGTGACAGGCGACAGACTGGAGAGCTATTGATAATCCGTTTTTGGAAATGACAGCAATGGTAACAAACATGGGAATACCATTTCACAATCCCATATTAAGCAAGAACGTCGTGGGAACGAATTCTCGGTGACGTCACCATATAAATCAGCGTCACCGCATTACTCATTCTATTTTTAGATTCTGTAACCATGCGTCTGTTTACATCCCACCTGTACTTGCAAAAGTGTTAATAACATCGAAATATGAATAAAATTGGGAAAGAAGAATCAATCAGTAAATGTAGGTGCTCAAATTTATAAAACAAATTAAATGATTTGGATTCAATGATATATTTTGCATTTTCTTTAACCGCACTGTATTTGTAACTATGGCGGATTGAGACAGTGATCTGCCGTTAACAAGGGTATATAACCCCGATGACGTCGGATAGGCGTCAGTCCAGCGCTTCGCAGCGAGATTGCTTGTTGAACGTGTCGTTTTGTCGACTCGATTTTGCGTTGAACTCTTGTTCTCGCTCGTTTTTTTGGTTGAATAGGTAAATATTTCCGTATTTGCCGTTCGTTCTGTGTTGTCTGGTTCCGATATCTAACCCAAATCAGTCTTTTAGAGGCTTTAAATCGACGTACAACCCAGGTCTTCTGGTTGCTGTGTAACGTGTTCCAATTGAATCAATAATGTGAATTGGAAGAGGAAGAGGAAGAGGAAGGTGTGGCCAGACATTACTCATCGTTTGTTTTCTATAAGTTTGTCCTCGTTGTCTGACGTTGACCAAACTGACCAAACTGACTCGCTTGAAACGAGCTTGCAATCCCTTCGCATGGCCCATTTATAAGGTCACTCATTTACAAAATCTGTGAGTTTCATCATAGACAAAGGAATTCCGAACCAGCGACTGCCTGTCTGTGCCTGTGGATGGAAGCGTTAGCATTCATCTGCAAAGAACTGATTTTGCTTCACCCACATCTGTCTATCTGATCATCGAAGATTGGTGTGTGGGCCCCCCTACCTGCAGCTTCTTTTGTTCAACCTGGTTTGGCCAGAAGTCGGTCGGATATGTTATTTCTCCCCTCAATTCAACATCTCCAGTGGCAGTGTGAATGAAGACGACAATTCCTTGCGAACCAGATATTAGTGATTGGTCGTGATCAGTGTCCGTTTAGTGTTTGCTCCGACTCCCTACTATTGAACTTGGGAGTTTTTGCTGTTGTGTTGGGACTAGGAGTTGAGGCTGCTTGCCCATCACTCGTACTAAAACTGTTTTTTGTGGATTGAACATGAGGTATCTGTGACTGTTGAACATTTTGAAGTTATGGGTCGCGAAGGAAACAGTCGATTCAGAAGAGAGTATGTTGATGTTTCAGTTGGTACTTCAAACTGTTATTTTAAGAGAAAAAACAGATTGTTGAGTCTAGTTGTGAAGAAAAGACAAAGATTGAACATCTCTCCTGAAACAAACTTGAGAGTTTATGCTTTGCTGGGTGCCACAATTAAGAATACACCAACATCATTCAACATTCGTAAATCTGGTGAAAGATATGGACATGATGGAAAAACAAGTTTGAGAGTTGTGAAGTCGAGGTTTGACTTGAATACTGACGATATTCTGCATGATCAAAATGTCAATGACTGTGATTACGAAAATGATGAGGATGATCCACTGGGTGTTGGCGCATTCTTGTTGACTGTCCGACGAAATTCGGTTTCTTAAGCCAGCAGAGGCAGTGATCTTGATTCTAAAAAAGTGGTGCTGTTGTGTCGGTTTGCTTGCGTTAGTCTTGATGTCATTAATTGTTACTTATTTATAGTCTTGTACTTTGTATCCATGACCATCATCTGATTCATAACCTGTGATAAAAAAGTGTCCTTAATCTTGATGAATTTTATTGTAACCTGACAATTCATGCGGAATTCATAGTGTAAATAGGCATATTTTTAGCTCAGCTGACAAAGTCAGCTGAGCTTGTCAAACAAGCTGCTCAGTGGCGTCCGTCTGTCAGTCCGTCCGTCCGTCCGTCCGTCCGTCCGTCCGTTAAACCCATGGTGCACATTTTGTAACCGTAAGACCTAGAGACTTCTATTTTGCATTTCTGGATACTTCTGGTCAAACTCTACTTTCAAAACAAAATTTGTCGCCATTCGACCTACTTCCTGCGAGCGAGAGCGCATGAAGGAAACTGGCCTATATCGGCCTAGGAGCAGCAGAATTAGTCGAAATATGCTTTAATATTAAGATAAAATTCTTGAAAAACTATTTTATTGAGAAAAAGTTCAAAATTTTAACAGGAGAGGGCGCTACCTGCCTTTTAATTATTTCTGCTGATTCAAATTCCCGCCCGATGACGTCAGCCATCAATGAAGTCTCCTATTTGCCAGTTCTCAAAACATGGCAGCTGCACAAAAAAGCAGCAGCAGCTCCAGGAGTAAATCACTGTTCACATCAGCTTCGTAATCGATTGTACCCCCACTTTATTGTGTTTTGTGTGGTGTTCCTATTCAATCAACGATGTGAGGCCTTATTATGTTGGTTTTAATTGAGAAGGTGCATTTTAGCGGCCTACGAAATACCGAAGCGGAGACAAAATGGCGGCATGTTGTTTACTCGATCCATGTGCAATAATCTTGGAGCTCAATGACACTCAGCTCGATGACGATGGTAGTCTGGTAGGCGATATTATCACCAGTTCGTTTCAGTGGTAGTCGTAAGGTCTTTAGGGACTACTTTCAGAAATTAGTTCTTGAAAATTTGGCCACATTTCTGTGAAAACGAATTCGGAAGTGCATGCTCTGTTATTCGCGATGACATCGCCGATGTATTTTGAAGTGGAGAATTCCCACAGTATGTGCAGTGAATTGGCATGATTCTGTTCCCCTATTAAGTTTTAGTTCTACGATTCTTTCATGAGTAAAAAGTAGACATTCTAAGCAATACAATAATGTCACTCCCATAAAAATTGATTGGAAATTGAGGGAGCTACGGCACTCTCTTCGGCAACTGACAGCGCTGAAAAAATACATTGCATACTGTACAATACCAAATAGCGTAGGGAATCACCAGAAATGACGTCATCGCTGGTCTAAATAGAAAACTACGGTGGCGCAGTGGAGCACAAGAAAAGGTTTAGCATTAACTTCGTCATGCAAGCTTCAGCAACAAAACGATTTCTCATGAATGATTTACTTGATCATCATCAGCTTGTTTCCCCTGATAGATAAAAAAAATGATTTACAATTTCCACCAAAGTTTTCTATTTTGTGTATAGTCACATGTTATTTAACTGGCAAGGAGCCAAGCAGACAATCAAAACTTACTATTGTTCAATAAAACATAATTTTCTTAACTCTGTCATATTTTTCACTTTCATACTAAACAACGCAGGTTTCCCTTCATGACCCAAGAATAATTCTTTAGACATTTTTAATGACTCGGAATCCATGCACTCTGATTCTCCATAAATGGATGTATGGTTTGACCAATTCTTGCATGACATGTCCACCAAACAAAATGTGAATGCAGTCCGGCAAAGAGGAACAACCAACCATTCACTTCGACTTTTAAAGGCTACATGGTTCCAAGAAAATACATTTATACTACCAAGTAAAAGGTTCATCCTACATTTTCGTTCATATGTAGTCTAGCATTTACTTGTTTTGGTAGCAAATACTGATTTCTAAAAATCCTTTGCTTTCACAAGAACTAAACTATTCCAATTTTTGAAGCATACTAAATACTTCAAAATCTGGAGTAAAAGCTTATGCTAGTTTTTATTCATATGGCCCATCAACAGGTGCATACCATAAACCATGAGAATGTTCCAACAGTGGCATAATTATGTCAACCAAAAACATTGGTACCGTAGTGAACGCAAAAGGATATCAAATACCATGGAGCATGCCATTTTCATGCATAATGAACTAAACACCGGGAAGATATTAATGATATTAACTCAGCTGAGCGCCAGGCCCTTGGGCCTCTTGTTTTACATAGAACTGAGGAATGAAGATGTTGGAAGTGATAATTTGATATAAATAGTTATGGTGTATTCTTGTAGTTTTATCTTGTTTCTTCACGGTACAGACTATCAAACTATACTTATAATGCGATCATTGTCAATGTTATTTATCCACATTTCAGGTCTTTGAAGTGTCCCAATACCATGATACTGATCAATCCTGAGAAATGGTTTCCAAGGCCCAAGTCTTCAAGACTCGTCCTCTTCCCCTCCGTGGCTGAAGGATGATGCCTTCCAAGTTTTATTCTATGGTTCCCTCGAAAATTCCAAATCCAAGTATGGCTACAGAAATTCGATCCTGTTCAGTCAAAAGCATGGAAGGACCAAGTCTGGAAATTCGACTTCAGGCCAGATTGGTTGACAGATAGTATTGCAAAATTCTCAAATTAGTCAAAATTCTGTTTTTGGGTGGGTGGGGACATGTAATTCCATTTTTTCCACCTTTCAGATAATAATGTTCAGTCTCCTCAGGTCATTGCTGGTCATTTGTCCTTCTCCAAGGCATTGCCTGCTGGTGGATCTTTTTCGGTCGTTTTTGGCAAGTACTGATTCTGGCAAGTACTAATGTCTTTGGTCATCAAATTGCCACATTAAAAGTTCCTTGGAAGTAAACTGTTCAAGTTATTTTTAGATTATGGTGAAACTAGAATTCAATACAAATCAAATACAATAGTAGTATCAGGTGGTATTTGGATTAAAGCCCTATCATTCACTGACCTACATCCATACATATAAATCTTGATCATGAACAATTTATCCATATTTAGACTCGAATATTTTTTTGTGTACTTCACAATTATGGAATAAAAGCATTTGAGCCTGAGGCTCGTCAAAATAAAAAGTGTATTGGTGTTAGTTTGGGAGAATTTATTCTCTTGTTGCCGTGTTCTTGAAATAAAATGTTCCATGTGAAATCTATATGATAAGAACCAAGCTGGGCTCATGTCCCGATGGCTTCTGTAACATTGGGGTTCATCATGAATGTGCGGGTAACCCTGTTTGTTTTCCTGCTAGTGTTGTTCCAGGTTAGAAGAATGTTCTGCTCTTCTATTCTATCGATGGGAGTTCAACGTACCAAATAAGTACTTTTGTTTCAACCATTCATTACTTCACTAAAAATAGTTCGTCTTGAGTATACATTTGCTGGTTGTTTTAAATTTTGAGCTGTATTTAACCTTTTCTCGAGTTTTTTTTGCTTGTTGCTGGTCAGTGAGTTGCACTACTGTCACGAGTCGGCAGCGTAATATAATCTGCTGTTGCTTTCCATTACGTGACCGAGACATATTGTGTATTTTCTTGCGTGTGTCTGATGGTACCTTGTGAATGTGAGTTGGGTGTTGTTCATACCTTACTTCACACAAGTACAAGATTTATAAAAACCCCAGGTAAGGAGGGGTATGTATCTTCATATTTTTTGACTCACTTCACATGAGTATTCTACAATTCATAGATTAGAACTTAAACCACACCCATGCTTTCAATTTACGAAAACCTTAAATTAAAATGTCCTTGCATTCTTTTTGATGGTGGCTTTTGGTTGTCATGCTGACATATCAATTGATGCACTTTTGGTTCTTGCGCATGTTGATGTTTGAACATTATACTATAGCGACAGCCTCAATTGGTGCTTGTGTATCTGTGCATGTTTTTTTTCAACCCTGTCTTGTCAGGTAACAGTTGCTGAGGATGGCATTTCTTCTGCACTAAGGCTGGTCTGGAATGATCAAGTCACAGGAGGTTGAGATTTGTCCGGTCTACTACAGTGACAGTATACTGTGAATCTGAATGGCAAGAGAAAGTAAGAAAAATACTGAGGTATCATTCTAAATTTCGTTTGGTTACTAATTGCCAAGAATTGTTATTTTCAAGGTGTTTCAAATAAACCCGGTGTGCTGTTTTGTAAGACAATGACAGTGTATGGAAAAATATTGTAAAAAGAAATGTGTCGACGGATTATTGGTAACATTAGACGTTTTCTGGTGTGTCTTGTTTACCTCGTCACCATGCCATGCTCTGCTTTCATCCCCTATCTTTGACAGGTGTGTTCCTATCATTACCTGGTAACCCAACAGGAAAAGTTCCCATTCAGTGTGATGGTCTGTTCCTCCAGGCTTGAAGGCAAGGTTAACTTGAATAGTGCATGTGCTACTCTTGCAAGTGGCTTTGAACAAGTACCATGTATAGGTAAAATGTTCTTCAAATGTCATGTCAATAAACCATTCACTCAAGAAATCATCCCAATGCAGTGATGAAGGTCCAAATTCCATATGTAAATAAAAACTGTAAATTTTAACAGTAATAGTCCTGTGAAATTGATTTTAATTTTGCATGTTTTTGTGCCATGGTTTTGACTTCTTCTTGATTCAGTGACCAAGAATATTCAATCCTGAAGATCAGCCTGTGTTGACACGGTGGCTATAAATATTTCATGCTCTTCCAAGTGTTCAATTTGGTAAAAAAATCTTTGCAAGTATTTTACCTTTCTTGTTTTATGTAAATAGATCAATGTGTCTCGGTCATGTATTAAATTGGCAAATGTATACACATAACTCAAATGGAGATGGGTCCCATCAAAATAAGGTAAAATTTTGTTTTTACTTTGATATCTGCAAACTGCATGATAATCTGAAGCAAAATGTAAAATGGATAGCTGCTCAAGGCTCAAGTGAGTATCTTGTAGCATTGGAAAGCCACTGTACACTGTTCTGGAGGATCTGTAGCTGTAAGGAATTTATGGTTTGGTGTCATGTGTAATTTCTTAACATCTCTTTCCCCTCATGTAAATTTGATTTAGCACATTTTATCAGGAGCTGTAGGAAATGGTAGAAGGTTGAAAGGAAGTTCAAAAGTTGTCTGTTGGTATGTCATTTCTAATATCGCAACATCAGGATAATTTACCACATCAGAGTGGAACATGTGAGAAGCATGACATGGATGGGGATATGCACTTGTGGACGAAGGAAAATATTTGTAGGGTGCCACTTATGACCCTTAAATAAATTTCATCGCAGAGTCATGAAAACAATAAATACACCACTGTGACCACATATCGAGAGTAACATAATTACATTCACATCTTGTTGATTTGTACATTTTTGTTGAATGTTCCTCAATCTACTATAGTTGTCATGAAGAATTCAACAACTTCTAATATTTTACAACTAATATTGTTATAATTGTTTCGATGGACTTGGTTTTTTTGGTCTCTGTGTAATTTTAGAGTACAGGAGAACAAGCAAGGGATGAAGTACAGGGCGTTTTCAAGAGTGTGTCATAAGTTGTGGTAAAGATCATGAGATAAGTCACGGAAGTTGTGCAGTCTGATTATTTTTCAATACAATTTCTGTTTTGTAAAAACTATATACTTCATTGTTTGGCAATGTGTTGCCCGCTACACTATTCACCTGTTAATTAGTTGTTGCCCGTTTAGTGGCTTGCACCCTCCACTAGATAACAACCTGTGTCTTTCTTTTTTAACTGCATGGGCTATGTCCTTGCTGAATTGCTTCTTCATCAGTCCATGTAACCTCTTATGTAATTTTGTAAAAATCCAAGCCAAAACTAAAGCTGGTCAGGTGTCTGCCTTTGATTTTAGCGTCATTTGCTATTTTGTAATTTCAAGTAACAATTTGTCTATAGCATAAATTTGCTTAACTGCCTTGTTGAATGGGTTTTGGGTGGGCCATGTTCCAACCTTCTTTTTTAATAGGTAGACTGTTGTCACATGCTAGCTTGGTGACCTGGCACGCTGCTGAGCTGAGAGTGAACCTTGAATGCTGCACTCCTTAGATTAACCATTTCGATCCTGGATGTGTCTATGTGAATAACAAGTCTTGTCCTCCCCTGAATGATCCCTGGAGTTGTGTCTGGTTTGTTCACGGTATATTTTTTCATATCTTACTTTTGCTTATTTTCAAGCTGAAGTGAATATAATTATGTGACTTAATATTACCAATGGCAATTCCGTAATCTCATTTTCCTCTCACTAATTCGGCAATACATATATGCCTGGGTGGGTTGGGTTAATAACCATTCTTGTTCTCCAGAGCAAAGTGCGAGTGACTGCCAAAAAGCTACACCAGTTCGTGCCCTATGCCCACTGTCTACCCTGTAGTAAGTGCATGAAAGTAAGATAGATACTTATCCTTGCTATCTCTTTACTTTACAGTCATCTTGTATGATAATACCTAGTTGCCTAGTCAAAGAAATAATTTACTTGTGTAAATACAAAACATGCATCTTCAGTGCATCTTTGTGCTTGTTTGCCACTGTTTTTTAAACAATTTTGTAACACACTGTTGCTAATGAATTTCTGAGAAATTGTCTTTGTGTTCTGGTGCCATTGTTATTTCAAGAAAAGCACCGTAGGTTGAATTTGAAAGATTGGTTGGTGGGTTTTTAGATAAGCGTTGTATGTTCTATGAACTTCTGAGTAGCGCTGGTCCTCAACCCTTGGTGAACCGGATCGGCAAGTTTGCACGGCGGTTAGCCTTGTGGTGGGTCTTGGCTGCACCAAGTTTTAGAACTGCAGTGAAAGTTCGGGAACAATGTTCTATGAGCTCGAGTTGCACTGGTCTCTAACCCTAGGTGACCCGGGTCGTGACCGGCTTTCATCTGAAGACTTCCGGCCCAGCTGGGTTCCAAAGGAATTTTCAGTGTGATTGGTCGGTGTACGGCGGCGAACCTTGTGGTGGGTCTCGGCTGCACCGAGTGAAATAGAGCCACAATGCACCAATTTACTTTTTGTCTAAGGGGGGTGGGGCTGTGTGGAGAACATGTTTTTTGTTTACTTCAGTGAAAGTGCATACAGAGTTGAAATGTTGGACAACATATGCAGAGGAAAACAATGCGGTGTACACAGTCTCGAGACTGGGCACAATGTTTTGTGGATTTCTTCAGGTAAAATTTTGCAAATATTGTGAAGTTCATTGTTATCTTGTTCTTGGATGGTTCAGCTGATCTGCGTGTAATGACCAGAAAATTGCGATATGCGAGTATCTTATCTCATTTTAACCCTTCGAGGTCCTGATAAGTTCTTGATTTTGATGACCGTTGCTTGTACTTTTGAAGTAGAAATGATTGGGAAAGTCAAAATGAGTCTCTTGTTCATTGGGTTGGGGAGGGAAACTTAATTTTTCCTATCCTAAGTAGATCAGAACAGGTTGACCGCTGCAAGAACTCGAGGTACAGAGTACAAGGAGGCGGAACACGGGAACATTTCTCATACTTATCATCTGTATCATTGTAAGGATTTTATTATTATTAATGTATTTTGAATGTTCATGGTCTTTGCTAATTATTATAACATTTGGAATGGCGGCTTCAGTAAATACTTGGAAGGGATACATGCAGGAGAGGAAAAAATGTCTAAGAGGAGGTCTTGTTAACAGTGAGAAGCTGTTTGTTTAGTTATGGGATAATGTGGTCTTGAAAGAACTAGCCTGATTTCTGATTTTGGAAGCACTTGTTCACATATGTTTCACTGCTAAATTTATACTTTGATTTCAAATGCCAATCATGTCTCGTGCATTCATGTAATGTTTTGCCCTAATATTTGGGGAGGGGTTTTTTTATGCGTTTTTTTGGCAGGTCCTCCAACATGACTCGCTCATCTTGCTGAAGTTCATGGTCCGTTCAAAGAAGCTTGTAAGAGATCCGTGGATTGCCCTTCCATACATCAGACAATTCCTGCTTTGTCCTGGACAACTGATGCAACACCTCCAAGTTCTATGTTGGGCACATTAAAATTTTGACTTCGAGCTGATCCAAAACCTAGGGTTTCACTTCAAGTAAAGTCTACCTGTACTGGAGGCAAAGGGAAACGATTGTGCGGTTAGTGAGTGAATGGCGTCTAAAACTTTGTTGTGCAACAAGTCGAGTACCTTTGCAGTTCATACTTTGCTGTAAATAGAGTTACAATTTGTTAAATTTGTTGGCTCCCACTATCACTTCGATTATTACCTGTATATTGCACTTCAGTTGGATGGGAATGTTTTATGATTGAATGATTTGGTAAATGGGTACATTGTTGCCTTGTGGGGTTTACTGCAAACACTTTTTTTATGTTTTTGGCATGCTTTCTCTAGTACAATGCTTTGCTTAGGTCCTGCTCTTACTTTACTGCGCTAACCCTTAACCCTTGGCAAACTGCTCGGCGATCTTCTGACCCAGTACCACTTATACCAACCAGATCTGGGGTATTTGGGGGATCTGCTGGGTCAAAGACGGACGGCAGGGATCCTTGTGGTGGTGTTATGCTGCACTGATGCCCACAGCTGGTCATAGCCACTGTGAAGATTGGAGGCCCCCACACACCCAGTTGCTTATCGGTCCATGCACCGGTGTTCTATAGGATGGGAGGCCCAGACGCAATCGCAAGTCTGTTGTTGGTTTACTTGACTGATAGTGATGTCGGATCCTCGCATCTTATTCTTGGCTGTTGTGAAGATGAAAGCCTCGTCGCAAGTTGCTTCAGCCCCATTGGCCAATGTTCCGTAACTCGCTGCTCGATACTTGGTGCACATGAAGACAAGTCCAGACGTGGCATGCAACAGTCTTGGATGAAAGTTGATGTCTCGCATTTTTGCTGATATTCCCAACTCAAGTCGTGGAGCTCCTGAATGGTTCAGTTCTCTCCATTGGAAGTAGAGGTCTGACCGCTTGGTACTGAAACCACCTGGGACTGAAGCCCATTGCTCCTTGTTGGCGTGTCCAAAATGGGAAGTTAAATCGAAGGTAACTCAAACTGGCTGCAAAATTATTGTTGCATTGTGTTGGCAAGTAGTCTTGCTTCATATACTTAAATTAGTTGAACAATTCAAGCCTATTTGTTGAAGTTTGTAAAAGACGTAAACCTTGGTCGGTAATCTGAGAATGTTGAAGGGGTTTGAACATGTTTGGTTCTCTTTGCACTAACCCTCAACCCTTGACTGTCTGCTCGGTATTGTTTTGCCTTGGACTACTCTGAGAACTTGCAATTGGTTTAAACCTTGCAGGCTCGGGGAGTTCCATGGTTTAAGCATGCACGGCAGAACATCTTGTGGTGGGGCTATGTTGCACCGATGTCCACAGTTAGTGTTGAACTACTGTAAAGATGTTGATGACCCTGGATCAGCCGGGTCAATCTCAAGTCCGCCCTCTGATGCTACACGGCAATTGACGGGCTGTTGGAATGATGTTGCACAGCACTTGACGGGCTGTAGATGTCTGGTGGGAATGCCTGGTCTCTCTGCACTTGCCTTTAACCCTTGGAGACCCCCTGTTGAAGTTTTGGTGTCCACATATTCGAACAACAGTTGCCAGTTTTGACATACCACCATAGAGTGATGTGATGTCTGCAAGTTGCAACAGGTCTAGATGTCCCACCATAGAGTGATGTATGGTTCAAGTCCAATCAAATCGATGAGTTTCCTTCTGGGCAGAGTTGTATTACACAGGCTTTGGTGATGCTGGCTGAAGAATACTCTGGCATGCTCCCTCTGCACATGTACCAGGAATGCAACACTGCTTGTAGGTAATTATAGTCCTGATAAAACGGCCGCATATTTTTAACTCTGCTGGCGACTAAAAAGTGTTGACGACGAGGACGGTGTTTATTTTAAATTGAACAATTTTTACAAGGAATGCAGTTTTAACCAGCGAATGTGTTCACAATAGTTGAACTTGGGCAAGGGTGGGGAAAATTATTCTCAAATTTATTGCAGGAATGCTTTCGTGGGTTATGTTGCCCCGGCAAGTGAGATATGTAGGATTATGTTCAGGATTTGTCCAGTTTGGTTCAAGCTTTTGAGTTTGCTGCTAGTGCCAATACTATTCTGCTAGATCGTCGAAGCTGGATTGCAACGCGTGCGTCCAATTGACCAAGAAGTTCTACTAATGGTCCGAAAGAATGGCCTGCCCTCCGAACGTGTCCACAGATCAATCCGGTTCCCAAAGATTTCAAATTGTGCTCTTTCCTGGCTATTTCTTGTGGATACAGTATTGGTATGGTACATTTTGTTGCTAACCATTGATGTAATAATTGGAAATGTGGGTCTTAAAAATTTGTTGAAAATGTCAAGTTGTCACTACGAAAGAAATAGTTCAGTAATAATTCAAATTAGATTTTCTAGAAAGTTCTGTTTTTGAAGTTCATGAGATTGGGAGGGGCAGGGGAAATCATTCTCCCAAATTTCTTACAGTTTCTTGCAGATTAAAGACTTGAAATTATCTTGTTCGACATCTGAAATCCCAGCATCCTAGCGTGATCTTCTGAAGAACTGATCATTCAATGTACTCTCTGCAAAAAGTCGATTCATGGAAGTCCGGTCCTTGATTCCTAAATTTTCCTCTAAGATAACTGCCCAGCATACAAACAAACAGGTGTCCAGCTCGAAGTACTGCCCCCGCGTGATGGTATTCATCTCCAGTAATGGTATCCAGTCTTTTCTACAGTAATGGTATCCAGTCTTTTCTACAAGTTTGATTTTGAACGTACACTTTTTGTTGTCAGTTGGTGTGCACCTATAATCTTCTGCCATAAAACCGAACAATTGCTGATAACTTTCGTGTTTTGAAACAGATTTGTGGTTCAATTACATGCACTAACTTGTCTTCATCTAGAAATTAATTCATATCATCCGCATTGTCATGAAGTAATATTCTGTTGTGAGTTGGGGGTTTGGGGGAAGTCATTTTCCCATTTATTGCAGATCCTTAGAAATGAAAAGTGAAGTGAGACTTCAGAGAAAACATCCTTACCTCAAAACGTCAAGCTGATGGGCTAGCCTCTTGTTCAAAAAGTATCCCATTCGTCCTGTGAAGACCCCACTCATGGTCCTGTTTGTCTGCTCTGTTTTCAACGATGATGTGTGAATAAAGTGCAAGACCTCTGATCGATGACTGGTCTCTTAAAATCATGTCGCCCCTGTGAAAAGAAGGTCTTGGAATGGTATCACTTTATCTTTATTAATGATTAATGTCATCTCTACTTCATTTATGAATCATGATTGATGATAGTCTTTTAGATACCAAGTAGATAGGTGTGTAACTGTAATCCTTGAGAAGTCTTGATAATACCTATTCTTTGTGAAATGAACAGTTCAGGGGAGGGGGATTACTCTTTGTTTATTACAGATACTTTGAAGGTGGTAAAACACAAGTTCCGTGTCGCCTCGCTGGAAATCCTGATATCGAACATGTTCCAATTCCTTAGCCGAAACAAGTCGTCCCAACCACGCACCATCCCCAGGCTGCCCACACAAGTCGCCAACATGTATCAAGAATACTGCCCTTTCTGGTGGAACAGATCTGTGCTTTGAGCTGTAAATGATCTACATTAGCCGATAACCTATCCATCAAATGGCTGAAAAATATCTTCCATGGCCTCGACTCGTGATCCACCTGGCGAACGGTGTACTCTTCAGCCACACACTATGCAGTCGCAACAAGCGCTGGTTTCAAGAAAGCCAATTGATTCCGGGTCCTATGGTTCACATGGCGTTTATGACATCCTTGAAAGCTTTTGACGAAGGATTTCTTCCATGGTATATTTTATCCTTGTTGATCATACTTAAAATTTCTACCGAAATTAAAGTGCTGTTCATCATTTGTTAATTAAACCGCTTGCTATCTCATTTTCCTTCTAAATATTGGTGTATCCTAACATTTTGATGATCGAACTTAACATTTATATTTCCTTGATAGTAAACCATTACTCTGTAGTGAATGAAATTTGTGAAAACCATGAAATGAATTGTTTGATTTGTATGAATGTTGGGCGGGGAATGGGAAAATGATTCTCCAGTTTATTACAGATGCTCCAAGAGGTTGAAAACCATTTGCTTTGACATCCAAAACGGTTGATCCTCCTTGCGCAAGTCTTCGCATCGTGACCTACAAACATGTTATGCATCCTGGAGATATCGCTGTACCTCCCAGTAGCTCCCTGCTGTTCACCACCTACACTGTCCCAAAACAGATTGTTCCCATCATCGCAGCCAACAAAGAAGTCCGTAGTCTTTTGAGTTGCATGGCTTCAAGCCTTGTTCCATCGTGTCTTCTCCCTACAGTGCCAAGAATTGAAAGTTGTTGCTGACACCCGGATGGTTATGGTACCCTTTTCATTTGCAATTCGCTGTTTCATGATTTCTCTTATAACTGAGATTCCTTCAAAGTAGTTCTTGGTCATACTGATAATTTGTGAACAGTTCTAAGAGCTTTTTATAACGGTCTAATCGCAATTGTAATATTAATAATTAATACTGATTGATGATGTTGCCTGGTCAAGTTACCTGCGTAAATGGGGATGTTTGGGAGGGTTAATGCTAGTTTGTTTCAGACCTGTGCTGGTGGCTGACAAAAGAAAACGGGAATTGGTCTACTTCTGAAAGTCCCGTGTGCCATGATGTGCCAGTGAGCATTGATAGTCCTTAAAAAGTGATGTCACAATACGTACCCATGGTTTTCCTTGGCTCGACCTTCCGTGAAGTGGTTATCCCCAGCTCTCTTCAACATCCCTTTTTGTGGCGATGCAATGTTCCTTGATGGCGGAGTGGCGAATTGGTGTCCCAAGTGAAAGATCTGTAAAGATCTATTTGGTAACATCTTCATTATTTTCTTGCAGTTTTAATTGCGAATTATTGCTTGAATCCAATAATAAGATAATAATAAAGACTTACTTTTTTCAGTTCCATAAAATTCTCTTCAAAGTAACTTCACTCTTTCAGTTCCATAAAATTCTCTTTAAAGTAACTTCACACATTCTGATATATTAATGTTAACACTTGAAAAATCTCATTTAAAGTTTTCGCTTGAATGAATAAACATAACAAACCTTGCTTGTTTAGTACTCGTAACTAAACCAAAATGTTTTACACTATTGCTTCGAAAATACTGGGTATCGTGGGTGGGGATTATCTATTTCTTTCAGATCATACTTTCTATAGGCTGGTAAAAGAATGCTGTCTGCGGTACTGAGAATGGTCCATGTAAAGAGTTCATTAGGCGGCCTCTACGATATCGCGAAGTTAATGCGGGAAAGATTGCGCATGGGTGAATTGGTAGTGGCGAGTAATTGCATACACGTAGGATAAAAGTGCCGAGATCACGAATGGTAGTCGCATAATCGTAGGAAACGAGCGCAGATCATGAATGTTACTTGGGGATCGCAGGCTAGCAGGGAAATTGGTTCAGAGGGATTGCAGGGATCGGATTTGGATTTGGTCTTCCATCTTTTTCGGGGATTAGAGGAAATCTTTGGATTGGTAGGATCATACGTGTTGCTGTGAAGGAAGTGTAGGATCAGGATTGCCGGTCTTCTTGGTGTTGGATCGAAGGAAATATTGGTACGGAGTCCAATGTAGAATCTGGGTTAGCCTTGTTGATCTTATCAATGTTGGTGGATTGAGTAGCTGGCGGCGACGGGATTAATTTGGTTTTCACAGTTTTCTGCATTGGATGATGTATGTTGAGGACGATTGATTGATTGATGTATGGATGATTGATTTTGCATCTGGTGCAAGATGTATTTCATAATGCAAGAACTTTTCTTTGAAGATGTTTTTCACCTTTCTGTGATACTTGCATAGCATTCTCTAAACTGTGATACACTTTTCCTGTGATAATTCAATGTCTGTGATGCATACTGTGATTGTATTGTATTTTGATTTCTAATTCTAAAATTCCTGTCTTAGGGAAATTTCTATTGGGGAAGAAATGCAATATTGATAAATGCCGAATTTAAAGTGAATTTAGTAAGAATCCATGGTGGTGCTCTGATATCCTCTTTTGACTAGGGACAGTATTTGATTGGTGGCATGTTTGTCCATATGAATAATTCTACTTTTACACGATTACAGTGATGTGTAGGCTGTGTGCACAATTAATCAAAAATATATAGAACTTGCACACACGAAATGTACATTTCAAGGTTTCGGAAGGGAAACAGGTTTATGTTATTTGACTGAATATCTTCGTGCAAGTTACACTTGCAGGGTGTTCTTGGTGTTGGCTTGCAACATTTCAAAGCATCTTTGGGCGTTTCTGTGAGCTGTTGGTGGATTGAGTAACCGACAGTGAGAGATGTTTCAAAGTTGCTGAACAAATCGTATGGTTTATAAGAACAAAGCATTCAATTTACAAGTCTATTCAACTTCACCATGCAGCCTGAACAAATCGTATGGTTTCTAAAAACAAAACATTCAAGTTATAAGTGTTTTCAACTTCACCATGCAGCCTAACACAAATATCTTCTGCAAATCCTAGAAATTCTTCTCGGAAATTCTTTTACAGTTTACACTATTGAAGTAAGTACCAAGTATTTCTAATGTTCACATTGTGTTATAGAAGCACTTGCAGTACAAAGTTAAGTATTCATTTCTGAGTCGGTATATCTACATGTATATGGAATTTCTCTTGGGCCACTGTGTGTGGTTTTGTAAATATTGTTGGACTTAAATGGTGAAATATAAGAACAAAAGTAAGTACTTGTGAGTACTATTTAGCCACTACCTTTAGTCTTGGTCCTGGCAGTAAGCACATGTACTTGTATCCCTAAATGTAATCTTGCATTGCATTGATACTGCAGATAAGTGGTCTTTAAAAAATAATTTACCCAACCTTGTAGTAGTTTACAACTAAGCTGTGAATTATGGAAAATGTAATTCATTCAATTAATTTTGATCCATTTCTGTGCATCTTTGGGCATTTCGGTGAGCTGTTGGTGGATTGAGTAACTAACGGTGAGAGATGCTCCAATTATGCTGAATTAATAAAATAACAAACAATGTATCCTTACTGAAGTTGCGTTGCCTTGGCAAGCAAAATTTGTAGTTTGCATTAACAAGAAATTAGTTCAGTTGAAAATGTGGTTCAACACGAAGTTCGATGAAAACAAGTAAGTTGGAATTCTCATTGTCCAATGTGGGGTAAAAAAGGTTTATAGAAATATTCCAAGTAAGCAACTTCATGTACCTACTTTGTAGTACTACTAATAGTTCATATATATATGACCACTGTGTGGTTGCTGTACTTCTTGGTAAGAGATGCTTGAGTAAGTACAATGTATTGTTCATCCACTAACACACTGACAAGAGTTTCAGTTGTTGCTGATTCAGCACATCTTTGATGAATTTTGCTACCATCATTTGCAATACATGTAATATGCTATACTATGCTATCTCAATGTAGATCAGTTCTTGATACTAATTGACCTAATTTCTGACAACTTTGCTTGCGTACTAAACTTAAGCCAGTATGCGTCATTGAAAAAACATGCAGTAGTCTGCCTTCTTCCTTTTTGTCTACGACATGACAATACACTTGTATTCTTGTGCATATCCTAATTCTTGTTCCATCAGATTTGGCCATCCAATCATCCAGTCCAGTAGATGTTTGCGATAAGGGAGAGCAGTTATTCTTAAGATAAGTGGCTAGAGAGTAAAAGATATCGGTTTAGAAATGTTTCACAGATAAGTAAAATGACTATTGTTGCTTCTTGCAAATAGAGTTATTACTTTGTCAATAGTTATTACTTTGTGGACAATTTGTGTTTGGAAACTGACGAGGTTATTTTCTTGCTGTTCTGTAGAAATGATCTAAGCATGGTTCAGCTTTCCATTGATTGGCAATTTAGAAGGCCTACTTGTCTTTAGATAATGTTCTCAGGCAAGTTGTTGTAATACTTCTTCGATGTAACTCTTCCATAACTAATGTGTATTGCACCGCTTCAGGTGATTGTAATCTTTGCTGTATTGAGTATCTGCTTGATACTTGTGTGTTGTACTAATCCATTGCTTCCTTAGGTGGTGATTACTACAGTAGATGTTGTGATATCTGGAGCAAGGAAGGAAAGGCAGGCATATGATAAGTGTATGAATTGCAAATAAGTAAGATGCTGGTCCAACAAGATAAATATATTTTTTGTAACTTAGGAAAGCAAAAACATTTTTTTTGTCAGGGGGGTGAGACAACACCTTCGCTGGTCAGAGCACTGGGAAATCGTACCTCCCCCTCCCTCGAAATAAAGAAAAACGAGGGAGTTAGGGTTGGGTATCCGGCTCGCAGCATTACCCCGACACTTTTTGGTCATTGATACGAATTGCTCAATTCATTTTAGGAAAGATGTTTCAAAACAAATGCCAACTGTAAAATTGAAATTCTAGTTAGTGTACTGTGAGATCGGTGTTTGCTGAATTAAACTGTTACTCTGTTCGCTTATGATGATCTTTGAAACTGAAAGATTTATGATGAAATCAAGGTGACTTTTCAGCACGTGTAAAACTTTGAATGAGGTAAATGGTTATTTTTCCATGAAAAACTTGTAAAACATTAATGATGAAATTAAAGTGACTTTTCAGCACGTGTAAAACTTTGAATGAGGTAAATGGTTATTTTTCCATGAAAACTTGTAAAACATTAAAAGTTGAAAATATTTCATAATGAAAGACTTTTCTATTTAAAAAAGTTTTTGAATTAAATTTAAAATCAAAATAAACTAAATGAAAACTATAAGAAATCTTGACTTCTTTTATGACGACTTCTTTTGGCTTGTACGGGTGATCTTTCAACTACTTTTTTCCACATCATTACAGTGTGAAATCGGCTCAACTCGAGAGAATCCACATATATGCATGCTTTCCCAAAGTAGTCCTTGCATATAATCTTTTTGTTGTTGAGATTGATGTCAATAATGGTTTCACAGTGTGATGATGCTGGTTTGCAAGAGAATTCTATGTCTGTTCCAAGTGATTATTCAGCCATGGGAACATGGGAAGTTGAGAGATCACCCAATTGTTTGATACCAGAGAAGATGCGAGGATCTGTGCACATCTTCATGCGAGGATCTGTGCACATCTTCATTTTGGTAAAGGATCCAGATTACCAAAAGCCTGGACACCCCATTCCCAAATTCACAATGTGGAATGTGTTCACTGGTACTGGCACAGTACCACCCCCCCCCCCCCCCCCCCCCTGCTCAATGCAGTTCTCAATCCGAGGAGTGGATTGCACCTTGAAATATACAATGGTGTGCTGGAGTATGGCACATAAAATGTGCAATAAGGGCTGATGTGAATAAATAATGGCAAAATGCTTTTACCTAAAACTCCATGTGCATTTATTTACACTTCGCCTTTCTGTACAAGATTCAAGTGCATGTAAAAGCATTTGCTAGTCTTGATTCGTATCGCCCAATATGATATATGTCCACACCAATATGATATATATGATATATATGTCCACACCATGTTGACCTCGAACTGCATGTACCTGCCTTGTTCTGATGGCATGGTTGGTGCAAAATGTGGAAGTGGTCCAAAAAGCAGTTGAATTGTATTGTCCTTGTTTAGTTCAAGCCTTTAGAATAGATATTGATACCTTGCTGTATTAGTTGCGTCCTGACAATATCTGGATGAAAACGTCCACGGAAGCAAATTAAGAGTATCGCGAAAACCCCCCACCTATGACTTGATAACATCAGGCCAGAAAAATGAACAATAAAGACTATAATCTGATAGGTCAAAACTTTAATCCATCGTATCGAAAGACATGGTTGCAACATTCCCTATGAAGCACAGACTTGTGATTTCTCGGAAGTAAATTTATAAGGGCAAATGAAATACCTTGTGTTTCGGATACACTATTTCGAATTGAATGTTCATTTCCTCTTGACAGACTCTTCTCGCATATTCTTAAAATATGTTGACGTTGTGAGTCAGTTATAGCACTGTGATGCTCATGAATCATTCACTGTGTCGGCGAAAAATGTAAATTCTTCTGTGACAAGACATGCAAGACCAGTATCACTGTGTTGTAACAAGTTTTATAATTGCACTGATGATCATGCTGCCTTTCGTGCACAAGCACAAATCAATGTCGGGGTTCTCAATCTTGTCCTCCAACATCTGGTCTAGTTCCTGTCGTAATTCTCGAATCAGTTCAGCAACCTGAAAAGGATCAGTAAAATGTCAGTGACATTCCAGGTTTTTCACAACACAAACAACTTTTCATGGCTATGACATGCTCTGCCAGACAAGACAGTCAAGCACAAGAAATATTGGTCTTGGCCTCATTTAAGGACACAAGTGAAGAGTGAGGACTATTCCTCTTTCCAACTCTCACAAACAAACTCGGAGCTCTTGTCACAAGTCTTGTGTCAGTGCTGTGGCAAACCCAACTGACCTTCATGTATGTTGTAGAATTACATACCACTATCTTCGATCAGTTTAGCAAGACAATTTTAGGGCACATGTATCACAATCGCTTACCTGAAGAGATTGTACCTGAAATCGTATCCAGCCTTCATCTAGGGAGAGAATGAACTGGAGGCGATCTAGATCGATGGAGACCGTTCCTCCTCCAAACAAGACCAGGGAGTATGGCGAGACCATGCTGCAGTCCCGAAGAAATACCTGAAATTTAAAAGGAGCATACTCAGTTTTAAAAGAATCCGACATAGCGTGAAGGTCATGGATATATGTTGCGTAGATAGACCCCACTAGCTTACATCTCTTCCCAGCTTCACCAAACAGCTACACCCGATAAAGCGGGAGGGTCCTGGATATAGTGGGTAGGTCGTCCCAAACAGCTCACATCTCAGGGGGACCATCTCCTCCTAACTTCACCAAACTGGTACTCAACTGCCATATCCTACTTTTAACCAAATAGCTAGCAGATAATCCCAAGGGATTTGTTTTTAATCAGGGTGTACTGCCTCATACATGCAGATGGGGTAGCAAGATCTCATTTAAAAGTGAATGTGCTTACCCTTGATGTCTTGACCTTTTCATGGTAGACAAGATACGGGCTTTCATAGTACCGCACTTGGAAGTTCACGGACGAGGGATGGATGTTAACCTGAAGAACAGAATCAGCAATATAACTCTTGATGGACATTCAGGATTTTGCTTGGGAACTTTACTCTACCTATGATTTATTATTCAAGCCATCATCAATTTGGTATTCAATGCAGTGTCCTTAACAGAGAGGGTGTCCCGAGAGGTGCCTGCTATAAGGGAGGTTCCACTGTACTTACATATCCATCTGCCTTGGTCTTGAACTTGAGATCTTCAGGCTTTGGTGCTTTTGGTATAGCACCTGCTCCTGTCTCCACATATCTCTGCTCTGGGGTCATAACCTGCACTATGTTGGGGTAGAGAGCTGCACACAACATTGCCTGAACCAGACGGATGTTTTCCGAATTGGAATTTGCCTGAAAAACGAAAAAGGAGAAAAGTACTGGATCAGTATTTTTAATTTCTGAACTAAGTAAACTCTGAGCATGCAGACATCACCACAAAGCAGACATCAACAAATGCTCTCAGAATTTAGACAAGACGCATTCTATTTTCTGTCACCATGCCTTGAGATCTTTACACAGACAGAAATAGACAGTAATGTCACAACCCTAGAGTTAGAAAATGAAGACAGAGACCCAATCTGCTTCACTGTCTCACCTCAAATCCTGTAGATTCAATGACACCATCTCCTCCATCTCTGGCTGCCTTCTCTATATCTCTTGCAGATAAATCCCTCTTGATGAAACCAATATCTGACAGCAGCTCCACAAACTGGCGCTTCATGCTGGCCAACATCTGTGTAAAGACAGCAAGAAAGTTTTCAAACAATAGAACAGGTCAGTGGGGAAAATCTTCATTTTTTGGGCTGCAATCGAACTTGAAATATGAGAACATCCAATATCATTTCTAGACTTGCCTTCTCACTGTGCTTACAAGGTCAGAAAAAAATTTCAGCGTTCAGCTCACATGTGCCCCAAAGGTAATCTAACAATACTAAGACACATGCATAACCGTTCCATTACCTGAAATGTCTTAATAGAAAGGTAGTTCTCTTGACAATAGCAGTATGATACATAGTTTCCACCCTTGCCAGCTCTGACCCAGCCTTTGTAAGCCTGTAATACTGTCAGGTGATCACTGTTGCCAGTGGCAAACTCCAGTTTCTTCTTTGTGGCGTCATCTCTCTTATCAAATGGAGCCACCTACAATGAAAACAGAATTATACCAATTTCTGGCTTAACTCCAAAGCATGTTTGAACAGTTTGTAATGTAGGAATTTGAAATAGCACCAGAGACGTAGGTATGATGTTAACTCTTGCAGTGAATCATAGCAAGGTCATCTCATTGAATATTTCAGCACTGAGACCTTACTCACTATAGCGTGAACAGCTCATGACGTCCATGGTAATCGCTGCATCTCTCCGCTGTCATGCAAACAAAGCTTTATACTTACAAATGGTGACTTGAAGCTGAGGCTAGCAGCAATAGTCAAGGCAGGATCTAGGCATCTGAAGATAGCACCAAATAACATCAGCTTCCCTATCCTGAAAATCAGACAAAACAACACTGATGAGACTTTGCTTGTTCCCATTTGAAAAAGGGAGCAATCAAGAGATGTCCAAGTTGCCGAAAAGGGTATTAAATGGATACTGATCAAACTTCTGCTTGTCCTAATTAAAGGAAGGCTATTAGAATGAATTCTTGGTTACCTAAAATATAATCTGTTGAATGAATTTTTAAAACAGTACTTACCTCACATCCACAGGCAGGAAAGCAAGATGGTATCCAAGTGGGGTGAGGCCCTAGAAAAGATAGATGAATAAAGATTTAAACTATTTTATCACCTGACCATTTCCCCAGCCAGAGCACAGCAACAAACAACTCTTTTACTTGACTGACTCTTGATCATTTGCCAACAAAATGCACCTTTGTCTGATATGAGCAGATGTAAGTCCATCCCTATGCATCAAAACATTCTGGAAATGAACCAGTATCGACCTCGATTGACTAGTTTATCTGAAATTAACCTTACTCTTAGTAGAAATGAAAATGAATTCTTACCCATTCTTCATCAAGGGCTCCCAAGTCTTGCAGACGTTTCATGGCAAAGTGGATGTTTTCCTGTGAGGGTGGTTCAAGGAGCCTGTGCAGGACATCCTCAGTGTCACAATCTTTAAACAAATCCAGAATCTTGATCTTCAACACTATTTGCTCCAGTGGGGCCCTTTGGATTTCTGCAAAGAAAATAAGATTGTGAATTAGTTAAAGGGTTACTGTACTTATTAAAAATCTGAAAATTGAACTTAGTTCTTATCACTGCTCGAGTTGAATGGCAACTTGAACAAACGATTCTGGCCCCTTACCTGGGATAGGTTGTTCCCTGAAGTGATGAGTGAACCTATGTGATGTAAACAAGTGGAAGCAGACGCCTGAAGCTACCCTGCCAGCGCGCCCCTCCCGCTGGATTGCATTGGCCCTCGACACCCAAACAGTTTCGAGACTCTCCATACTTTTGGACGGATCAAATCTGTCAAAGAAAGAATGAATTGTCAAAATGCTGGATGGACAATTCCAGTCTGTGTGAAGATTTATCCCAAACTAACTTTGTTTCAAGTGAGATGCAATTCAAGACATTCAGTGCAGTATTTTCTATCCAATTAGGGACTCTGAAGAAGATTACAAGTAGTTTCAAGTGTGATAAGACACAATACTGCAGGTGAAGCAAATGGATCTCATGTCTGTTTAAACTAAAACAACTAGATATTACCGTTTTTCCTTCATTTTGCCACAGTCAATCACATATATGATGTCATCTATAGTAATGGACGTCTCAGCAATATTTGTAGCAAGAACGATTTTGGTGACTCCTTCACGTGGACGGCTGAAAATAAAGTGATTATTTAGAGTTAACTGAACTCTCCGCCCAACACCACCTTGGCACAACTTAGAACATTAATGCAACAGTTCAGAATAAACTACATGTATAGGCCATTTTGAACAACGGCATCAAATAACTACTTACTTGAAAACGATATGCTGCTCTTCACTGGACAATGATGAATGAAGTGGTATGACTGAAAATCTGTAAGGAAGGATAGAAACTAGAATTAAGATTAATTGGTGTAGACTTGACACTGTGACAACAAAATACAGATCCATTGTCATAAAAATTAACTGAGGAGGTGAAAAATAGCTGATAACTCATATATTACCTTTGTTTCTTTCCAAAGAGGCGATTTGACATCAGTTGTTCAAACATTGTAGTTATTTCTGCATAGCCTGGCAAGAAGACAAGCACAGCACCACCACGGGGATACTGCAATATTAAAAGATGGACATATCTTGTTATACTGGTAAGTATATCAGCCAAAGACAGAATTGCCAACTACACGGGCAGTGAAGAGCTTACACAGACAAAAAAGAGGTGACACATATAAAACAAAACAAAATTTATCTGTTCAAATCTTTCTCTAGATCAGGGAAAGGTTATAAGACTTGGTTCATGACATGTGGGTTTGTTGCTGACGAAGACGACCTTGGCACATCTGACAAAGGCAGGCGAACAACCCTAACTAGTTTAACCTACCTCGTGGTCTCCCTCCGCAATCCACTCCAACAGCAGTTCGACCAGATCATAATTAATCTTCTCAAAGTCCATGGTCGCCAACACCTTCACAGTAGATTTCCTATAGTCTGCAAAAGATGAAACTTAGAAATGTAGCTCTAACATACACAAGTTCCAGCTGACCCACTCTACATCTTGATCCTCTGGTCAGGTTATTCTTTGCTGAAGACACTTCAAGAATATAGGGTACAATCTGCTTACCTGAGTACCTCACAAACAAGTCCTGTATCCGAAGATTCTGATCCTGTATGTTGTCTCTGACCTGCGAGTTTCTCGGCACTAGTGCAAGAGATTCAAGCTCCTCATTGATGTCTTCCTCAAATTTCCTTGTATTGGAAAACTTCACCGGTCTGGCATAAGGGGAGTGTTCCTCCATTACAAACCCTGTATTTTCAATGACATCTTCAAGAAAGTATCGATCCACTGGAAACGTTTTCCCTAAATAAAAATGAATAGGATTCAAGACGTATTCTACCCATCAGCTTGCAATTTGTGTGGTGCATCAAAATCTTGCCCTAACCCACTGATTTGTGTCCTTGAGTAAGATTGAATGAGAGAGTGACAAATCAAGCAAGACTCTGAAACCAAGTGGCTATGTCAAGGCAAGATCCAACACAGCAGTAAAAGTGTAACCAAATGAGCACGCTCTTCCTTGCTCAAACATAGTTGATAACTATACTGCATCTTGACTGATACGCATCACTCCCACGCGGAGAGCAAGCAAACTGTTTTCTTCCTTACCTGGAATGTCAATGACAGGACAACCATTGAAGTAGTTCGAGAACAGGTCAGCATTGAGAGTGGCACTCATCAAAATCAATTTGAGATCATTTCTTCTCATCAGCAAGTCCCGGAGAACCATGATCAGGAAGTCACTGAATTAAAGAGGAAATTCGGAATTCATATGACTTGTCAACTCATCTTTTTCCTGATCAGTGCACCTATAACAGTGGAGTTGCTGAACTTCGCTGAGTCATGGGGGCAGCCTCTGTTGAAAACGATGCCTGTCAACTCACCAATTTCTGGGAATGACTTTGATTTCAGCAGGGGCTGACCCCATAACTCAGTGAAGTTCAGCAACTCCACTGCTCCTCTGCTCAAATAAAAATTACTTATGACACAAATGGTAAAAGCTCATAATTTTGTGCCATGTGATTTCTGTTGGACTGCACTTGGTGAAACATGTTGCCCTCAGTGATTTATGAATGCGACGAGGCAAAAAGAAAAAAAAATGCTTATTATTAGTTAAATTTGATAATGCACAGCTCATTTGACTTACCTGTCTTCACTTCTTTCATGAACTTCATCCACGATAATGTGTGTCACCCCATCAAGGTTCGTGTCACTTTCCAGCCTCCGCAGCAGAATACCCGTCGTACAGAATAAAAGACGTGTGGATTTGGACTGTCAAAAAAGAAATGAATGCTTCACTAAAAGTGCTCCAAATCATCTTTTGCCAACCATATCAAAGTATTCATGGTTTCAAACTGAGCATAACTGAAAGAAGCAATTTCAACTGTTCAAAATCTGTGCTGTTTTACAATCGTTTTTGGCATAACCCATATCTTGTATCATTTTTTTCAATGTTACAAAAATGTACATGTAAAAGTGGCAATCCTACATGTATATTTGGCAAGGCAGGAAATAATTACTTAGGTCAGCTCAGGCATCTTTCAACTAAGAACTTACCATTCTAGATTCTAAACGTATTTGATATCCGACTATGCCTCCCAACTTTTCACTTCTCTCCTCCGAGACACGTTCGCCGACTGCCATCGCCGAGATTCTTCTTGGTTGTGTACAGATGATATTGCATAGATTTGGGTTGGACGACGTCAGATACGAGTCCAGGATGAACTGTGGGACCTGGGTGGTTTTACCGCACCTAAACGATATTGAGATAAATATCAGAGTCAACACTTAATATTGCTACTGTTATTAACTGTGGTGGCACAGTTGATACAGCAATGTCAAATTGCAGGAGTCACTGTGAGTGGGGTAATAACTGTGGACTTATGTACTTACTTCCAGTTTTGAATCCTGCCACACAACCAATATCAAACATTCAATCCAACTGGATCCATTGTCTAATTCTGATTGGCAAAAAAGCAGAGCAATCTCAAAGGCAGTGAATGCAATCAGATAACAAATGTTGCAGTCATACATACCCAGTCATTCCACTGACAACGGTAACTTGGTTGTTCCTGAGAAGCCACAAAATCTCTTCCTGCTTCTTCCAAGCAGGCAACTTTTGTCTCGTCTCCTGCATTTTCAAGTAATTCCTATGAGTCTTCTTCCTCTGGAAGTGCGACTTGAGATGCTTGTCCTCCTTCAAAATCTCTCCAGGAGACAAACGTGGGGGTCCAGACGGTCGAGTCTTAACTCCCCTACTTGGCGATTTCCCTGCTTCAGCCTCGCTTTCAGAATCACTGCTTTCTTCATCCTGGTCCACGGTGACATCATCAACATCAAGCGCATCAATCGAAGCACGGACACGATCAACCCGGTCTCTTTTTGCAGCAGTTTGGTTTGTTATCACAGGTGCCGGAGAGCTGAACGGATGGCGTGGAAGACTAAATATTTCCTCAAGTTCATCAGGGTTTTCTAATAGAGTCACTAGAGAAAAAACAGCTGGTAAACCATCTTGAGCATAGTTCTGAGCCTCTTGCATAAGTCTACAGGACAAGTTGAGGCAAACATAACTCGGAAGTTTATCGTTTGTGCTATAGAAAGCGACCAATGGACATTGAAATGGATACTTGTTATCCTGGGGAAAACGCACTTCAACTTCATACATCGTTTCCATATCACTTTCAGTCAAAACAGCCTGTGGGACCTTTTCTTTTTCTATCACATGCTTATACCTGCAGTTTCGATGCCCAAATTTGCAATTCCCGCGTAAAAAGAATCTACAAACTTCTCTGTTATCCACCGGAAGTCTTTCTAAGGCTTTTTTCTTAGCAGCTGCATCTCGTGATTCGATGACTTCATTCAATGCAGGAAGTTCCATCTTAAGTGTCCAAATTTTATCGGCAATTTTTTCCTTGAAGTCGTCACCATAAATTGATTCTAGAGCCATCATTTCTTCCTGGCGTTGCTCCTGTATCTCTTCTGGCGTTGTCTCAGCTTCACAAGAAGTCTGCATGTATTTTTCTGCCATTTTTGTCAAGAGAAATTCCAAGGCTGCACCAATGTCACCATCACTCTGCTCTAACGCATCCACACAACGTGTCTTGGCAAAACCGTATCTGAAATATCAAAAGTGTCAGAGTTATGTTCTCATACAAAGTCAAACCCCATAACCTGCTCACTTCTGATGCTTTGATGCAGACAATAGGACTTTAATAGGGGTCGATTTACTCAAGTGAACAGGCACATTGGGAATGCACTTTTAAAGAGCAGACCCTCCTGGGTAGGTCTCCATCACGTTGCCCCAGTGACTCCAACTCCAATTGAAACTGCTTCTCTTACCTTTGAAGCTTTTTCAATCCATATCCATAAAGTTCCTCTGGTCGTTTTTCCTCCACACCATCTCTGGCTGCTTCGAAGTCATTCACATGGACACTCTCGATTATCAACTTTGGTTCGTTCATCCAATATTGGTTCGTATAGCGCTGGTCAAGCTCACTGTACTCACCATCACTGAAGAGGAAATAAGAATATGAAATTCAAGGCTCCAAAAAAAGTACATCAGGAGCATCTGGATTCCAAAATCTCACATTAGGCAGCAAATTCCAATTTCAAATCCAAAGCACATAGAGTGCACCATGACAACCACAAAGTTATTGCCAAGTACACAATCTGTCTTTGGCTTTGATCCATATAGGTTTCATTATTCATTGCCTTTTTGAGATCTTTAGTAACACTAACAAGTATGCCACTTGCAGTTTAACAGCTCAAGCAGAGAACATGACACAATCTAAAGGTGGCTGGCAGGGTGTCACAAGTAATGGGCCACACTGCAGCAATTGATCAAAATCTGAGATCATATTTACCCTGTTGTCTCATTCCTGTGTAGCTGAGACAGGACATCACGCACCATGTCTTGGTTCTCATTGCTCATGTATAACTTCTGCATGTTGACCTTACTCCTAGTAAATGAACTTGAATGATGGGCAAAGGACCTTTCGGGACTGAAATTAATTACAGGTACTTTGAATTAAAAACCTTTCCACAGTAACAATAATGTTGATACTCAATGAATAACACTTTGTGAGCCAAGGTGACGCATGACAACCTTTTAAGTTTCCACTTAGTTTTTACTTTTGACAAAAGCAAAGTTTTGATTGTGAGAAAAATATGTGTGATACCATTACAAAACAAATTCACAGAGATGAAATCATACCGTACCTGTCATTATTTTGGCTAGGAACAACCAGTGGTCCTCCGTCATCATAAACTGCTGCTGTGCCTTTCCTACTAAAGCCTGGTCCTCCTCCTTTGCCACGTCCCCCGGCTCCACCTCTCCCACCGCTGGGCTTGTTGAATCTGCCTCCTCCGCGGTTTGGCTTACCACCCTTTCTCTTGACTGACTGACTCGACATTGTATACTGCAAGGGCTCTAAACCTCTCTGCAAATACCACAAGGAAACACCAGATTAACATATCTAACACTTTTGTCCAGACCCTTGGAATTCAACGTTGCACAATATTGTATCGGTAACCGGAAAAACGCTGACCGACCGACCTACCGACCTCCCAACCCAAGGAGTTTCGTAGTTGAGTCTCAGGTCTCATAAGTCAAAGTGATATATCCAATCAACGATTGCAGGTCATGTGAAATGAAATTGTAAACAAGAGCACGTGCGCTGTTCAAATGACAACAAATGCATATTGTGCGTTGCAGTTCGTGCATTGCATCGGTTGAGACACTCGAGTCGAAAAACTACAGTGCATAGATTAGGCCCAAATCATGTTTTTATATCCACCGACCATATAGACAAAGCATATCTTTAGAGTATCGTTATCAGTTCCTTACCGCGTGGGCTCGTTTTCCCGGTATAATTTACTGGAGATGCTGCTGTCAGACATGTCGGAATCCATCACGTCCATTGTGCAGGGCACTACACAGATACATGTGCTATAGAAAAGCGAAAGGGATACTGTATATGGCGGTAGGTCGGTAGGTCAGTCGGTCGGTCGGTCGGCGCTTTTCCGGTTACCTATTGTATCGCCACGTCATGGGAAGAGTGTGCGATGTGATATCGCCGAAACGTTGTAAGGTAAATGGCGATAATAACGCACGACGGGCCCAATACAATATTACGCAACATTACAAAAGTCATAACATGAAACATACATACAATACATCACCTTATCATGTACTTAGTTTGAATTTGATGGCGAGTCGAGTAAGTGAAAAACCGACAAAAAAAGGTGTTTTTACTTTTTTACCGTACGTCTCTGCCCTACCTAGACTATAAAAACGGGGTTAATTATGTTTTTTCTTTCCTTATTTTGTGTCTTAGTATAACATATCACACCAATCAAAAATCATGAAATAGAAGACTTCTGTTTTGGGGATTCCCCTCAGGATGAGTCACTCTACGCCAATGACGTTTTGGGGGAATTCCCAATCTTGGACGATTTCGAAAACGAGGCGGAACATGGCTGCGCCCATAAGATGAAAATTTTGGATTTTATCAATAATTTTTTATGAATTTACAGCTTTCTGGGTGATGATAACGACTTGCTAGGTTATTGTAATTATTGCTAACTACTTCTACAATTCCTATATGACATGTGCTTTAATATATTAGCCTGTAAAGGGGGTGTATTAGGTCTAGCGATAAGTTATAGTGTACTGTTGTGCATGTGTGTGTATGTACATGCTGGTGTAACAGGAATCATTGTCCTCTACAAACTTTGTCAATTTTGGCACTCGGCTCTAAGCCTGAATAGATCACAGAGGCTGATAACTCTTGATTTAGGCTTTGGACTGTTTGACTTTTATTCTTCTGAATAAGTGATTCATCAATCGCCATAATTTGTTTACCGGTACCCGTACCGTATCTCTTCATCAGGGGCCATTCTTCTGCCGCCAGTGCCAGAACAGAATGGAGTAGGATCTGTAGTCTGTTCATTTCATGTGTACGAGATTCAATACAATGTCAAAATTGTGTAATGTTATCATTCACACTGTTGCAGGCCTACAAAATGATGCGGCGTCCGGGGAGTTCCAGTGGGGCAATATTTAACATGCAAACAATGGATTTTTTTCAGGTTCTCCTGATGTGTCACCCCCCATGATAAAACGCAGAATATGACGTCGATTATCAAACTCCATTGCTTCTCTGGGGTACAAGGAGAGAGTGCACCATGTTACATGCTTCAGGTGGATGAATTTAGGTTCCTGTTGGATTGTGGATGGGATGAAGACTGCAATCCAGAAACACTCAAGGAGGTGAAAAAGTGAGCAAATAGGTTGTGTTACTATTGACTAAGCTTTTTTCATTCCATATGTGTCAATCTACAGTTCTAGGTGTCCACCTCATCGAAAATTACATACAATTTCACAGTCAGTTCCACCACAGACTTTTGGATGACTGGAACAGTCACACTTTCATACCCTACCATTAAACATTATTTGGGTGAGGTTCCCTGTATTTTTGTTTGATTTCAAATTAGCAGACAAAAAAACCAGTGTAAAAAGGCTCTCTACCAGAAATATTTTTGAAAAGTAAAAGTTCTCATCCAGGAGATTATGGTTAATTCTCAGCTACAGCAACGATTTCTTTTCTATGAATTTTCAGACACCTCCACCAAATTGATGCAGTCTTGCTGTCTTACCCGGATGCTCTCCACCTTGGGGCTCTGCCCCATCTAGTCGGGCGTTGTGGTCTCTCATGTCCCGTTTATGCCACAATTCCTGTCTATAAAATGGGACAGATGTTCATGTATGACTATTATCAGTCTCGTCACAACACAGAAGAATTTGATCTCTTTACTTTGGATGATGTGGACGCTGCTTTTGATAAGATCATCCAGCTGAAGTACTCCCAGACAACCAACTTAGTTGGTATGTGAAGCATCTTTCTCTTTTGCTACATTTTATACAATTACTGAGTGGAACCTCCCTTAGATGGTCCCACCTTTGTTGTTCCACTCAATTTGTCCTCTTTAATCAGGACTGCTTTATCAAGGACAGCATTTGTTAAACTCGATGGTGTCCTTAATAGAGAGTTTCTCCTGGCTAAATATTAACCTACGTGTGAAACTTTTGGGTCATAAACCATTCAAAAATTTGTTTGAAATAGATTGAGAGGGTGCAGTCAAGCTGATTTTTGGATTAGAGAATTTGAAAAACTTCAGAGCAAGTGCATCTTGTTGATGAAAAAGGAAATTAAAAATTACTTGAAAATAGTATCAATTGCTGCTATTCACAATGTTGATTTATGTAAGTTTTCTCCACTGCAGGAAAAGGTCAAGGTCTTCAGATCACGCCACTACCTGGAGGGCACATGATAGGTGGAACCATTTGGAAGATCGTGAAGGATGGGGAGGAGGAGATCGTATATGCTGTGGATTATAATCACAAAAAAGAGAGGTGTTAATTGACCACTATTTCCAGACTAGAAAATATACAAATAGCCAGATATTGTAGGACTTTGAATAAGATTGATGAAAATCATCAATACGCCTACTACCTTGGCTTTTATGGCTTTTATCAGAAATTCGGTTCTTGGACAGCTGTGTCCTATCATAATTTTAGGAAAAAAAGGTATCCAGTATGTTCTGCCATTTTTTGGTTCGGTTTAATACATGAGTTTATTGCCAATTCATTGTGCAACACTTATATCTCTGTGTTTTGCCTTCTAGACATTTGAATGGTTGCGCTATTGACACCATAGTACGGCCATCTGTCTTGATCACTGACGCTTTCAATGCCACCTATACCCAAGCAAGGAGAAGATTACGAGATGAGCAGCTGATGAGTAAGTCTGGTTTAGGAGAAATGCTAGATCTGCATCAATGTTTACCAAAATCAACCTTGTCACACTATATTCAGAAGTGTTCGTCTGTAAGACTCCATTCTGTAGACGCTTAAAATGAAATAGAAGGTTAAAAACTGTTTGAGTGGAAATATATACTTATCAATGTCGGCCATATTGATAGAATAAGCATTTGGTTGCATAAATGAGGCTTATTGACTTGAAATATTGAGTTGTGCTATCCTTATTATCCTTAGTATTTTCAGAAACTTATTTCGACTCCTATTTGTTTGGTTAACTTCTTCATCTACATTGTATTTTCTTTTAAGCCAACATTCTTCAGACAATGCGTCGAAGTGGCAATTGCCTTGTAGCTGTTGATACGGCTGGTCGGGTTTTGGAATTGGCTCAGTTATTGGTGAGTGTTTATTTCCTGTTTCAAGAATCTTCCTTGCCATAATCAATTCTTAAATCCACCAAGCATGTGAATTTTTCTTCAAAATCAAACAAATTTTAGATCCAAAATAGTGATAAATGATAGGATGACGTGTATCAAATCTTTGATGTAGCAAAAGTTACCATCTTTTATGTTCTCACTCCCTCATGGTCTCATGGTACTTTTCTTATGTGATATGGTAATATATTTGATGTCTGCACAACTTCCTATTAAGAGACCTTCTTTTACATTTTGATTTGTCTTTTCAGGATCAACTTTGGAGGAACTCCGAGTCTGGCCTGATGGCCTACTCCTTGGCCCTTTTAAACAATGTCAGCTATAATGTGGTTGAATTTGCTAAGTCACAGGTGAGAAACTGGAAAAGAATGTACAGTGGAACCCCGGTAACACGACCACCCAAGGGACTAAGCCGAAGTGGTCGTGTTACCGGGGTGGTCGCGTTAGTGAATTTAGGAATCATAAGTAGGTTTTCCCGCCAAAACATCGTCCTGCTGTGTGTACATTGACATGCATTAATGACTACGCCACCGGGTGATTCGATAATTTTGTGTGTATATTACGAATAAAAAATCATTTTCTTGAGTGTTTTGCGTTTAATTTGCAACTTATGTAAATGAGTAAATAAACTGACGAGAGCTAATTTGACCAAACATTACATTAAAACTTGAGCATGCTAATTAGAACAAGCATGTAATTCACACCATCGGCAGCTGCCCTTCTTGATGTCAAGCTAATATTCCCGCTAACATTGAGAGAGGTGATGTGAGAAGATGTTGAGAATTCTTCCTGATGTCTTCCTGCTTTAACATCAGCCAATTTGAACTGGTACTGATTAAATCATCTTTTTAATAACGTATTTTATCAACATTACGACGTAGTAAGCATTCTTTACTTTGAGTATCGGTACTCTTACTAATCGACATAATTTATTTGTCCTAAAAACTACCTGTGCATGCCTCTTGACATCATTTAATACTAAATGATGAAAAAACAAGCCGTGAGTCGAAAAGAAAGTTTATTCTTCATTTTATTTGCGCTTACATTTGATCAAACCTTGGAGGAATTATACTTGAAGTATAGTTCCTAAGATCAAACTCACTTACACATCATTTATTTTCATATGGATTCCCATGGTCATTGTGTTCGAGGTGCTAATTATCAACACGGATTTGCGAGAAGGTGCCAATTGATACCATGCAGTCATGGTTGATTACGGCAATTAGGCCTCATGGTCGCGTTAGCGGGGTTAATTTGCAGTTTGGGACCGACCAAGCTGGTGGTCGCGGTCTGGGTACCGGGGTGGTCGTGTTAGCGAGGGCCAGTTAATGGGAATTAGAGAGAAAACCATTCGGGACCGGAGAATTTTGGTCGTGTTCGCGGGGTGGTCGCGTTACTGAGGTGGTCGCCGACCAGGGTTCCACTGTATTGGCATTACAGTCAATGCATATAGCATAATAGTAAGAACAAGTTTAAAACTTGTAGCAATTCTCTTAGAGACAATCCAATGGGAAAACCCTTCACTGCACGCACAACAAGTTAAATACAGGTGATTTTTAAAAAGGTACGAAATTGCATTTTTAAAAGTCGAATTTTTTAAATGTCTCTGTAGGTCGAATGGATGAGCGATAAAATCATGAGGGCCTTTGAGGACCGCAGAAACAATCCATTCCAATTTAAACATGTCCAGTTATGTCACAGTCTTGGAGAGTTAGCAAGAGTCCCGGAACCTAAGGTATGTTGCTTTTCTTTATTTTCTTAGCAATGAATAATAACTAGGACACACACAAATCATGATGTCACTCTGTACCATTTTTGGCTTATAACACTAATATTGTTGCAATTGCATGAAACGGCGTATTTGCGACCAGAACTTAACAGCCTGTTAATGTTTTTTTCCACATTGGAAGCAAACATTTTGTGTGTTTCTGATTGTGTTTTGATACCTTGGTGCTAACTGCTATACCAAAAGTTGTTGTGTTTTCAGTTCAGTCAATATTTCATAGGTGGCACTTCGAGGTTCTCACAGGAACTGGGGTATTACCTCTATCAATTAAAGGCTCCTCTCACTAAGCTTTTCGTGTCCGTCTGTGCAAATCAAGTGGGAGTGAGATCTAGAGGCAAATACGTTTGGAGGCCTTGATAATCCAAGATGTCGGTTATTGATAATACCAGTGACTACAGTGTTGACAAATATCATGCTGTCAAAAAGAATTTCACCAGTTGTCTTGCAATATTCCCACCAACCTTGGCAGATTTTATCAGCGATGCCTCATGGTCATTGCAGGGAGAGAATAACAACTTTTGCTGAAAAAATGTCTTGATTTATTCTGCTTGTTCCCCCATCAAGTAAAAAATGTATACTTTTACCACTTCTCTTAAAATCTGCTACAAAGCTTTCTGTACCTATTTTGCCCCCGGTGTCTTTAGGAGAGTGCTGATAATCAACAAAATTGTCAGTTTGTTCAGCGTCAGTTAATATTGACAGATCTAAAATCTACACAAGTTTGTGGTTTTTAACATGATAAAGATTGGACTTCAGGCAATTTCTCAGAGAAAGGAACATGTTTTGTAGCAGTTCGTATTGATTTTAGTCCATGTGACCTATTCTTGTTTGCTAAAGAATCGGTCTACTCTTTTGCTGCCAATGTTGCATCTCTGTCGCATGCACTTTACACCAGTGAAAATCGCCTAACTGGCTCTTAATGTACTGTCAAGAATCTGTTACCTAATGAGCCATGCAGCTTCTTTAGACTGCCTGTTCACAATCAGTTGGACATGTTTTAGTGTGATCTACGAACCTGACACCAGACACGTAAAGCTGACAGATCGCTAAAGGAATTAGCAAATGTAGATCACACAAGGTTTTCTCAAAGTAGACAAATGTGACTTACTTCCTTGGCATGCTAATAGTGTGGTTTAGTTAAAAGAGGCCCAGCATGCCTTTCTTTAGTTTCATTTACTCTGTTGTCGGCGTCTTGTGGGAACTTCTTAGCGTCTAATGGTTCCATTAGGCAAGTCGAGAACTAATACAAGTGAGTCTTTGCATCCATCGCTGTCCTAATCTATCACTGATACAAGTGTCCTGCATCGGAATTACCACATCTGAACCATCCGGAGAGTGTGTGATCATTTGATTGATGATACTTAAATAGATAAGGACCAGAACTCATATATACTTGACCAAATGTTATTGGTGAGTTTATCAGTTATTGCCCTGAGATGAACCAATCTATTAGGCAGTGCAGTGGCTCGCTGATGTGTTTGGCCATCAAAGACGGGGGGCGTCTGCAATACTTCATGCGATTTAAGGTAATATCTTGTTTTCATTGACCACAGTAACCTTATTGATTTGACCAACTTGTCAACTCGTTGGTACATTTAGACGAGATTCTTGTTTGTGTTCACACCTTAGAGTAGACAAACATTCATATTCAAACAACTGGACCAACTTTTCTTAAATCAGCTCTAACTATCTTATTTACGAATCATTTATCATGATATCTGTTTCTCAAATAAGTGAGTCTCGTGGACCCTCAGTCTCTCTCCTCATAAGGTCATCAATTCACTTACAAGAAATTGGTCAGGTCTGACCAAAACGATTTAATGGAACTGTAGAGAAGGCAGAATCAGGATTCATGTGTTTCGGAATTAGGGCAAATTTGTCATGGCGTCTGATTCTCATTGGTGTGATTCATGGAGGTCATTTATCACCTCGATTGAATGAGATTGGTCAAGGCCGACAGGGTCGAAATTAGAAATTGTTTTGTGATGGCCTGGGGACTACTTTTGGACATCAAGCTACTATGAGTAAAAGATCTGATTGTCAATGAGCATTACTAATACATGGATCAGTCTCATGGCTAAAGTATGTCTTCAAACCCTGATATTCTTAAAACTGTCTATTTAAAATCTGTCTGAGAACGGTCAAGATATGCCCCACTCAGCTCTAGTTTTAATCTTGGTATCATCTTGGATCAAGATCTGTTCCTCCACAGCAGGATGTTCAAATTCTAATTTAAGATGTCCACCAAGAATATCCCCTTGAGCCTATCGGACAAAGTCTTGCCAGCAGTTCATCAGTCACGATCCCATCTCATTCAAGTGATCGATGGTGATTTTGTGTCACCTTATGACTCCAGACTACCCGGGTTAAATTAAATTGGACTGACTCGTCTCGACAAAGGGGAGCCAGAGGTAAATACCCTGGTTAGCTGGGCACTCAGTGTCAGGTCTGTCTTATATTCTGGAATTCATTCACCACTTTCCTTTGAATGATTCATGGTGAGCTGAGATTGTTTGTAACTGAGATTGTAATATTGGACCTACCATTAAGATTGTTGAACCTGTCTTTTCTCTGCTCCTACAATTCCTCTTTCGTCTTACATTCAATTATTGGTCATTTTACTTGCCAATTTCTACTGAATGAATGGTTTGAAGTTTGACAAGCCATTTGTCATGATAATTCCCCTGGGTACATGTATCATTAATTTGATTTATTACCATGTATCTCACTAATTAGGTCCAATTAGTTGAAAATTAATCATTTCCATTTGATCACTCTTGATCTTTCGTCCATCAGTTACATTCGAGGACTGTTATTGAAATGAAATTACCACCTTGAGACATCATGATGAAGGGCTGTAATTCATGTTGTATTGTTCTTATTCCCAAAGTCAGTCATGGAGTGGACTAAGTCGAATTGTCATTCTGCATTTCCATTTCTACTCCTCTCCCTATTTCTGAGGAGATCATTATTTTCATATACATAAAGCAAAAACAGACAAGGCGATTCACATATGAATTTCTTATACACATGTACCAGTAACTTAATTTTTTATTGCAGAGTACATTATATTTTACAGTATATTTTACCTTCATACTTATCTCTAATGGATTGGATGTACATGTATGTCCTTCAATACACAATAAAATGCAATGTGGGTATTCATAAAAGCTGTAAGTTTCTTAGGGCAAGGCGGAGAAAATACCAGTAGAATTTGATCTGCAAAAATATTATTGGATGCATCTTTTGTCCAATGTTCACCGCTCTTGAAATAAGAATGGTATGTATCGTCTTTATTCATACCAGGGAGGTCCAAAGGTGCAAAATATTAAAAAAGCATGCATGAAATTGTTGATTTGAGGTTTGCAGTGCAGTGCCTGGGTGAAATTGTATGTCAGGCAATAACATGAACAAGGGCTCTACAGACACGGCACCTGCGATCATAATATTGCATGTGTACTTTCTGGTACTTTCTTCACAAGTTCAGTGCAGCGAAATTCGCAGATCAAGAATCACTACGACTGGAAACATTTATGAGAGGTTTTCAGATCATGAAAAACTGTTCTTATGTGAGCTGATTTGTTTAAAGCCGTTTGATGTTATTGGAAAGAACGCAAAATGCCATTGCTAGGTTTTCCGACAATCGCAATCATGGAGCTGCACACACTCATCCAATGCTTTTTCTGTAGGTCTTGTCTTTGATGATGATATGACAACTGGAGTACATCAAAGTACAGCTCAAGGAAACTTAGGTGTGGCACGTTGAAATCCCCAACACTTGTAGTGGGTGTTTCTTGCCCATTATGTCACCTTCTTCTCAATAAAATATGAAACAAATGTATTTTCTCGTGCCAATTATCATGAAATAGAACAAGATAGATGGGCACTGCACCAGCCGTTTGAAGAGAGGTCTTGGAGAAAAATCCTTTTGATTTATTTTGCTAATGCATTTGCAACTGAAGAATAGCACTAAGCTTTTTGAGGGTTATACATTTTAGTATTGTTCAGTACCATCTCCTTTTGAGGTTCTGGCTGAAATACAATACTATTGCTCTCTCTTCCCTCATCATGTTTGTCAATACACAACCTAGACAACTTCTTTCAAGCCTCTCAAATATATTCATAAGAATGGTCTTTACACATGTTCATATTCCTGTAAGAGGACTTAGCTGTTGCATTGCACTGTAAAAAATACGAAGCTCATTGAACAACGCTAAACAAATGCAGATAGGAAAAGCTTTAATATTGTCAAAGTTGTCCGACCCCCTGCATCTATCTGTTTTGACTTGCAAGTTGAAAGTTTCTCTCTTCCTCATCCCTTTGCTCCTTACTGCAGCCTTTATCATAAAAACTGAGAGGATAACCTTTTATGTTCACTTTGTGATCGACTTTTGTCAATTTCATAATGGCATTTTATGCTCACATCTAAATACAGATGTTCAGGTGATTTTACAGGTGATCAATAAGACTTTTTAATTGGCATTTATGGCTTTTAGTTTGTACTCGTTGACTTTGTCATCCTATGTGTGGGCAAAAAGAGACGAGGCTTTTTAGCGCCTCAATGCCAAATGCCCTAAAATACGCTAAGAAGTCATGAAAATGAATGAAAATAACATTTTCTGGGGGTGAAAGGGCACTTGTTCTGACCTTTGATGCAAATGTACACGCGGAACAAGAAAATGTGACCAATCTTATGCAATTGAGAGGCCTGTTTTGTTCAAAGGCTGATATTTGCTCTTACTATCCAGTACATCTTAGTATTTCAAAGGGCCGTTTTTGAACTCTTGATCTTGACTAACAAGTTCTGATAGCTCTATCTGTAACTTATTTGCTGTGCTACGTGTTGGGATAAACTGGACTGAATAAACTCAGAAATTAGATTTTCTCGATGGTCCAAAACAGTTTATTATCATGAACAGTCTGAACAGCAATCTCTTTTGCATTCTTGACATCATTCTCTGAGTGTGATCGCATATCATTTCCAAGCAATATCAGTTTGCCGTTACTTTGGGGTGTAGCATAGCCGGCCTTTCAATTTCTGTCTTTGTAAATCTGAGGTTCTCTCCTGGTCAAATGGATAAAAGGAGCATATTTCTAGTGATATTTCTCCTGCAACCTAGCTCCCACATCTTTTGCTCCCTTGTTTGAGGAAGATCCAATGACGTAGCTCAGATGATTAAAAAATAATGTCAATAATGGTAATAAGTAGGAGATCATCCTTGATATCATGTGCTCTCTCCATCTGTCCAGCGACCAAGTCCTAGCCCTCGATTGATTCCTTTTACTTTGATGGTAGCTGACATTATCAGACTCTGTTAGTGACAGGGGATTGGAGGGTTCCATCTCCACCAAGGTTTGCTGGAAGCGTCTGACATGTTTTTGACAAAAGTATGTCATTGTTTGGAGGATTGTGGCAAATTAATTTCAGTTGAAGACTCTGGTGGCATTCAGTGCCCTCAGCAGGGATGAAAGGACTGTGCTTGATCTCTGGCATTCCGGGGCGGTATATTCTGCTGGGGGATAAATCTGAGCTCTGACTCAATCCAAGGCTTTTTATTTCCCAATGTCATTCCACTGGCAAAATGAGACCATCAATGCCCCACGCTCGCATTTAATGTAAGAAAAGGGTCTTGGAGGCTGAGTGGGTCGGTTGATATGGCAAGAAAAAAAGGTTCATTTATACAGGTGTCTTTGTTTTTTTGATGGAAATGTTCCAATACTGCTCCCCTTTATAAAAACTGGCAGATTTCCGGCAGTCCCTGCTGATGTATATCCTGAGATTGCCACAACTGTGAAAGGAACATCTTGCATTCGTAGCTGTCTGCAATTTGGAAAAAAGATGCTCTTTATGATCCAGCCGTCATGCTCTTTATGATCCAGCCGTCTGCTTTTTTTCCTTCTTGGCTTTGGAGTTTTGGAAACTTTTTAGCACTCGATCATCACAGAGGTGGTGGTGATGTACCTTTTGAGGCAATATCTACATAACTGATCAAATACTGTACTCATTGGACCCTCGTTTCCTTTGATATAAATCACCTTATTTGTAGAGCTTTCCATTTGGTAACATCATGTTCAATCAAAGATCCTCATACACACTCTGCTATAATCTGCAATGGTTTGACAATGAAATCGATGGAAAATTGGTTTGAATTGACTCATCATCGGCGTTTTCTCAAAATAGCCATGTCATTTTTGAAATAAAGCAGTTGAAACTGAAAAAGATAAAATGACATATCTACACTATCATACTAGTACGCTGCTGCTCTTTGCCTTGGAGACATCACAAAGACTTCAATCGACTTTTTAGATAGTTTGGAAAGGTTGTCTTTTAGAAGATGGCTCAATTATTTAGGTCCATTTGATAAGGTATTTAAAAATTTGTTTTTTGTCTTAGAGGTATCTATAAGCCTCTGTAGGCGTATATTGTTTAAGAACATGGTTTGTTTACGTTGTAAAATCTTCCAACACTTATATTGGCCATATTGTCTTTTGATGGTATTATAATTCTTGTGTCAAATTTAACTTCTGTAAGCTCATCTCATGACACAAAAATCTCTAGGATGCCCGACTCCAATTTTCACCAAAACTCCATGGAAATATTTGTTGCATTATTTCGTATTCTTTTCATGTACGTTTGACACCTTTGATAAGAGTGGAAGTGTAAAAACATTCCTTGTCGTTGCTGCACCTTCAAGTTCCTCCCCATTATAAGACAAGGCCTTTGAAAGTTATTTTTGAACTGAACCTGTGACAAAAGTTTCTATCAAAAAGATTTGCTCTCCTTCTAATTCTATTTCCATCCACCTTGGTCACAATTTCAAAGGTGCAAGAAAAAGCTGTCTTGCCCTGTCTGCTTGCAATGTCCTTTTCAACCCAGCAACCCAAGAAATACCTTTGGTGTGTGTCAGTCTCAAGTTGATTCCTGCACACCGTTGATTGTATATAGCCTCGGTTCCTATCGATTTTTTGTGGAAGTGCCTTTTTATGATCATTACCTCCCGAATGCCCTCAGGTGTTCCGATCTGGTGTCATAGTTCGCCTGATTGGCCGTTCCGAGTCTGTTAAATTACTGTGTAGTTTGATCTTTCTTATGAGCTTTTAGCCAGTAATTGATAGGCTGAGAAAAACCGATAAATACGGTGGTCAGGATCGAGAAGAAAATGAATGAAATTGTATAGGTAAGAATGATGAAATAAATTTGGTGTACAGTTTTCTTTTGGCATTTTCTTGCATGCTATTGGTTGCCAAGTCATTATATGTATGACCTGTTTCCATCACAAGCGGGGTCATTTTGGGCTCAGCTGGGCCTCATCATTTCATTATTGAAGAAACAGGAAGTAGGGTATCGTTTACACAGCTTTAGTGAAATATTAGCATGCAAGGAAGCATTAAATGGTTAATAAACATGCCCACAGGCAGTGATTGTATATCAGGAAAGCTCACAGGAAAGATTGCCTCAATTTATGCGTTGAAAGTGACATGGCCGGATAGACTTGGCAACAACTATCTAGTCTGTTGTGGTTCCTTCCTGAATGTTCCCACTGATAAATTTGAAGACAGTTCATCAATAATGCAGCAGTCATTGTAAACCCTGTCCCCCCTGGTCAGGTTATCAACATCTTTTATTCACAGAGGACTTGAAATTTGAAATGAAGTCATCAAAGATCATCACATTTTCGACTAGTTTTTCTCTGATTATAAGGAACTTTCTGATAAAAGTGATGAGGAAGTCAACAAGTGGTTATTAATTCTACATATTTATCAGGTCCACAGAAAGTCGTCAGGTAGAAAAAAACATTCGGTCGGAACTTAATTCCACCAGGAGTGTACAGACATTGATGCTGCATAAATAAGTGTTGTTTGAATATGTGTCAGTTTCAGGTTACATAAGACAGCTTGGCTGAAACCCGCAGGTACCAAATCACATGCTTTTTTGGGGTCTGGAATTCAAACGGAACTCTACCAAGTATCAAATGGATTGAAATGTCAAAATCTGCAATTTGTGAATGGGCTACTGCACTCGTTAAAATGTTATAACCTGTGAAAATGATATGTGATGTGGCACATTTTAGGCAGGTGGGTTTTTTTCATGAAAATTGATTTGTTGAAAATCAGTTTGAATTTGAACTAGGGACAAACGTGATTCAAACCTGTCACTGAGACTAATATTTGAAAATAGCAGTGTGCCTTGGCTGAATTTTTTAAAGCTTAATGTCCATGCCCAACTTTAACATCAATATTGAAAACTTTATTTTATTTTCGAGTATAAAATCTGCCAATCTTTCACCGCTTTTTTCCTTGTCTCTTTTCAGGTAAGATGATGGCCCTGAATGAATTTTTAATGAATGGTAAGTACCATTTTTGGTTTGAAAGTACTGTCTTTCAACCATCTGTGTGTGAATCAGGGCTTACCAGGTAAGTGTCAATTAAGTGGAGAGTTATGAGTGAACAGTGTACAGATGATGTCGTGTAGCTAATTTGACAACACCATGCAATCATACTATCTTATCCTTTAAAAAAATAACAAAGAACATAGAACTGAATTACTATTTCTCAGACTCCTCATTGGAGAACCTATATATATTTTGACTCTGTTTTGTCAATATAACCGCTCCTAATTTTGTTTGATACGCCAACAGTAATACCCATTCAAATCAGAGCGGACACAATTAATCAGATCAAGTCATTTCTGTACCACTACATTACACTTTACAGTGCAAGTGAACTCGTTCTCTATTGTGGAAAGGATACAATTACGTTCCACATTGATTTCAATGTGTCTCCTCTATCAAATAAAGGAAGTTACTCCAAACGTAAAATCTTCCTCGTTTTGTCGAAATGGGTTCCAAGGGGATGAGGCCCTCTGCTGTTAAAAGCCTGTCGCTTTTTCCGATGAGAGTACCTGGATGTGTTAGAAATGGTGGATCAATTACACACACTCCAAATGGCTTTCATCCACTCAAAATTGCCAGTGTTTGTTTTGATGACGCGTTTGAAACTTTTAGCCTTTGGCATGGCGTTTCCAAAGGTTATTTCTTTCAATTTTCATCTTTTTCTCCATCTTGACCAAATATTAGAGCGCAGTGCATAATTGTGAATTGTAATGCTGTCAGTTAACTTGTCAGAAAATCAGTGTCCATCCTACATACCTCAGCTAGAGATATGGTTCGGCTGGCCTTCGTTGCTGGCCTTGACGTGGCTTGGATGTGCAAGAAACTGGACGTACAGTTTCTCATTTGTTTGTTTCCTGACATTGACTTTTTGCTCATCAGGAAAGTAGGATATTGGTCTTTCTTTGCCTGTGATTGCTTCCGTCCACATCTGTTCGTGATGTTGTCTCACTTTTGATTGAGTTGGTGTGCTTCTTTATATTGTAAACACTTTGTCTGAGTAATGTTACAGTAATGTATTATGGGTGAGTGCGGTGCAAATGAGCAATTTCTGTCGCTTTGACCTGCGTTTATAATCGTGTACTGACTCATAAAGCCTTTTAAGCATTTTCTTTCATCCAAAATTTCCTTTTAATACGTAATTTGTATGTCTGACTCTGAGAAATAAACCTTGTTGCATTGTATTTATGAGCCTTGTTTCAAAATTATTGCTTTCTGAGAGGCATTCTGCATGGACGTCTCACAGCTATGAAGGTTAGTATATTCCAAATATTGTAATTTGGTCGTAAAGAAAGAAGAAAAATAAGAATCCTCTCACACTGAAGTGTTTTATTGGTTTCCCATCGTGATAGCTAGAGGTGGGGGAACTACACTGCACAAGCAAGTATGATTTATCTCGCTATACTGATTATAAAGATTCGTTGATTCATTTTGCCATCAATTCCAATAAGTTTCCTGGAGTGATGTCAGCGTGGGATGTAGCATGTTTTTTTCAGAATTGATAGAATATATGATGTCACAATTCAAAATAATTGTCAATAACTGTCATTTTATTTCAGTTCCCTTTTGAGATAATTTACACGTTTCCCGTTTATAACTCCGCCACTGAGTCTCTAAGCACAAAAATGTCTATTATTTCATTGATCATGTTCAGCACAAAAGCTTTTTAAACTCTTCAAAATTTATCTCCTCCGGTTACAAAGCTTTACTGATAAATGTCTTTCTTGTTGCATATTGCAAGCTTCTTGGCACGAAGTTGTGAATTTGTGAATTATAATGCTGGTAATTTGAAGGAGTGTTGGTGGTATTGTGGGATTGCCTTTCAATTGAAGCATCTCAAAATGGGTTGAAGACTTATAAAAATGATTTTTAAGCCTCTCCTTGACTCTATCCCCCTCTCAAAAGACTGATGAAACAGAAAGCTTTCACAAGGATGCCATTTGTAGGTGTTTTCATGATTTCAGCTTGGTTTACGACCAACGTAGGAGCAGATAAGAGGTTTTACGATTTAAGTATTGATATAGAGCCTTTGAGCTTGAATTTTGGCTCATTATTCACTTCATGGCTCTTTAGACATTATTTGGGCGATTTACAAGCAGAGGTTATGAGGACATTGAGGTAATGAAGATGGCTCTCATGTGATTAACACTTTGAGTGTGGGCACCGTGTTGTAAAAGTGCACTCAAAGGGATGATAATATCACTATCGTACATAGAGATTACCTGGGTACCCATTCGGATGAATTGTTCTAGGCAGCTGAAACCTCTGAAAGAAAAATAGAGGCATAGTTGGTACCCTTAACCCCTCACGCACTGGAGCTATTTGACATGATGAAAAGGGCAAGGGGAAGCATTTCAATATGGCACTAATAAAGGTTATCTTCAAAGTGAGAGTCACCAGAATTAAAATGTCAGTCACGGTTAATCACCGCAGACCTGACCTCTCACTGCCAGGTGGCCAAGTTCCCTTAATTATCGCATCGCAGGGTGGATAACCACTGTCTGGTTTTGGATTAGTCGGCATCGATCACCGTCTTCTAGGAAATGAAAGCGTTGGGTTTCTGCGGTCATTTCCATGTTCAGTTTCCTTGTAATTACTGCTCCAGACTCATTGGGTAGGAATTTATTGGAGACCAAAAAAGAAAAGGTGCTATAAAGTGTGATTCTAGGGCAGTAATTTTCTTCTGTCGCACTCTGATTTTTGGTGATTTCACACAGGAAATGTAGCCATTGAAATTTGTTTGCATTCATCTGAATTTCAAAGCCCAGTAACCTTAAAATACTTATGTTGCCAGAATCACACAAAGCATCGCCAAGAACAAGTCATTAAATGAAGTAGAGCTTGATTGTTCTCAGGATGAAAAAAGTGACTTGTGTACTCAAAGATATTGGGAAATACATATAATGACGTACAGTCTCTTCTACTTAACCTTTTTTTCTCTCCTATAACTATCAATCTACTCAGCTGGTATCCCACACCTGTTTTTGCAGACACTCGGAGTATGTATAGTCAGGGTATTTTTAGCAGAATTATGGTGATATACAGAGAAATCTTACCAGGCCAACAAAATCGCACAAATTGTTGCTGACTTCCTCTGAATTATTCATTTCTTTTGTGTATTCATATATTCTAGAATGCTATGGTACAGGCACTAATGAGCAAAAAAAGCTCTTACAGGTTGTTTTTCTCTCACAAATGTTGCTAGTATGTGCCAAGATTGACTGGCTGAAAAATATTCATAGAGAATCGTTGTCAGCAATCTTCGATGATTAGTTTCTCAGTAAATATAGTAGTTGAGAGCTGGTCTAAAAGTTCCAAAATGCAATTCAAGTTTGACCCTATCTCGATGTAAATTGTTTTCCTTCAGATCATCTTGAAAGATTAGTTTTGGTTCCTAAGAAACAATTTGTAGTTGATACACAGGAGACATTTAGCCATGCCATGAGCAAGAGGTCAAGGTACACCATTTCAAACCTACATGGTCCACCATGCTGAAAGGCGAGAGGAATGCAACTCTTTCCTTAGGCGGCTGATTGACCGTCACTTTTTATCATGAATCTCTAGTAGTGTCTTTAATTCTTGATTGGTTCTGCCCAAGTTCTTGGAATCAAAGTTTTGTCCTCTATCAGGTGCAAGTGTTGCTGTATTAGAGAGACAGATGTGGCTGAAATGGTTGTAGTCATCAGCCTTGATGCTGGCATGGTCATAATCTAACAGCCTTCATGCTGACATGACACAACCTCAGCTAAAGGGAATCTTGTTTAACTTGCAGTAGTAACTAATTGGAAGTTAAATCACTCACCAAGTGTAAATCAGGGTAAAAAACTCCTTTCAGTGCCAGTGGTCAGAAAAATGTTGTCGTGGAAAGTTGCTGCTTGATGTGGCAAAAAAAGTTGGAAGTTCCTCAAGCTGTTTATGCAACTTTTCCTCAAACATTGGGTGTTTACTGAGCTTTTGGTTGACTGATCCACAAACGTGTGCCATCTCCTGATGCAGTTGATAAACCACAGGCAACCCGTTTGTCAATAATATATTAATTGGATTCCCTGGACCTCTTTCGTCTGTAAATATGATCAACTTGTCACAGGTCAAAGGTTTCTTTGGGTCACTTTCTTGCTTTGAAGAAACTGTGCGAGCAATGACTATTAAATGTCACCGAGCAAGGAAATACTGTAGACTGCCTAATTATCCTCGGCAGCTGACATTGGAGAGGGATTTGAGTAAAAGCGTGACTATCGACTAAGTGAACCCAGATACTCATGGTGCAATCAGATTGTCGGCACGCTGCCAGTGTAGTCTTCATCGGAAATCTTTTAACTTGCTTCTGGCTTGTTTCAGTGACGCCGTTGAATTGACCGAGTTGCGTTCAATGGAGCCCACTAGAATACTCTTTATATTGTTTGATGGGCATTTTGAATGTGACGTTGTGAAGATGAATTGAAATGATTTTTGAGTGTGTGCTGCATTGGCAATCCTGTCGACAAGTTGTTTTTTCAATCCATACATGTACATTTTATGAAATATTCCATTAGATAGCCTTGTATTTTCTGGTTTGATATTTAAGAATGTCAACAGAATTACATTATCGTTTAGAACCACCCTTGTCGCTCCCCTCTGTTGCACACACATTTTAAGGCAGTTAATATAGTCATAAAATGATGTGGATGTTTTTTTTCTGAAAGAAAGGTTCAGCAATGTAAAGACTGACCTTCATGATCTGAAGCTGCAGTTGACTGATTCTGCCACTGGCACCCTTAGGGAGACGATGCTTTACTGATAGATGATATGGCACAATGGTCACCAATTCAAGTTAACCTGTCAACGGAGGAGTGCCTGGGCAAAGATTCTGGTAGGCTGCCTCGCAGATAACGCCAAACGATGACAGCCTATTCAACTCTTGGGAATTGACCGGTGGCTGCTTTGTGAAATCACAAGTGAGGACGGACCATACCAGCATTGGTTTATGTTCCAGTGAAATCATATCCAGATTAAATTAAAGGAGGAAATTATAGACATTTTGTGGCAGTTGCCAAATGTGCCTGTCAGCTGTCACCAAAGTTCCTCCTTTAAAAAAAGATGATATGGAGAGCCAATTAATACCCTTTGCAATCTCCTTACTTGGGTTTTTGCTTAAACACATCCGGTAAACAAGTGTACTGAACCATTTGCTTGAGGCAGTTACAGGAAGGAACATATGTGGGGATTAGATGTACATGTAGACAAAGTTGGTAAGAGGACCAATACTGTCAATTCTCAAGCTTTATTTAAGCCTGATAATAGTAACTTCTGTCTTGAGGATCATGTCAGGGCCTTTGAAGAAATACTGGGTGACACAAAAAAGATTATATAGTTTTGATTTTGAATAAGAGACTGCAACACTCAATAACTCCAATACCACGCGAACAACAAAAGAGTAAATGAGTATATGCCACGATATACTAAAACTTTCCTCATCTCATCTTTTCTTTTAAATTGCTCTGAAATTGCATCAGTCATACCGCTTAATCTTTCAGCCAGACACAGGTATTTGCCAACAACATTCTGCTTCCTAATCGCTCTACCTTTGATGGATGGCAATTGCATCTTTTTAAATTGAGGAAATTCAATTAAACATTTCAAGGATGTTCTTATTGAACTGTAACATCCATCTGTTTAATTCATCACGAAGATTTGAAAAAGGATCTTGCAGGATCATAGCAGAGTTTCTAGTATCTTGATTCATCTTGTAATCATTTGAAGAGTATGGCAGTATACTCTCCAGCCGTTAATGTCATCTCCTGGCATGCTCTCCACTACTTGATCTCCATCTTCAAAACTCCAAATTATCTTATCGGAGTCAAAAGCAAATTTCGGGAACTCATAGGTCAATTGAACTGACTACTGAAAAAGTCAAAAGTGACTGAGCAAATCTCAAAAGTGACTTGACAAAACTCAAAAGTGGCTGAGCAAAATTTGAAAGTGGCTGAGCAGTAGTCGAAAGTGACTAATCAGAAAGTCAGCATAAAGATAAAAGTGATTTATACTTGTTGTCAAAATTGTTATCATTGTCACTGGAAATCAAAGATTTCTGATCTTAAATGAGAAGTCTGAACATCAAAAGCACATTTTGCCAAGGGGCTGAATAAATGAGGAAACAAAGAAGTCATTAGTCTTTGTTGAAAGATATTTAATTGAAAAGTCCATTTCATATGGTGACCACATTATTACATTTTTGTACACTGTGTATAGCACCTGCTCAGACTAGATAAAACGCCACAAACCGAAATGAAATAGATTCTAATTAGACAAATGAAATTACTTCAATAAGATTTGTGGTGAGAAGATAAAATTATCAAGTGAACGTGCGCGGTACTGGTACTGCTACTGAGAGGGACTGTTCTGTAAATATTCTATCAGCTCTACAACTAACTCATGAGTAGCAATGCCAATAAAGTATCGTATTAACTCCGACAAGTTTTGTTACAAATCAAATTTACACGAATCATTTTTTCACGACGTCAAATTTCTAACAGATGTAATATTGACGAAATATGTTTCCATGCTGCTGTACCCCATGATATGCTTTTATCAGCTCAGCTTTGCAGCATGGTCGTTGAAATAAGAATATTTCTTACAAAATATAAACCTATGACAAAAAAGTTTGTACACCAATGACTCCTTGAGGTAATATTGGCGATCAGGCATTTGAATAACTCCCACATTTGGGAAGTGTCTAGTACGCTGAGAGGCAAGTCATTTGGTTACAAATCTCGGAACCTGAAAATTGCAAAGTCCTTTGTCCCCGGCCTTTTTTGGTTGAGAAGAAAACTTTCATTGCATTGTGTTATCGGTTTCTGATAATGACATTGTAGCCAACTTTGCCGATGGTGCTGGTAGGAGAGCTTTTGCCGATATTTTCCAAGCTATCTTGTTCTAAGGAGCCATTTTGCCTGGAATGTGCGTGTGGGGGTCATAGTTGAAATAAAGACTTTTCTGAAATCAACTACGTTGTATAGTTTGTTATAGTTAGTACGAAGTTTTGAGGGATCATATTTATCATTATTGCTTAGAAGTGCAAAGATTACAAATCTATAAAACTTTGAAGAGAAAACATATTTTCTGAGCCAATAGCTTTGCAAACATGTTTCCCAAGTGTTATAAATATTCTTTAATCTGCTGGAAAGTTTGAACACAGTTCTGAGTGTTTGACTATGTTGGCATCTCATCTGCCATACCCTTGAGGACATGAAAATTCATCTTCAATTTAAGTCATTCTAAGTGTTGCCAGAGAGTAATTGATATATCACATGAGATTTTAAGTTATACATTTTATGGGAAAATGATCATCGCTAGCTATTTGTTTGTCCCAATGGCATCATGAATTTTATGAAAGGTGTTTATACAGTTGTTTAAACATTCTCGGAGAAATATTAATTTGGGTCTTTTGGGAGAAATTTGGTTCTTTCGAAGATTTGGGTCTCTTGGGAGAAAAGTACTTAGCAACATACAGTCCTCTCAAATTAAATCTCATCCATATAATCATACACTCATTCAAGTCTTGGCCAGAATGCTGGTGGAGAAGATTTTGCTCTGCCCTGCTGCACCTGAATTTTCTTTCTTTCCTTGTATCAAACTTGACTACATGTAAGGCAGATACCTGGCCAGCAACTTTTCTATTCACTCACACATATTCCATAAAAGTGCATTGCTGGAAAGACAGAGTCAACTTGATGACCTGCATGACAGATAATCCAAGAGCCCATCTTGGGTCAGCTAGAGCTCTTTCAGGACCAATGATGACATCTATCACCAATTGTACTGTGATATTGAACATCTGTCAAAGATAAAACGTCATAATCTGTCAACATGAGCTGTTGTATGAAAGCTTTCTGAGAACTGTTTCTAGTGGCATCTTCGGCCATGATTTGTGAAACTCTGGAGAAGGGCTAAACCTCGTTGGAAACTTTATACCGGTGTGCATGGAAAACCATTTTTATACCTGCTTTCTCATTCTCTTGTTATTCTCAAAGAACTGCAAAATGTTATGCACTTAATTTCAGGATGACAGTCTTCAAACCTTTTTCGACCCCAACCGTGGTTTTGAATAATTCAGCCATCGTGGTCACGAAGTCATAAGTCCTGCCTGGTTGGAAATGGACACTCAGCTTCCGAGACATGTTTGGACACAAATCAGAGAATGCCCGTAATGTTGTCTAATGTCACAGTCATATGGTGATTGATCGGATGTAGATCAGCCTAGTTACCAAGTCAGAATCCGCATCCCCGGTGCTCTAGCTGCTGTTATCGTGATGGCAGGATACTTGCTTGTGAAACCTTGAATGAGAAGACTCATTTGAATTTTATCTGCTGAACCACTTCAATCTATTTTGAGAAGTTCAAATTTGAATGCGGCTCGATTCAATCATGGTCAACAGTCTTATTTTGTGGAGAATTGAGTGTTCGATTCAATTGTATTGAACCCGGGCTGAGAATATAGACCGTTTGACTGGAATATATTAAGGTTAGGAGATTGGATTTGCAGTTCACATCTACATTACCAAAGATTGATGACTGGTAACCAAAATGACTGATTTTCTCCCGCAGTTGACTGAGAATGGAAACTAAATGCTATTGCGGTTTCTGACCTTGACAAGAGCTGTGGTTCAAAAGATTTTTTAAAAACTGATTGCGTTTTTCCTTTGCAGTCAGTGAAGTGCCTTACTGTGTAATGTCTTATCACAGTCATATGAATTAAACCCTATCACAGTCTCACACTCAATCAAGTCTCACTCAGATTCATACTTAGCAAAGCACTCTCAGACATAACAATGAACTTTTATCATCAACCATTCGATACAATGGAAAAGTTAAGCTTTCCAGTGCGTGCGGACCCACTACAGTTTTCTATGATGCAAGTTGGAGTGCCGCTCCCCGAACCTCATAAAGATTGTCATAAAAGCTTGCTGAGACATCATGACAAGAGATCATGTATTTCCATTATTGTAACCCAGACAGTGATTGTCAAATGCCATGAGTAGACTCCTGTCACGACTTTATATATCAGATGATGATATATACCCTCATAAAAAGAGACCAGGTGGTCACGCAGAGATGAAAAAGACATTTTGTCTGCTCATCACCTGAGGGTAGAAAGGTTGATGACTCAACAATGGCCACTTTCTTTTGCTGATTTACACCAACCCTTCACGTGTTTGAAAAAGTAAATTCCGTCAGTCACTTTTATCTTACACTTCAATGAATAAATGTGAAAAACTCGTTCAGCTGAAATCTTTGAAATTTGTGTCTGGCATAGCTATTGAGGAGTACAGGGTTAAACAACCTGACAACACAAAGTAGTTTATCGGCAGATGGAACAATAGATCTTAAAACTTACAAACTTTCAATAGAGCAATGCTCCATCGCCCTCAGGTAGATCATGCAGATAAAGAGAGTAGTACTCTTTAACTTTCTATTCATCGTTATTGTAAAAATAATTATGTGTTGGCCATATTTTGGAGATGACCACTTTCGTCCCCTATTATTTGTTTTCCCATTGGGATCTTAACACAACATCAATCACAGTGAATCAAAACACTCAACATTCATACAAACACATTTGGCCGCGCCCTATCATTCACACTCCATTTGCCATAACCATGTTACCTCCTGAATCATGCAAAGATCGTTCAGTCCCCTTTGGTATTCCACAACAATACTCGCTCCTAACATTCCCATCAAAGAAATAGAGCTCTTTGGTTTATTTATTGTCACGATATTTGGATTTGCAAAGTACTTATCTGATCAATTTGAGATTTATAACATTTTAGCAATTGCAAGCACACGTTCTTATACAGTGTGGCCAAGAATTATTTGTTCAGTCGCTTTGCACTTTGCACTTTGCTTCAAAACAGAGTGTTTGTAACGTCCAGTTGTGCTAAATGGCTTCTGTCAACAGGTGGCCCGAGGCACCTCTGTCCTAACGTTTGTTTTCTTGAAGCGGGCAGTAAGCTTTGATGTTAGACACCAAATGACCAGAGTAGCCTGTTTTGTCCTTACTGTATTCATTGCCGTAACTGTGTTGCCTGAATCATGCAACAGTCACCTCTGGTATTCCATGACAATGCTGGCGCTTACCTTTACTGTCAAAGGAATAGAGCTGTTCACCTTATGTATTATCACGGTATTCCGATATTGGAAGTACTTATTTGTTTATTCTTGCAAGCTGAAATACCAGATTTATAACATATAATATGCATGCACAAGTTCTCATGTGAATTTGATTTCTGTCAAATGGTTAATACCTATTAGCAGAAATTACTATCATCAACTGCAGATGCATCTTACAGCGCTCTCATCCATCTACAATGACATCACCTGCCTGTCGAACTCTGGTCGATATCAAAATGCCTCAGCCCATTTTACCCAAACCAGATGCGATCATCTAGATGGTACTCCATTACCGTTCGCCTACCTATTGTCATCTTCTGTGTGATCTCAGCAAATCTTTGATTGTTAGTTGAGACCCTTTCCCTTTTAAAAGTCGTTAAGATGCATAATATGATCTCTTTTCATCTGCCCACGTGCATCTCACAATTAAAAGAAACGTCTGTTCAATTTTGTTGTGCCTATTTTGATCAGCTCAGTTGGCATTTTAAATGGAAATGAACTTAATCGAGATATGACCTTTCACTTGACAGGGACCGATATTTCATCCATGACTTACATGTAGGTTAAAACTGATGTAAAAGACAACTGGTAAAGAAAATAATGGATTAGGTGCATGGATGTGTTCCAATCAGAGTTTTTGCAGCTGATGGCCTTCTGGTCCCCTCGATCTTGACCCGTAGCATTTTTTTTCATGCTTGGCAACAAAAACCGCAGTCTGACGTTCATCAGGCTTCATGGATCAAATTCTGTTTACATGTAGTTTATCTTGTTAGACTTGCTGGGGGAAAATATTTTTCTTCGATGCATCAGACACTCAAGCAGTTATCTTTTTAGTATGCAGTAGAATTAAAAAGACCTAACATTGATGTAAAATGGAGTGCATATTAAGATAGCAATTAAAAAGGACCTGTAAAATAACTAAACAATGTATAATCTCGCTTGACATGGGTTGGCTGTCTCTGGCTGGAACTGGGTTTTTATGACAGAATTCCATGAAAATAGACCTGCTTGCTCTTCAATGTCACTGGAACTTGTAGGATTCGTATTTTTGATGGAATATGCCTTTCTGAATATGATTGGAGTTTTGCCCCTTATGTAATGAATCTCATGATCTTAGACAGGATGTTTGGGGGGGGGGGGGGGTTGGCTTACCGGTATCTGTAATATATTACAAATTCACAGTCCTGATCCAAGTAACAAGCAACAGTTTTGCAACTTTTAAAGCATGTTGTTTTAAATGCTGTGCACATCACACGCATATTAATTGCATGGACATTACTTGTGACCAGGACTTTGTGCAACCTGCTCCTAGTGTACACAGTGTTATTTTGCAAGCAAAACGATTTTTATCACAATTGATGACACTGTGTATTCTCCTTTGACTAGTCCATTATGATTACCCTGTTTACTGGCGTGGTCAAAGGAGAATTAAAAGTGTAATCATTTTTTTTGTGTATTTTTATATTTTGGTCTGTTTTCATCGCCTGTTGTTTGATTTTTTTGAGAATTGGAAAAAATTGAATCGTCTTGGCCTTGGTGTTCTTGGCCCAGTTCCATTATCAGAGACAGCCTCCTCATGTCATATGCTATCAGCGTTCGTCAATCGGTCAATCGTTATTGTAAAATTACACGTATTGTTAGGATCGAGGTTCGTTTTAACATCCAAGTCATTCTCATTGACGTCATCTGTGTAGCCCCTGCAACGTTTTGCATTGTAAGCTTTTTGCTGTTTATGAATCCTGACTACGAATTGGTTCATTTCTTTGCGGAAGTTATCATTGAACCAGCCGTAAAGGAAGGGGTTAATGCACGCCGAACTCATTGCAAACACCTTCAAAAGCAAATCGGTAAATTTTATAAACCGCCCCGTGGCCATGTGTGGCCCGAGTTCTAAAATCAAGGCGAATATATTCCAAGGTAACCAACACACACAGAACACTAAAACTATTGAGATTAGGATTTTGTTAGTTCGGTGTTTCCGTCGGCTGTCTGATTTTCTCATTGGTCGGTTACGGAGGCGGAAGAATATCTTCAGGTACATTCCAGATGCACAGAGTAGGGGGAGGCAGAACTGAAAGGCAAACATGACGCAACTATAGACATGTCGGCCAGTGACTGTCGGCCACATCTCGTAGCAGTAGTTTCTGTATTCGTTAGAGATCGGAACCGTCATTGAGTAAGTCCGTGTGAAAACCACCATCGGGATGCATAGCAGTATAGAGAAGATTAAGGCAAATAATATACCGATGAATGCAATCTTCAAGGTAATACGATCCCGTAGTGGGTAAACTATCAACCAGTATCTGTCCGTTGCGATGAATAACATTGTCAGCGTTGAGACATAAATTGGTATTGCAAATGATGGGAAGATAATGTGACAAAGGACATTTCCAAATATCCAGTTGTCGGTTAATTGGTAATGAAGTTGAAACGGAAGATTGAAGAGGCAAATAAAGATATCTGATATCGCTAAGTTGCCGATGAAAACGTTTGTCACGTTCCACATGTTTGTGTTCCTGCTAAGAATGTAGAGCACCACGCTGTTGAACAGAACTCCTAACGTTATCACAATTACGTACAGGGTTATTATCACACCGCTCCACAATGGCTCCTTTAGCGCATCAAATGTGCCATCTTTGAAAAGATCCGAGAAATTTTTAGAGTTGAAAAGCGAGATCATTTCGTCTTGGAGGCCGAGGTCTTTACTGCCATTGGTTTCAGCCGGAAGACCAGTATCAAAGGGAAACAACGCATTGGTGTTATTTGGATTGTTGAACATTTCCATTAGTCGCCTCCAGTATTCCTCTTCCTCATCCGCTGCAGCGGATTTCGGATTTGCCTCAGCGATTCCCTCGCCCACTCCACCATCACCCCTGCTCGTATTCATGCTTCCTATCTGATACAGTGGATAAGGAGTATCCATATCCTCACCAAGCCTCAGCGTTGATCTTGGTGTTGACAGTCATAAATACATCCCACTCACAGGCAGCAAATCCCAATGTTTTTCATCCGCGCATTTCATTTTAACTTTATCACAAAACCTATTTGTTTTTAGTGTTAGTTTTTCCAATTCATGTCAGTAATTGTGTCAGCTATGCAAATTGTCATATCTGTCCTGATTCTGATACAGATTGCAAAACTATGAATAATAGATATTCATCTTAGTCAAAACTTTAAAATTGCTATGATTTTAAGAAGTATCAATTTCCCTAAACCATATTGACCTACTTTAGTTCAGGCAGAAACAAATAGCTAGCATCTGTTTCTGTTATAAATGTAGCTTATCCAAATCATATTGTTCTTGGTGTTGAATTACTTGTCAAATGTAACCACCTTGTAAGAGCTCCAGCTTTGGGTTGTTGAATTACTAATCACTTCTTGATCCATTAGAAACCCTAGCATGCAACCTCCATAACATCGGCTGAGACTTCTATTGTTTCGACATCCTGAAAGTAGAAGAAGTTACTGTTACAGTCTGTATAATAAATATATGCCATATCAGGTACAGTGGGGTGCACCGGCTGCGTACCCTCCCACCGGAGCACCCCAATTACTCTTTCATGAAGTTGTTACCTCTTTGTCAGACTCCTGGATTCGCCCATGTCGTCTGTAAAAGAAAAACTTGCACAGAAGTTGAGTCCGTGACTTCTGTGATAATGTGTCATAATTAGGTGGGATTCAACACCTTGTATCAAAACTGTAACATAAAGTTCCAAGATTTTATAGCGCTATTGCTATTGTGTTACCTCTCGATCCCTAATGTTTTGAAACCTGATTTATAAAGAAGTGATACTACGGACCACAGGGACCCTAGATAGGTTGCTTGACATTGGAACAGCAATAAAAGTATGACATCTTTATGTCAGTGTCTCATTAGGAGGTGTTGGACAAAGCTGCTAATGGCCAACCTCTGAGTCTAGTAGTCTACTAATCGCCAACCTCCTTGATATTAGATGATCGACAGAACAGTAATGTCCAAGTTAGACAGATGTGACTGACAGCTTAAAATTCCTGTTTCTTCACCTTGAATCATTTTATCGACAACCAATCTCACTTAAGGGGGAAAGGGGGTTATTGAAATTGCAATGAAGCCATCTGACCTCTTTCCTTTGGAGTCACTGGGCCATAATTGTCACTTACTAGATACCTCAGTGATATGCTTTATCACTTGATGGAATACATAGTGGCATATTGGAAAAGGAGAACAAATTTTAATGATTATCTTGCTTGAGCAATTCTTGCTTTGAAGTCGTTGATGGATTTCCTGACACAAGTAAAGTCTGGCTTTGACTCTGATCAATATCGAAGGTCGGCGTCTAATTTGATAGATGTCGAATTTGCCCCATCTGGTAACCAATTGAGAGTAATCTGTCAGTGGTTTTTGGCATTTGCTATGAGTGGACTTAATCTCCATCACCATTGTGGCTTTTAGGCTGTAAAAACCATTTAATACAGCCGGTGTAAATCATTTCTATCTTGGCAAGTTATCTTGACTGTTTGGGTTAAAAGCCTGCTTGATATCATCTGAAATTTAAAGATACAGCTAAAAGAATGTTTATCGAATATCGCATGCTACAGGTTTCAATCCTATCATCTCCTGCACCTCAGTTGGCATCAAAACATGGGTGAACTTGAAAAATACTGTCGCCTAAAATGCTCACCAGACGATAATCACATTAGTTTCATTTTTCTGTTGTCTATAGATAGAAAAGACCAATAATTGTTCATTGATGCAAGACTGCCATATTACGATATTGCGCGAGTAATATTTTACCGTCATCACGCGTGGGTGAAAAGTATTGTACTCAGAGCATGAGTGTTATTAACACCAGAAACCAACTTAAGCAATTTGCCTTATTGAGAGAGACTGGAAGCAGATTGGACTGTTGAAGCTTATATCAAATATTCAATGATGAAAACACCATTGGGCCGCTGCTGCAATACATGAAAGCATTTAAAATCTGAAAAGTGATATTTTGGGCAGGCTGGGGTTTTCGATGAACCGCATCATTGCTCATCCAAAATGGTCACCATCTTGGATTCTGTCTGCTCAGTAGTGCAGCCAGTTCTACACTATTACCATTTACCAAAAAACAAAACAATAAGCAAATGCCAGTCAGGATAAATGCCACCTTTGGTAATTCTTTTTTCATGTTTGACTTGCTCTGGCAATAGTTTGTGGTAATTGCAGTAAATGTCTGATATTTGACCAACAAAAATAGTTTGTTCGATACCAATTTTGATAATGCGTTATTGGCTGTTGACACATTTGGTGGCGGGACATTGATCAAGTCATTGTTGACTGGTGCTAATCACGCAAGACATTTCATTGGATGAATATATTTTTTCCTGTCTGCAGTTCAGTTCGGACTTGTAAACCACGAAATTATCATCATCACGATTTGTAAAAATCTACGAAAAATTTAAAGAAATATGGTCTTCTGTCATATTAAAAATCCTTCCCAAGATGAGGTGCCAGTGCCAAGAAGAACCCTGTGGTGCTTGTACAAGCATCCCACTAATAATCTAAGATGCAACATTCATATTAATGGAAGCCTGCATTGGATGTAACTTTATCGATGTCTAAACTTGTCAACCTCTATAACCCTATAAACTTATCATAACACATAGCAATCCCTACTCGAGTATGGTTTCTTGGTTAACAGAATGACATCACATTGCTCTGTATCAAATATCAGTATATAACAAGTACATGTTCATGTCTTATCAAAAATATCTAACCGACGTCACCTAATATTTTTGGTCTAGACAGTAAATCCAATAAAGGCTTGTATTTGATATGAAGCTTTCTGATACAATTCTCTTTGCTCATACCAAGAAGTGACCATCCTTTGAAACGATCCCGGTAGTGTTGCTTTGCCCTTTGATCTAAAGAGAGAAAAACAGGTCTGCATGACTGTATTATCACTCTTTTTACTTTCATTAAAGGTTAAAGCTTTTCTGCAAGTTTCTTTTCAAAGAACCGATTTTAATTCTGCACACTTTGATGAAAGACAAAAATGGTTTCGTATGACTAACAGCATAAATCCCTTGACAGAAACCTATTCCAATTATGTTACAATACTTAATAGAAGGTGATGTCATTATTTATCACAATGCAGAATCAGAGTCACTTCATGCATTCTCGATGTATTTCTGTCAAATCGTTCAAAACTCGCTTGAATCTGAAGGGTTAAGCCGGCGTTCCTAATAACTCTCGCCTTTGAATCGTAATGCAGTGTGTAAACCATCTCAATATTATCCAGGTGGTTAATGGACCATTGGTTATTATCTCTGCATGAGTGCTGCGGATATTATTCTTCACCGAGCAGTTGGGACACCGGAACACGATATTCTTGAAAGATATTGATCCAGTAATTACTGTTTTTTAGCTCACATGGGTGAGTTCATGTCATCACGTCTTGTCCGGCCTCTGTCGTCCGTCCAATATGGTGGCACGTTTTCCCCTCATTGAATCTAGAAAGTAGAAACTTGTTTGGGTGATGTCTAATGATGACATGTTTTGGCATACCAATAATCATAATTTTGACCTACTTACTGCAGGGCTCTAGGTAGCCGTCTTTAAAAACTTATTTTGTCCATATCTCATGAACGCCGAATGTCGGAATCATGAAGCTTATACTATGGATACTTCTGATGGGACTACATGACATGATACCCAGGTTTTTGATTTGATCATTATTAAGACGAGGTGTATTAAGAGCCTATGTTGTAAGCACAATGAGCGTGACCTATTTTCATGGTCACATGGGTCAAAATTTATAATGACAGTCCTCCATCTGTACCTGAAAAATGTGGAATGTCCTGATTTTGTAAAAGGTTGCAGGGCGTGGATGCACTCTCTTATCGATTTCTGCCATTTAGATTGAATTTTTTCCAACCATGGAGCTATATAGCCCACCTGTCGACGATGTCTGGAAGTCAGGTTATTATTACCTATAGAGCCAGTGTTAACGAGCTGAGTTGTTTTTCAAAAGCGGTGCTGAGGTTGGTTTCTATCATCAATCTATCCCCTTCACACCGTGGATGCACTTTTATTGATTTCTGCCATTTAGATTGAATTTTTTCTAACCATGGAGCTGTAAAGCCAACCTGTCAACGATGTCTGGAAGTCAGGTTATTATTACCTATAGAGCCAGTGTTAACGATCGAGCTGTTTTTTTTTTTAAAGCGGTGCTGAGGTTGGTTTCTATCATCAATCTATCCCCTTCACACCTAAGCCTTCTGCAAACGAGGGATTTTTGTGGCCAGGAACTTAATCATAGAATATGGAAGTAGGCAAAGATCCTTTGTTGAGGACACATTCAAATGTCAGAATAGGTATATTCCAATTACCTCTGATAGCTTTTAGTACCCAATTTAAGAAATAAAGTGTCTGAACTTAAATATTTCTGTGTAACTATCGATGTTAAGGAGGTTTCAGATGAAATTGGCCAAGGATTTGGAGGGCCCATGTTGCTCTGCACTGATGGCGTCAGTTTTAGTTGATTTGGAAATTTTTGGGGAAGGGGAAAAAATGTAAGTCGGTGCTATTCCAAGCCTTTTCCTATTTAATAGCAGTTGCTCTATCTAAAGTAAGGGTTGTACAGTAATAATATAACCTGTCACATCGATGGCTTTGATCGTGCTGGGAGGAAATTGGACATTTTTGTCTTGTCGTGTGGCTTTGGGATGTAAAGGCAAAATCTCATAGTGGTGTGATTTAATGATGAGCTACCAAATTCCATCCTGTCAGTCTTCCGGGTTGACTGATTGAGGTTTCTACCACATTTAGTACTGCACACAGGCGAATAAACTGAGAGGGACAATCAAAGTATAAAGGTGAAGTCTGACCAATTTGATTATCAGCTACCGAATTCAATCCTGTCAGTCTTCCGGGTTCACTGATCGAGGTTTCTACCACATTTGGTACGGCACACAGGTGAAGAAATTAAGAGGGACAGTCAAAGTATCAAGGCAAAATCAGGCAAATTTAGTGATTACTAAAGAGCACAGCTCTGATTATATGATTATCATGGCCAACAGCAGTTGTACTTGGGGCATGAATGAGAGAAAATGACTAACTTCCACTTAGGAAGTGAACAAAACTGCTTGCCTGCAGCTGTTGATGAAATTGAAGAAACCCTAGTGATCTTACAAGTATTTGTAGTATGATATTGGTCCAATGGTATTCATCTGTATTGTGGTGATGTGTTTTTCTGTGCTCATGATTTGAGAGCCAGAAGTTTAGCTCATCATTGAAATCTGTTTGTCCCCTAAGAAGCTATACATCTTCTCCATAGGCACATTACGCCTATGGTGGCCTGTCCTGTTTGTGGAGATTAGATTCATATCCAGCATGCCAGGCTCTGGTAGCTTCAGTGTAACTGAGATAGTACATTCCACACCGAAGGTAGCTCCTTTTCAGTGCTTTCTGCAAACTGATGTTACTATTATTGGGTAGGAGTTGGTTTTCCAAGGACAAGAAATAAATGTCGTGACCTTTCAAGGCTCAAACATATCTTTGAGCAGGTAAAGTTTTCGTCCTGGTAAAAAGTCTGCTTGACTCTGATTCTGTCTCAAACCCTCTCAAAAAGCAGATACGGTGTAGATTGAGCCATCAATATGGTAGAAGAAATCGACAGTTGGAAGTGTTGTGTGTGGACACCTGCACGTCTTGGCCCACTCAACTTTGGGCGGAGCGTGGTTTATGCTAGTATAAGGGTTGTGTTTCAGTTTGATCAGCTCAATAAATCTGGGATTTTTCTCTGAACTCTGTTTGCGTCTTCATCTTGCGCACACGTTGGGTATAGTTGGAGAATTATGTCGATGAGTTGTTGAAGTCAGAAGTATGACTGGTGCTTAACTGTGGTTTAAACTTAATGATTTGGCATCGAAAAACATGTTCTTTTGAAGCTTCGAAATCCCTAAATTTGCGAGTGAGGTTTAGGAGACTGTCATTTTGAAATTATGTGGATCAATAATAGGAGACTGTTATCTGCATGCTGTCTAGTGGTATTTGGAATGAAATTGCAGATTTATGTTGTCCCGAGTAGAATGCAATGGAAACGATAAAATTTCCATTTTATTTCTTGCATTCTGAAGTCAAATCATAAAAGTTATGTGCGACAAGCAAACCAGGTGCTTAAATGCCTAAAACATTTACATGTAAAGGATAAAATACCTACCTTATTCTGGCCGTGCACTATCATCAGTCATTCTCTGGGTGTAATAGCAGTAACTTAGGATAAACACTAGTTAAGCGGTAAACACTTTTGTCACAGGACTAGGAAATTTCCAAAGAAGTATAGTTACAAAAAGTAAATCTAAAGAAACGTACTGTACTATTAAGAAAATGAATTTTGTGTGCGTTATATAATAATATTATAATTGTCATTTCCTCCTGTGACATTACCACCGATATCCTCTCTGGTCCTACCCTTTAAGCCATATTGAGAGTAGTGGATTGGTGTCTAGTAAAGGACAGAACTGGTGACCCTTGCCATTTAACAATCTCTATAACAACCTCTAGAAACCTCTTTTTGTATTGACATTGAGAAAACTAAACAAGGCCTTTGGCAATTTAGAGGATTGGCGAAATGTTCCGGTTTAACCCACACTTTTGTTTTGCTCATTTGAAATTTTGTTATCCCCTTACTTGTAGCTTCTTTGCTTAGGATCTGCACATCACACATGCCCTGTAGCAATTGAGCTAAACCAACAAGTGAGAAACAAATTTCATATATCTATTTTTGTGGGCGAAGTATTTTTTAGGTATTTAGCTTAGGTATCTTTTGATGTAACGTTGCCTTGTGGTATTGGAAATCAGATGATGGTATGCCGTGAAAATGGTAAACATGATAAACAAAGAAAAGACTGTAAGGGTTATGGCAACTGACTGGTAAGAAACATATTTCATTTCTATTTTGGGAGTATTTTTCAGGTATGAAGCTTTTTAATTATCTTGTAATGTAACATTGCCTGGTGGTATTGGAAAGCAGATGATGCCTTGGAAATTGTAAACAAAGAAAAGACTGTAAGGTAATATGGCAGGTGGCTTGGATCTAGATGTAATGTGGTTAGAGAAAAACAAGTATTACTCTTATAATACCTTAGAGATATCAACAAATTCTTGCTCAGAGCATTTTGTCACCTTGGAGAGCTTTTGTTTTTTAATACCAAATAAGTTTCTTCTCATGTACATGTACACCGCTACTATCAATAAACCAGTTCCAACTCAAGTTAATTCCCAAAGCTTTCTAGTCCAAAGGACTTCAGAGTGATTCAAGGTCTTCATTCAGGCTTCAGTTCGATGTTGATGCTATCTATTTCAGGATGAAACTAATTGATATCCCCGAGTGCATTTCCCGTGTTTAGTGAGGATGTGACCACGTGCTGGTCAATTTTTATTTCATGATGGGCATGAGGTGCTAGGCACATCACCCGCAAGGTATGGGACCATGTACATGACGTGCTATGCACGTCACTCACAGCGAGAGGGTTAATACATGAATTGAACTTGTGAATTGATAATGGTCAGATGATTAGGTAAGATTTTGCAAATGACTATTAATGCGCGCAAAACGACATTGATGGACACATCCTGTCATGTTGGATTCTGTCTGCGGAATATGCTTGTCTGGTATATTACAAATATGTCGTTGAGGTCATCAGTAATCTTTATCGATCGATCTTTATGGGGCATCGATGTACAGCGAGTACTTTCTTGTAAGTTACAGAGCGTGCATGGTATACGACTGTCCCGACCTTGTGTTCACTTCGATGAGCAGCTACGTCAACCTGATTGAAACTTTGTGCCCTCATGTATGATGGAATGTCAATTTGCCATGAGATCAGACTATAAGAAATGAAATTATGAGTAACGTAAATAATCAATTTGTTTGGACTGGAGAAAAACTAGATACATATGTAATTTTGAGATGATAGAGTGATTGCTGTTACTATAATAAACAGTGTTCAGTGTCCTCTAAAAACAGCGGTTATTGCAGGTGAGACAATTTCAACCAATGAAATGTATTTTCCTCCCACACATAGCGCCTTATGTATTTGTCAGTCGAAGTGCGCAGGTGGCAGGGATTTTCATTACGATTTATACTAAGCAATAGGTAATTTTGATTTGTCTAGCCAATAGCAATCTGTCAGCTGGCCTGATGGTTTAAGAATTGGATGTCAAACAAATTTGCGGGTGAAAGGAAGCTGAACTTCAATTTAGGTGAACATTTTCATTTGATTTTGTATTTGTCAAACTATATTCGCAGGTGTGTGCAAGGATTTCATCCCAAATGCTTCAGCATAGGTCTTTTGATATGGTGGCACAACAATCTTATCATTTTGCCTGGAATTATTGGAGTGGGCAAATGATGTCTATGCTCTGTTTTAGGTGAAGGTGATAATACAGATTGTCTTTCCATCCTTAGGTAAATGAGGCAGTGTCAGTCTGATTGATAGCTGAACAGTGTAAACCATGTAATCAGGATAAAGCACACTATTAGATCTCACTTTGATACCAATCCATCAATTGCTAATGAGATCCAAGTCTACAGACTGGGGCGTGGGTGGATTCTGTAAGTTCAGATTGAAGGGATAGCATTTCTTATGTCAGAAAGCATTTGGTCTTTGTGTCAGTTTTATCTGATGGTCAATGCTAGTTTTACAAGTCGAGCCAATTCACTTATCCTTATGGTGTTCATGTTGAGTCAATGATGCAAACTCCTTGCATTTGTAGATAGTAGGGGTGATTTCACACAGCAGTTATTTCCCAAAACTTATCTTCATATCAAACTTAAGCACCTCCTTTTTAGCTCACCTCTTAGCAGAGGTGAGCTTATCCCATACCGTGGCGTCCGTCGTCCGTCGTCGTCGTCGTCGTCGTCGTCGTCGTCGTCCGTCGTCGTCCGTCGTCCGTTAGCAGGGCACGTTTCGTAACTGTTAGAGCTATTGAGTTGAAACTTGGTACACATGTACCCTTATGTAATGACACCTTGGAGACCAAGTTTCGGTCCGATTCGTTTCATGGTTTGGCCACCAGGGGGCCAAACGTTAAAAGTGAAAATATGCAATATCTCCCTTAATAGTAGTCGGGAAATTTTGAAAAAAATATGGTAGGTACTTCTAGCAAAGGTGCATCATATATCCTCCGGGTTTTTGATTTGACCTCCTTTTCAAGGTCACAGAGGTCAAATGGTGTAAATTTGCCGTTAGGATGTAACGATGGCACGTTTCTAAACTGCAATGACTATTGATACCAAATTTGGTACACATTTACCCCTTAGTCAGGTGATCTCAGGGACGGAAGTTTGGTCCAATATGATTCACCACTTGACCACCAGGGGGCAAAATCCAAAAACCTTAAAAATGTGATTATTCCTTAACTTCTTGCCCGATTGCCACCAATTTGATATCATGGGTACATCTAACCACCATACAGTATATGTCACACAGGTTTTTAATTTGACCTTCTTGTCAAGGTCACAGAGGTCAAATGGCGTAAATTGGCCGTCAGGCCGTAACTATGGCACGTTTCTTAACTGCAATGACTATTGATCACAAATTAAGTACACATGTACCCCTTGGTCAGGTGATCTCAGGTACCGAAGTTTGGTGCGATCTGATTTGCCGTTTGGCCTCCAGGGAGGGGGCCAAATCCTAAATTCTTCAAAATGCCATTATTCCTAGTAATGACTTGCCCGATTGGCACCAATTTTATATCATAGGTACATCTAATTCTAACAACCATTCAATGTGTCACCCGGGTCTTCTTTGATTTGACCTACTTTTCAAGGTCACAGAGGTCGAATGTACTGTAAATTGGCCATTTTGGGGAAATTGTAATTGCTTGGACCTACATCAAACCTAACACTACATGACACAATACCATGCTCTTTATCCATCTTTCCTCCACATGAGGTGAGCACAATGGCCCTGGCCATTTCATTCCTAAACAGATGTCTGCCCCCTCCCCACCTTCTTCTACATGCCTGCATGATGAAAAGTAATTTAAAGTGACTTGAACGCCCATATTAGAATGGTATACATATGTTTGCAACATCGTACTTGTTCATAATCAGCATGTCGTGTTAGTTCTACTTATCCCCTACCTATTAGCGCTCCAAAATGCTCTTCCTGTTATCCAAGGCCTGTTGCTGATGATGCGAATGTGGCCTTGGCTGTTCCCCGCTGGCTATTCAAGGCAGGAAAGCCACATAATGACCACGAAAACGCCAACATAATGACAGGTCTCCAGGCTGAGGAGTAATTTTCTGACCTGCAGCCACCTTGGACGCGATCACCCAATAGTTTGTGTTGATTTTTCTGAGGTTGAACAGGGTCATTCTGGTATTTGATTTTACATTGAATTCTTTTCCACAAAATACTAGGATAGTTATAGACAAATGTACAAACCTTTAAAAATTGTACTTGGCGTTTGTAACTTATTGATACATTTTCCAGGAACATGGGAGTCCAATTGGTGGTCTCCAGATGAGTAGTATTCGTAACTGAGTTAGGGAACTAAGTTAGGGAGTTGGGTTCAGTAGTAACAGAGGTATACCCTGTGCAAATGTGAATCATGCTGAAGTGCTGTGAGATTATGGAGACACCTATAGTCAACTTGGCAAATTCATTCGGAACTACCTGGCTCCTGCCAATAGGCTCCCTTTAATTTGGGGTGAGGAGCATGTGCGGAGCTGTGTGTAAACAGGAAGCCCATTCAATGTAATGGTCAATTAGGATGCATAGCTCACGAATCCTTGAAGACCAGATAAGTAGTCAATAAGTAGTCGTGTCATATTTGCTTACGATTGACATCCTGTTTTTCAGTCCACGATCTTGCTGATGAGCATGCCTGGAGCGTGATGAGAGTGCCTGGAGCCTGTGGAGCCTGATGGTGTCTGAAACCATTGTGTTAGTGACCCAAAAATACCAGCCTGGTCATCTTAGATCCTGTCCTTTCATGTTGGCCAGTCCAAAAATAATGCAGACTTTTTTTCTACCAAATCGAAGTTTTCGTCCAACTGTAAACCTGTGCCTTCCATTGAGATTGTACTGTTACTGAAGACAATGATCGCAACTTCCTATCGCTTTTCTGTCGCACTCGTTCTAGGAACGATACATTTTCCCCAAAAACACCAGATGTTGTGACAGAATTGTAATGTTAAGAATGCTATAATTTAGCATGTTGCCAATTCGTTGACATTCTTTTGGAATTTTTTTTAAAAAACTGAAGAAATTTTAAAAAGTTTCTTAGCAATATAATCATGGATGAAAACAAAAATGGCGTTGGCGGGCAAAAAGCTATATAAAGTGTGTTGGACTCCAATAGCAGCATTTATGCATGTTATGAAAAATTGAAGTTGTTGGGTCTTTACAACCTTCTTGTTTTGTAACTCAACCTTTGTTTGACTGAGAAAAAGAATATCCGCTGGCCATTTTCCCCTTGGAAACAGCGAGTGAATCAACAACAGGTGTACCATGACTGACTATCCTTTTACATCAATATCAGCATCAGTTATTGCAGGAAGAAGAATCTTTGACAATAACATTGCATGGCGAGGTATGCAATCTCGATTGGATGCAGCAACGAAGGAAAATAAGCTCATTGTGATGCTCATTTGTTGCTGATGGGATTTAATAGCTCTTTGCGATAATTGTTACCTGAAAGCTGGGCCATTAGGCTCGTTTCCTATCTCGGCTTTTAAGCTTGGTTTCCTGATTAGTCAATTTGGTTGAAAAGTTTTCCCAAATGCCCACAAAGACATTTGTTTGCAGCACTCCTTCTCTTTATGAACCATCTTTTAGTCTAAACATAGCTCAGCGGAACCAACCTCTGTCAGGTTTGCTTGGCACTGAGCATCGCAGCTCACAGGTTTCAGTCTTTTCTAAGTTCAGTTGTCCACTCTAAAGATTATATGGGGCAGCGGTAGTGCAGTGGAAGAGATTTGGCCTCATGATCAGGAGGGCGAGAGCTGGCACAATTACTTTAGGGGTGCGAAAATGTTTAGATTGATGGTATTATCATTGAAAAAATACAAACATGTGTGGAAGTAGATGGATGTAAAAATAATGTTTTTCGCAAGGGGTTTACATTATGTTGATGTGACCTCCACTATTGCCGACTTACTTTACCATTACTTTTTAACGCCCACAATGGTGTTGTCTCTCAAATGGTGTTTTTGGGGCCACTCAGTACCAGGAGCGTGATTAAATAGACTTTAGCATGATTAGATGGAGAATAACATTTTGGCTTCTATTGTGATAACCATTGGTGAAATGGGATTACACCTTTGAGCAAACAACTTCCGAGTTATAAATATACATTTTGTTTTCTATCTGCGAAGCCATAATGTGACTCCGGAAGGACTCCTTAGGGAGGTTCTTCGTTGTTATCTTCTATGTGTGTTACAGTACAGTAATGAAATTCTTAAACACCTTGGTTACAATGTGCCAGTGTTGACAGCGTAAAGGCACTGTGCCTTGTTTTGGCAGCATGGTTGCCCAATCATATCACTTTGGTTGGTGCAAACTATGGAAGCAGAGGGAAAGTAGTCACGGCCTTGGAAAAGTCAAGCAGTGAAAGTAGATCAGAATATATCAAATGAATCAGCTAGAGACTTTGAAAATAGAATCCTTTTTCATATTGCTTCTTATGAAAGAGTACGTGACAGCAAGCTTAATGTTCCTCGCAATCTGTGATTTTCTCTCTTGACACTTGGCTTCTGAGTGAAGTAATAAGATATAGTGATAGACAGATATGACTGTCATGTGTCCTACTTCAAACCCTTTCCATAGGAGGTCTGATTGTCTAGGTGTGCTGATGTGAGAAGGGAAGCTAGGGAACGTATTAGCAGGGAAAGTAGATCAGAATATCCTTCATGAATCTGAGCAGAAAGAACAAAGTTGTCGAAAACTTGGTCAAAGTCGAGGGATAGATTGGTTCACACCATGTAGAGTCTCGGAAAATAGCCAACCGTTGCAAAGAAGATTCTCTTTTCAACCACTGATCATTTCTTTGAGAGAGCCATCCGATGTCAGCCCCACAGCCCCTCCTCACATTCATGACGCAAGTAGTCATTTCATAACCCAGGATCAAACTGTCTGGAAATGGTTTGAAGTAAGCGCCACACTTGACAGGCATCTGTCAATCGCTATATCTTATTACTTCACTTTGAAGAGACTTGATGAAGAAAATATCGCAACGGATTGCGAGGTGCATCAAGTTTGCTGTCACGTACTGTCATAAGAAGCAATGTGAAAAGAATTCTACCATCAATTAGGCGATTTAATTCAACACAGCACGACTGATCGAATTGGATTCTATCAGAATTGGATTCAATCGATGTGCCATGAGAAGAGCCCCAATTAACTATAAGCCATGGTATAGATAACAGCTGACAGTGAGCAGTTCAAATAAATGATAAGCTGTCGTAAAAAAAATGGACACTTGATGAAATTACTGCAAGATGTTGCGAGGTACATCAGAGCTATCTTACTGTCAACTATGATAAGGGTCAGCAACAACATGTCAATATGGACATTTCTGATGCTTCTCCTTCTCCTTCACTCCTAAAGCCTCCCAAACTCAGACTTCGCCAGACAGCATTGGTTTCCATCAGACTTTCCTGTCAATAAGCAACTTCCGTAGTAATCCTTATCAAGCATATTGATCTTGTTTGAGTTGAAACAAGTGATCTTGTTTGAGTTGAAACAAGGTACAGCGTGTTCAGCCAGCAGTCGTCAACAAGAAATTACACCACTTAAGTTGGAGAAAAGAACATCTGATGGGCGAGGATAACATTTGCTGCCACCTTCATGGGAAGGGGTCCAGATGTAAATGATCCTGAAAATGGTTGATGCAATACTACCTAGTTTCTTTACTGATGATCATGAACGTTTCTAATTACGTAGTTTCTCACCAAGTGAGAAAAAGCAAGTTTTCCATGTTGTTATCTCTTATCTGCAGAAAAATAAGAGTTGCTAAGATCTGTTGTTGGGTAGCTTTGTAAAGAAAGAAGAGTATTGCAATTGCATGTATGTTCGAGATGATATTTAGCAATTGGTTATTTTCTTCCTGTCTTCCTGTTATTGTGGCATAACCAGTTCTATGACCAGTGTAGCCGTTATGGTCCGAGCTGTCTGAAAAATAAACTGAGGACACTTCCAAAGACCTGCCAACAACACAAGTATTCAATATTGGTCTTTTTGTCATAATTCCTGCAGGAACGTATATGACGAACAGTTATTTAGTGATGTAAAGAAACCTGAACATCGCCAGCCTGAAAGGAAGATGGACTGTGTAAAGACCTTGTACGCCTATTTCTTAAGGTGTTTGATCAGTAATATGCTTTAAGGCCATATTTACCCAGGAAATGTCATGCAAGGTCTCACTTTCCCCCAAAAGTCAACCGGGGATACAAGGTCTCAAGAAAAAAAAGCTATGACATATCAACAATGCTGTTCTTCCACCTGGTAATATCCGGTTCTCATTATTGGCAATGTTTCCTGTGGAAAGGAAAAAGATCTTGGCGTTTTTTTACTGACAAAGAAATGGTAATAAGTTGTTCTCCAAGGAGAAGTGGTAACATGATGTAATTCATTCTCCCAGAGATGGGACGAAAGGAAGCATACTTGATATTTGTCTGTATTCTCTGTTGCTAGAGTGTCTTCTTTATCTATATCCAGTGTCAAAACAGTGGTTGGTTAATTTGATAGGTCTTGTTAGAGTTGTTTTCTCTCCGCCCAAAGCAGATACATGTAGCTTTAGAATATATTAGGGTAAGGGAGTTACTTGATGTTATTCGGGCTGCCCTTAGTGAAGAATGGCACTGGCCTTATGATGGCCTGTTCCCAGTTAATCTTTCTATTCAGGGTTTGCAGTAATAATTGTGTTTTCTCCATCAGCGATCCCGTGCAGTGATCAAAATATCTTGTTTCCCATTTTCAAGCAAATCCTCATTGTGTTGAACAACCTCCAATCAGAGAGCAAGGGATTTTCCCTTTCTTCCTTCAATAAAAGTGTTCAGAAGAGATTTGACCCTTTTTGCCAGAAGCTTTTGGCAGATGAAAACATCTTTTTCACTATCAACTTTACTTGCCTTGTTTAATCGCAACAAAAACAGATTATAAACTGAAACAGAATATTATGCACTCCTCAGGCTCCTTGAAGAGAAACAATCATTCAGGACTTGGGCATTATAATCTGGATTATATCTGTTCCCTTAAGACATTTTCACAGTGTTCTTGTGTTTATAAATACAAGCATTGGCTCTTTCTTTGCCAGGTACACAGACAATGATATATGCCCTTATCGGAAGAAATTTTCAAACAAAAGTTAATGCGCACCTGAAATTAAAATATTGAGAAATAGTTCTTTTGAAATTTTTGCCATTCGCATTAAATAAGAGATGCGAAAGTGTACAGTATGCCTCAAACATTATCATTTGTTTACAAGTACCTTCTAGTATCGATAATGGAAATCTAATACACTATGTTAGCCTGTCCTTTGATTGGTATCAGCAGCCTGACTACAAACATTGTATTACATCTGTAATCAGAGTCCTTGTCCCCTCTCACTCCATTTTATGCCTTGGCAAAAAATTGACCTTTGTCTTGTATTGGAAACTAGTGTGAGTAGAAATACACCTTTGTCTGTTTTTTATGCCATACTGATAGATGGCTTATCCATGTATGCATCTCTCCGGCACTTTTTTTGAAGGAGTCCGTTATATTGGATTCAAGTCACACCTTTCGATGCTGTTGGCAATGTATTAGTGAAGCTCAAATTTCGCTTTTAACCTTCGGCCAAAGCCCTGAAGGTTTGAACCTATATTTCGGCTCCACTCCCCCAGTCTGAATCTTATTACAGAGATCCATAGTGGGGTGTTAATTCCTAAATCAGATTCTGACAAAACGAATTGAGGGCAATTGAAAAATGGGCAGAAAGGACATAAAATTTATAAAAGGAAACAAAATTAGAAATCAATTTTATCATCTATGTTTTGGTGTTTGTGCCATGCAACAATGTATCAATCATGTTGTTGAGAGGCTTGTTGTTCTTAATGCTCTGTAAAAGCTTCCGCTGCAGGGTAGCAATTCATCTGATGCGTGATCACCTTTCTGATGCATTTATGCCATTTACTCCGCTTTTATAAAACGAAATTGAGGCATTTTGTACATTTCATTCATGGAGTTTTCCTTGTATAAAAACAGTCATTGGAAAATGGACTGTTACAATAGACTTGTTGGATTAAACGTTCAGCTTTTGGCAAATTTCTGGCATCTTTTTAAAATTTATTTTTGGTGCATTTCCATTATTAAAGGACACAAGAACTATTGATAAAAATGTGCTATATAAACCTAAGACCTAATAATCTATAAAACTAAGACCCAACTTGAAAACTATGACCTATACAACTATAAAACTAAGACCCAAATAGAAAACTAAGACCCAATTATAAAAATATCTTCAATAATACGTGTTGCTGCTGTTTCAGTTGGGACAGCAATGGTTCCAGTTCACCTTTCAGCTTTATATATTTGGGTATTAAGAGACTCGGGTCAAGTCTGGGATCACGTGGAACAATCTGTGCCAACCTTTCTTTCATGATTTACATGCTACTTTGCCAACTTTGCTTCATCAATTTGACAACATCATCGCATGTTCTCATTATATATTTTCAGGTAAGCAGTGTGTCCATTGAGTAATAGACCACATGGCAGTTGGTTATAAGCTAATAAACTGCCGAATGCGACAGAGAGGTAGGCTTCTTCAATAAAAAACACCACTGCTGCAGATTCCTTTGTAGTAAATACTGGGAATTTTGAGCTGAAACAAACTAAAAACTAATCAAGAACAACATTTTGCTTGAGAACCTTGTGTTTACTGTCATTATGAATTAAGCATTGGGTGGGGCAACATCATCGAGAAAAACAAAGTTTTAGCTTTCTGAGCTTTGATTACCATGGCAACATAACAAACAAGTGTTATGCTGCTGTCAAGCCTGACACATGTAAGCTCAATTTGAACCCTTGCTTCTGAGGATGTGATATTCTGTAAATACTGTACTTCAGATGTTAGAAAATTATTTATATTTCAGAATGAAATCGATTTCTGCTGATCATATTTATCAAATAACAAGCACTTGATCATCACTTCAACCATGTGATACATGTAAATGGGTTGAGCAAATCCACATCCTACTCTTTACTTAACCCTTTTGCTAACGTACCCGATATTTACCGTTAACATATTTCGGTTGGGCAGATCAAAGGCCAGAGATAATAAAAATCTTTAATACTAGCGTCTAGACCCACTAATCGCTATCAGATTTGTTTTCGCTGCTATGATCAATTTAATTCCCTCTCTATTATTGAATTTGGATACACTGCTCTTTTTCACCCTCAAAATTGTGCCAGTAAAGCATTATTTTTCATGCTTAAGCGTGTTTATTATAAATTAGCTGTAAATCTGTCATCATGGGCCTCTCTAAATACAGTTCAACTCCATCCTTGCTCTATTACTGTCAAACAGTCAGTGAGTCATAGTAATGGAAGGTTGAAATTGTAACGTTCTAGCAAATTGGATGAACAATATATTATTGTCTCACGTAACCCTTGAAGGCCAAGCCTGTCTTAAACATGGTTTGTAGCGGTCAGTGAATTCAAGGAAAGTCTGTGAATTTTGAACAAGGTCTGTAGGGTCATTAAATGTCTTTGAATTTCAGCAAATGAAATAAAAGGTCTTTAAAAAGTCTTTAAATATGTTATTGTGTGTTATTTCTTTTCTAAGATATCGTTATTCTGGAATCGGCAGCATCTTTCCAAAACCAAAACATATTCCGCCTTTGTTCCGAGTCCAGATGAGATTAATTACGTGGAGTCTGCGCCTTTGTTCCGAGTCCAGATGAGATAAATTACGTGGAGTCTTCTGAGTCAAGATGAGATAAATTACGTGGAGTCTTCAAAATCAAGATGAGATAAATTACGTGGAGTCTTCTGAATCCAGATGAGATAAATTACGTGGAGTCTGCACCTTTGTTCCGAGTCCAGATGAGATAAATTACGTGGAGTCTGCACCGCGAGAGCTGCCTAACGGCTAAGTAGTGAACTGGAGGTAACATTGTAATGCAAATGGTGGGCGCAGCTGGATTCGTAAGCTCTGAATATGCTGGAAAGTCTTTAAAAATCATTAAAACTGGTTAGGAAAAGTCAGTGAGAGTCTTTGAATCATTTTGGTCTTTAAGGCTTCAACCCTGTTAAATTTTTATTACTGAAAATGAAAATGGGTATGGATAGTATAAACTGATGACCATGTTGACTACCTTTTCATCTGTGTGTCCTTATGCAAGACATCTAACTATACATCCCATTTCTGACCCAGAAACAATTTAGACTTTATTAACTAACTTGCCGAATTTCATAGTTAGAAACAATAGCAAGATTTCCTAGATTTGGACAAACAATCATTCTTTGGGCAATTAGGCACGTGGTGGTATTCAATTATCATTAACTGACATACACCATTCATCTTGATATTTCCCCCTTCTTTGTTGAGTAAGAAGTATATATGAATTGATGTGTTTTCATTAACGTTGTTTCTCACAGTTATTGATCGTTTCAGCTGAATAATTGATGAATGACGCCTGATATTTTCACACAGTCTGTATAAACAGTGTGTTGATTTAAACCGGTCATTGGCCACGAGAAACTGGCAATAGACTCTCAGGAATCCTTTAAAGTTAGTCCTTTGGGTCTTCGTTTTCTAGTTAGGTTTTAGTTTTCTAGTCCTATGGGTCTTAGTTTTATAGTCAGGTCTTAGTTTTATAGTCAGGTCTTAGTTTTATAGTCCTATGGGTCTTAGTTTTATACTTGGGTCTTTGTTTTACAGTCATATGGGTCTTAGTTTTCTAGTTGGGTCTTAGTTTTATAGAGTCTTAGGTCTTAGGTTCATAGACACCCCGTTACTGTATATTATTTGAACCACCTCACTGATGAAGATTGTATATTACAAATCAGTGTGATTTTGTCTGGTGTCCTTAGATTATGGATTCAGTCATCTAGTTGATTAATGACCACTTCGATGCTTCTTTTGTTAAGGCCACAAACCTAAATTGATAGACATCGCATTCTTCATGTTCTTTTGAAGATATAATTATTGTGTCTGAATACATAAGAATAAACACGATTTTGGTTTGTCTGCCGCCTTTTATTGTTTTGACGAGACTCCCTATCTTGAGTTGATGTATGACTCTTTGATGTGATTTCTCTCTCGTGTTATCATTAATATTGATAAATTACAAAGCGATGTTGTTGTTCTTGCTGGTTCGTTGTTTTGATGAGCTCTCGAACGTCAGCTGATAAATGACACATTCCTGCGACTACAAATCTGTAAATGACGTGTGTGACTTTTCGCAGGTTGAATTATTTATTTGGTGTAATCGATCGATTGATGACCTTGTGGAACTTCACCAGGATCAATTTGTAAACTTTTGGTGATGAATAACAAATAAAGGATCGGCTTATTAAACAGAACAAGTGTAACATCTAAGTGGATGAGACAATTTGCCTTATTTGTGGATGCTACAGTCTCTAGCATTTCATACTACAAAATGTAGGTGTTTTATTAATTGAACTTGACTTTGAACATTTTTAGTTGCCCCCATGTGACCGTACCGTATTTTTGAAATGCTCTTTTTATGGATTGATGAATAAATGATCACAATCATAATATCGGTTAAAATGAATTACAGTAGATGGTCATTGACTAATTGAGTGAGGTTGAAACATTCACCATTTCCTCGCATACAGCAATAATGAGATCAGAGATAAAGATTTACAATAAAAATATCCTGCAATGAACTCACTTATCGGTGTAGCACAAATACCCTTTTTATCACGCAGGCTGAAAACCTGATAATTGGTGTTAAAATAACTCTCCATTTGCGTAATTGAGTGATCGTGCTTCCTCAAGAACTGATCCTGTTCCGTGGGAACGCTCGATTCAATGCGCAATCGGTTATCATGGAGTGCCACCTGCCAACCGAGTTAAAGAGGCGATGTCAGTAAATTTATCATAGTCCGAATGCATATTTCACGGAATGAAGTTGTTTCAAAAGCGACTGCAGTGGATGTTTTTCGAGAATGTTTTGTGGCAATGCTCCATCGGTTATCAGGGGGTGCCATCTGACAGCTGTGAGTTAAAGAGTTGATATTAGTAAATTTAAAGTGCTATTGTATATTTCTCAGAATGAACTTGTTTCAAAAGCGACTGCAGCAGATGTTTTGGTGGCTTCATTGGCGAGTGTCATGAAACTTTTGATAAATATTTGAATAAATTTAATTTTTTTATGATTTGATATTTTTCACAAAATCTGGCAAAAACTGAAAGTTTGGCGGTACCTTTGATCATCAAACTGCCCATCATACCTTCAATATTCTCCCGCTATCACTGATTTACCATCTCATATCCATCGAATATGCCGAGACCAAATATTTATTCACCTTGTCAACATTTATTGACCCAAGGACTAGATAGAGCCATGTATCAGTTGGATGTATTAGTATTTGCTGTAAATAGATTCATTACAGTTCAGGTCAAATGTAACGTTCCCCATCACTAGTATAACCGACATACTACGATTTAACCCTTTTGCTGGGGAAACCAAATGCAACCTGCACCAGTGAATAACAATGCTTAACAGTGCTTACTTTAAACTGAATGGACAAAAGTTTTGCCATCTTCAGCATTTGAATCAAACTAATGTTTGTCGAGTGCGAATGGTATGTTTAGAGAGGCTGCGCCCAAGTGCTGATAATTCAAATTATTGTGGGGCATGACTTGCTAAGCATGTCGCCCGCATGTGATTGGGCCATGTGACCTGACATACTTTGACGTACATTGCAAGTCACCCGCAGCGAAGAGTTTATGAACTATAAAGGGTTGTAATTTTTTTCACGACATGGAACATGGACAATTCACAAAAGCAGTCAGGCACAACTTCATACGATGAATGCAATACTCATGATAATGTCACTGGTGGTTGAGATGAATGGATAACAAGACATTGCTTCAAGGCGGTGTGATTTCTATCAGAGTCATAGACTGGATGTTGTATATGCCAGACATGCCTTTGAGCCTTTTGCTGATTGTCTTACCCACCTACATCAACCCAATAACATCAACCCAATATTCCAGTGCCGACAATTTCACCAGGTAGCTCAATCTTCTCTGTATCTGTCCTGGGTTATTAGATCCGGGAATTGTTTGCTTTACTGTGACTAGCAACTAAGTTGAAATGGGATATACCTTGAATTGCATGGGCATAATGATTGAACTGCATTAAAGATCTAATGGTAATACTTTACCATGATATTCCTGTGCCACGGTAATGCTTTACCATAATATTCCAGCGGAACGGTATATTCATTGCTAAGCCACATAGTGAGGGATATGAATGGATCACATGTAAAACTGCATTACATTGTGTTCTGTGTAGCTTGCTTCTGGCATGACATCCACTCTAAGTAATAATTTTTGAGAGATAATGCATATTACATACCTTTCTAATAATTGAACTTGAAATTTTCCAATTACGAGTTTTGTTAATAGGTATATTTGATCTAAATGTCCCATATAAATATAAATGGCAAAATACAGTTGAGTTGAGTGAACCAATATAGGAATACTCACTCGTTCCTGAAACTTGACATTTCTATGTCACCTGTAGCACAAAATACTCTACATGCCAACTTTCATCTAGCTGGCAAGTATGGTTCATACTCCTATGGCTATATCTATTTTTGATTACCATCGGGGACGCATGTAGACATTATACACAAATGAACCACTCCTTTAAAGGTGTGTTTATCCTGTCGTGATGTCTTTATTCTTTGGCTAAATGGCATCTATCATTCACTGCCTTGGCTTAATGATCAGATGTCAAAGCCAGGCTCGGCTCTGGGATACTTAAGCCCTAGCAGGAAGGTCAATGTATCTTTCTAGCCTTAGCTCCCTTCTTTTGTTAATAGCTCCTGATAAAAGGTATTATCTCAGTTCCTGGCATTCTGGCATTCATCTGTCTGGAAGATGTGCTTTTAACAACTGATTCCTCAGTGAAAATTGTTAATCCTTGTATCAACCTTTTAAGGAAAATGTTGTCGATACTATTGTATCAAGAGAGATCAGAAACGAGAAAGTGGTTGAGCGCCAGATTCACAATCAGGAGATCAGTGATTTATCCCTTGCAAGGATCATCACGGTTTTGTTACGGTGTCCTTGAACAATATACCTAACCCTACATTGTTTCTTCTCCAATTCCTTCATCTTGACATTTCTCAGCTAAATTCCAAGTAACCGCAGATCTGTCGAAAATCTTATGGCTTCCCCAGGTGCCGTTTGTCTTTTATGAGACAAGTAACGATTGAGTCAAGGCAGTTTGACGGGCTCGAGGTAATTCTATCACCATTCGCCAAAAACAGATATTTTGGATTTAAACAAAATTTCAATTTACTATTTTTCTAGTAGGTGATTACATGCTTTAAGCGATACGTGGGTGGGCTGAAACAAGGTTTTGATAGGTTTTTACAGTATTAAGAGGTGATTTTGATGAGTTGTGTGGACTTAATGTCCAATGGGGAGAATACTTCAGGAAAATGGACTCAAAGTGGGTCTATTGGGATTTCAAACACATGCTGCAGAGTGCTGTATCTTGCAGCAGAAAGTTTTACGAAAATTTCACATAATTTCACAACATTTTGTTTGAAGTCCGAGAGTACCCACAAAGGGGCTGGGTACCCAGCTGCCGTAATAATCCAACATCTACAGCTGAAACTTCAAAAGGTCCCCTGAGGTTACCCCCATCGATGATGTTACTACTCTCTTGATGGCTGCGAACTGATAATCCAGTTCTGATTAAAAATAGGCTTGTTTCATTTTCTCATAATTATCATATTTACGATATTGTCAGTGTTGATAGTTCATTTTGTGCCACAGTGATTGGGATGTCTCTTCTTTTGAATGTTTTGCAGAGAAAAAGTCATAAATCACATTGATGTTATTTCTGATTACAGTTCATTAACTCGGTGGGTGATGGGTAGAAAATATTGTTAGAAGTTAATGATAGAGCAATCTTGATATACCTGGTTTCAAATTATCATATCAATTCATGTGAGATTAATTAAGGAAAGTAAGTTGTAGGCACATTTTTTCGATATAGCTGATTTCGGTGAGGTAAACTACACTTGTCATTTTTATCTCTGGCAAAGTGGTTGGTAGAGAGTCACTCATAATCAGCTGACCATTGGGACATGAGTGCTGGTGATTTATTTCACATTTCTTTGTTTGGGGACCACTTATTTCTTGCTTACCGACCTCTTTTCTTGCTGGCCGACCGCGAGGGTCATTCATTTCCTTCATTCCATTTGGGGGGCCACCAATATTCCTTTCTAACACACTATTCATGGGACAGAGTAAATTTGGCCTTCTCTCATATCATTTCTGCACACATTGATGACCATTAACTTTATGGTTTAAACCATTCCATTCTGTGAAAAAGGCTTCCAAGAGCCCAACTAGAACAATTATTCTGCATTGATTTGGGTTGATGCATTGTTTTTCTCTCCCCATTGGTTACCACTGTACACCATTGACTTTAATTGCCATCTTATTGCCATGCTACAGTGTGCTAATCAAACATTGATAAAAAAAGTGATCTTCTCTGGAAATCTAATAATCACATGATAAATTAGGTTTGCTGTGTCTCTGGTGAGGCTATATTGTCGTTTCTGCAGTGACACAGATTAGTAAACTCTACTTCCAACAGAAGCAGTAGGTCTGCCAGTACATCTTTGATTTACTTAGATTTCTTGACTATTTTTGCCATCCTGCCATCAATTTTTTTTTACTCATAATAACTCATATTCAGACTTGAAAATGTACTTCCAAAACCTATGAAAACATGTCCTTACCTGATTTGAAGAAAAATTAAGCTTGAACCGACAAATTTCATTTATTCCTAGTCAAGGCTTGAATAATCCATCTCAGAAACCAATAAACCAAACTCTTACAGTTTTTATGATAATCACGCAGAAAGATATCTTAACTCATGCTCCTTATCCGATTTTTTTTACGTAATCCAGGTTTAATTTACTCTGTCCGAGCGGCTTGAGTTAAATAATCTCCTGTCAGAACACTTTGGACTCAATGCTCCCAGTGTGGCATACTGGCAGCCAATTGTTGAATCCTCCGAGTTGCTTTGCTGTCATGTTCAATACACTCTGTTTCCACTTAGTCGTGTGGCTTTAGATATGATGTCCTATCTATTTCCAGTTGTGTTGTGTTGAGTCCACTTAGATGCTTTACTGTCATGTTGAGTACACTCTGTTTCCACTTCATTATCTCACATCAAGTGAAAACACCTCTCCATTCCAGATGTGTTGTGTTGAATCCATGAGTTGCTTTATCATCATGCTCAATACGCTCTGTTTCAACTTTCTCTGGTTTCAAATGTAAATGCCCTATCTATTTCCAGTTATGTTATGTTGAGTCCACCATGAAGTGCTTGCTCAATACCTTCTGTTTCCACTTCGTTCTCTGGCTTCGAATTAAATTCAATTCAATATATCCTTTAAAGTCGGTGGGGCTGTTGCAGATATAAACATGTAAATAGACATGTTATACATGTATACTGATGCATTAATAGAAGATGATAACAAAATCTATGATGTGACGTCCCGCCACAACAAGATACTATATAAGCAGGAGATGATGGAACCTGACCTTATATAAGTATATATAGTTATGTTTAAAATATCTAATCAATAAGTGACCTTTCAACTAATACGGGTACATATCATAAATATAACCTGTGATTTGAGTAAAGGCAGGATTGGAATCTGATGCCCTACATGTTTCTATTTCCAGTTGTGTTTGTATATTCACCCACATTTTGTAGCTGATGGATTGAATCCTGGCACCTAGGGGTCCACAGCAGTGTATGATCATGTCTAATTCTGACTCATCTCCCAGACACAACAAATTAACATGTGACCAGGATTAGCCAGGGATTACTTGGCCTAATCCATTTACCACAACATATTTTGTGGGAAATGATATTAAAAAGTTTTATAATTGGGTCTTAGTTTTATAGTCCTATGGGTCTTAGTTTTCTAGTTGGGTCTTAGTTTACTAGTCCTATGGGTCTTAGTTTTTCTAGTTGGGTCTTAGTTTTCTAGTCCTATGGGTCTTAGTTTCTAGTTTGGTCTTAGTTTCTAGTCCTATGGGTCTTAGTTTTATAGTTGGGTCTTTAGTTTTATAGAGTCTTAGGTCTTAGGTTTATAGACACCCATTGAGTCCACTATTAAAGCTGCTGTTACCAGCTTATCTAAAACACTCAAGTTACATCAAGGAGACTCCAATGTGTCGATAGCAACAACTAGAATCCACAGTGATACACACCCTTGCTTAAGAAGAACGTCACCCAAAAGTATTACTACCCTTGGATGTGTGTGACACATAGGCACTTGTCGAGAAGTAGAGTACTTCATAACTAACCAGTGGCATTGAATGTGATAAAAAGATGCAAGGTTTCCCATCTGACATTGAAAGGTTTCCATTATCTGGTAATCCCAGAATAAAGTGATGCGTTGCTTTATTTAGAAACACTCTTTTTGAAGCTGAGGTCTTGGCGAGTAAATAGCGTATTTTTAAAAGGGTCTTGGTTGAGCTATATTACTTGGTCTACCTTATCCTATTGGTCTTTTCTTGATTAATACTTCCCACGATTCTCCGCACAGAACTAGCATATTCTTTGGTAAACAATATGAATCATGGAAAGGGCTCTCTCTTTTACAGATTTGGAAGTGTATCTTCATGTACGCAAGGGATTTTCTTGCCATCTTTTTACAACATTCCTGAAATTGGGTCATTTTAGTTCCACAATCAGCAGCAGCAGAAAATAATTTTTAACTCATTTGCAACTCAAATCGGGTTCCCACAGCTGTCTATGATCTTAGCATTCAACATTCTCAAGATCACAGCATCGATACAAGAACAAAAAAAGAAGTCATCTGAACTTTCAAATCAAGGTAGACACCTGTGCTGCAATCTAAAATAGAGCTTCTTTTTCTTTTGCAGCTATGGAAACTGATGACAGTGCTCTCTCTTGATTAAGAGAAAAGATGTGTCTTTCCTCTTGAGTTTCAACCTGAGATTTGGCGAGGCTGGTTTTGTATCGATTAGGTTTTGCTTTTCTACTTAAGGTTTACATTCTTGTCTGGCGTCTGGTGATAGGATTGCTATCAGGCTAAAGGAGCTTACTGTAATCAAGCATACTAGATTACTTGCCGTAATAGAGGTGCTCTCTTTTGGTCCTTTGACTCGATCATGCTTCTTTGACTTGTTAGAGGTATGAAAAGCATGAAGAAGGCTTCTTTGATGAACTTAGGCTGAGGATAATTCAGTAGACCCAAGTGTACCCATGGTATTCAGCTTGTGCATTGATCACCTGTCATTCACTCCTTCAACTCCAGATAAAGAGGTTCTCCTAGTGCACCAGGTATTGCATTATTCCACTATGCATAGAAGCCTACCTGGATGAGTCATCACTTTGTAGGATTATTGTAAATGTAAGGAATATCCCTTTTCCAAACCATGTCTTCATCAGGACTCATTTGTCCACTGTTTTGAGCATACGTCTTGTGTAGAGTCTATAGATTTTGGCTCCAGTTGTACAAATCTAAAATACCGAATGAATCGAACTTGAATTGTTATACACTCGGAACGATGATACCACTTATTCTGTCCAATAACCATTGAGGCAAACCTTTGAATTGAGGCAAACCTTTTCAATTTCATGACCAAGGAGATAGGAGTGGCCACAGCTGTTTTGAACATGTATCAAGGACCAGAGCAAAATTCACTTCAATCATAGACCCCTTGATTTTGACTCCTGCTGTACAAATCTCATATCTGAAATCCCCCTCGATTCGAACCTGAGTTATCATACACTCTGAATGTTGACACCACTTATTCTGTCCAATAACCATGTGAATTGAGGCAAACCTTTTCAATTTCATGACCAAGGAAGTGGCCACAGCTGTTCTGAACATGTATCAAGTACCAGAGCAAATTTCACTTCAAGTACAGACTCCTTGGTTTTGGCTGCACCTGTCTAATCCCTTTTTTGAGACTGTACTTCAAAGCCACAGAATCTATTGAGATATCCTGATGACTCAATTGCCGTGGCATTCAAACTCTTAATGTTTCAAGTACGTATCGTGACTGGAAGTTGAACTTGATGAAGCTTTGGGGCATCTTGCCATTTCCAGCTCTGTTTCATCAAATTTTGATATACTGTGCAGTCAATTATAAATTTCTAGAAAACTGGTCTCCTATGCTATTATGTTATTAATACGAAATGTTCTAGTATGGCCTTGGCAGTCCTGCTACATAAAGGACACTTGCAACTGATGTCCATGACACAGAATTGCCTGATTGCAGCTGTTAAATTGAAAGGAATCAATCAATTTGAAGAAAAAAACAGTCTCTTTATTCGAGAGGCTGATGTTCTAGCTGAGATGGGGTTACATGGTGTTCTTCTTCAGTTACAAATGTATCGTCAGGTGATTGTTAGCAACATTACAATAGAAAGGAAAGCTAGCTTTTTCTATTTCTATGCTTTGAGTGGTGCACCACTTTCTTTAATTAGTGCGATGACAGAAATCCAACATAATATCCGTGAACTGGCCTAACCACTTAGGCAATACATCTGTCAAATTGTTGAGAAGTTGAAGCAACACTGCAGGTAATTGTAACTCGTCAGATCAAATGAGATGATGTTTTTGAAATTGTGAAACTTTTTCTTAATTGTGTTAAGGATTGATAATTCATAATGCAAATGTGGACATTTTCCTGAACAGAAATTGTGAATGGCTGTAAAGGTGAATTGTACCTTATTGTTGACGATAAATTGTGTCAAAAATCTCCCCATCGATTAGATCTGAAAATATTCTAATATGAAATAATAGACATTTTAGATTTACAATGATATAAACGATGATACTAGTGCTGATTATAACTCATCTTGTCAATTTGATCCCGGATATGTTACGAAATCGTCAGCCATCATTCAACATAATGGTGTCGTCAATTTCTGATGTAGTACACAGATGCCAGTAGACAATCATTATGGTGAGATGTATTAACCATAAATCAAGTCATAAACTGATATGTCCCCGGGTTTCAACAATCATAGTTGCAAATGCCATTTTCCATCCTTGCCCAGTTGTATAAATTGCTTTTTCTACTCCATGCTGTTTTATGGTGATATATTTTTCATCGAATGTTACAGGACGTGTGCCCTTTTGCGTAGTATCTGATATGAGGTGCACACAAGGTGATTTAACTCTTTCAGTGCCAAGGACGTACATGTACGTCCTAAATATTAAGGTATTTTAGTTCCTCCAGACGACACCAGATGTCTTCAGCTACTCAAATGTGGTTCATATGGTTTCTCTGGCCTGGGGCGTCCAAATTGAATAATTTTTTCGACTGAGAGGGTGGGGTGGGGTTTGCCACCCCTCATTTTAGGTGAAAAATGGTGAAAATCGGCCAAAAATACCACTCCCTCAAAAAAATTTAGAACATAATCCTAGTATGCCCCTACTTATTACTGCTGTTTTATTGAAACAGGAGGTAAAGACAAAGGTTTTTGAAGAATTTTGATGAGTGTATCTCAATTATTTTTGTGAGATTTTGGGTAGTGACAATGCTCAAAAATGCCCAAATCCTGGGCACTGAAAGAGTTAATGGACATGGGGATTTTTGGAGGGGCAGGTGAGGGGCTTCCATATATTCCAGTGACCAAACATACAGCACGCACCATAAATAATCAACAATGAACTTATTGATAGAAACTGACCGTCCTGTTATTTTGACGACCAAATGATCAGGAATAATAATACAGAAAAAATCATTCCAATCATAGGTGCCAGAATGTAGCCTGACTGATTGACTTTGACAGTACAAATATTATTCTTCCGTCACTCCGTGGGGCGGAACTATAACTTTTTGATAGATGTAATGATTGGTTTGATATAATAATGCCGATGGTGTGGAATGCGTACAATTACCAGGTGTGATTGATAACTAGCTGTAGATTGGAATACTAAAAGGCTGACCTTTTGAGAGCTATTTGGTCAAGAAGTGGTCTGTAATGCATTTAAGCATTACTGCAGAAGGAATTCTCAAGTGTCTTCCCGCAGGTGTTTGGTATGTGGAAAAAAATTGGTCTTGTAACCATGCGGTTGCGATGCTATACTCCAATTACCTTGAGAATGATGATAATCAACCAACTTGAAGAGTGATAGATATCCAGAATTGATATCCAGCTGGTAGAGTGAAGTTCTCCATCATCCACTATGAGAATGGATGTATAGCTGGAAGAGTGAAGTGCAACATCATCCACCTCAAGAATGGATATCCAGCTTGAAGAGTGGGGTGCTATTTTTATCACCCAAGTTTGAAATGCTGTCTTAAGATCATCATGTGGCTTCTACCCGGAAGGATACTGGAGCAAGCGGGCAATATCGATAATCCTCAGAGGCTTCCTGCTCTTTCAGTTGCTGTTAGGGTCACTGGTCATTCACCTGTCCTTTCTTTAATGTCACCAAGTGACAATAGCATAAGTCTACCCCACTTCCTGGAAGCTTTTACTCATCCCCCTAAGCTGATGTATTCTCATGTTGGTTGCCCCGTCTTTCAATACAAGAGCTTTTAAACAGTGGCAACTTTGTCCAGAACTAGGGCTTGTAAATGGACACCATCAGAGGAGACGCGACTGACCAATTCTACTTACACATCATGTCGACGTCCTGGTAGATTGAGTAATGAAGAGAACTTGAGATGAAACATTGTATACCGATCAATACACTTGGATAAAGTCATGTCAGATTCATCACCTCTCAAGAACTGTTCAACATGTTCAAAGAACCAGATAATTTCTTTTCATTTCAATTTGATATTAGCAGCACTACCGGTATCTCAGCAATGCAAACAAATCAACAATCAGCAACTAAAAACACCAATCTTTTCCAACTGGTTTCGTGATTCTTCGAAATGTCTCAGGAAAAACGTGTCTTTGATGTAAGATTAAATCTCGGTAAATTGAAATGTCATGTAGCGATTAGTTTTGTAAAGGAACAGTAGGACAATTTATGAATTTCATTCAATTTCTTGATGTTTAACTAGGTTTCTATGGGAACTGTCAAAATAATTTAGTTTCCAATTGAAGTATTTTGAAGTTTGAATTGTCTTGATCTCTCTGTATCTGTCGACTTGAGATGTGATAGTGCAGTCTGATAGTTTTATCAATAGGAACCTTTCTTGCCAATGCAACATCTTGCCTATAAATGCTACTTCTAAAACATTGTCAACAGTGTGTTTCACACCAATTCCCACTTCAAAATACATTCGCTGGAATCCTCCTGTCCAAAAACCACGGCTTTGAAAATTGTAACTTGAAGTGCAGCATAGACAAGTATTGTAAATCACATCCATGAAATAGGACTATAAAACTAATACTCAACTATGAAACTAAGACCCATAGGACTAGAAAACTAAGACCCAGCTGGAAAACTAAGACCCAATTATAAAACTTCTTAATATCATTTCCCACAAAATATGTTGTGGTAGATTGATTAGGCTAAGAGATATATGTGAGTTCCAGTTTTCTAGGAAAGAAACTTCAGTGATGAATATTGGCCATAAGATGGTTTTTGAGCAAAGGATAACAAATCTAAATTCCTCTCTGAAATTCTGGAAAGGTCTTAGTTTTATAGTTGGGTTTTAGTTTTATAGTCCTATGGGTCTTAGTTTTAGAATCCTGTGGATCTTAGTTTCTAGTTGGGTCTTAGTTTTCTAGTTGGGTCTAGTTTTATAGAGTCTTAGGTCTTAGGTTTATAGACACCCATTGATTGCAAACTTTTTTTACCGCACTGTTTAATTCGTTTGCAATAGCACTTGTTGTTAAGCGATAGCGTTTGTTGTGTAGCTCAAGCACCGTGCTCTTGACTGTGCAAGCTGCTGCGGAAAGTTTGATTGACATCTGGATTAAGTTTTTTTCAAATTAGTTAAATCAATTATGCCTTAAATTGGATCAACTAGGATCAGTTGTGGATGAATTAAAGGAAAATGACGATACTGTTAACCCAGGAGGTTTCCCTGGCTGGCAGACGTTTCTGATGTTTTATAGCTTTTGAATCAATTTTGAAGCTGAGGGGGGGGGGCAGTTATAGCAGGCATCACTGTTGACTTGGCTCAAATTAAGGATTGTCTGTTGATTCCAAGACCATGCTGTCTTTCCCAGTTGCTCATCTGCACTCTATCTCCATTTTGAATTCATGTGCTACCAATCTCTCCCGATAAAGGTGTTAAAAAGCATATGTGCACAGCATATCAGATTTATCTTCTCTGCAACTACAAGAGCTATCAGCTACATGTCTTAAGAATCTGATGCTGTCTTTGTCGAGGGAGGGTATCGAAGATGTACGTGCCGAAATGCCCATCCACCGTATCACGTTATCTAGCAAGAGATTGTAAATGACAGTCTCGTTAGGTATTGAATGGTCTATGAGTGGTGCCATGAATCAATATGAGACTGTCGGATGGTCCTCATGTCTCCTTGTCGTGTCAGGTTATCACGGTGGGTGCCCTTGTGGCCGGGTGAGTGCCCTTGTGGCCGAGTGAGTGGGAAAAAGGGAGATCTTCAATGAAAGTTGACACTTCTTGAATAGAAACTTAAAGATAATGATGTGGATGACATTATGAAGTCTTTGTTTCAGTTGAAAGGTATTTTTTGAGAAATCTTATGTTAAAGATTTCTGGTAATTATCTCTTATGGATTTTTTCAGAGAGTGGTAAAAACTTGTGAAGCAGATATTTTGAAACCCAAAGTTGTCAAAAAGGTTCCTAAATGTTCTGGTAACAGGTGCCAGCAAATAAGTTTCCCCGACATCTCCCTGTCATGTCTGGAGGGATAGTGCCGACCCTGTCTCTCTCATCTCCAGCAATGAATTGGATGTGTCAGGATATTTAGCTGTCTTGAATGGTCATGAGTAGCGCAATGAATCAATATTGATAGCAGCCTTTGAAGCTGTTGGTCCTACTTGTCATTGTGGATTAACAGAATGATTCCTGTCTGCTTCCACTTGGGTTGAGCTGCAGGTGGAAGAGACAAGATATTGAAAGTTGGGAGGAAAGTCCATGCTCACTGTGCGCTATAAATTTTGAGTAGCCCCTGGATGGTATAGTGCATGGCATCTGGCCAGTGTTCTTGACATCCGAGATGAACTACCCTGAGCATCCAATGAGTTCCATCTACCAACAACTTTCTGGTGTTGAAAATAGGGGTTTTCTTCACAGCAACTGTTTGTAGAAACATTGCCAGCCAACAAATGCTAGGGTACATTGATGGGGTTCTGGTTGAACCCAACCTTAATCAATGGCATGTTATTGCCATTAGAATTACTAAGAGCCACAGGAGTCTTGATTGTATCTCAAGGCTGTATAGATATCAATGTTTTCACCACGTTTTTCATCAACCTTGCAGAATTTAATAACAGTTGGTGGAAATAAGAAAAATAATTTTCACCCTGAGGGGTATTATGTTATTGCTCTATATTGACAGATGTGTGGGATTCTGATTGTCATCTGTTTATTTCTAGGTATGATGGGGGAGGTCGATGCGTGTCATCAAACTTTCAACGCATTGTTTGAAGCCTGCTGCTGATTGGTCGGTTGGAGAACATGACCTCGTGCAAAGTATGACAGTCCATGTTGCAGTGAAGTAGAATCAGTGATTGATAAGTCAGTTTTCTTTGCATTGATAATAACTTCACAATGTTTGTAAAGCAAGTTGCACACTGATGCCACATCATGGTTAGCTTGCAGACACTTCGACTGCTGCAATGAATAATGATGAGGGAAGGAGGTACCTTCTCATTGTCAATGTCCCAGCCCGATTTCTGATGAACCTTTTTTGCTGAATCCTGACGCAATCATCACGCTAAAATAAGGCAATAATGGTGTATTGCCCTGATTTTTGGCTATTCTGGCATCTCCTCAATATCTTGACATTCCAAATAGAAGTTTGAATTAATAACATACGAAAAAATTGGCCAATATCCTGTTGATGGTGCATGGTATCTCTGGAGTGGCCATCAGCTTGCCATCGCAATGGGGTAATTCATTGTGTGCAGTTGGCAGCAGAAAAAAGCAGCTATGATGACATGTGTGGATGCTGTGCAATGATTTAGTACAGCATTCTAACAAACTGATTTTTTATTTCTGAAAGTCACAAGCAATGAAATGGTTGAAATGGATATTTGATATTGGGTTTTTTTAAGGACTGAACTCAGACAACGGTTGTTTGCTTGAAGTCATTCTTTAAATGTTACTTTAATGCCAAGTCTTGCAAAAGTGCATTCATGGAGTATATTCTGGTATTTTGGTATTTTGTCTTGTCTGGAAATAATGTTAGCATGATGATGAACAACATATCACAATTGGCTTAAAAGGTCACCTTACCTATAGCAAGAAAGCTTATCATCAATCTTTACACTTCACAATGTCAGGTTTACGCCTGGTAAGCTTACCAGACAAGACCACTAAAAAAATAAGCCGATAAAAAATACCTACTCATACTTAGAAAATATATTGAAATTATTGATTGATGAGGAACTTACCCTTTAAAGCCTGTCATATTTCATTTCCGTGATGTAAACCTGGTAATGATAGCTGGTGTTTTTTATCTGCAGAGAAATAGCTTTTGTTTTATCGCTGGATGACTTAGGGCTGCTAATAGTCAAAACACAAATCACTGATCAGGATACCTCAGACTTGTGCTATCGACATCACAATTCCTTGAAGGGAGTTATAGATCTGTGCTTTCTGCTACACTTTGATTCACATATGTTTTTACTTTTGGGTGTATTTTCTCTAAAAGGTACCAATACCAGTCTTCAATAAAAATGAAAGAATTGCTGCGATACGTTTCAACGCAGGAAGCGCCTCACTAGTGAGCGGATGTAAGAGCAAAAACATGGTCAAAGGACAAAGATTGGACAGATTTTTAAGGCTTCTATCCCACACAACCTGTGATGCTGATAGTTCTATCACAATCTCATAAAGTTGCTTTATCGATTTGCAGAGACAGTCGCTCTGGCTGTGATCTTGGGGCTGTGGTGACAGTGCCTATTTCTATGAATGATTTCTCGAAGAGGCAAATCCAGTTTTGTCACTTTTTAGCAGTGTGAAATTTACACTCTTAAATGTTCATTCCAATAGGTGAATTGACCTTTCTTAACATTTTCAACAATTACTGTCTGCTATGTATGACCAGCAGCAGCATGTTGCTTCAAACAACATCAGTTGCCATTCAAGGGTTTGACAAGTTCTTGCCCTGAAGATTCTACAACATGTTATTTCATCAATATAAAAAGAAGGGTTACCCCGTACATAACTGAAGGTTTGGGAGTATTGAATGACAATGAAATATTTGATTTGGCCTCAGGCAGTGGAAAAATATGTTCAGTGACGAATAGTTCATAAAAATTCCAACAGTTCTTTCACGCTTGATACCTGCCATTTGGAAAATGAAAAAAGCACCACAGTATCAGCTGACTTGAAAGGTGAATGTACTCTAAAAGTCGACTTCTTTCCGTAGTTTTGGGTGGATTTGATAGGTTGGTGTATTGATTTCCCCCTTGGTTAACCCGAAAGCCGTGTTGGCTGCTAACCTGTCATGCTATATTGTACTCGAATGTCTTATGGCCAATTTTTCGACCAGAGCCTGATGATTGGCTGGAATGCTCTAAGAAGGTCAAGTTTTTGGCCTGATTTGTCTGATAAAGTGCTACACATCCACCAACAGTTTCCTTATCTTGTGTATTGTCTAATACTTCTTAGTGTTTGATGATGTCATCATAAAACTGTGGGTGGATGTCTTCTCTCTACAAAGGAATTGTGTGCCTCATCTCCCTGCTCTTCTATTAATCGTTGAAAAACAGCTGCAGAACCAAAAAGGTCAACTATAGAAAAGACTGGTTTGGCTTCATGTTTATTGATAAAATTTCTATCAGGAGCAAAAAGTTGTACATGTACCTGCTGCTGTATATTTCTGTTTGATATTCGATGACAACATTTTCTTCACAAAGATTAAGCTTGCCATAGTCAGACATATTGAGAGTTGAGTGTACTCTTATATTAACGGAAAAGATATTGACTCCCAGCGATGGTATGTAAATTCAAACATTCAATAGAATTCCCCGTGGCTTATCAAATGAGCTTATAAATTGAAACTCGGCTGATTTAATGCTGTGCTCAAAACTGCTTTGAAACCCCTCTGTGATGTATGTCCTGGAGCGATGTCCTTGATAGAGGTCTTGACAGCCTTGATTCGATTCTGATTTGATTCTGATTTTGGATTGAGACCCTGCATTGGGATTGTAATCGACAATGACCTCATTTCAAAATGCAGTAAATGTTGTATCAAACTTGCTGTGGCTGTTAAAATTGAACTTACAAACTGAAATGGAACAATTCAACTATTCAATGCTATGTTCAACATGTTTTATATGCTCCTTTGGAACCCCACTGTCAAGTTAGCAAGCCCTCGAGCATGACAAATATTGTCCTTGATTGAGAGTAATTCTGATGAAGTAAAGGATGTCCTTGTTTTATCATAATTTGAATGTGTTATTCATAGAAAGTTAGCCTGCAGATGTGTGATCGCTTCTGGCACAGAAATAATTTTGAATGAGATTTGAATTAACTTTTACATGACTCTATCAGATTGGTGCTGATGAAATCTTTCATTTTCATTTCGAAGCTATGACTTTTTTCCTGACATTTCTTACCCTTGTCTCTTCTCATGTCTGTGATGTTTAGCTTTCTGGTTCTTGGTACCGATTTTTGGCATTCTGGTCTTTCTGGCAGGGGAGATCTGTGCCGGTTTTTGGCCTTCTGGTCATCTGTAAACGTTCTGAACACATTCTGTCCAGCTGACAAAATATTAATAGAGTTACATGTACAATCCTCTTATGTTGGTTTTGGAACCTCAAAGCTATCTTGTTTTCATTTCATCGCAAGCCATTGTATGTTTTTGACAGGAGCTGTCCAACTGTCGAATAAGGTTTCGTCTATTTGCCGATTGAGTAATTCGCCTAAATAATTCATGGTCATCACAGACGCAGAATTGCATCTTATTCGCCTTCTGGCGATAGTGAATCATTCTCAGAATCAGAAATCCATGCCTATTTCATCCATGAGGAATGACCCCGGCTCATACCTCGTAATGATACCAGTTAAGCGAATCGGTGCATGATGTGTAAAATATAATTGATCTGCCAATCATGTTAGATACACTGTTTGGAATTTATGGACAGTGACAGATCAACCGTGCTGAGGTCCAACAATGAAATAGTTGATACGAGTGAACATTCATTGATAGCGCCATCATTGGATTGAAAGATACGGAATAGGAAGATGTATTTCTTTAAGAATCTTTTGGTTACACTTGACTGCATTAACCCTGTTCGATCACTTTCATGTTGTCCCCCAGAACCGTCATAGCGACTACTATTCATTATTTGCATTTGGACTGATTCCACTGGATTTTCCGTTTTGGTCAACTATCCATCCATGCAACTTCCTTATCATCCCGGTATAAAGCCGGTAACCGAAACCAATCAAGCAACGATGTGCAACTCTGAGGAACTAACCAAATCACTTCCTGCCACTGAAAATAACTCCCGTTTTCCCGCCACCTAATTCTATTTCTTCAAACATGATTAGCACAGATTGATATGCTGACGTGCAAAAAAGATATAGAGTTTGAGGCGATAAATTTTCTCATAACGATCGTGGGGGATTAGTGTCGCATAACGATTGCGAGGCTGCTACTTTATTTCATTTGGACACAAAAAGCATGGAGCATATGATAGAGAATGGCAATTCAATTACAATCTTGAGTTCTACTTTGAAAATTATTGAAAAAATAAGCAACAATCTCAGTAAAAATTGGTGCTGGCGCTTCTGAACCCATAGGTTTTGGAACATGTAAGAACATTCAGTGTCTGCAGGGACCGATCACTGTATGTCCCAGAGTCAACGGTGTCAAGTTGGCGTGCTTCACAATAGGTGATGAAACTTAGCTATGCAAATGTGTTCTTAGTGCATGCAGCTCAGTGAAAAATTCCTCTATGAATGGGAAGGCGATATCTAAGTTCTGATGTGTCCTCTTGTCACAGCCAAGTTTTCGATCGATAACACACCTCTCAAATCGTTATCAGATCTTTAATTGGCTATTAGTATTCTGTCAAAACCAATATCTCATCAATGACATGAATGCAGAAATATTTGTTGTGATCAATTGAGAAAGTCGCTGGTCAACAAGTTATAATTCATGTAATTGGATATTGAAAAGTCTGTCTTTAACCCTAAAAGGTGCAGGCAACTTGTGTCGCAGAAAACATGAATGGATGTATTGCGACCCTAAATTTGTCAGACCGCTGCACAATTACATCTTGGGGTCTTCTGAAATGAGGAAAGCATATTATTATAACTAGTTTATTGTCCTTGCCAGAAATGGGTAGTATAAAAATTCAATCTTGAGATGATCATCATTTTAGTAGTAGTTTTAGAGATGGGTCTTTGTTTTATAGTCCTATGGGTCTTAGTTTTCTAGTTGGGTCATAGTTTTATTATCAGAAACATGTGCTGCATAGAGAATATCCCCTGCCTATGTTTTTTATTACAATGTATTGAAAAACATTCTATTAGCATGCGGAAAAGCAAAGCCAAACTGCCTTACTTACTTAACATGGCATCAGCAGCCAAGCCGCAGTTATTGCTTTCTGTCAGAATGTTTTTGTCGGTGAGTATTGGAGCCACATCGGTCCAAGTCGATCACAAGACTGCTGATTGGCATCACGATAAACAGATGGAGGTCTTGGGCTTCTTTATCAATCAATGGAATGAATGATTTGCGAAAGGTCCACGATCTCGTGGTATCTGAGTGAATATTTCATCATCCGTTCTGTTTTTTCGCCTGGCCGATTTCATCAACTGTTTTATCGTCTGATAATATCCATTAGCCCTGTCTTTCGAGGAAGAGCTGATGATGTTTTTATAAGCAGAGTACTATATATCGCTTTATTGACTCTCTGTGCCGAATGTTTTTCCGCAATGCCGAGATTTCTTTGACTCGAATGAATCAAGCTAGCTAAGGACCTTTGGGATTTGGCAATGGCCATTTCTTTTCTGCTGTAGGATTTCATATAGATTCAGAAAGGCACATTTGCCATCTATTTCTTTTACATGAAACCACCACTATGGGCTTAATGCACCATCAAAGTAAATTTGTTGATCCTTTTCAAGCTCGAGTGCAGATATATGTATATGCCTTATTGCCATCAATGTTGTAAAAAAGTAGCATTATTTGGTGGGTGTTTACTAGGATTTTAGAATGGGAGATGGCCAAAATATAGTGAGAGCATGGTGGCACAGTGGAAGATGAGTTGGTTTGTCTAAGCTCAACTGACCTGAAACGATCAAGTGTAGCAGCTGCACCCTCCTTGCATTCTACAGAAAGGCTTTGAGAATGTTATTTCTTTGCACCATGCAGTAATCTCTTTCTTTTACTTAATTTTGAGTGATAATTTGATTACATGTTGAATAATTTGATTACCAGGAAGTGCAGGCTAATCTTGCTATGAAGAGAATGTGTGTCTTTTAAAGCTTTCACCAACAACATCAACCAAAAAAAAGGCAGATTTAATCAAACAAATAGATTAGCCTAAGGATATCTTGTCACGCATTAAACAATGATAAAATAAACTTGACAACAAGAATAGACCAACAAAGGGAAGAAAATTGATGCAGTTTCCAGTTAGTGTTGCGTCATTAAACCAGTCAATGCCTTGAAGCAGAAGAAGCAATAACGAAATAACTTATTTAGCTTGGTGCGGTGTGACAGTGCCGTCTTGTAATTACCCTCATCCATGTTGATGAAAGCGATGCCGATGTCGGAAATGATCTTTGGTTGAGTTCAATACAGTTAGAATAGCATCAACATTTCATTCCAAGGCAATTTCTGAGACTTAAGGAGTTGAGGCCAAAGGCAATGTTAAGACGACACCTAACAAGTTTCAAAGAGCTCTTTTATCACTTGCCTACAAAATTTCAGAACTTCTTCTCTTCCCTTTGACCCTTTTGGAAGATTCAGATTCCTTTGTTATCCTTTTTTCCCCAATGCTTTCTGACAACTGTTGACAATGGTTTTATAGATATGTCGAAAACACAATTACAATACTTTGTGTAGCTTCAAGTGCAGGCAAGTTGCAGTTTTATGTTGAATTGTTTGTTGCTATCAAAACTTTGTGATGTTCAATCAATTTTGTATGGAGTTTGTTTTTTTCTGCTTGGTGACCGTCACTCGGTTTTGACCATATTGGTAAACTGAGGGAAATGAAAGGCAACCATAGCTGGGGGGAAGAGGTCTTGACCAGATGGACATGGTATATAATAGAAAATTCACCAATGAGCACTCATTCTGACTGGTGTTCTTGTGAGACAGCTATTCTCCCAGACCTCAAGCAACACTATCCTGGGCAGGATGCTCAGTAAGTTGGAATACTGAAAAGATTCTCGGCAATCTGGGGAATCGTTTCTCTAAGGTGCTCAAGACGTTTGGGATTGTCTAATTTGATCACATGTCCGTAATTGGCTAGATTTCAGACTGTTCAGTGATTACACCAATTTAATATATCATCCTTGGAAGCCCTTCTGGCTATTATAGCTCCTCCCTGTGAACTTTAAGGATCCTTTTACTCGGGATTAATTTCCTCACCACGTAGGTGTCTGGCAAGAAATGAGTTGCAATCAAATTGGCATTGTTCCTGAATCGTTGCACGTTCTCTGGTGTGCCTACCTCCCGGGCAATACATTCTGTCTTACTTCCTGGAGTGGATTAACCTTTCTGATAAGGATACCATGGCCGGAGCTAAAGGGGACTGGGATAATTAATCCCCCCTCTTGGTTACAGAAACAACATGTTTTCATGCTGATTTCTGAGCTGTCTCATTTTACGTCATGATATAAACAAAAGGATGTGTTTTCAACCCTTGAAAAAAGACGAATAATGTCCTTAATAGAGATGCGTGCTGACTACAGTAATGGGAGATTGCAGGGTACATCCAAACCAAAAAAATTAAATCAAAATCCCAACTTGATCAGAAATCATGATAATTGTCGCTACAATCTATGCAGTCTCGTTAGGGAGATCTTACATGGCCGCACAACCATGATATTGACACAGAAAAGCTGATATGTCAGTTTATAATTGGCTGGGACGAGAAACATTGACTATGAGTATTAAATGCCCCTCAATCGCTGTCAATATTCAAATCACCCTCGCAAAGAGCCAACTGAGGTGGTCTCTTCATTATATCTGGTTTACTTTTCCCGCTGAGCAAATAGAGCTCGTGATCAGATGATACTGAGATAAGGTTTGTCAGCATCTGGTGTCATCTTAACTTCATTAGACAAGGTAATACAGAGTACAGAATACCAAACCACATCAATTCGTCCGTTGAGTTTTTCCATCATCAAATCTCGATTGCTGATTCTCTACGAGAACATATTGGGCGCTTCACTGATGGATTGGTATCAACCCTCGTTTGCAGAGGGCTGTCTGTCAGTTGCATGATAACCTGCAACAAGTGGTGCTATGATAATATAACTTGACTTTGCAACTAAAATCTCTCATTGAAGGAGCATTTTTAGGCTCTTCAAAACAGCTAGAATTCGATCTTGCATCCTTTCAGGAAACCTGAACTAATTTCTTAAAATTTCATATCTTGCCTGAATCTGAATAAGACTCTTCACTCTATAACTTTTGTTAATGCCTCTGTTGCTTGCATACTTTCCTTAGTTACATAAGTCCCCCAGTAGACGTCCAGCATGGATTTGGCTTAGTCTATCACAACACGTTCACCAATAATGACGCTGGTTTCTTTCCCGATGTGGGCCAAGAAAAAGTTCTCTTTTTTTGTTTTGCTGGTATCTCCTGATTGGAAAAACAGTTCTGGGTAATTCTTTAAAAAAAACCAATACCGGATATTTCTTTTTATGTACATGTTGTGTCACCTTTTAAAAAAGTCCCCAATTGTTTTTTGGTGTTTTCCTGCGGTACATTTTATTTTCTCATCTTCAGCTAAACTCATCCCTGAATACATATGTACAGCAAAAATCACGGGACCACATATTACAATTTTTTAAAAACTATTCACAACTTTTTTGTGATTTGAATGGCAGAACTGTTTTGAATCGTATTGTGTCATGGAATGCTTCAGAATCTTAAGCCATCCACCTCCTACGGTATCTCTCATCTTGGACATAACCCGAGGCTTAGTTATGCATCAAAGCTGATTTGTGCGAAAGTGTAAAGTAATGATGAATAATGGCCAGCACTTGTCATATTTTTCTCCAAGGGAGTAAAAGCGCTGATTGATGGACTGCGTAGATAACCCATTGGGTGGCTTTCTCTAGCATCTCGCCAAGCTTTTTTCTCCAGTTTTTAAGCCTTTCAGTGCAATAGCTGTAAAGTAGGACATCATAGGAGAGTGACCTAGGTAATAATGGGTCGTATGGGTCGGCATTTTGTCATGCCCCTCATTATTGAAAATAGGATTTATTGTATTTATGGAGTCAGCAGATGAATGTTTTCTTTACTATATCAGTCCTGTTACCCATTATCTGTGTGCACAGTTGGTTTGCCAACTGTCATTATAGCATCATCGAACAGAACCTGATAACACATTCCTGATTGGGATGGAATCTTGGGCTATTCTGGGGTCAAAGATGTTTGTTCAGGGCAATATGCATCGATTTTGGTGAGACAGCGAGTTTAAATACAAAGCAGGTAATAATTTCCTTTGGCATACGAATACTTGCATAGAAGAAAAAAAGTTTAGAAATTTTCATAAATGCAAAAGTAAAGTAGCACCAAAAAATTATCTTTTTATAGTTTAGATTTCTTATGTGTAACTACTGAAAACCAGGTACATTTCAGGATTTTTACAATTTGGGAGGCAAATGCAACCATTAAACTCACTGAAATTTCAAGTCAAATGGATAAACCATTAAATTTTAGCAACCGACACAGACTTTAGTGTACACCAAAAGAAAATAATCAATTCCACAAACATTACGTTGTTTAAAGTATTCGGTTGTCGTCAGCCGTGTTCAGCTACACACACTTATAGAATTATAATTAGGAGCCTTAATTCCTTTCCCATTTCACCTACTCAATAACTCTTAATACCAAGAGATAGGGGAATCATGTCACCCATCTCATGTTCACCCCTAAGACATTGATTGATCACAAGAACAAACTAATTTAACTTACAACAACTATCGATTCTTCTTATTTCCGCTGCTATGTTACATGAAAAATCTTTCCTAAAAAAAATGCATGTGAAATAAATGGGTTCTTTGGTAATTTGATAAATGTGCTGTTGCATTTGTCCTTGGCCTCCCTTTGATGAATACGTTCTTGCATATGACCTTGAACTTGACCGTGGATTATATGATATCGATATAATTCATGTTCTCTCCCAGGACTGGCTATTTAACCTGTTGTCGTGGTGAAGATTGTGCCACTCTCTGACATAAAGACATTGATTAGGTAAAAACAAGTCCATTACAAGCTCTAACAAGTAGAAGACCGACAGACTTCTAGTATCCTCCTTGTGAGCATTGGTACTTTGGTACCTTAGTTATGTTGGTACTCTCCTCCCGAGCTTTTGATAAGCTCCTGAGACAGATGAAATAACCTTTCCTTTATTTATACCCACCACAGAGAGGCCATATTAGTTCCTTTGATTATTGCAAATGGCGGTATAGTTTTGTTCAAAGCTGTGGATCTGATGCATCAAGGCCTGATTCTCCTTGCACTTCCACAATGGTTTTATTTGTCAGCAGACGTCTATATTTGAGTGGTGAATGTTAAAGGTGACCTATCACGAAACATAAACATGGGATTTCTTTTGAATGGCCATTTGGAAAACGTCTTCATTCTTTTGTCTTAGCAGTTTCGAGGACACCAGACAGTGGCAAAGTATTCTATGAATATAGTATCAATTTTTAGCAATTTGTTAAAAAAAGCATACTTCAAATGGTATAACTGAGTCCAGTTTTATATGACTCTGATTATTGTATTTGTATTATACGCCATAATACCAGGTTGATTAATGGTCTGAGGACCAGTCAATTACATTTCTATCCAGGCAAATTGACAATTTCGATTTCCCTCTGAGGTTTTTCTCAATATCTTTGCTGGAATTTGATTCTTTTGTAATTTCTGTGATCAGATTTAGTGCTAACAAGACTATAAATAAAATTGTTAAGGTCACGTATGACAGCGTGCGGACGTGGTGTCATCATCATATTGTTCAAATCTCTTCAACGTGATTGAGCACGATATTTTAGGGCCGTTGTTTCTTTCTTGCCTCAGTTTTCTATTTTGATCAGAAAAATATGAGAATTAGGTGATAAAAATTACTGGTAAGTTGAATTCAGAAGTAGTGGTGCAAAATCAATTCAAAACTCTTGGTTACTTGATTTTGGACAATCTACCCAGCAAACCATGTAAAGATAATCTGTTCTCAATATTTCTACCCTACAATTGAGACATTTGTAGACGCATAAAAACCCCACCTCATCCCTATTTTAGTGCCATGTAAGCCTGACGATATTGAGGAATCCACTGGGATGCGTAATGGAGATTTCATGTCTTGTCCAAGGCGCTTAAAGACAGTAAATATCTGTGTTACTTCTAACCGGCTTCATCCCGGTATTTCAGCATGTAAAATTAAAAATCAATGTAGTCCATTAGTCGTTAAACCTCCCTTGGGTTTTCTCTTATGTTTTCTTTCTTTTCTGCAGGTAAGATCAACTCAGGAAGTTTTCACTCTTTTACATCGATGTGGTAGTCAAAAAATCACTTAACTTGGGCCGATAGTAGCACATCAGCTGTTTGAAAAAGTATCATTCTCAGCCATTCAGGATGTTTTAAATGTTAACGACAAGAATTGACCAATTTTGCAAAGTATGGATTTCCCCCCCCCCCCTGTTTCCTTGCGCACTGCAGATAATACGGTGAAAGATGAGCTTGGATGTTTTTATATTTGTCGGCCTGATCAGGGCTATCTACTGTGATTTCCACACTGGCAGTAAAATTGCAACTGATTTCATTGTAGATCAACCTAAACAATACATTTCTATCCATTCCAGAAGATACTAAACACACTTACAAATTCCAAGAATGTTCTCATTATGTAAATATATATAGTTACGTTGTCAATAATTTCATTTGCCTATGTCAACACACTACAAGCTCTTCTCTTTGTTCTGTATTGACTTACCTCGTATCCCTATAAGAATTACATCTCTCATCGATTGGAGAATGGCGCCCTCCGAGGTCGAGTGATGGCCCTAGCAATTATCTCCTCGGGAACCTTATTGAATCTGCGTCTGGTATTTTTAATTGCTTTTGATGACTGGAGATGGGTGGTCTTTCTTGGATACATAGTGATCATCAGACATGATCAACCTTATACTGTCTTACTCCTTGAAGTCTTTGAAATGACTCAAGTACTGTTTTGACAGTCAAGGTTAAGGAAGCCTCCTCTCTTGGCCACCTGTTATTGTCATCCTTCATGTTTTCCTGTCCGTTTTCTCGGCAATCGTGGTCCTTCTTTGATACACTGTGATCATGGGACAAGACCAACCTTAAATTTTCTTACTCATTAAATGTCTTTGGAATGACTCAAGTGCTGTAGTGGTAAATGTAAACCTGGTTCACATTTACTTGTAGTGACAGTCAGAGAGTGAAAAACTTTCCCTCTTTCCCTATCTATTACAGCTACTCTTATGCTCCTTCTGCCCTAGTGTGGGGAGAACATAGGCATACATTTAGCTTTTTTTAACCACCTTATGTTGACAGTGGAGATAGATGGTGTCAGCATAAGTGTTGATTATCAGTTAGTGCAGACAAGGATTAATATTTATACTTGTATAGCCTGACATTGAGAAGCATCCTCTTCACCAACCTATTAAAATCGCACTCTACTATTGCCTGCAGCTGTTAATCCCGTCCAAGTGTGGGTAGGAATTGAGTCCATCTACACAGTGTCATGAAAAGTTAAGGAGGTTTACTCTGGAAATTGTGCAGCTGTACGTAGTTTATCAGTGTGTAAATGTTGGTCAGTTCAGTTGAAACGAAGTTGTTTGATATTAGTTTCCTGGTGGTATTGGTTGTCTCGGCAAGTACCACAAGGGTGGAGCTAAAATAGGCCAGGCGTCGTGCCGCCCAAGCGATGTTTGGTGAGATGACCAATACCCACTGTGAGGTATCAATTTCTATTCTAGAACACCTCCAGCTAAGCATTGAAATGTGACTTTAACTGCCTTTTGACAGCTTCCATACTTTGCACCAAACCCGCTGCAACCCAGGCAGTGTAAAAAAGTTGTCTCAGAATATGATTTCCACCTCTCAAAAACTTGCCCTTGAGGCTGATGTATTCTTGGGAAAAAGACAGATGTTGCATTGATTATGGATGCACCTCATTATTAGAAGGAATGACATTACTTGATTTTTTCTCTTTTTGTCTTGCTTCTTTCGTTGTTTTGCATCTTTGCTGCAGTGCAAAGACAGTTAATGGAGGAAGAGCTATCTTGAACCCAAGATGAGTATTCGTTGTGACCTTTCTGTCTCAAAATATCTAAAGACAAAAGGCTAGAGTTATTGTTGTAGAAGGTGACATCCAAAACCATATGCTTCCCGCAAAAAGCAAAATCCTGACTTCTTTATGACATTTGAACATCCTAGAAATCTGATATAAAGCTGTTTTTCTGCCTGGCAAAGTGTGTCTTCAATGTTTTTCCTGGTTCTATCTTCTAAAGTTACGATGATGCATGCTTCATTTATCTTTGGGATAATCATCCTTTGCCCTTCGGAGTAATTTTAAAGAGAAAACAAAACAAGTGTTATTTACATTGATTAAAAACTACTCTAGGGCGTGTCTGGCATGCAACTAGCTTGATTATTTTGTTAATAGGATTCGGCGTCCGTGTCAACTCCTTGATTAGGTCTATCTGTATTAGGAAGACACGTAATACGTTTGTAAATTGGAGTGCGGGGGTGTTCTGGTTCTGGTAGTTTGATTTGTATAACCTCATATGGTATGGGAGTAAGATTGTAGTCACAGGACTCGTTCAAATGGGAGCCGCGCTAAATTTCATGTTGCTACTCGAAAAATATCAAATAAATTGTCTAAAGTATGTCTGATTATTTATCAATTGGCAACTCAGTATAGTTGAATATGAAGAGACAGATTTGTTGATGCATGTTACCAATTTAATCTTAAAAGCTTACGCCTTTTAACAAAAATTTCAATGTTGTAATTGAATTTGAAAATGTTTAATTGTAAATAGTACTGAATGCAATTTCAACATTGCCGTTGTGAACAGTTAGTTTTGCTTCAAATGTTATTCTCTGCGATGTCTGTTTTCCGTCTATCATGTCTATACGACCTTTTGGACCTTTAAAAAAATGACAATGTTTTCAAACATTTAACGTCATCAAATCTCGGAGTGAGCGCTCCAAATGTCTACTCAACGTCATTCTTTTCTCCTGTAATCTTTTTAGCCATGTTTACAGAATTGAAAAAGATTTGTGTAAATTGGATTACAGCTTGTTGCTTTACTAAACACTGCAAACATAATCTGGCGAATGATGTAAAAAGTGCTCGAGATAATGCTATCGCTGTTGGTTCAGTCAAGACGAGGCTGAGCATCTCCTCAGCAGATTTACAGCTTAGTTCTGTTTAAATACCATGTTTTTGTCTTGGTATCCATTCGGCTTGTGATAAGGTGGGGATTTAGTGTTTTCTCGTTATGTCTATCTGCCATTGCTGGCTTAGGCCTAAGGACCCCACAAAATGTGGGGGTTGGTGTTGTCAAGATCACCATGTTTACCCTTGCCTTGGGTTACATCTAAAAGTTTTTGCAATGATTTAGAACATTTTGTTTGTGCGTGTACTTTGCCTTATGAAGAACTGAAAGCAGGCAAAAGTCTCCTTCCACCAGATCTCATTTCTGCTTTTTGATAATTCTTGCTTTCAAAAGTTTACAATAACAGCCGAGTTCTTCACGACTGTTTCCACCTCTATTGATCGATGTTGAAAATATGGAAAAGATGCTTTTTACTTTTAGGCAAATAACCAATGTTGATAACTTCATAAATAAAAGAAACTCAGATGTAGTCTCTCTTCGTGTGTTCCATCCATCCTATTAAGTTTGTTGACAAATTCTTCAGGGAAAGTTAATGTGGTATTCGAAAGTTTTGTAGCTTTAGGCCGTGGTGTTTTTCCGTATTAATTACATTAGAGATAGCAGTAACGGCTAGGGCTAAGCCTTATGGCATTACATGAGCTGCTGGTTGCCGTTGTAGTTGCAAAATTATGGTTTTAACCTTTTACCAATTGTCTGTGAATCCTTTCAAATCGGATTTTAAAGTTGGTTAGGAGTTGGCGTCTGTAGTTTTGTAGCTTAATAGGGAGCACAGTTCAGAATAATGTCACATTTGAAAATTGTGAACACATTCAGGCTGATATGGATGACCACTTTAGCATTTTGAAATGTGTTGTATGAAACAAGACATTGGTCAGGGGGAGGGGACAAATTCCAACTGTAAGGAGCGGAATGCCGAGTAATTAGCATTCAACCTCATTGGTTGCAATGGTAGATGCGCTTCAATCAATCAGGTCTAACATGTCTAATACCCAATGTTATTCACATTCCAGACAACACAGGAACGCCCATAAGGAGATCAGGATTTTTTCCTGATCGAATTCCCCTATTAGTATGTCGTCCGTCAGTGACAGTTCCAAACGCCAAGATAAAATTACGTTTTTCTGGTATTGATACGAATTCCTATCTCATGGTCATCAATGTTGCGATACATGATGTGGTTACGCCACCAAACAACGGGAGACCGTATACCGTATCCTTGCCCAAGTTTATCATAATCAGGCAATTCAATTTGGTGTCACTCGCAGCGGGGCCCAGGAGGATCATCAGCTGTCTTGGATTACCTTTACAGAGATGTGATCTCACACCTTCAAGGACCAACAAGATGCAGCTTTACTGGAGGTGTAAGAGAGGCAATTGGCAAAGTTGCTAATGGCTATAGATTTGAATTGTACCACCTAATTTGTTCCTGGTGAATGCTTTCTTGAAATGGAAGTTTCATTAAAAAATCCTGACTGTTAGATTATTGGTTCCTTAGAGGTAATTTAGAAATGTTTGAGGTTGCTCATGGCTTCAAATGGTTTGTTGATGGTCTTTTAAGCATGTTTGGCACCAGATCTATATCTCTCTGCCCTTAGCTAAATCCCAGCTGAAATTGGGGTGTCTATAAACCTAAGACCTAAGATTCTATAAAACTAAGACCCATAGGACTAGAAAACTAAGACCCAACCAGAAAATTATTACCCATAGGACTCCAAAACCAAGACCCAACAAGAAAACTATGACCCATAGGACTATAAACTAAGATCCAACTTAGATCTTAAATTTATAGGTCTTAGGTTTATAGACACCCCTGAAATCGTAATTTTTTTTTAGTGCTTTGAGCTTGTTTCATGAACACATATGATAGAGCAACAGGTACTCTTCCACACATGATGATGTACTTTGCACTCTCCCGGATGATTACATTCCAAACTTTAAATTACTTTCTTTGAATTGGTTCTTATCTTTCAATACTTATTTTACCTTTCTTGGGTGATTGTCTTCAGTCCAATCGAATTGGAAGGAATTGGAACAGAAATAAGCTTTGTTACGTGAGGAAACTAAATCATGATCAAGAGAAGGTCAGCTACATGTAGTAAAGGAGAGTCGTTGTGTTGTGTGTGAGTTAGGTCAATCAATTTCAAGAGAAGGTCCACTAATAAAGGGAAGTCATTGTGAAGTGTTTGAGTGAGGAAAATCACTATCAAGAGAAAGTCAATAAGTAAAGGAACGTTGTTGTGAAGTGTAGGAGCTAAGGAAGTCTGAAAGGACATTTATTTTTCCAAAGATTGTCAGAGATGTCCAAGGGTGGTTCAGCTCACTCAGCTTTTACAATCAGCTGTCATCGGGCATCAATCATCTTCATCATTGGCCTATGAGTTGTTATCATGAACTCATGCACCTAGAATATGTACTAAAGTATACTTCGTGATTTGCTTATAGTATGTTGCTCCCTCCCTGAAGATTTCATTCCAAACAAACTTTAGATTACTTCCTTCAATTTGGTTGTTTCCTGTCTCTCTTCATTTTGCAGCTCTTGAGTGTCGTCTTCCATCAAGTATGATTGAATTTGTTCTGTCTGGATCGTTTGGAAACAAAAATAAAACCTGAATCGGAATGGAAATAAAACTTGTTACTCGAGAGAATTTACTCTCAATCAAGGGAAGGTCAATTAGTGAAGGAGAGTCATTGTTGAGTGAAGGGGTTCTGAAGGATATTGAATTCTCTCAGGGTTGTCTGTGATGGGGCTACAGTTGTTGTTGAAGTCTTGAAACAATGAATTATACATGTTGCAGAGGAGACCCCATTGCATGGTCTGTTTGGCTGAATTTCTGCGGTTATCTATTGGATTACCAGAATCACATAATCCAGGTGTCCATGCATATAATGGACCGTTCTTCCAAGTCTGTTGTGTATGAAAAGAGTTTCCTACAATGTATACTGTAAACTTTCCTACAATGTATACTGTAAACTTCTTCATATTCATTTTTGCGGATTGCACTAATAACCTTGATTTGCAAGTTGTGTATTGCAAGTAAGGCAAGTTCTAACGACAACATCTTCACGTTGAAATTTTTTCCATGTTTTTTTCTTGTTCGGGGCACCTGTCTAAACGTTTCTTGTCCAAAAGATTCTTATAGGCGGTAAATATCAAGGCTGTCAGAGTTGATTGCTTTCAAGTATCTTTTATAATACGATAGATCTCTGTGAAAAGTTCCTATTACAGGTACATTTTCTTAATAGCCCCCGGGTCCCTTGTTCCATCAATGCTGTTTGGAACACCCATCACCATATAAAATGAATATTCTTTGATTTCCATCTAAGTACCATACATCTACAGATTTGTATTGGCAATAAATATCAAGGTAGACAGATTGGTCCCATTCTTGTAGATAATGACACTTATTACCATGGACGTTGGGCTTTTCATCTCAGTTGTGACTTTGGGGCTATGTCATCGGTCTCATGTCGGTTATTTGTCAGATAGATTGATCAGCAATATAACTTTTTTATGACAGCAATGAGGTATTTTTATCCTTGCACCAGTAACATGGCCAGCAGCCATTAGCCCGCTAAATCTGTCTGCGAGGTGAGTGAATAACTGGAGGGGGGCAACTAATAATGATATTTGGCTTGCGTAATATGAATACAGCTTCCAAATGTCTTTCCATTAAATGAGGGTTTGCTAGTGCTATCCACATTCAGAGCATTGTTGGTTTGTTTAGTATCATCAGAAGAGAAGTGGCGCTGGATGATACTCTCTTTGTCATGCTGCCAGTTCCCCACACCTCACCGCTGGCAGTCTTCTGGCAGCATTATTTGTCTGCCTTGAGTTGGCATCCTCCAGAAGGGAAGCAGGGACTGACCACGCATAGACTTGAGATGTTCTGCAGAGGTCGATTTGAAGTCTTTAGATCTCGAGTAGACCTGTAGACCAGTGGAATTGTATTCGACCACTGCCACAGCCAGGGTAGAGAGGGATATAAAAAATGCTATACTTTTAAATGCACTGTCTGAAATATGAAACGCCTAAACGGGATAGGTTCAGTGTCACCCCTAAATGTCACAAGAGCACGGCAAAATTGTGATACGATGTTTTCCGTCATGGAAATGATCCAGCAGACTAAAACAACTAGTTCTAGTTCTTTTGTTATGCCAATCCTGTTTTGATTGAGGTGATTGGACAGCTTTGGACATTCTGCATCCTTTCCTGACTGAATTATGGGTTTATCGACGACATCCTATCACACCATACCTGAAATTGGTATAATCAGAAATGACAGAAGGTCCAGAGTCCAAGCAATGGCAACTCAGCAAGGAACATTATATGAGTGTGGACTTCCTGTGAAGCGGTAATCATGTCTGACGCTGATGATCCATTCAGGAAAATATTACGTTTTCTTGATTTCTGGTAATAATGTTTGTTGATACTTCAAGGTGTTGCATCTCTCTGTGAAGTATTGGGTTTCTCTCCTAGTTTGTGAGGCAACTGAAGTTTTGCAGTGCCTGCTAAAATGGAACTTTCAAATTTCAAATCCTACTGGTTCATTTAAGTGATTCAGACTATAAGTCACGAATTGCCTTGTCCAATCTTTCCTGAAAAGAGATGACTTGTACTGTCTCGAGAATTGGTCTAAAAAAGAGCATCAAAGAGGAATGTACAGCATTGAGGCAAATCCTTCTGGTGGCATTAAGTTTGCCAGATTAAGACGATAAATCCGATATATATCACCAGTCACCTTGAATCTGGTGATAAAAGACGGCACAACCTATTCTGTTCCTGGCAAACTGATTGCTGATTCTGTCTGGGGAATCAGATTCGAATTAAACGAGCCATTACAAGTCTATAAAATGAGAGTAAACTGCTCACTGTGGACACTTTCAATTCCTTATAGCCAATATGTGGTCTCTCCGATAAAACATCGCCACGACTGTAATTGGAATGGTTTGGGGAGTTCAGTTCTGCTAATGGTTTCTTGGTTCTGTTGGGGCTGTCAGTCTTCAGGGGGCTTGCGGTCAGTGACTGGAACATGATGGCCAAGAAGTGTAGTGATTATTTGGAGGGGACAATACAGGTAGTCTGATTATTGATGTCGTACCAAGTCATTGCAGTCAACTCTCTCATCTGAAAATCTTCAGTTTAAACACATTCAGAACAGTGCATTCGTCAAAAACCAATACATTTCTCCAGGCTGCCTTCTACGATTCCTGAATTCATCAGAGTCGACACCATTTCAATTTCAACCTCCTCCATAATATCAAATCTTCCTTAAAGTTTTTCATCAAACTCGCTTAACCTGCGTCTCACCTTGACACGATTTGCCCAGACCGCTTTATCTACACTTTCTTGAATCTTGAAAACGTTTTCCATTTCGACCTCAACCTCCTCATATCACTTTCGAGTGAAATTATCCGAGATCCATCTTTGATATGATCACCCCTATCTCCTTTGATCAAATGATTCTGAGACGCATTTTACAACGTCTTGGTGCCGGCATCTGTATTTTTTCCATTTGCTAATATGACAGTGACATCATTGGGTGGCTGGATTTCTTCCTGTCTAATGATATGAGGTCTTTTGATCAATACAACACATGACTGTTATAGATTATTCAAAACTGACCAAAATTGTAATCAAGTCATGCACAAGAAACCAATAATAGCTCTGCCGTATCATTATCCTATACCTTGCGGCAGCAGTTTTGGCTCATTCAGCGCTCCACGTGATGACCACCTGACTAATTGAGGCGATTGGTTTAGCTTCAAATTAACCTTTGGGACCTGCAACATGGCAAAGTTGTTGATTGGAATGCAAGACTTCTGTATAGCAATGCAATGCCGCGTATTATGTAGTGTACAGTCTTTCTTTCTCACTATCGTATCATCACCTCGATTGCACACTTTGGGGTAGGGGAGTTATCAGTTCAAGTATTTTGTGCCGTCATCAATGGCGAATTCGCACTAAAGATCCGATCGATGCTCTTGGAAGTTATCCAAAGTTGCAGCTGATGGGATGTAAGGTACAGAGTGATGTCCTTTACACTTGTGACTGTATACCTCAGCCTTAAGCGCATATGAGTTATCCAAGCGCAAGGATGACACAGCTGACACATTTACCAAGGTCAAAGCTCGTCCTCTATTAGTGACGGCACCTTGACCGATTTATGGTGCCAAAGCTAGATCAAAAAGCAATAATTATTCCAATCACTGATCACATTGGCAAAGTTTGCCTGCGTGCAGTCTTCTCCTCATTTAGGCGCAAAGAAACTCTGTCGCAATAACTTGTTTACACCTGGTGTCTCATTAGGCCAATCTCGGCAGCTGATGTCAAGATTCTATTAGCAGAAACGACTAGGTTTTTGAGGGTATAGTTGATTGGTGGAAGGGGGGGGGGCAGTGTCTGAGAAGTCAGACAGGGTCTCTTAATGCTCTGTTTCAGCATCTGAGACAGTGTTTCAGTGCTGTTTCCATTTGCAGTTTCTGTTTGGCGATCTGCAGCCAGCAAGTTTATCATTTTAGCATCCATTTTTACCCTTTGTACAGATAGTAACACTATGCACTGATCATCATCATCATCATCATCATTACCGGCGTCGTAGCCCTATTGGATTTTTGCCGGAGGTATGGAGTCCACTATAGGCTACTGTCCACCTATGTGGGATCTTTTACTTGCCCTGGCATAGACACTCAGGTACAAGGGACCACGGCTTTTAGTCTCATCCGACAGACCCTCGACTATTTCATACGTTAATGTACGTGTTGTGAAGAGCCAGGAATTTTAGTACCTTGAAAGCCATGCCAGTTCATCCAGAAATACAATCCTGGGTTCTCCCGGGATCGAACCCAGGCCCTATTGCGTGGTAGCCAGCAGTGTTAACCACTAGGCTATGAGGCTCCCTGATAGAGTTGTAAGAATCTCAGGTTTCATCTTCAATCAGAGGACAGCTGTTACGATACAGGAATTAATTCCAAAAATCCCACACCATTGCATCTGGAGAAAAAAATCTGGGTGAACTGTTTTTTGCTCACTTGGAGTCTTTCAATACCGCAGCGTTGGGCACCCATCGTCATTGTTGATCCACCCGTATCCTATTTCAAAATCAGTGGCACATTTTTTAACCTTGACTTTATTGACATGCTAATTCAAGAGAAACATTTTAAATTTTTGTAATAATTTTCGAAAACGTAATTATTTGGAGGTATAACCTTAGTTCACTGACCGTAATCTACTTATATGTGGACAACTTATCTTGTTGATGGAAGCTGACATCTTATGTGGAAGAGCAGAGACCAATTGAACGCCTTTTCCCTCGGGGATATGTCAACCATTACCGTGAAGTCACGGCTTGGTTCACTTTGCTTATTCGGGTGGAAAAAGGTCGCTTTCTTCAGCTCGTGCCATTTCGTTTGATAACTGCTGTGGTTTACGTTAAGTGACGATTTGTTTGTCGCTTGTGGCCACTTTGGTTGGGTTCATTTTCACCAGTTTCAAAATGGATGGAAGGAAATCAGGATATTGCGGACAACCTCTGGTCACTGCATACTTATCGTAGTCACGGAAGGACTTTTTCCATCATAGTGGTCATGATATCATGTGATATTTTGATATGCAGTATTTTGGTGCAACAGGGTGGTTGAAACTAAAACCTGTGTCAATCCAAACCTTCTGTTGCAGATGACTTATCAAGCTCACTCAATACTTACTAGTATTTCCTCCTATAAGAGTTTGGGATGTTTGGATATTCTTTAGGAGTAAATGTTGTTCACCAGATTGAATGTGTTCCTTTAATTAGTTTAATCTCGTGATGAATGCACTTCATCCTCAAAGTTGAAGTCGAAAGCGTAGGCGGAAGGTGCTCAACCTCTGTGATAAAGAAACTTTCAACTGATTAGGAGGGTTGGGAGAAGAAGATTGATTTGACACCCAGCACCACCACTTATCCACCAATGGTCTTCATCTTTGCTATGATTTTGCTGGAGAGTTAATTGATCCATTTGGGATCAAAATCAGTGTCCTTTGTAGCGAGAGTCTCCTGCTATGTAACGAAGGTGTCTGCTAATGGAGGTTCCATGCACTGCACATGCAAGCACAAAGTCAAATCAGTGCTCTAGTATTTGTGACCAAAAACAAATACACTAACTTCCCCTTTGCAAGTGCTACAAATTGCGTCAATCTTTCCCTATCATCAGCCTTTGGGGAACTTTCATTATTTTTTAAATTCCGTTGAAGCCCTTGGCCAGCAAGCCACATAGGTATGGCCCACAAATGAAACATGTGCTCCATTTATTGTTACCTATTTTTTAAAATGGACATAAATATCTCACTTAAGTTCTGATATTCGTCCTGAGATGACACGTCAAGATAGCCATCAATAATTCTCAACTGTCGCTTGAAAGCAAATAGAATATTCTCCTCCCATTTTTTCTCTCTTTTCAATTGAGTGTGTAAGTTGTATTAGCGAAGTTTTCACGTCCTAATGGACTGCAACATACCTCGGGCAACTTTTAGACCTTTCTCCTCTCTCTTCTGTTGGCCATTATACAACCAATTATTGGCCATGCCTCGAGGTTGTTTCAAGCCAGTGTCTTCTCTGACACCGCCAATATATGGGCTGACATGCTTAAATTTTTGTTTTCTTTCTTAAGTCGTCATGTTTAAGATGTCCGGGAGTCATTAAAACCATCATACAATGCACCAAGATGACTCATGATGAGCTGCCATCTTTTAAACCCGCCCACAACTGAGTGGAAGACACGCTTTATAATCAATCTCTGTGTGCACTCAAATTCCCTACACTTTCTTCTCAACTGACATTTTGAGGTAGTGTGACAAGTAACTCAATCATTTCAGCTCGGTTTTTTGGCACTTTTTTAGCACTTTGTCCTAATCTAAAGTCATGACTGTGATCTGATGTAGCTTGTCTGAAGTTGATATCTGCTCATTTGGCTGCTGCAAAAAGGTCGAAAAACCATCCCTCCATGATGCCATCTTTGCCAAGTCTGAATAACTAGCAACAACTAGGCAATAGAATGATCAGAACATGAAAAAGCAAAGCAATTGAAAATGAGCAAATTCCTGGCATCAAAAACATTTTACGGTTGGGCAGGGCAAAGAAGTAATACAAAACATGTTTCCTGTCCATAACTTTATTCAGACAACAAGAATTTCAATTTAAGTACTGTTAGGCTACACCAGTGTAATTAGTCGTTTCACAGATCTGTGTCTTATGGATGGAAATTTGCAATGAAAAAAGGTGAAGTGATTGAAACAATAGTAAACTGATATGTACTTTGTGAGACTTGCAAGTTTAGAAGATTAGTGTTATGCTTAAGTCATATATTTCCAGTGAGTGTTTCTATTTATTTATTATTTAAAAAACACCTTACTTTGGTTCTTATGACTGATACCAACAAAATATTTAGATTGCCACAATATTGCCATTTGTATTTTGTTTATTAAAATTAGGTGAATTTAATGAAGGTCATTCTACTGGCTGATGTCCTTCAAAGTACTCAGATTTATGAATTAGAATTTATTCTTCCCTAGGTTTTTAAAACAAGCTGTTCAAAACACCCCAATTTTGTAAGGGCTTTTTGACAGGTATCTTTAATATCATCTTTTCAGATCAGGACTCCCCTGCTGATAGGTAGTTTGGGTCAACTCTCATTCTTGTTACTGATAGTTGCAAAGGCGGACCTTGAACCTACGATCCTCGGTAGCATTGTCGTGCACACTCTGTATGCCAGTAAGAACCTTGTGGACGGGCAGAGTTATGTCCATCACGCCATCGAGTACATTGGACCAAGGGCTCCACTCGCACGAACCAGTGTGTCCATGGTCCAGGACACTGCAGCGGAATTTGAAAATACGATCCTCAGTATTGTTGTCGTGGATGCTTTCCAAACCAGTTATCACAGCTGTGGATAGACATAACTATGTTATGATTGGCCTTCTGGTCGTAAAATGTTCAGAAGTTGTTGAAAAGGCTTGCCAAAATTTGCATTTTTAATTCACTCCTAGCAGTTTGACAGATTGACAGTTTGTCTGTTTGAGCAGTTATTGAATGCGAAGAGAGCTTGTGCAAGAATTTATGTGAAATTTTTTTTCACATTTTTGGGTACAGATATAAAAATTTCTTTCAGTTTTATATCCCATTGAAAACATTCTCGGGATTTTTAATTTTCACTAATCTGTAATCTGTATTTGAGAAAATAAAATGCCCATGAATATTTGGTGGTTTTTATGATTTCCTTGTAGACTTACCATTAGGTCGACATTCAAAGTTAACATTGGCGTCATACGTGGTCCAATCATGAGTCCAGTGATGGTCTTTGAGGGCGGCATGGGAGGGCCGGCATGTAAATATGAATGCCCGGTCTTCATGATGGTTACTGTGCCTGCTCCTCACCCTGGTGATCTGATGGTTGCGGGGGCATTCTCTGTTAAAGGAAACAGGACACATGTTCAGGTTGTGATGTTAATAAGGAATCACAGATTATTATCAGCGTTTTCAAGGGAGTAAATGATATATATTCCATTTGGAAGAAATCCGTCCTCATTCTGAATGAGTACATTCAGGAATGTTGGTTTGGGAAAATATTCAGTAACATTTATTATTGGAAATTTATCAACCCCCTTCCCCAAAAGTGCATTTTGTACTCTTTTGAAATTTTGATGATCATAGATGGCCTTCTTCATAGTTTGGGGGAGGGGGAAACAAGGCATATCTCAGTTTGTGTTCTTATGGTTTTGGAATGGGGGCATTCTCTGTTAACCCCTTGAACCCTGCGCTCCCTGATGGGAGTGTACTCACCACCTGCACACTATACCGTCCTGGATGAAAATCACCAAAATTATATATAAATGTTGGGTTGTGAGTCTGGAGCAACGTTAAGGGGGCACATGTATTATTGGCATAGGTAAATCCTCTTGGCGTATTTAGAGGGACACAAGGAGTAAAAGTCATGTTCAAGTTTGGGGAGCGAGTTAGAAGCAGTGGAGGGGGAGGGTGTGCCACATGCAGTTTTGAGTGGATTTACAGAGGTGCATTTAAAGAAGAACAAGGAGTCTGGAGATGTGTCTGACTTCATGGATATATCTCAAAAGTTCCGACAAATGCTGTCAATGCTCTTAAGTAAATATTTGACCATGTGGTCTGGCATTTCAATGGTGTCGTTTTAAGACTCACCTTTTCCAATGTGCATCAAATTGTGTCTCAGGGAGGTCGTGGGCCAGGGATGCAGCCACACAAAGTGCAAAGATGATCCCCTTTATCATGCTTTAGTCCTCTTTTTATAGGTGTGGGGTCTTCGACAACTGAAATGTAATAGTGATGTTGGTGTCAATTGTGATCAGAAAAACCAACAATAAATCCTATAGTTTTAAGGGCCATTTTTTTTATATTGCTATATTTGGTCAGAAAAAAATTAGACTATTTGTGCGTATAGGCTGATTCTATATCCAAAATGAAAATTATTCGAAGAAACTCGTGACACATTTTTTAAGCACTGGCCAGCTATCGGCATGAATTCTTAGATCTGCAGAGGAGAAGTGAAAAGCAAAAAAGCTTTCATGCAGCTAAATTTAGTTGTTAGATACAGGTTTAAAAATGTGAATAGAACAAAACTTACGTGTCGATATTGAATTCCAAGTACGATTTGGTCCAAAGTGAAGAATTCCAGCTTATGTAGTCGGGCCAATTAAATAACTGTTTGTCAAGGAGGTACACTCCTCAGTACATTTTAAAAGGCATGTCAAAAATTGTTTGACTGATTGTCAGACGCCAGATGTCGGATGCCAGATGCAAGAGGTCAAATTGAAGGAAGTGACATATATAATATTCAATGTAGGAATGAAAGTGTTAATTTTCCTTCATCAAGAGGTCTTTTGTTACAGAGGTTAAATAGAGTAAAAAGTTTCACTTTGGGGCAAAAAAAAGTGGTGAAGACGAAGAGACGAATTTTATGGTATTTCAGAAGCGGATGAGAACCACTTTTTTTTATCTGCCTTAAAAGAGGTGTCAATAGTAAAATGTACTATTACCTAGTTAAATGTACTATACCCTGAAAGCATATGTTTTGGATTGACTTTTTGAAGTGATTAGCTCTACTCTTGCAAATCAAGAGCCATCATGGGTCGATCACTATCTGGTCATTGTGGAAGAGAAATTCAGTAAAAGTTCAGAACACTCCAAGTTCTAATTAATGGCTTGATAAAGTAACTTCGCATTCTAATTAAAGCTTAGTTGGCCACTTTGATTCCAGCAGATGTTGACTAAAAAGTTCTGTGCTAAGGCGGTTTGATTAGACCATGGTGGGTGTAGATTTAACATATTTAATTGGTTACGAAGAGGTACAAGAGGCACCTTAACAGTGCATCTCGTGGGAGAATGTGGACCTGTTCAACGGGGCTTACTTTATCGACAAATTTCAGGCAGTTAAACCCCTTCTGGTTATCCTGGTATCAGTCTTCATGAATATAGTCAGTATTAAACAGGTACAATATTATGCAATAATATTGTACATCATTAGGATGTGCCACTTTGATATAAAATCAAAAAATTAAAATCAAAATGAGTTTAACACAACTGGCATCCAAAAATGATGATAATAGTGAGTTCTTATATACCGTTTTTCACTGTAATATCTACTGTCTCAAAGCGCTTTACGATCACAAACATTATTACCCAGCATATCCAGAAACCTTTCTGGAGAACCAAGGGCAACCACAATCTAGCGCACACAGGGACATTTCAGACCAGTTGATCGTTACAATGTGGCACCGGGTATCGAAACCCAGGACCTCCTGATCACAAAGCCGATCAATGTTTGTGCCACCGCGCTCTCCATCTAGTCTGAATGACCTCTGAGCAGAGTGGCTTATCTTGGAACCTTGGTGCTGTTATCAAGCTGAGGTTGGTTGAGCCTAAGAGTGAATTATTCCACATATGGGTGATTCACAGGATTGTTGCATACCATGCCAAACTAAATGTCGAGGCATTGGTGAGGAATATTTAATTGAATTGCAAGATGCTTTATTGGTGAGGGTGATCACTACCTTTACAATACTGGAGACTTTGCCAGGATTTAGCAAGTTGAAATATCAGCATAGTAATAAGTAAATGAAGAAGAAGAGAGATGCTTTTAAGATTTGATTATCTTCTTTATTATGTTGTGACTCTGAGCTTTTGTACATCAAACTCTTTTACTAGACACAGGTTTTGTCAACATAGTGGCATGTTTTGACCTTAAACCGCCTGTCTTCCTGCCAGTTGTCATGCTTGCTCAAGAGCCCAACCATCATGTGACCGGCAGGAATATCGTAGTTCAGGTCACCGTCTAAGTCGTTGATCCAGAATCCAGTCCACATGCAGTCTGTGAGGGTCCCGAAGGTCAGCTGACGACACATGAACTGCCACTTTCTGTCCTCATGATGATTGCTATGTTCACTCCTGAAGCCGGCGACCACCTCTGAAATTTGAGTTGTGAAAATCTAAGAGTACTTTTCAGAGAAAAAACCCCACATGGATTGCAGGCTTGACAGCAGGCTGAGGTGCTAACATTGTAAATATTGACATTCAACTTGGATAGTCCTATCCTGCAGCAACACCTTTGAATTTAAACTTTTGTAAATAGTGCCTTATTACTGTGTCTTTCCTCACATTTATTGTGTAATATCCAGATGATGTCGGAGTTTATATATTTGTATATAAACAGATGTCTTGTTGAACTCATGCAAAGAAGGGTTAGTCATGTTGTCTTTTACAGCATTCTTACCATTAGAACCACATTCGTGTCTAACTTTGGCATCCATAACTGTCCATTCTTCTGACCACCGATCGACTGGACCAAACTTTGCTGGTGATTCTTTACATGTGTAGGTCCATGTGCGGTCCTCCTTCCTGTTGCTGTGTTGGCTTTCTAGTCTTGAGAATGTCTGATGGATGGGACATACCCTATTGGTAAATTGGAAATAGAGATGAAATTTTCCCCGGCTTGAGTTTGACGGAATGGTTCTTGAATGTATGGGATTACTGTCAGATTTTAGTCAGATTTAGGCTAATTAAATGCGAATAATCATTCAACATTGCTACCAGAGTGGTCCTGAGAATGATGAAATACTGGCACTGTACGGTAGTCATTGCTACAATTACCTTTCCCAGGGGTCATCATATGGAGTTGGGTTGAGGGTACCAGCAACTGCAGCACCTACTAAAGCCAAGAAGAACACAAAAGTATCCATAATTGTCTTCAATTAGATGTTTCCCTGAAATAAATCCTACTGTAAAATTGCAAATATTATAGAATACGATTCTACTGTAACAGATCTGTCTCGCATTTGTTCAATTCTCATCAGATATGCTAATCACATTTACGATCTTGATGAAATTATGTCATACAGTATGATATTGATAGTGCTTTGATACCGTTAATAAAAAATATGTACAGAGTGACCCAATAGCAGTGTCAGTTATTGTAATAGAGTCTGCTCTCTTCTGCAGGTACTTCAGATGCAATTAGGCTGTTTTTTTGCTCCAAAGTAAGGTAGAATGGGGTATTTGTAGCCCCGGTTTATTTGTAGCCCCTGCATTGTTTGATTTATGGGGATATCAATCAATATCATAGGCAGGGGCTACGAATAAACCGCGGCTACAAATACCCCATATTCTGCCTTACATATAGCATGTTTACGCCCTCATGTTTTGAATAAACCATTTCATCTTTTCAGTTTGTTTATAGAAAAATGGTAAACCTTGAGTCTTCTTTTGGCAATTGTCCGAAGGAACAAGATCCAAATTTCTAATTGGCAACTGTGCTTATGAAATATCCCATTTGCTACTTCCAGGTTGTTCTGGCAAGTGTTCCTCACATGCAATGTGGCTTTTCCCGAGACCTGTTCATCCAGTGGTGCGGCAACCCCAAGAACAGCATCATATTGACTTGTCGAACGTCCCCTGGGACCCTGGCTAGACAGCTCATAGACAATCCAACTGAGAAGCATATAACTGTCGAGGTAAGTAGGAGAATTTGAATTTGAAGAGTAAAGCCTGCTATGAACTGTACAACTTGATTGAACTTATCCATAACGATATGTACATTAAGCTAGACAGGTAATAGAATCTTACCCCATTGCCCGACATTCTCATGTTTGAATAAATGTTGTTTATTTAGGTGAAGCGGCGTGTGAGGCTGGAGGGGCAGGAATTGGAGGAGTATGTCAAGAGGGAGAAAGAGAAGGATGCTATGAGTGCGGCACTCAAGGCCGAACAGGCTAAAATGTAAAGCTGAATTTCTCTCTTTAAGAATTCAACTGTCATCACTTTGTGTAAAAACAAACAGCAGCATTACCCTGACGTCATATTATTGTGGCCAAGTAGATGATGTCGTATTCCACATGTGGACAATTGATGGTTGTGGTGTGACACATGACACCATGAAAATGGTAGCCTTCATGAACCAGTGTTGTTTTCACAATACAAAATGGTGAGGCAAACCATTATGATACCATGGTAAAAATTTGCATTGCAGCACACTGATAGATTTTAATAGTTGGTACTGTAGAACCTCTCTATAAAGGACACCCTCGGGACTGACAAGTGCTGTCCTTAATAGAGAGGAATCCTGATTCCAGAGGTCCAGTTGAATGTAAACAGCCAATTTGGGACCAAAACCAGTGTCCTTAATAGAGAGAGTGTGTCCTTAATAGAGAGGCGTCCGCTAAGGGAGGTTCCATATTGTATAATAATGATGTTACTGTTAAACTTTTCCATTTGCAGGGAAAAGGATGAGTCGAGTGACGAGAGTGACATGGAGGTTGAGGAAGGAACCTCAGTCAAACATGACCTCATGTCCAAGGGAGAGGTTTGTTACAGTTCCTTTCTCCTTCATTGACTTGTAGCTATTGTCTCCAAATGAACAGATTGAAGTTGGGTTTCAAATCTTGTTGATCAAACTGGTGTTTGTGGTGATTGGTGGTGTGGCCTGGCTGGGAAGACCCCAGACCTGTGAGCCAAACAATGTGGGTGTTTTCGAGATGAGACGTGGTGTGGCATAGCTGGGAAGACCCCTGGCCAAACAGTGTGGATGTCCATGTCTAAAGCCAATTGGCAACAGGCAGTATTATCACAATTAGAAGAACGGTGTGTTGGTTAACCTCTAACTACAATGCTTGATTCTCATTCCAGGGAAAAGCAAGATCAAGCTTCTTCAAACATGCCAAGAAGACCTACCCAATGTTTCCATTCTCTGAGGAGAGGATTAGATGGGATGACTATGGGGAAATAGTCAGGTATGACTCCTTTGATAGCAATTTATTATGTTCTCAATGCTCATGCTATCTTGGAGGAGGAATACTCCATGGAGAATGATAACATCTCCAAGTGCAGAGTGAACACTGAGGAAGAAGAGGAAGAATGTGCTCATGAAGTCAATAGTAATTGTCATGTTGGTGAGATACATGTACTCAAAACTACTTTATTTGGTACACATATGAGTAAGAATGTCTGTGGTTCGAAGCTGCAAAGATTCAATACACTGAACCTTAATAAGAAGTTGATGTCTGTGCTGTAACTGTGTGAAAATTGTTGATGTTAGAGATCTAGGCTTTTCATTCTAACATTGTATAATCATGTTTTGTTATCATCTAGGACTGAGGACTATTCTGTACCAGATGCTGTTCCTATTGAGGAGGAGAAACATGGGGTGAGTATGATTGCAAGGGTAGAATTGGTTGTATTTGTGATTTTTTGTTGACACTCGAGAAGGTTCAATGGATACGAGTGTTTACAATATAATAATAATAATAATAATAATAATAATAATAATAAAATACCATGTATTAAAGTGCTCTGTACATGCCATGCATGCTCCAGAGCACTGTACAGTATAAAAAACGACTAAGAAGAAAAAGTTCTAAAAAACATTATAAAAGTCCAGAAAATTCGATAATACTAATATGGATTAAAACATTTGAATTGCACGATAAGATATTAGGAATGTCACACATCGTAAACGATCTGAAATAGATGAGTTTTGAGGGCTCGCTGGAAGGGCCCAATCTCTCCGATGGCTTTAAGGTGGTCAGGAAGCGCATTCCATAATACAGGACCACTGGTTCTAAATGATCTTACAATCCACTTCAGGGCGTAGCATTCAACTACGGTAACCGCTCTTCTTTTTCACAATACAAATAAAAGAATCATGATTGCAAATTGATGAATTATTGAAGGGGGTTCACTTGCGGTTTTAGTTTTACTGGTATAGGCTGCAGTTGAGCCAGCATCAAAGTGATGTCCTGTGCTAGATCAGTGATGTTTATTGTAGCGATTTTCCATTTTCAGGAAACGGTTAAGAAGCCTGAAGATAATGTGAACGAGGGTAAGATGATTCTATCTGCATCTCAGTCACATGACCAACCTTAGAAAAGCTGGTCATGGTCTTCTCTTTCTTGTCAGATTTGCTTCAAAATTGAGTATAAAGTATGCAAGTCTTTGGATCCACATCCTCTTTGAGATGTTTAGGACATAGCCATCATGGAGACAGAAAATGCTTTTTACAGATCCTAAAATTGAAGCTAGAGTGAAATACCTGCTTACTACATGTTGTACTTCTTGTATTTTCAGATACAACAATTGTCCCCACGAAGACCATCTCAGCAACCCAGACCATCGACATCAATGCCAATGTTGTCTACATTGATTTCGAGGGTCGCTCAGACGGGGAGTCAATCAGGAAGATCCTGGGACAAATTAAACCAAAACAATTGGTAAGAAAATTAGGTTCACTCTCACAAGACCAGTTAGGTTGTCTGTTACATAACCTCAAAAACTAACTAATTATGTATATAATCCTTTTCGATGACAACTCATGTCGATATTGCTTATGCTTCAGATTTTAGTACGAGGTTCACCTGAGGCTACCGACGCCCTAGCAGAGTACTGCTCAAGTACCCAGGGGCTTGTGACTGGCACCATCTTCAAGCCACAGATGCAAGAGGTGGTCGATGCAACAACGGAGGGATTCATTTATCAGGTAGGATAGCTGACTGGGGAAGATGGACCATAGACTCAAAAAGATGTTGCAGTCAAAAGAGAATATTGAGTTTCAGTTTCATTTATGATCAATCTCAATACATCAAAGTTACCATCCCATGTGAGATATTTATGATTGTCATGTAATTCCAGGTGAAACTGAAGGATTCCTTAGTGAGTGCTTTACGCATGTACAAGGCCAAGGATGTGGAGGTGGCGTGGATGGATGCCAAGATTGAGGTCAAGGGCGGCAAGACGGACACCGGCGCCATGTTTGAACGAGAGGAGGGAGAGATTGATGAAGAGTACGAGAACTTAATGAAACTGAAAGGTAGGTGGCATGATAGAAATTTGTTCTTTCATTTGTTCAATGAAGCGGTAGAGCATTTAGCCCATAGCTGGGTAGTATGATTTTAATAGGGAAATTATCAAATGATTCTTACATTCTTACAAGGAAGAGGGAGACCATGTTAAAGAGATTATAATGTAGCTCTGCCCCAGTTAGTCCTTAATCATCACTAAGTGTACTGCAGCACATTCTTCAGCACGACACAAGCTATTAAGAGTGTGACACAACAATACTATTGTTTAAAAATTAAGCACTGAGGCCAGTAGCAGCTATCAGTGAATAATGATGATGGACTTTGTTAACTTTGACTTGAGCGCTGGTTGCAGTGCAAGTGCTATTACTCACTATGAAAAAGGTTCCGAGGATCAAGTCGTTAAGAAATTGTAGTTAAGCGAATTAGCAAAATTTAGACTCATTCAATGTGATACTTCTGAGATTTGTTCGCAACCCTGGATAAGTCACATTTCATAATTTATTTGATCTCGTCTGTTTCTCTACAGGTGCCGAGGCCAAAGCAGTCGAGGACATCATCCCCATCCTGGAACCTGTCAATCAAAATGAGGTGGTCGGCCATACTCCGGTGTTTATCAACGAACCAAAACTGTCAGACTTGAAAACTGTGATGGTACGAGCGGGTATCCAGGCCGAGTTTATTGCTGGTGTCCTCGTGTGTAACAATGCTGTGGCTGTCAAGAGGGTGAGTCTACGAAATCTTTAGGTTACATTCGAGAGTTAAGAAGTTATGCAAATCAGTGGTCGATTTTGATGTTTTGTTACCCTCAACTTCTATCAAAACAGATGAATTTCTGCTTGTACACAGGCAACAACTTTCTGAAATAACTTGTCTGTCCAAAATTAGTTGCATTCAGTGCATCTGAACTACTGGAAGGATCAGATATTACAAAGTCTTCACTGCTGACAGAATTATCAAATGATTAAAAATCCCAAATAATCTGAGATATTTTTTTCGAACATAGGCCCTGATCACTCCTGGAACTGTATAATTAGCTGTTCTCTTGTGTTGATCTTTCAGAATGAAGCAGGGAGGATACAGTTGGAAGGATGTCTTGGGAGCGACTATTTCAAAGTGAGGGAGCTGCTCTATGACCAATATGCCATCGTCTGAGAACAGATCACAGGAACTTTAGAAAGACAGTGCATTTAGTTTTGGAAATGGAAGTTTTATGTTAGCATTGTGCTCTCAAACACAGCAGTGCATAATTGGATCGGTCAAGAGCCAGGAAATAATGTTTGGCTAGGTTGTTCTTACATGAGGACCTTTTACGTCTCGTATCGGTGTGAATGTCAATTTGAGATCAATTGTTCGAGTCAGTCAACTTTTCTCACAACATTAGCTTGGAGAATTTTGTTGTACGTTCTGAAGATGTTGTCAAAATTTGTTTGTGTGAGTTCTGACTTCCCATACTGGAAACAGAAAATATTTTCACAGCTAAAGTTTACAAATTTGGCCATACAGTTTGAAAAACTGTGTTGATTTTGAGATGAAGTGTAGTGTTCGTATTGATAGGTCAATACTTGAAGAAATTACTTATCATGCTTTGTAAGGAACAACGAAATAACTGAATTCAAGAACTGTAAACTCTGCAAGAACTATAAAGCTCAGAGTGATGTATTTTCCTGAGAATAAAGACCTTTCTGTACATTTGTTGTCTTTGCCAGTTTCTTGACTGCTTCTAGTTCTATCAGTGAACTCGGATGAGCAGAAGCCTTGCACACCAAACCTCATGCTGAGAATGTCACATCCTTACTACTAATTTTGAAGAATAAAAGGTATATCCTTTTCATAAGGCAGAAATTTCAAAGTCAGCAGAGCAAGTCAAATAGCTATTCTAATGGTGTACTTCCTTCCATCCTGTAAATAACCTTCCTCATGTAAAGTAATTGTTTCCTTAAATTTCTTCCTACCTTCGCAGAAGAAACTGGGCCTCCGAAAATTTCATTCAGTTTCCTCTTCAAATTGAATGTAGGTGAAAGTTGATTGAAAATACTTATGTTGTTAAATCTAAAGGTTTGAAGATCAGTGACTGCACCTTCGTTTAATCAGAGGGTATGAGGAAAGCCTCCTATATTGAGCAACTGACCAGGTCAATAGAGGGGTACACCGAACAAGCCCTTCGGCCTGCCACTGGTGAAACTCTCGTCCACCGTCGTTGATCCCATCAGAGAATCATATCTACTGTCGTTTGTGTAGGAAGATGGCTTGTGGCTGTGCTGAACCAATTTTGACAGCTAAAACAAGTCATTATCTCTATCAAATTCCCTTAGTTTGATACTGATTACATTCCAAAGGCATGACCCACAATATGAAATTGGCTTAGGCGACAGGTGGCGGTGTCTCGCGGCAGAAAATAGAACTGAAATCTTCGTCCAAAATTCTCAGTTCCACTTTTTACCGCTAGATAGCATCCCTGTCGCCTAAGTCACTTTCCTATGAAATTGAGCATGTTTTGAGGCCTTTTGCATGAGTAGATTTGTTGTTATTGCCAATGATATAAGACACAGGGTGGGGCCCTTTAGCTGTATTTGCATGTACTAGTCTTGCAAATAACCTCGACAGATCTACATACCATTTTTATTCATTTTCTTCATGTCTGGAGCCAAGATTTTAAAACTTTTGATGACGGTTGTGATGATGGACTGGAACATAGGCCTACCTCCAAGAAATTGCGGTAAGACTCTTTGACAGTGGAACCTACCTCAGCAAACACCTCACTATTAAGAACACTAGTTTGAGTCCCAAAGTTGTAGTTTCCATTAAATTTTACCTCTCTAATCAGGACACCTCTAGGACAGCACTTGTCAGTCGCAAGAGTGTCCTTGATAGAGCGGTTCTACTGTATTCCTTTATGTTTGTTCCCCAATCCATTGCTGTACTTGCCAATCCAAAGTCAAACAAGGCTAGGCACTCCAATATAGTCCCTTTCGTCATCCTGATTTTCCTTCGTCTATGTAACAGGTGATAAGACAAGGCCTGTCCATTGCGTCTGGAGTGGGGGCATATGAAGCTAATAATTAGAATTTAGCACTCCAAGCAAATGGATTTACAAGCTCTTCAACTGTATTAGAGTGGACTGAGGGCTTCATTTCCCTCCAAGGGACAATGACAGAACCTGCTCTACACCAGCTTGAGCATGGGCTAACCATAGGTTGTGACATTGTCCCTATCAACCTGTTTGCAGCATGGTGAACAGAGGGCTACTTATTTATTATGTGCATTCTGGGGGGGGGGGTCAAGATTGAAATTCACCTTGGACACTGTCAGACAGCTAGGGCCAAATCACCGGTTGTGACATTGTCCCCGTGGCATATACCACATTGTTTTATACTCCGTGCAAATCTTCAGATCACACCCCAAAACAAATCCAAATCGGATTCATTAGTGTCCATTGCAGGATGTGACATGGTCCCAGTCGTGCCACCCAACTTTAAAGTGGTGAAATTCAAAGACACCTATGCATGAACAATACAGGACCACATTTTCCTGGCATTAGAGAAACCACACTTGAGCTCACATCCCTGTAGATTCTTGAAATACTATTTTTTTAGAGTATTACTAGTTGATTCAGAGAAATCCATGCTTCTGCAGCTCTAATCTAACAATGTAACACCATAACACTAAAACAAACAAAATGACACTTGCATAATTGACAATTTTATTCTTAATTGAAATTTACAGCAATTCCTAAATGGACATGCTCGTAATAAAAAGGAATCACGGAACTGACCAGTGATTATGATCTCCAGTCAAAGACCAACATCAGGGAGCATCAGGACTCCACCCGACTGTTCTTTCTGCCCATGAGATGCGAGGTAAAACAAGCAACGCTAATTTATGAATGACACGAAAGAGTAAACAGTTTGAAGGAATGCCACATCACTATCACGTATTTTGCATCTGGACTGCTGACAATGAGACTGGCCTGATGTTCTCATTACTGACCACTCCTCAGTGAAAAAATCCAAATAAAATGGGGTCACTGTATACAGTGGTACTGTATTACCCCGATGAGAAGCACTTTACTTATATCCCCCACTCTTATCTAAGATATTTGTGCGTACTGGTTGGGCTACAGGCTGAAGTTGACGATGCACTTCTGACAGAGCCTGCTCATTGACCAAGGCATGGTGACCGGAAGACAGTGACAAATCATAAAGCCTTTTGAAAGTGAAAACAAACAGGTCACTAAGCTAAGTTACAGTAACTGGAATACCAGGTGTGGATATTCCATTGTACAATCTTTACTGCAATAACCAGATTTACAACTTCAAAGCACATACTACAGAGCACAAACTACACATTTATAGGCCAAAATGGGCCGGCTCATGGTCAAGTAGAATCACAGAAACTATCCTCAAATGAGCCATTAAATGTGACATGTAACAAGCAACACTAATTTACAAAGGATGTGAAAGAGTTAATCGTTTGACGTAATGCCACATAACAATCAGGTAATCGCCCTCTGTACTGGTGATAATCTGACTGGTCTGAAATTCTCATTATCCACCCCTCCTCAGTGGAAATGAATCCAACAAAAAATGGGGTCATTGTTTACAGTGGTACTGTATTACCCCGATGAGAAGCAACTGATGTCCCCCACTCTCAACTAAGATATTTGTGCGCGTACCGGTTTGACTACGGGCTGAAGTTGACGATGTACTCCTGACGGAGCCATTGGGTGCTTCGCCCGCTCATTGACCGAGGCATGGTGACCTGGAGACAGTGACCGGATTAGCACTAGCTGGTCGAAGGACACTTCACAGGGCGTCAATTCGCAACTTCTCATCTTTTTAAGGCACGACCTATTCACGTGGACCAAGGCTTACCCAAAAACCTACTCCTTACGTAGCGTGGGGTACCAACCCACCGCAGATTCAGGAGTGTGCAATGGTTTCGGAATATCCTACACCAAATTGTGCTGCCCATTCGCAATAGGTTTGCCGACCGCCATTCCCCTCTGACATCGCCATCTCTCAGACAGTAACAGAACGGGGCAATGGGGCTGCAAATTTTTCCCAGAGGGGCGGGATAATGATTATTTCAGACCGATCAGAGTGTCACAAGTTCAGAGCGAAATCACCTGACAGTTATATGGAGTTACACCAAAATGCAGACTCTTCATTTCATTTGTAAATAGGCATCGATTATTTTTGTTACATTCAATGGACCCAGTCCTACAAGTACAATCTCTGGAAGAGCCAAGTCTGCACATAATTACTGGTATGCAGATTTGCCCGCGAGGCAGAAAAGACCTGACAATTGCCACTGCTTTAGGAGTGTAGCAACAATATTGCTTCAAAGCAAGAAAGGAATCTGCACATATTTACTGGTATGCAGATATGCCAGCAAGGCATCAAAACCTTCGTAAGCCCTTAATGAGCAACTCATTTATAAAGTTACAAACAGGATTTATCTTACAACTGTACTGCTCCAAAGAAAGAGCCAAGTCTGCCCATAACTACTGGTATGCAGATATGTCAGTGAGGCAGACAAGACCTGAACACTGCCACTGCTTCACAAGTGTAGCACTGATATTGCTTCAAAGCAAAACTTAAGTACGCATATAATCACTGGTATGCAGATTTGCCCGCGAGGCAGAAAAGACCTGAAGATAGCCACTGCTTTAGGAGTGTAGCAACGACATTGCTTCAAAGCAAAAATTATGTTTGCACATAATTCTTGGTATGCAGATGTGCCTGTTCGACAAAAAGATCCTGAACACTACCAAGCAACACTAATTTACAATTGACATGAAAGAGTACACAGTTTGAGGGAAAGCCACATAACTATTAGATAATTGCCCTCTGTACTGGTGATAATCAGACTGGCTTGAAATTCTCATTATCGACCACTCCTCAGTGGAAATGAATCCAACAAAAAATGGGGTCAATACTGTATTACCCCGATGAGAAGCAACTGATGTCCCCCACTCTCAACTAAGATATTTGTGCGCGTACCGGTTTGACTACGGGCTGAAGTTGACGATGTACTCCTGACGGAGCCATTGGGTGCTTCGCCCGCTCATTGACCGAGGCATGGTGACCTGGAGACAGTGACCGTATTAGCACTAGCTGGTCGAAGGACACTTCACAGGGCGTCAATTCGCAACTTCTCATCTTTTTAAGGCACGACCTATTCACGTGGACCAAGGCTTACCCAAAAACCTACTCCTTACGTAGCGTGGGGTACCAACCCACCGCAGATTCAGGAGTGTGCAATGGTTTCGGAATATCCTACACCAAATTGTGCTGCCCATTCGCAATAGGTTTGCCGACCGCCATTCCCCTCTGACATCGCCATCTCTCAGACAGTAACAGAACGGGGCAATGGGGCTGCAAATTTTTCCCAGAGGGGCGGGATAATGATTATTTCAGACCGATCAGAGTGTCACAAGTTCAGAGCGAAATCACCTGACAGTTATATGGAGTTACACCAAAATGCAGACTCTTCATTTCATTTGTAAATAGGCATCGATTATTTTTGTTACATTCAATGGACCCAGTCCTACAAGTACAATCTCTGGAAGAGCCAAGTCTGCACATAATTACTGGTATGCAGATTTGCCCGCGAGGCAGTATAGACCTGACAATTGCCACTGCTTTAGGAGTGTAGCAACAATATTGCTTCAAAGCAAGAAAGGAATCTGCAAATATTTACTGGTATGCAGATATGCCAGCAAGGCATCAAAACCTTCGTAAGCCCTTAATGAGCAACTCATTTATAAAGTTACAAACAGGATTTATCTTACAACTGCACTGCTCCAAAGAAAGAGCCAAGTCTGCCCATAACTACTGGTATGCAGATATGTCAGTGAGGCAGACAAGACCTGAACACTGCCACTGCTTCACAAGTGTAGCACTGATATTGCTTCAAAGCAAAACTTAAGTACGCATATAATCACTGGTATGCAGATTTGCCCGCGAGGCAGAAAAGACCTGAAGACAGCCACTGCTTTAGGAGTGTAGCAACGACATTGCTTCAAAGCAAAAATTATGTTTGCACATAATTCTTGGTATGCAGATGTGCCTGTTCGACAAAAAGATCCTGAACACTACCAAGCAACACTAATTTACAATTGACATGAAAGAGTACACAGTTTGAGGGAAAGCCACATAACTATTAGATAATTGCCCTCTGTACTGGTGATAATCAGACTGGCTTGAAATTCTCATTATCAACCACTCCTCAGTGGAAATGAATCCAACAAAAAATGGGGTCAATACTGTATTACCCCGATGAGAAGCAACTGATGTCCCCCACTCTCAACTAAGATATTTGTGCGCGTACCGGTTTGACTACGGGCTGAAGTTGACGATGTACTCCTGACGGAGCCATTGGGTGCTTCGCCCGCTCATTGACCGAGGCATGGTGACCTGGAGACAGTGACCGGATTAGCACTAGCTGGTCGAAGGACACTTCACAGGGCGTCAATTCGCAACTTCTCATCTTTTTAAGGCACGACCTATTCACGTGGACCAAGGCTTACCCAAAAACCTACTCCTTACGTAGCGTGGGGTACCAACCCACCGCAGATTCAGGAGTGTGCAATGGTTTCGGAATATCCTACACCAAATTGTGCTGCCCATTCGCAATAGGTTTGCCGACCGCCATTCCCCTCTGACATCGCCATCTCTCAGACAGTAACAGAACGGGGCAATGGGGCTGCAAATTTTTCCCAGAGGTGCGGGATAATGATTATTTCAGACCGATCAGAGTGTCACAAGTTCAGAGCGAAATCACCTGACAGTTATATGGAGTTACACCAAAATGCAGACTCTTCATTTCATTTGTAAATAGGCATCGATTATTTTTGTTACATTCAATGGACCCAGTCCTACAAGTACAATCTCTGGAAGAGCCAAGTCTGCACATAATTACTGGTATGCAGATTTGCCCGCGAGGCAGAAAAGACCTGACAATTGCCACTGCTTTAGGAGTGTAGCAACAATATTGCTTCAAAGCAAGAAAGGAATCTGCACATATTTACTGGTATGCAGATATGCCAGCAAGGCATCAAAACCTTCGTAAGCCCTTAATGAGCAACTCATTTATAAAGTTACAAACAGGATTTATCTTACAACTGTACTGCTCCAAAGAAAGAGCCAAGTCTGCCCATAACTACTGGTATGCAGATATGTCAGTGAGGCAGACAAGACCTGAACACTGCCACTGCTTCACAAGTGTAGCACTGATATTGCTTCAAAGCAAAACTTAAGTACGCATATAATCACTGGTATGCAGATTTGCCCGCGAGGCAGAAAAGACCTGAAGACAGCCACTGCTTTAGGAGTGTAGCAACGACATTGCTTCAAAGCAAAAATTATGTTTGCACATAATTCTTGGTATGCAGATGTGCCTGTTCAACAAAAAGATCCTGAACACTACCAAGCAACACTAATTTACAATTGACATGAAAGAGTACACAGTTTGAGGGAAAGCCACATAACTATTAGATAATTGCCCTCTGTACTGGTGATAATCAGACTGGCTTGAAATTCTCATTATCGACCACTCCTCAGTGGAAATGAATCCAACAAAAAATGGGGTCAATACTGTATTACCCCGATGAGAAGCAACTGATGTCCCCCACTCTCAACTAAGATATTTGTGCGCGTACCGGTTTGACTACGGGCTGAAGTTGACGATGTACTCCTGACGGAGCCATTGGGTGCTTCGCCCGCTCATTGACCGAGGCATGGTGACCTGGAGACAGTGACCGGATTAGCACTAGCTGGTCGAAGGACACTTCACAGGGCGTCAATTCGCAACTTCTCATCTTTTTAAGGCACGACCTATTCACGTGGACCAAGGCTTACCCAAAAACCTACTCCTTACGTAGCGTGGGGTACCAACCCACCGCAGATTCAGGAGTGTGCAATGGTTTCGGAATATCCTACACCAAATTGTGCTGCCCATTCGCAATAGGTTTGCCGACCGCCATTCCCCTCTGACATCGCCATCTCTCAGACAGTAACAGAACGGGGCAATGGGGCTGCAAATTTTTCCCAGAGGGGCGGGATAATGATTATTTCAGACCGATCAGAGTGTCACAAGTTCAGAGCGAAATCACCTGACAGTTATATGGAGTTACACCAAAATGCAGACTCTTCATTTCATTTGTAAATAGGCATCGATTATTTTTGTTACATTCAATGGACCCAGTCCTACAAGTACAATCTCTGGAAGAGCCAAGTCTGCACATAATTACTGGTATGCAGATTTGCCCGCGAGGCAGAAAAGACCTGACAATTGCCACTGCTTTAGGAGTGTAGCAACAATATTGCTTCAAAGCAAGAAAGGAATCTGCACATATTTACTGGTATGCAGATATGCCAGCAAGGCATCAAAACCTTCGTAAGCCCTTAATGAGCAACTCATTTATAAAGTTACAAACAGGATTTATCTTACAACTGTACTGCTCCAAAGAAAGAGCCAAGTCTGCCCATAACTACTGGTATGCAGATATGTCAGTGAGGCAGACAAGACCTGAACACTGCCACTGCTTCACAAGTGTAGCACTGATATTGCTTCAAAGCAAAACTTAAGTACGCATATAATCACTGGTATGCAGATTTGCCCACGAGGCAGAAAAGACCTGAAGACAGCCACAGCTTCAGGAGTGTAGCAACGTTGACGTGATCCTTGTCCATAACTGGCAGCTTGTTTACGAGAGATGTCACAGCGCTCTACCAGCTTCAATTACCAGTGGTTTTCCCGTTGAGGTGCTGAAAATAAGACAAGAGTTCTTTAGATTTTAATGACTTCTTCTATAAAGACAGAGTTTTTAGAAACAGCTCCATGAAAGGCCTCTTGCTTACTAAGAGAGGGTTATCAAATGCACAAGTACATCGTACATTGATTGCAGTTCACTCTGGAACCTTATCCGCCAGGAACAGCACTTAACAAGTGTTATGACTAAAACCTGTTATAAACTTTTTGACCTGTTATTCTCATCGTTCTGGACATACTTGCTTTCTTATAAATAATCCGGCAGGCAGGCTACTATACATCTATCCTGCACAGATTCACATTGCACACCAACCTTGTATTCTAAGATTGCTTGTCCGTGCAACAACATTTTAGATTCCTTCATCATTTTCTCCAGTCAGATTTTGTTTTAGTCAGCTGATCACAGTGAAATCTTGTTAGTGGTGTTGGAGTTGCAACCCTCAGCATGTGGACTGATCTTGGTATGATTACCAAGAGAACGATGGTGCGGTAGCTTTTCTCTTTTCCAGTCTGTGCCATCAGATGGACGAGCTGGAAAGGACCACAGTTTTCATTAATAAAATTTTCTAAACAAAATAAACAATGGCGCGGAACGGTCCCCTGGCTTTTCCACACCAAGATAATCATCTGCCTAATATGAAGACACTCAGGCAAATACGAAGCTGTTTTAGAAACAAATGCCATTACCTGCCAAAGGCAGATCACTGGTCAGAAGTGCAACTGACAACCATCACGTTTGCTGACAGACTCTGTGAATAGTTGTCAGTAACTTGTTACACACATTCAGCAAGATGTCTGCGTTATTGTCAAGTTTCTTATGCCTTGTTTAGGCCAACCTACCTTCAGTCCACACAGGGAACAACTGCTGATTTTCATCACAAGATGTCTTGGATGGTGTATCAATGTGATGAAATACTAAACACCCTCTCCAGATAATCAGCTGAGTCGGCTGCCTGAGACGATTTGATGTTGAGCAGATTTTTGTTCATTATTTGGGCAGGAATCAAGATTCAAACTATGTCAACCAGGTTCAGAGACATGAATTTTACTTCAAGCTCTATGAGACTGCATACTTCTCTTGCCTGAATGAAGGGTAAGAAACTTCAATGCTTTTGACAGCTTTTCGACCAGTTGATGGAATATGAAGAACAATTTTCTTACCCGAAATATTTGTTCCTTCAAAAGTCGACTGAATCCCTCTTCATGATACACACACAAGACCTTTATGATACAGACACAGATTTCTCCATGTATGTTGTATCTCTCCATCTCATCTTCCTTGAAACCATGCAGGCTGAAAAATAACTCAAACTATTAGAATACCTGAATTTGTAACACCTCAAGCTTTTCACCGCAAGGACATCTTGACTGCAGCCAATTCTGAATTTTTTAAAACATGCATCGACGAGTCTTCTCCCTAACCAGCTGTCACTGTCTCACCGAGTTCTTTGATCATTGTCTCGCACAGGCTCAGATCAAAGGCAAAAGGAATCATTTTCAAAATGCATGCTTTACAGCACAGTGTATTTCTCACAGTACAACAAACATGCTACGACCTGCAAAGGAGGCAAATTGGGCATCTAATTTTCAGTGCCCTCTATTATGTTAGCACGCACCTAGTCAGTGGATATTTCCCCAGGTCAAACCAAGCTGCTTCGTCCTTTTACTGTAGGGTACAGAGGATCTCTTGGACAGCCTCTGATAATTTATGTTCATATTTGAACTGGAACCAACTTCAGTTCTGTTCTTTGTGGCACTGGCAACATGGCTGAAAAGAAAAACTATCTGTCTTGGTGCGTCCCCAGCCCTCCTTCACAGCAGATGTTCCAGATGCGAGTGCATCCTAGTGAGCAATAGTTTTTTCAGACCTCTGCAAACGGTGCCCACAAGACAGCCGTACCCTTGCGCAAGTCTGCTGTCAGAATGGTGGTAGATGTATCTGCTGTCCTAACTCTGTCATTATTACGTCTCCCATTGGGGCTGTCCTTGGTTACCACAACATTTCTTGCCCCAATCTTGCGGCTCCTGCTCCGAAACGTCATTACGCGTCCCTCTGGTCAAATATACATTGTCTGGATCATGGTCTACAGCACGGCCTGGAAAAGGAGTGCATTTCTCATTATATAAAAGTTGGCTGAATTTCGCGACAGGTAAAGATCTAAATTCCCTCAAAGTTGCGACTCCCAAACATCTTACTGGTACATGGTTATGCACAGAGAACCTGGATTGAAGAAAGTCTTTTGAATTGAGGGAGCAGCATCCCCAGGACTGCCCCTGAAGCAGTTACTACGGGGTCCCAAGAACCACATGGGAAAGGAGAAACATAGGTATTTTTGGCAGTCTGCAACAGACAAAACAAATGAAGATGCATTGTGACCTTATGTTCAACAATGGATTAGGAGCATGGTCTTTCCATAAACTTGAAATGAAGATGCATTATGACCTTATGTTCCACAATGGATGAGGAGCATGGTCTTTCCATAAACTTGGGTGAAGACATTCATGACATATGGTTCACAAAGTTAACTGAGTTGTCAATGAAAACCTATGCCATACCATACCAGATATGCTTGGCTCCATTTTCTCCCCTAACAGTTGTACTCGTTGTCGCAGCTTGCCAGCACCATCCTGGCCAGTCACTGACTTTATCTCTGTTGCCCGTTTGTTTTCTTGTTGATCCTGCAGAAGTAAACCATTTTGTTGACAAAAGGAATAGGACAATATACATTTCTGTGACAGGGGTGGGTCCCATAGGGTAATAGCCCAGCAAAGGGCTGTGTACATGTCCTATTAGTATGCAAAAAAATCTCGCATAACAACTGACCATCTTAGTTTGGCCACAGATGTGATCCTCTCTTGCTCGTCTCCCAGTCTCTTCCCATTCTGCAATTGCAACTGAAAAGCACATGCTTCTTTCAGTCTCTTTGGACAAAACACAGATTTCATGGTCTGGTCAGGCATGACCTTGGAATCTGTCCTTTCTAAAAGAATACAATTCAAATTCATATCGTCCTTTGTGAGATAGTTTAGGCATCTGCAGACAGATGATGGGAACGAGGCTGGAACTCACAGTCTTTGCCATTATTGAATGAACATTGAAGTAGGGAGTACGTTTTCACAGCCCACAGAAATTTAGGACTGTGGAGTATTTCAACGAGGAAACAGACACTTAAAATGTTTACCTCTATAAGTTCACAATATGAATTGATCCTTCCTAGAAATTTGGGATGGCATTGAGGTGAAGTGAATCCATAGCTGAGCACTTTTCGCTACACAAGGAAAACCATTTCTGATGACGCAGTCTGCAATAAAACAATTCAAAATCATAAAGTGAATATTAAAATGTATCTGACCAATCACATCCAGAAGCCAGATGGCCGAAGATGGAGTCACTAGGACAATAAACCCAATTGGTGGGGCACTAAAAAATTCAGCACCTCCCTCGAATGTAGGAAGATGGAATTCTTTCTGGAGAATAAACCCTCCTAGTCCAGAGCGAACGCTGAATTCAAAGTACATATCTAGGGTTGTAATGTTATATTTGAAAAGGTTGAAAAGATGCTGGTTGGAACATCCTTTTCTTCTTACACTGGTTCCATGTATGTATGATGCATCGCTTACAAACAAATAAAAGTATTTACAATGACAAGAGAAAACTCCAGCCGCCTTTCGGCCTGACACCAACAGGCTATTCTCTAATGAAGAAAAACAACATTTAGGAAAAGAGGTGGGGCGTGCCCACGTGACTAAAGTCTACCGTGATTGGTAGATTAAATGAAGACATCACACGTACTACTTTCTTAGCCAATAACAATTCAGGAGCTTATTGCATCAATTATCTTTTAAGTGAAGATGCTTGTGCATAACCATAGAAATGACCTACAATTTTTTTTACAAACAAATCTGACCAACACCTCGATGACCCATGGCGGGAAATTCCACTGAACCCTGGAGAAATGGTGCACCAAGTGCAAATGGACAAACACATTAGAGAGGTTCAGAAAGTTATGTGATGTTCAGCCAAATATTACATCACAGTAACACTAACCTGTCAAGGAGGGACTCCTCTGAACACCGAGATATATTTGTGGTGGTTAAATTCGCCTGTCTTCCAGATCTTTGTGGTCTTGACATTAACCTGTCCACAGTGGGTACCAGAAACCAGAACACCTCCTTGTGGATGTCACATTGACAGTGTTTCTGCCAGAAATAAATTCAAGGGGGGGCAAAACCATAATTTTGCAGAAAATCCTGGTCAAAACAACAAATTTTGCCTGTTTTTGGACAATTTAGGTTGCCCCCCTTGCCCCCCCTCTGGGGGAAACCCTGATTGATAGGTACCCCCCCCCCTTTGGACAGCCCACTTTTTGACCAACATCCCTGTTATGCAGGCAAAAATTATCACAATATCAATATCACAAAATCACAACCAACTTTGAGCCCCTCAACACTTGTGTGGATGCCACAGAGTTCTAGTGAAGATGTCAAAGACACTTTCCCTCTGTCATTGAAAATTTGTGTGCAAATGATTAATGTTTGGAAAATCTCCCCATGGAGGGAAATTTTTTTTGAGAAAATTGTGGTTCAAAGGAATGAGCAGTTCCATCAAATATAGAGGAATGTTCCAGCAGGATGATCGAGTGTCCCACAAATAATAAGACAGCTAGCATGCGAAAATAATTTTCGGCCGTTTTGAAAAGGAGTTTTCACAGGCAGCGCAAGTTTACCATGAATGACATGAAAGTCATGTTTTAAATCAACAAAAGCATTCAAAATATCATGAACATTGGAAGACATGGACAGCTTGAATAAGCATTAAAGCATGAATATTTGTACTTTTATGCCATGGCAAACATAGGCTACCTCGCCTGTGAACAGGGTCTTTTCAAAATGGCCGCAATTTATTTTTGCAGCTCGTCTGTTTCCCTGGCCTACCCTACTCCCTAGGGCCTACCTATACCCCATGCCACAGACGCTGGAAACTCGGGGTTAGAACACAGCTTTTTATCTCAAACCTAACGAGAAAAAACACTTTCTGTAGCGTCTGCAGTCCCCCAACCGCTCGAATCTGTTCTTTTTCCCCATTCTCCCCTGCTGAGCCCTGTTCCAACAAAAATCAAATGTCACACATCCACAAAGTCAATGCATGTTGTTCATGCACACAGCAAACACGGAGATGCAGTGCATGCAAAATGGACTCCGAAACCGCAATGGACTGGTCAGTTTCAACATGATTTTCACCATCAAAAATGGTAAAAATCTCCACGTAATTCAGTTTCCAAGATGCAGAATTACACACAGAACAAGAATACCTGTTTCCGGCACTTTGGTGAGTATCATAGGACACAGAATCGTATGTTTTTTTAATGAAAAAAATCGCCAAGCACGTGCGGCCGGAACGCCGTCATCAAAATTTTGGTCAACCGCACAAAATTCCTTTATCATTGCCGCGATAACGCAAGAAACGCAAAAACATCGGAATATGGATGAGCTAAGATACCTAATCTATGAACTTACCATCCAAAAGTTGTCTTTATGCACGAAATAGAGGTGAAATCAGAGAATTAAACGGAGAAGTTTCGAAACATAAATGCCGCCGTGTCTGCGAGTCGGAGAATTCGCCACGTGTCAGACGATCGAGTGATTACGTCATTATCCATACTCCAAGCGTCGTCAAGGGTGATCATTGTCGCCAAGCCTCACTCGACCTACGGACTATGTGAGAATTTCAGCGGGTGCATAAAAAATTCGACAGACGGACCGAAGACCGGGAGATTGATCATCAGGCGGATCGGGCGGACATGCGGAGCAATTTCTCGGCGGCAATTTAAAAAAAATCCTGGGTATTACATTTCGCCTTAAATTAAATCTATTTCCCGGTAATTTTTCTCTGTCACCTTTCCGAATTCAGGATAATATTTCGATTTTTTTTGGGAGCGTCTTTACCGTCTTTCATCAATGAATAGCGGGATGAACAGTTGGTTTGTGACAATGTCTTTCATGACATGCCTTAGCTGACTATGTTTGCTACAAATGGCGCTTGGTCTTGATTAATTCTCTCCGAGCCCGCCCAGTCAACATTAGAGACAGAGTAATGATCCTGAGGAAACCAGGCATCTCCGGCCTAGACTCTATATATATGTCGTCCTTTCCGTCATCCTGATCGTCCTTCCTGCGGGCGACAGCGCGAAGCCGGTCCACTGCGTCCGGTCAGTAACAATCTCTCAGTGAGACATTTCCAACAGTCCCTCCTTATTGGCATCCTGAGATACAAGTTTTTGATACTCCTACCTCGTATACAAGTATCGAGAGGCGGTTCAATATGTCAGGATGTCTCGTTGGCCGAAAAAAGAGGGCAAAAACAAGTGCCCCCGATCATAGCATTTGAGTTTAGGGTCAGAGGAGGTGGGGTTTAGGATGGGCAATATCTGGAGTTCGCGTGTTGATGGCTTCATGGTTCTCAACATTTCGCCAGCTCATAGTAAAACAGATTTTACGCCTGGTCCCCGGAATTAAAAATCCGTCAGTTTGGTATTGGTGCAGTTCCTTGATCTCGTATAGCCAGGGGTTTTCCATCGAAGCCATCTCTCGAAATTTTTGATATTCTTTTATATGGCACAAGGGAAAAAACAGAATCCCAAGAATGTCTTCTGATTAAGAATGACAACTGCTCATTCTGCTGGAAACTTTGCTGGACTGTTTAGGGAGTAATATGTTCACTGGCGTGGCATTTGGGGAACCAACTAACAATAACCCGCTAAGCCACGACAGTGGTAAACCACGGCGAGTTTGAGGCTAAATGGACCAAAAAAAATTAGACCCCGGTCCCAAACCCTGAAATCATGGTCATTACCGTCGAAAGTAGATTGGGTGAGGTCTTGTCTTCATGCCAGGTAAACATTAGGTGCGAGTGACTGTTAGCTTAAATATTCTGTTGCACAACGTCCTGCACATCGGAGGCAGCAAAGTGACGTCATCACACTTCCCAGGGTTCCCTGTCGTCCAATCCTATGACGTCATCAGGCTTTGTGACGTGGTGATGTTTTATGACGTCCCTGTTATATGATGATGCTAGCCAGTTCCTTATGGTGATGGATTGCAAGCCAGGACCCCGCCAGCTGGTATTCATGATCTGTAGCATTGAGATAGGTGGTACTGGTAGCATCAGCAATGCAAGTATTTCAGTGTCATCCATGTCTCCTAAAGAAGAATCAACTTGAGGCAAATGTCATTACCTGACTTTCACATCAAAGACTGCAGGAAGAACATGATGTGAACGTTTGCACTTCCTTCAAGGGGGGCATGTTTTTTAAGCAACTCAAGTTCATGTCACTGTTGTCCCGCGCGTCCATCCCAGGTGCGCTGGTGAATACAAACTTGCTACCGTTTTGCAGTTCCCGTTTATAAAGCTACACTCCGGACGCAGTGGATTGGCCTTGGAAGTATGAACGGTTGTTATAATCTCACGGCAGTGGGTCAGAATGCACATGCGTAAAGATGATCGAGTGAATATTGGGTGGACGGAGATGTTATTTCTGAATAATACTGTATGACGCCGGGGAACAATGTTTCCCACACAGCATTAACACCTCAAAAAGGAAAGAAGATAGGACAACATATAATTCCCAAGGTGGGACAGAGGACAATTAGGAGTTTTTGAGGGGGTCAGGGAGTGCTGAAAAGGGTGGTTTTGGGCACTTTACAACCAAGTAATCAACTAATAGAACTGTTTTCTCTGTTGATTCAGCAAGCTCTGGTCTTGGGCAGGCTATTACCAAAATTGAGCTATGTTTAATAGATCATTTCCCCTTGGGGTCTGAAAAGGGGTGCTCGAGGGTGAAACTTGGGTGCTGAAGCAGAGAATTCCTCCTCCAACTATTCCCTACCACCCTTAGTCAAGGAAGAAGACCATGCATCTGGATCTGGTCATTATATAGCAGACCTCAATCGATTTCCTTCAAAGAACTGCATTCCACTTAACACTTTATCATTTGTCCTCATTTGCAGATCCCCTACCATGCCCACACGTTTCCAATCCAAAAAGGTAAATGGACAGTTGAAGGAACTTTTGGTGAGACCCAAGCTGTTTATCCAACAAATCCATCATCAGATCCTTTTACTAAGTTCTAACATGGTAACTAAAATAAAAGATGAGAGAATGTTTGCAAAATACACATTTTATTCAGTCTTATACCTTAGACTATAGGACACAGTTTAGAACTAGTGTACAAACCAGCAGACTTATATCAATATTACAGCAAAAGTTTACTAGACAAATGTAATAGTGAAGTAGTTAAACATATATCAAAGAAAAAAACTAAGCCTGAAGAAAGGTCAACATTCAGAGTCCAATGACCGCAAACATAAAGTTTTTGTCATCAGCAGTTCTCTTCAATAATTATCTGTTGTAGAATATGGAAAGAAACCACAAGTCTCAGCAGTAGGTTTTCAGCAGGAGCCCATAAAAATGTCTTTCTGTACACATTTTATTGAACGGTTTAACAATAATGAACATTGCATGTATGTAGTGTAGGCCTAAAAAGTGGACGGCATCTTACTTTTAGTCCCTGCACTGAATGCTCTTGCAAGCTATATAGCTTACACAAAACGATCTGCATCCAAATATATATTTACTATGCATTTAGGCAGCAGGCTTAAAACATCCTACGGAAAACTTCACAGCAGTGATGAAGATCTTTCCAAGAACGGAATTTGAATGGAAGAATACACGTCAGGACAGAAATGAATCAGCATAAAGTAGATTGAATTACAAACTTATATAACAATTAAAAATTTATCACAATCAAGTTGAAAAAAATAAGCAGGGTGATACCACTTAATCTGCAAGAATCCAGGATGGGAAATGTTAAGTCCTCCTTTTTAAACATGTAAGGAGAAACTTAAGCATCAAGTCCTTTCAGCATCAATATATCAATTCATGTTTCATTTGCTCTTTTTATTTCTTTTATGAAAGCAGCTTCTTTATCTTTTTGCATTCTGCTCATTCAAAGCAGCTTCTCTTGCCCTATCCTGGTTCTTGGCTAAGATTTGGTTGATGCAGTATTCAGACTCTTGCCCACATTCGGTAAGACGGAGATCCATGGTCACAATTGTCGTGTTCTCTTCCATGCCCTCTTGAAGTTGCTTACCTCCATCCTAAAATAGATAATGTAGAAAATGCAATTAATGATATGATGTGTAACATTAGAATATGGGTTATATGAATGGAGCAAAATCACAACTTCATGTCTTCAAGAAAGACATCACAATCTAATAGTTACATGAAAAAACACAAGTTGATCTGAGATGACTGAGATTACTTCATTAGCTTGAGAACCTCAAACTCAAAAGTAATCATGCCAAAATAAACATTGTAAAAGCAAGTTGTGCTTACCGGTCCAGGTCTGTTACATGACAGATCCAGCGACGTAATGGTTTGGTTCTGAGTGATTACTTGTGAGAGTATAGCGGCTGTAGGCTCTGTCATATCATTGCTACCAAGGTTGATCTCCTTCAGGGTGCTGTTCTTCAGGAGGGCTCGGCAGATGGCCTGCCCACCCTCGTCACCCAAGCGATTCAGACGCAGGTTCAGGGTCTCCAGTGTCGAATTCTTTGTCAAAGCGTGGGCAATCGCCATGGCTCCAGCAGCACGCACTTGATTATCACAGACATTGAGTTTCACTAGCTTACTATGATTGTTCAAGAATTTTCCAATGGCACGTGCACCACGATCGCTGATGACATTATGGGATAGATCAAGCTCCTCGAGGCCGGGATGGTCCAGAATATGACTGATGAGCACTCGTACTTTATCATCGTCCACTTTACTCCGATGAAGCTGAAACACTTTCAACTGTTTGCAATTCGCGATGCATTTGGCTAAGAGCAAGCAGTCTCGAGCTGTAAACTGAAACAGGTTCCATTCAAAGTTCATACCGCAGTCCTTGACACCATATGTAACTCGAAACTCAACAAGGTTTGGTAATCCCTGTAAAACTGTCGCAAAGTCAAAGTGATCCGTCTCTGGACCATCACCAGCATCACTCCCAGCATCTGAGGTGTCATCCTCAAGTCCCTTTACCTCCTTTACTGGGGGCAGCAACTGCTTTATATTCAGTCTCTGCACATAATTTGCGGAAAGAGGTAAAACTTCTTTCAGTTCTGTGTCATTTGTTTGCTCTGGCACAAAGTGTTCGATGATATTTTCAAGGTTTCGTTCAAAGTACATTCGCTTCCAACTGTCACCATAGGCAGACACATCACAGATATCCCAGCGAGCTTTACAGCACCGTTTCCAATACCCCTCATCTTCAACCAATAGCGCTGTGACTTTCAGAGGCAAGCATGTGGCTATTCTTTCAAGGACCTTTGTCTTGTGTTTGAGGAGGAGGTCATTCAAAATCTTGGAGTTGACTGAAATAAAGATCTGTGAGTTACTACCAGCAAAAAAATAGTACAGATGGACAAGTAGGGATATTGAACCCGGTCATACTTACACTCAAAGTTACCAACCACATGTTTGATGCACAAGTCTGACAGAAGAGGAACCGTAGCTAGGGACCATTCAGGATCTTCAGCAATGATCCTTCGCATATTCCGCATATCTCCAATTGGATCATCATGAATAGACGGGGCTGGCGAGGCTGCTCCAGATTTTGTTTTCGTTGTGCTTGCCGTACTCCTGGCACTTTTCCCAGACTTGGCAGACCCTGCCCTTGATCCACCTGGACTCTTCCCACTTTTCCCACTCTTTACACTCTGTTTGTCATCGTCGGCCCTCTCAGACTTTTCACTTTTTTGACTGCTTGCAGTCAGAGGCGGTTCCACATCAGGCATGGTTGAGACCTGGACTGGAAAGATAAAAAATGAATTTGAGTGTCCAACTGTGTAAATTACTAAATACATGGCTTATGCGCATTGGATTCATGCATGCGGCCAATCATCATGTCCATCTCCATGATCAATTCAATTCAATGGACACTCACAGACAAGGTCAAAGGTGGTTTTTTTGGAGAAAATGGAATGGGAATGAAAGTTTGAATGAAGGATGAAAAGTAAAGTGACTTTGTGTTCCTCTTTTTCAACCAAAAAAGGGACAAATCAAGAATGCCTTATGTTGTAGATGTTTAGAAAATGCTAACCTATTACAAAACGGTAGTTTCACACCCAACTTTTGAAAATTACCTGAGAAATTCGTTCTTTTCTGGTCAAGATAAAGTTTTTTGTTTATGTTGCCAAGGAAGCCAAATGCGCATGCGTATTTGTAGCAAATTACGGCATGCCAGCCTGGTTTGGTTCCGGAAGTTTGCATTTTCGAAACACCCGGAGTGATTCTATCTAGCGCACTACTGCGCATGAGTAGTGCGCAATGGTACTTCGGTGGATATTGGCTCGGCAATATTTATGACTTTTCACATGTCCCTTCCATTTTTGGTGATAAAAGGTGCTTTACGGTTACTTCCTTTCATGATTTTTAGTCGACTTTTGTATTTGCAATGCTCAGAGACTATGTTTCTAATTTTAATGCAGATATTTGAAGCATTAGCCTCCAGATTACTGAAGAATGATGATGAATGATGAAACTTGAAATGTCAAATTGACAAATAAATCTCACTCAAATCTCCTGCCAGTCCTGGTCGGCTTAGTCCTTGCGCCTGTGTCTTCTTCTTCTTCCGGTTCAAGTGAAGTACCTCTGTGGAGTATTGTTGCACTGTCGGTTAAAATTTGTGCGTGCGCCCCAGCCTGGATACTCTGTAATACTAAAATCTTTCCGAGTCTCAGTCTGTCTTCAAGAGTGACAAGACTGTCTAATGTCATATTCGTAATGAGTGTCTTGTAGTCGTTTTTGTTTATATGTGAAGTTATTGCCGGTTGTCTTGTGTGTTAAATGAGAAGGCTTTGATCACTGACAAAAAGCCAACACTAGGTAATGTTTGTAAGCGACCACTAAATGGATGACGACACCAACTTGCTTGACAGAGTGATAATCTTTCCCTTTTCAGCAAGATTGGCATCCAAGACCTAGTCTTGGATAGGAATCAAGTGAACCATGTTCACCCGGCCTAAGACTGGTGAATCTGAAGAAGATTTGCTAAAATTTCAGGAGGACTTCTTAGCAAATCGCATTAATCCAGCTGCATTGGCTGTGAAGGCTGGAGAAGCAAAGAGAAAGTACCAGCCACCAAGAGATGTTGTGTCTCTCGATGGTTAGTATGTTTCATATAGAATTTCTTCGTAGGTATGGAACTCTTTTACTCAAAGAATAGAGATTTCCATTCAGTAATAAGACAGAAACTTAGAGAAGTAGAAAATAATAACTTATAAGGAAGCTCATGGACTTCGGAAGCTGTGGTGTAGAATGCCTGTAGAAGGGGCAACTTATTAACATAAGTTAAATCTTTTCCTAGAAAAACCTGGAGGAACCATTCCACCTCCTGTGAAGAAGTCCAAATTTCAACAGCAGCGACAGAAAGGAAGGGTTGTCAGTTTTGAAGAGGACGACCCAGAGGAGAGATTAGAAAGTATGTAAACACTGGCCAAAATCATAATTCTGAGTGTTGTTGAATGCTAATGTTACAAATTGGGGACGACCTGAAAATTTATTTGACCCAAAAGATTGAAGTCTTGATGATCGATGACATCATGGATTTGACCGACCCTGGTCGCACCGATAATTTCCTTTTGACATCAAATGAAAATTGAAAGTGATATAGAAACAGTGTTTTTAATCTATTTTTCAGAGCACGATCGACATATAACAAAAGTTCTTTCAGAAATTGTGGTAAGTTTCCTATGACGTTACAGTTTGTATTCTACTTGGTGATGACCACTTTGACGAACCGGGCACCAGGTAATAAAGAGAAATGGTACCATAAGACAACAAAATAAATGTTAACATTTCTTTCAATTAAGAATATATTTCCAGCAGAACTCAAAATTTTGTCTCTGCAAACAAGTGTACAATAAACTAATACATATGAACCTCTTGTTTCAGGAGCGAGATAATCGTGACGTTGTCATTCAACAGCCAAGACAATGTGCAGGAGCTCATGGATTTCCGTCTGTTTTTCATGTCAAAGCCCAGGCACAGGTATGTTGGTCACAAATGACGATAAGTAATCTACAAATATAAATATTGTATCTCAATGTTACCGAAAACTCCATTAAGAGTTGTGTTCAATGAAAAAATGCTTTTTTGTTGAAACTTTTGATTAAAACAGTCCTTTTCAACATTACAATACTTACATGTCTGTAACTGTTTAATCTTTCAGAATGCAACTGGCACTAGGAAGAAAAGTTTGTTCGCTCAGCAGATTTCTAAGATGTCCCCTAAAGATCTTGGAGTGAGTTCATTACCTCCTGAACGAAAGGACGTTACACAACTAATGGAGACAGGTAAGATGTACAGATTTTAGATATTTAAAGCATGTGGATTGTAATACTTTAAAGTATCCTCATTTAGAAGATATCTGGTGATGTTGGATTCCCAGTTTCTGCTTGAAGGATCTGTATATTGTTGTTTGTGTATGCTGCATGATGTTGGCAAGCCCATTCATAGCATTTGTAGGTAATAAAGTACCGTAATAGTCAGTCTTGGGCTAGCCAGTAAAACATGTCCTGCTCCCACTTACATGTAAAGTATCTCTAGCTAGTATCTTGAAATGTTTTGTTAATGCTCTTAACTTGCACTACCAGCTCTATAAAACGTTCTTTATCAAATCTCTTATTAACCTTTTAGATGCATCCGGCAGTGATCATGATGGTAGTCAAGCCAAGTCCTCAGACGAAACATCAAAAATAAATCAGGAAAATGCCATGAAGCTGAGTCAGATGACAGAAGATGAGATACTTGAAGAACAGAAACATATACTAGAAATGCTTGGTACGTGTCTGCTAGACAGTATAATTTGTCTGGTTTTTGTGTCTGTTTGAAAACACTCCCTCACAGAAAAAATTCCAGTTGATAGAATCACACTTCTTGAGCGGAATGCATCCATGAGACTTGAAGTTGGACTGTGGGTTTTTATCTCCCATGTGTTGAGCTCATGATGAAGTGCAGAATTTTTATTCTGATATCATAAATAATGTTGACACTTTGGGTAGCAATAGATTTGTATCTAATTAAAAATGACTTTTTAATTCCAGATCCCAAAATGGTTGCATTCCTGAAATCTAAGCAAAAGGTTCCGCAGAGTTCAGGTCCCGCAGCTGCAGCCACAGAACCGAAGCAAACTGAAAAACAACAAAATGCAAGCCATATAAAAGAATCACCCAAACTCTCACTTTCACATTCTGCGGAGGATTTACCAGTGAAACCTAAGAAAAACTGGATGAATATGGATAAGATTGAATACGACAAGTTGGAATGGATGAAAGAGTTGCCAAAGCCGTCGGCTGACTCAGAGAAAGGTCAACAAGCCAGGTGGGTCAGAAAGTGGTCAATCTAGCTGTGTCTTCCTCAGTAAAACCACTGTTTCTTGATCTACCTCAAGGCTTGGGTGTGCATTACGCAATCTCTTTAAAAATAAATGACTGGGTTGTGATTGGATTCAAGATGAAAATGCTGAACTTGTGAAACAGACAAATAAACAAGCAAAGTTTTATCAACTATATTTTAGGTTTGATTTCCATGGCCAGGTGGTTGGTGCCAACATTGATCTCCCTGTGCACATGGGTCTTCATCACCATGGAGAAGAACCAGAACGTGCTGGATATACTTTGGACGAGATCTTCACGCTGTGTCGCAGCACTGTCGCGCAACAGAGAGTTCTTGCCCTTCAAGTTCTGGTCAGAATATTGAGGAACGTAAGTCGGTAACAATCCCTTTTACTGTGGCTGTCTCCACACAAGTTTCTGGCCAACTGTGCTCAATCTGTCCTAAGTGTCAGCAGTTAAACTCGATCTCAAGCACAAAGCTTTCTTCGTCATTTTTTGAATGATGGTTTCTTGTTTGACCTGACTGAAAGAGTAATTTTGCAATGTTGAATATGCCATGAATTCCAGGGAGAACATGCAAAGGACAAATATTGACATAAAAGCACTGAAGAGATAAAACTGTGTCTTATGCACTGTACAATGATGTAATATTTCTGCCCCTTTTAAACTTTTTTATGAAAAATTTCATCGAAAGCTGATATTTCTTACAAAATGACTGTATTTTATGTTACTCTTACTTCTTATACTGTACTCTTCAGGCCAAACAAGGTTTATTCATCCAATGCCTGATGAAGCCGCTAATCCCGACACTCCTTGAATCTGGGCTAGTCTTCTTGCTGCGATGGGCCCTTGATGATAGTCTCGAGCAAGTTCAACATGCTGCCGTCCATGCCATTCATGCCCTAGTTGTTGATTCTAATGATCTGGTAAAGTGATTTCAACAATAAAACGGAAAATGTGTTTGTTAAACTCTTTTAAGCTGCTCTGATACAAGATATCTACTTTCAAAACAAATGTGAAATGCTCTCACATTTTTAGATCTTACTTTTATTCACCATATTCAAGTGGTAGGAAGGTCACAAAGGCATCCTATTTCAGCTCTCATCTGCTTGGTATTTGAATAATTTATGCAGAAAACCCCATAATTTTTTCCATTATTGATTCGATATCCATTTTAGGATGGTCTGGACAAAGTGTTCAGTTGGCATCAGGGGTACGAAGTCGCCATGTTTTCACCAATGATTGAGGAGGAGTTGTCTGAAGTTGCAGACGAAAAACTTCAAAAGACTGATGCAGAAATAGTCAAGGAGGACTTAATCAAGGGGCTATACCAAATGAACTTGCTGGAGAGGCTGCGGTACATACTTGAAGTGTGCAAGCCACCGATTGTGGTCGTCAGCGATGCTTTGGAGATCATCACGAGGATTGCGCAACATTCTCCAGAAGCTGCTTATCAGGTGAGACAGTTTTATTGTTTTTCCATGTCAAATAACTTGAGTACCATTGCATGCTTTCTCATTTGCTGAGTTAGCTTACAATTGCATGCTTCGTTAGGGGATATTGATGTTACAAAATGATGCCAATTCCTCAGAAACCGACTTGTGATGAAGTCATGGATGTTAGTTTTGGTACATGTCGTTTCACCCCAAAATCAGCAGTTTCAGTAATGTGATTGTATCAGCGGCTCATCTGAAACTTTATCAAAGAAATATGACACACCGCTGGTAAAATGATAATGACATAACCAGCTTATTAGGGGCTCTAATAACTGCTGATGGAAATAATGCTTCTTATCATTTTGCCATGTACATGTAAGTACATAAATTGTGCATCCTTTGTAGGTTTATCAGTGCCCTCGATTACTCGAGACGATTTTCAGAGAGTTCCTGCCAACTTTGTGGGAGACAGAGTCCTCCCTGGTGTCCCTGAGATACGGTTGCCCTTTGTCGACAGCTATGAAGCTCATGAGGACAATCTGCCAAGCTGGCAGGAATATGGCGGCACTATTGGTGAGTCACATGCTATGCTAACTTTGAGTTGGAGCAGGACTAGACTTTTATAAGCTGTTGTAGCCACTTGCTGTGGGAAAAGTCCTGCTCCATTTTCGTAATCAAACAGTTCCAAATCAAAGATATGATCATATCTTACTAAAATATTAGGTCCAAATTGAATTCAAGGCTACTTGGACCAAGTCAAGTGTGACTTACCATTTAAGTAGTGTACTATTACTATAAGAAAGTCTCATATTTGTTTACAGATTTCCAAGTATGGACTGATGGAATGTATCACAAGATATATTGCTGTTCAACCAAGGTAAGGGTATATCATAACACACACCCAGTGAAACAGTTTTTCCACCAAAAGAAGCGTGATAGACATTGTCGTTTCAGTGCCTTACTAATCTATCAAGGTCCAGTACACTTGGTAGGTTTGCTGCAAAGACAAAACCTATAATGAATTAGTTGAATATGCATCACAAATTGACTTATTTGGTGCTACAGATTTGAACTTAGAACTCAGCAACAGATTTGGACTTGGTGTTGATGTTGTTGCAATGATGATGATAGACAGTGGAAAAGGTCAGATATAGGTTGACTTCTACAAAATGACTCTTTCAGAGATCTCGGTCTTCCTCTTCAAGAGGCTTATCAGTTGAACACTGAGTGCTTTCGTACATGGAGTGTTTGCATGCGGTACAGTCTCGCCACGGACAGATTCAGCGACCTCTATCCAATGCTGATGAAAACATTGATGCAGGTAGGGATTTATCTCAATAGCTGGCTTAACGACTGAAGTTCCTCACCACTATACCTCCACGACATGTTCCCTCCTATGTTTTACATCAAGAAATATCCATCCTAAGATTCTTGTTTTCTTCAGTTGTTGATACTTTTGTAGTTCATTGCCCATGCACTGATTGAAATTCTGATGGTGTCTCAAATGCTTTATTTTTCTCCACAGGTCCACATGAGCACACTGACTACAGACTGTGATGAATGTGAGATAAAAAAAGCTGTGGCACTTATAGGATTCCTTGAGGCTGCCATGTTGACAGCTGCTGCTGGTACAGCTCTCTTACAGAAAATATCCCACCAGCCGAATGAGGAAGTCCCAGCGCCGCCTGCCATAAAATGGAGTGACATCATGGGGATACTTCAGCCAATTGAAATCTGTGCAAATAAACACATGCAGCTGTTTGTGGAAGCATATGAAGAGAAGGTGAGACGAAACTGAACTGTACAAAGTGGTGACCTAAGCTTGATAGAGAATGCAATCACGAGGAAATCAGCTGCCTGCTCTGAAATTGCTGAGGTCCATATGAATGTGGCAGGAAATTAACCTGGAAGGTTACGTCCCAGAAGTACCAGTGGTTGTCATCTCATCAAGCTACAAAATTGTCACAGTTTTAAAAGAGACTGACTGCTCTAAAGATTGACAATAACACCTTATATGGACGCCTCTGACAACAATTTCTGTAATGTGCTCTGGTGCACTGATTGAAAAGGTCTTTGATGTTTGCATAATGACTGCGTCGGGGGTTATTAAAGTTAATGTTATCTTTCTTTCAGAGGAAGCCACCAGCTGTTCTCTCTGCTTGCCTACATTTCATGGCGTCTTACTTCTCCAAGTGCCAGCAGCAGCCCGGCTACAATGCAGTGGAGTGTTGCACGTACATGGAGACAATGTCATCAAGTTTGCTGCTACCATTACTGAAGTCAACATCATTTCGTTTGGTCTTGGTAGCTCTCAGGTAAGGCTTGCCTATTATTCATGGCAATAAAGACATTTTTATTCTGAAATTGAGGAGGAAACATTGGTAGCAGAGCGTAGATGTATTAGAAGAAAGACTTTGTAGAAATTGTAAAAATGTCTGGTAAAGATGGCAAAGTAAACTCATATATTATTTTGAATTTCAGAAAACATTCCAATTTGTTGAGTGCAGAGACCATCGCCCTGAAGGAAACTCCAGCAAGTTTGCCTGGCGCTGGATCAGTTGTTCAACCAGTGGACCCAAATCAGGTGGAGGCGGGGACCCATCGTCAATGTCCAGTCATTAGCGATGGAAGCCCGATGAACTTCCTTACGGCTCTGATCAGAGTTGTCTATCATGCTGGGCAGCTGCATCGAGGAATCACTGAACAGGTGTGTAGCCCTTACTCATGAATTGACTGAACCTGCCACTTCAGTTGTGACTTCACTTATATTGCTTGCCTTACTTGATATCTGTTCATACATTTCCTGATATTTGTTAATTTGATCTCTTTCAGTTGTATTCTCGGATCCTGCAAAATGATGAAGTGACGCAGTATTTCAGGAGAATATGTGTGTCTGGCCCTTCCAATCTGGCCTTCAGTTTCTTCACCAAGTTTGAGAATCTACTCCAGTATTACCTCCTGAAGATGGCGGTTCCACAGGTAATTCCTAAGTCGTTTTTCTTTGAATTTAATATAAAATCGAAATTCTCTGTACCCACAATGTAAGTGCTATACCACAACTAGGGAAGGCTGATGAAAGCACACATGGTTTGAATTTGTAACCTGCTCTTTGCTTATGACACAGTAAAGGTAAAAATCGCTAAAAATTCTATCATTCTTCTTCAGAGGCTCGGTGATATGAAGCTTCTCCACCAGATGGCACTCCAGCTGTTCGCCCGACTTCACCAGGGAGACGAACATCTTGGACATGATCTTCTGTCCAACATCATCTTCAACAAAGATTTCATCATGTAGGTTGACAAGATTTCTCACTCACTGTTGGCAATACTGGAGTATATAACAGAAGGTTACAAGTTACAAACTCTCACTGAACAAAACAACTCTTCTTGCAGCCATGGTGACCTTGACCTGCTAGACATCGAGCATCTGAAGCTTTCCGAGGTCAAGCAGCTTGGTAGTGCCACCCAGGAGGACGTCAACTTGAGCGAGAAACAACTACTTCAGGATGCGACAAGTAATTTAGCTAGTATCCGTGGCACGTACCTCAAATCATTTGGTGGGACTTTTAATCAATTGATGAAATCAAGGTGAGAGTGAAATGTCGAAGTTAAGGCAGATTGAGAGAGTTTTATATGACATGGGAAAACAATTCAGTCAAGGTTCGAGAGTTCGATTGAGGATACTGGTGTCTTGAACCCTTGAATCAACCCTTGAACCCTTGTAGCCTGTCAGATATAGGTAACCATTGATTTTTTTCTTCAAATTAAGGAACTTATTGACAATTTAGTTTGTTGTTTACTTCAGGAGTCGAGCCTTGCACATAAGTCATGAAATCAACAGCTTGACCACTGCCCCTGTTGGCCAAGCGCTCACCCCTAAAGACTGGATGTTCTACCCTATCATAGCCTTGTATCAGAGGACAGAGTAAGTCAGATTGCTATGATCAAGTTAGAAATATTGAGCAAACTGTTCATTGGAAAATCAAGAGTCATTTCTGTGAACAGATGATCTCCTCAAGAAAACCCTCCCATTGTTTTGTATAGTTGGATATTGGTGTAAATTCAACCAAGCATGGTTATGTCAGCCAGAGCAGTAAGCATAGGCCCCCTATGTCCTTTTAGATATCTGGTACCCTTATCTGAAATTGGAATGTGTACGGGCTTGAGGGAAATCTGTACAGGTACATCTATGAGTGTGTGAAAAGAGAATTCTCCATGTGGGGAAAAAGGGGCATCTCAGATTGAATCCATGGGTAATTTCCAAATTCTAATTTCAGGAAACTGGACCGTGGTTCTCTCTCAGATCAAGTTTCACCTGCAGACATTGGTACGATAGCAGACATGTTGAAATGGGTACTCCTACTTGAATGTTTGCGGCCTTCCGTCGTTGATGTGGTGACCATCACGACAAGAATAACTCGACTTCTGTGCTGTTTCATTGCCGGTGAGTCCATTGAAGTATTATCTTAAATCAGTATTCAGTCTTAAGTACCAAGGATCCCAGTAGTGGATGGCAGATTAACTTTTGAACTATTCAGCTTCTGTGAACATACCAATACTTCATTCTATGTCAAACATGATAAAGGTCTGGTAGAGGCTTCGTCACTGACATCATATTACATGGAAGGACCTGAGTAGAGGTTGAAACCATGACAGAAGAAATAGTTCTCGATGTCTTTCTTTTAGGTAGTGACCTCTTCCTGGAGTTACCGGTGCACTGTTACCTGTGTGCCCTGCTTAGGAAGTATTGTACCCCGGCCAGACTGGCCAAGATCAACTTTGAAGAGGATATCCCTGGACTGGCATCTTTCTATGACATGTAAGTATTAAATTGATTATGAAAAGTTTCAACATAATTGGGGCCTTTGATTTGACAAAAAAACTTATAGAAAACTTCGTAAACCTTGACACATGCTAACACGAGTTGTGTTTGCTGTCAAAATGTCTCGCAGAATGGGACCTTAAAGTTAAATGTGTTCATGCTTTTCTTCATCACTTGGTTCCAGGTTCAGTTACGTGCTGCAACAGTTTGAGGCTGTTTCGTTTGGTGATTCGTTATTCAGCTGTTTCATCTTACTGCCACTGCAGCAGTGCCACCAGCTCAAGTACAGAAAGTCCGTCTGGAGCGAGTTCCCTGCGATCTTGAGAACTCTGTTCATCCCAATAAAAGAGGTGAGTTTAACTTAAATTTGTGATGTCATATGATGTACATGATTTATCGACCATGTGAAATTATTCTGAAAATCATATTCAGTCATGATACAAATTTTGCCTTTAAAAAGTGTAGAACAAGAGCGTTTCCATCAATTTTAACTTTTGGAGATGTTTCTGTGTCCTGTCCTTGGTAAGAGATGACACCCTCTACCCTTTGTGAGATGAACTGCACATATCATTGTTGTATGCCATCAACTAATAGCTGATTGCTTAATCCTTTCAGCTCTTACTGCCATTGCCCAGCTTCATGGAGCCGGAGGAGACCCATCCAGAGATGCTACGTCTCTACAGCCAAGCCCTACTCGCCGGTGCCGTCAGACACACGTGGTCACCCATCATGTACACTATCGCTGTGCACCATCTCAATCGATTCATCTACAATGGCGATACAAAACACAAGAATCTGCAAAGTATGGTTACAGAGCAGATAATGCACTGCAGGAATGAAGTAAGTATAAGCTTGACACTTCACTAAGTTTGTCTCTTCCTGCTATGCAAATGTTCCACAATACGCTTTTTTAGTGTGGAAATTGCCAATACCTCCTCTGTCCTGTTCTTTCAGTAAAAGGACTTGGTGAGCCAAACCTAATAGATTCATGATTAAAATGCATAACAAATCACCCTTATATTGACTATGTTGCTGAGAGAGAGATTCCTTGGTGTTCCATTCAGATAGTCTTTCAAGGACAAAGTCACAACCAGAATGCCAGGGAACAATCACCTTGAAGTAGCGATGCCCTGACCTTGTCATTGTTGATACCCTTCCTCTTTCAGGTATTAAAGAAACACGTCCTATTCTACATGAAATACACTGAGGAACGTGACCTTGGCTTCACAATGTACGAGGAACTGCCCTCAAATAGACAGAAGGTGCTGGAAAGGTTCACCAAGGAACTCAGTTCTTCATGAGGATAGGAGACGAATTGATTGTGTTATGCATCCAATAGATGTCAAACTCTTTCTAGAAGCTGCCAGTTAAAGTGACTTTCTCCCCTATGCAAATACATTATTCAAGTTGTTCGATGTGAAAATGTATCTGTGACTGCCTGACATTCAATAATAGAACAAGATAAGGCCATTATGACCTCTTTTGTTTTGGAAAATGTAACATGTAATGTGAGGTGAATTTGCATTGTAAATACATGAAAACTAAGGTACATTTCATCTTGTTGAGTTCTCACAAAAAACAGAATGTCAAATTCAAATTTGAGAGCGAGTGTGAGCGACAGGGGACTAATCCTCTTGCTACACCAGCCAAAAGTTGCACAAGACGGGGTACTATTCCTTTTGCGATAAAAGCCACATCTTGTAAAAGACATGGGAATATTCCTCCTACAACGCCGCAGGCTGTGAAAGATGGGGAATCCTCCTGCTACACAAGCCACAGGTTGTGAAACACTAGGGCCTATACCTCCTGCTTCTCCAGCTACACGTTGGTGATGGGGCACCAAGTCGTAAACACAGCTAGAGGGACTGCTCCCTGTTTTTCACAACCTGCTACAACCGCTGCAGGCTGTGAAGGTTCGAGAACTAATCCTCTTGCTACAAAAACAAAAAGTTGTAAAAGACAGGGACTATTCCTACTGCTACACCAGCCACAAGTTGTGAAAGACAAGGACTCCTCAGTCATTATCCGCCACATCTTGTAAAAGAGAGGGGACTATTCCTACTGCTACACCAGCCACAAGCTGTGAGAGACAAGGACTCCTAAGGCAACATGCGCCACATCTTGTAATAGACTGGGGACTATTCCTACTGCTACACCAGGTCCATTCCTCTTCACCAGCCACAAGTTGTAAAAAGAGTACTATTCCTCCTTCTACACCAGTCACTGGTGATAAGAGACTGGGGACAACTGATTAACCAGCTGCAGGTTGCGAAAGAGGGGGAAATATGTGGTAAAAGACAGTTACACCAGCCATAAGTTGCGAAAGACGGGACTATTCCTACTGCTACACCAGCCACAAGCTGTGAACGACAAGGACTTCTCAGGCTACATGCGCCATATCTTGCAATAGACTGGGGACTATTCCTACTGCTACACCAGCCACAAGATGTGAAAGACAAGGGGTGATATGAATAAAGACTAGCAATTGCTTTTACTGAAAACCCCATGTACATTTACACTAGGCCTTTCTGTACAAAACTGAAGTAAAATCATTTACTAGTCTTTATTCATATCACCCAATGTCTCCTCAGGCAAATGCGCCACAAGTTGTGAAAGAGAGGGGACTATTCCTACTGCTACACCAGCCACAAGCTGTGAAAGACAAGGACTCCTCAGTCAACATGCGTCACAAGTTGTGAAAGTGAGGGGACTATTCCTCCTTCTACACCAGTCACTGGTGATAAGAGACTGGGGACAACTGATTAACCAGCTGCAGGTTGTGAAAGAGGGGGAAATGTGGTAGAAGATAGTTACACCAGCCATAGTTGCGAAAGACAGGGGACTATTCCTACTGCTACACCAGCCACAAGCTGTGAAAGACGAGGACTTCTCAGGCTACATCGCCATATCTTGTACTAGACTGGGGACTATTCCTACTGCTACACCAGGTCTGTTCCTCTTCCTACAGCAGCCACAAGTTGTAAAAAGGGGACTATTCGTCCTTCTACACCAGTCACTGGTGATAAGAGACTGGGGACAACTGATTAACCAGCTACAGGTTGTGAAAGAGGCGGAAATATGGTAGAAGATAGTTACACCAGCCATAGTTGCGAAAGACAGGGGACCATTCCTACTGCCACACCAGCCACAAGCTGTGAAAGACAAGGACTCCTCAGGCAACATGCGCCACATCTTGTAATAGACTGGGGATTATTCCTACTGCTACACCAGGTCTATTCGTCTTCCTACAGCAGCCACAAGTTTTAAAAAGGGGACTATTCGTCCTTCTACACCTGTCACTGGTGATAAGAGACTGGGGACAACTGATTAACTAGCTACAGGTTGTGAAAGAGGGGGAAATATGGTAAAAGACAGCTACACCAGCCATAAGTTGCGAAAGACAGGGGCCTATTCCTCTTGCGACAATAGCCACAAGTTGTGAAAGAGAGGGGACTATTCTTACTACTACACCAGCCATAAGTTGTGAAAGACGAGGACTCCTCAGGCAACATGCGCCACATCTTGTAATAGACAGGGGACTATTCCTATTGCTACACCAGCCACAAGCTATGAAAGACAAGGACTCCTCAGTCAATATGCGCCACATCTTGTAATAGACAGGGGACTATTCCTACTGCTACACCAGCCACAAGTTGTGAGAGACAAGGACTCCTCAGGCTACATGAGCCGCATCTTGTAATAGACAGGGGACTATTCCTACTGCTACACCACTTCTATTCCTCTTCCTACAGCAGCCACAAGTTGTAAAAAGGGGATTATTCGTCCTTCTACACCAGTCACTGGTAATAAGAGACAAGGTACAACTGATTAACCAGCTACAGGTTGTGAAAGAGGCGGAAATATGGTAGAAGACAGCTACACTAGCCATTAGTTGCGAAAGACAGGGGAGTATTCCTCTTGTGACAATAGCCACAAATTGTAAAAGAGAGGGGACTATTCCTTCCTCTATATCGCCGCTGATGTGAAAGACAGGGAATGCTCCTGCTACACTAGCCACTGGTTGTGAGCGACTGGGGACTATACCTCCTGCTTCACCAGCTCCACGTTGATGACAGGCTCTTTCTAAACAAGCCACAGGTTGTGAAAGATCGAGGACAATATTTTTCCAGACCTGCTATCCCAGCCCAGTTACGAAACACAGGGGACTGTTGTGAAAGACAGGGGACGGTGGTACAGCTTGTGAGAGAGGGTACCTTTTTGAAAGACAGGGGACTATTTCTCCTGTTACACCTGCTGTGATACCTGAGGCAGGGGACTATTTCTCCTGTTACACCTGCTGTGATACCTGAGGCAGGGACTCGGTCTTTCGTCACTTTTGGCTGGTGAAGCCGGAGGAATGTAAGCCCATACTACCAGTTGTGAAGGCCGGGGTTTATACCTGGTGCTCCACCAGCCCCGTGTTGTGAAAGACCGGAGATTTTTCTTCTTGTTACACCAGCCACAAGCTGTGAAAGACATTGGACTATTCCTCCTGATACACAAGTCAAGAGCTACCAGAATTTGCGAAAGACAGGAGACGATACTTCTGCAGCATCAAGCAAGGAACTGTGAAAGACAGGCCGGTTGGAAAAGACGAGGGACAATCCCTCCTGCTACACCAGCTACAGGTTGTGAGGGAGGGGACATACATGTAGTTGCGAGAGACAGGAGACTATTCATTCCTCTTGCAGCTCCCAGCAAATTTAGAAAGCCGGAGGACACTCCCACTACACTAGCCGCCGGTTTGTAAAGCCCAGGGACTACACCACATACTTCATGACATAGGGGACCATGCGGTGAAAGACCAAGGCAGGGAACCAAGATGAGATCCAGAGGGAACTAATCCCCCCAGCCACATCGTCTGTGAAAGGCAGCGTCTCGTATTAAGTACCACCCATGAAGCATTATCACTCTTTATCAGAGACAAACCGATGGTCAGGGGTTGTGACCGGCCTCACTGGGCCGACTGTGGTCGATACTTAGTCTGCAATGCTAGTTAGTCGTCAGAGACAAGTGTAAGATTGTGACATATCACATGGGGCAGTCGTGGCTATGTGTTGGGTTAACAAGACAAGTAGGCTGTTTGGGCAGGACAAGAGTTGTCAGAGGCTAAAGAATCAGTACAACCCAATCAGTTGTCTTGTATCAGGTACTACAAAATGCCTCCGCTGCGCCATGTTAGAGATGGGGACAATACCTCCTGTCACATTAACTAGTAGTGGAAGAACCACTGCTTTGAAAACACGGAGGAGTTCACCTAGTTCACCCAGCTAGTGGTTGTGATAGAGAGGAGACATAGTTGTGAAAGACCAGAAACTATACACCCTGCTTCACCAGGGATGTGATGTGAAAGAAAGATAAGACCATTCATCCTGCTAAAACCACCACGCAGAGCGAATTAGACTTAGGACTATCCCTCCTGTTACACCAAACGCAGTGTATGAAAGACAGCTTCGCCCCTGCTACACTGACAGCTGCTTGTGAAAGACCGGGGACTACAGCACCTGCTTCACTAGCTATATGTTGGTGACCGGGGACGAAGTTGCGAAGACATGGGACTGTTCCTCCAGCTACACAAGCTTCAGGTCGTGAAAGACCGGGTCTCCTATCTCACAAATCTCGCGGCTGGTGTAACAGGAGTAACAGTCTCCTGTTATTCACAAGTTTGTCTCCTGCCTCTCACCACCCGTGTTTGGTGAAGCAGGCTGTTCTTTCACGACAAGGTCTCCCTCGTACAACTTGCCGCTGGTCAAGCAGAAGGTATTGTCCCTCGTCCTACTGTAGCAGGACAGTCCTCTGTCGTTCACCACTCTCGGCTGGCCCCTGACCCCCTATCATCCACCTGTGACTGGTGAAGCAGGCAGTATGGTTTCCTGCCTTTCACCACCTCTGGCTTGTGTAACAGGAGAAAGCAGGGTCCCCCAGTCTTCACAACTTGGTCCCCCGTCACCAACATATAGCTGGCGATGCAGGAGGTAGAACTCCCGGCCCTTACAACCGGTGGCTGGTATAGCAGAAGGACACCCGTCTTTCACAACCTCCTGCGGCTTGTGTAGCAGGAGGAATAGTCCTCTGCCTTTCACAACCTATGACTGGTGCAGCAGGAGAAAGGGTCCTCTGTCTTCACGTCTTGGTGCCCTATAACCAACCTAGCTGGTGAACCTGGTGGTATAGTCCCCAGTCTTTCACCATCGGTGGCTGGTGTAGGAAGATACGTCCTCTGACTTTCACAACTTGTTGCTAGTGAAGCAGGAGGTAAAGTCCCATATTGTTCACAACATACGGATGGTGTAACGGAAAGAATAGTCCCCCGTCTTTTGTAGCTTTTGACTTGTATAACAGGAGGAAATGTCCAATGTCTTTCACAACTTGGCCCTCGGGCTCAACATAACCTGTAGGTGGTGAGGCGGGCGGTATAGCTTTTGGTACTTTTCAACTGGCTGCTAGTGTAGCAGGAGAGCCCTCAGTCTTTCACAACCTGCGGGGTGCTGCAAGAGGAAAGGTCTCCCGTCTTTCGTTTCTAGGTCCCCTCTCACAACCCTTAGTTGATGCAGAAGGAGGTACAGTCACAGGTCTTTTCAAACGGGTGGCTGGTGCAGCAGGAGAGTTCTCTGTCTTTCACAACTTTCGGCTTGGTGCTGCAGGGGGAATAGTCTTCTGTCTTTCGCAACTTGGGTAGCAGGAGAGCCCTCTGTCCTTTACAACATTCGGCTTGGTGCTCTCCTGCCTTTCTGGCTTGTCTCCCAGAAGGAGCAGTCCAATGTCTTTCTGATGTTGTGACTTGTGTAGCTGGAGGAATAGCCCCATTTCTTTAACAACTTGGTCCCCTGTCTTCAACAACTTGTGGCTGGCGTAGCAAGAGGAAAAATCAGCGGTCTTTCACAACCTTAGATAGGTGAAGCAGCAGGTATAAGCCCAATCCTCAGAACTGGTGGTATGGGACTCCTGCTACACCAGCTAGGCTGTCAAAGACCAATGGCTTACAGTGTAATCTACCTCAGCTTTACCAGCTACATGTCGTGATAGAGAGAGGACCAAGTTGTGAATGACTGGGGACCATACCTCTAGCTTCACCAGGTTGTGATCAACAGAGGACCACGGTGTGCTGGTGTAGCAGGAGTCTATTCCCCTGCTACACCAGCTGAAAGTGGTCTTGTATCAAGTACCACCCAAATAGTATGACTAATTTGGACAAACAGATTGTTGGAGGTTGTGACTTGTCTCACTAGGCTGATTGTGGTCGTTTCTCAGTCTGCAAGACCAGTAAGTTGTCAGACACAAGTTCTCAGTGCCACAAGGAGACGAGTGGATAGAAGGTTGTGACATGTCTCGGACATGAGGTAATTATGGATTTTCTGGGTTCATAAGACCAGTAGGCCGTTTCAGGCAGGACAAAAGTTGTTAGGGGAGGTTGGGACATGTCGCATGTGGCAACTTCTTGGTTCTCAAGGCAAGGAGGTCGTTTGGGCAGGACAAGAGTTGTCATGGGAGGTTGTTACATGTCTCATGAGGTAATGCCTTGGTTCTAAAGACCAGTAAGTTGTTCAGGCAGGACAAGGGATGACGGGGAGGTTGTGACATCATGTGGAGGTTGTGAGAGGTCAGTCTACAAGACCAGTTGTCTAAGACACGAATCCTCAAGAACTGGTACAGGTGTCTCAGACAAGTCACAAGCTGTTACATTGATTTTTTTTGTTTGTGATGACCGAGCAGGCTTGCAAACCTGATATGAGAGGCTGATTTATGAGACAGAGATTTTCCAAACGATGTGATAACACATGGTACATAGAGGAATACAATTATTTCATTCATTGCATTTATTCTAAAGAAACTGTACAATTTACAAAAACGTATATGTACCGGTAATATGTTCATTAAATGCATCATAAACAGAAGTCTGCAATAGAACTCTTTTAATACACTGTCGGCGATACCATTTTAAGTGAAGGCAGATAACAGTATTCATGATTTTGGCAACAAATATCCAGATAACTTGGTCAGTTCTCAACCTATCAAATGTCAAGATGAAATAGCACACAACCTCATATTTAAAACGTGTAATTTCAAGCTTAAAAACATACAGGGTGTGTCAAGCATGTGGCTTCCCTAGACAGACTAATGAGAGCCAAGGTCCCTGGGGAGATGAGGCCAAGGTAAAAAATATTGAGTTATGAGCTGATCATCAACTTGGAATATAAACAATATTGGGAAATTTGTGATGTAAAGTAGGAGGAAACCAGAGATTCCAGTTTTATTTGAAGGTTCTGCCTCACAATTGGCATGAGCATTGATAACTGATATTATATTGCTAAAACACTAAAGGTGAATCTCAAGTTGGAGAAGACATGAATATTCAATACTGTGAACTCAGAAATTTTCACAGAGCTAAAATTTGGTGAGTTTACTCATTTTTAATTTGCAGTTAATGGTTGTCTCATCAAAACCTCTCTGGTCCAAATGAGGCCAACACATAAAATGAAACATTGAAAAAGGTGATTTAGATATGCATTATACACTTTGTGCAATGTTGCAGCTATGTACAGTATTTACATTGAAATTGAACAAACATTAAAGCATCATGACAGGTCTTAATCAGCAGAATATATGAAATAAATGGCTCCAGACATAATCTCTGCATCAAATGAGTAAAAAATTAAAATAATTTCGAACATGCGATATGATTGATATCAAGTTAATGAAATTCAATGAAACAGGAAAGAGTCTGGTATTGGAAAGAGCTGATTTTTTATACAATTTATAGTGCAATTCAACACTCGTTCAACTCAAATCCAGAATATAACGGAGCAATTACGACAAAATCTCATGATAAAGATGACTTCGTTGTTGGTAAACTGCAGCAGTGATGTTCATAGCCTTCAGCTAAGTATATTACATTACCCAGTAGATATGTAAGAGTACAACCTTTGAAATTGTAAAAAAATTCAGCTGTGCAAGCTTTTGGCAAGATCTCATTTAAGATATGTAACTGTATAAAAAGAGACCAGTTACTAGCCAACCATGATATTTAGGCAACATGTTAATGAGAACTGGAAAATTTGTGAATTTAAAATGTTCTCCATGTGTTACCCAACGAATAAAATTTTCTCAGGGAAAATACTGAGATGTAAAATGACTTCAAAGGGAAAATTCACAGGCTCAGTATTGATACCACTGTAATGAGTGTGCAAAGGTAAACTGTTGCCAGAATGCTTTCGCGCCAAGAACCCTGCCCTGTGAATAGGAACTCTGTAACTATGCCTAAGTGCTTGCCTGACATTAAACGACAAAACGACAACAAATGTAAAGTCTGTTTTATGAGAAAGGGGCACTGCACGGCAAAAGCCCAAAATGGCTGTAAAGTTCACGTGTTTTTACACGGCACTACAAGGGTCCCCATTCTCGTCTATTTCGTAGGAATGCACGGCAAGAGGACTAGACATTCTCCGTTGATGAAGATCATTGCCCCGTATCCGCTGAGTGTGACTGGCATCATTCGACAGACGTCGTTGCGGAAGTTCATTTGAAAGTGTCTGTTGCGATAAATTTCCAAGCGACGATTTTCGTCGACCGTGGTCATTTTCTCCTGGGAATAAATGACTCGCGTTTAAACTTTCGTTGCAATAGTCCTTCTGGCTCGAGTCAGATAACTCAATCACACGACTTCCCCTGAAGAACAGAAGGAAAAAATAGTTGAAAAATTATATGCAGTTGTTGAGCTGAATCATAAAATGACCTGAAAAACATCAAAACTAATTGGTTTGAAACTTGCACCTGCACTTAGAAAGTACACTTGGTGTCAAACTTAAGATGATGTCTAGATTCAAGATTAGGCAAAATTCCGCCCAGCATCTCTCAATTTGATCTTAAAATGATTTGGTATTCTTATGTGAATTTTATCATGTGCTAAATTTCTAGCACTGCATGGTACAACTTCAAAACATGACCTTCTTGTCCCTTCCTTGCACCAGTAACAAATCCCTTTCACAAAGAAAGTTAAATCAAACACACAAAACACATCTCTTCTACCGTTGATCCAATCATAACTTCACAATCTCAGAGTGGAAAAGAATCATTTCCAAAGACAAAACATGATCACTAACCAAATGAAACAAGCTTAAAAAGTCAAATCCACACCATCGCTCCTATACTTACGAATCGGAGGTTGTCTCAGAACTTGTGTCATATGTTATTTTATAGACATCAAGCCTGGACATTGAGAGAGAGTGGGACACAGTGGATCTAGAAGGATATGAAGGATGCTCTCAGAGTAACTCTAGAGAAAAGATGCTCTCAGGAACTCTAGAATAAAGATGCTCTGCGAGAAACTCTAGATTAAAGATTCTTTTTAAGGAACTCTAGTTTGAATAAAGATGCTCTCAGAGGAACTCTAGAATAGAATAAAGATGCTCTCAGAAAGAGATTCTAGGAAAAAGAACCTCTCAGAGAGAAATCTGGGAGAATGCAACAAGGTCGAACTAATTTGCCACGTGTTAGTAGGTTTAATCCCCTCAGTGTTGACATGAAATGTGTGTTTATGTTGACCTGCTACAGATGCATGCTCAGATTTCCTCATGCCCAAAGTGAAAATTTTTCAAAACTGCAGTACAGGGAATGCAACAAATGTAACAAACAGAAGGAAAGAGGCTAAAGCATGCCAATTCAAAATCATGTCATGCTAAAAAGAGTAGTATAGCGCATGAAATGGACTTGTTTCATTTCTGATATGGCCTCTACCAAAGCTTTTACTAGTTTTAAATCAAAACAAGCCCAGAGAAAGCGACTACCAGTAAATTTACATGAAATTAATACTGTGTACTATAGCTAGATGCGGAATAGCAGCGGCAACTAGAAAAACAAAATACAAAATGTCATGACAGTAGCTGACACACACTTTCTACATCAAAGGAGCTTCAGGTTTGGTGTGTAGTAGTTTGCTATCTGACAGAGCAGGTGGGATGGAAATGTTTCATGTGTTGTCAATTTCTTAGTCTAACCCTACCATTCGTGTCAATGCGGAGCATTAGTTTTTAATTTGGAGGATGTTGGGGATTTCATTTCTCATGAGGACTGTTATGATGGACAGGTGTGAATATGTTTCACTCGAAAATAAATGCTATCTATCTAATATTAAACCTACCCAACACATCTTTGTGATGAGTTTTTAGTTAGTTAGAAATATTATCAAATCCGAATGAGTCTACCCTCACCGAAAGGCAGTGCACTGAAAATGACTGCATCACACTGCTTTTGACTGAAACCCCCACTGCATATGACTGTCTTAGGCATATCATTTTTTCTTAATGTTTTAAAACCACTGATTTTGACTGAAAGACCACTGCAAAGCACTGCCACTTGCATATCATTATGAACGACGTATTTCAAAAACACTGCCTATGACTGAAAGACCACTGATTTCCACTTCTCCAACTCTGATCGAAACCCGTGGCATTTTCAACATGACTGAAAACCACTGCTTTATGACTGGTGAGATTAAGACTTGATGGCAGTGTAAAGCAGTGGTAATTGCAGTCAAATTCAGTGTTAAATATCACCCATAATGCAACCTGAGACAGGAAGCTAGTATTAAGTTTGAATTTGATAGTCAAACATTCAAGAAATCATGGTAGCTCTTCATATTTCTCGATATTTACCCGAATTTCAATATGAGAAGAGGGGAGTTTTAGTCAGTTTGAATTGGAACACATAAGGAGCCAAATGAATGCAAAAAGGGTAATCTGGACAGACACTGAAGTTGTATTTTCAGCAAATCAAGAAGGCTGTAGGCCCTATAGGTGTTGTAATGCATGCAACACTGCAAGATATCTACATGTATCTTCATGCATCTACTGTAGGCCCTATAGGTGTTAATTGTAATGTATGCATACACTGCAAATTATCTGCATGGGAGCTCAATACACATCAATCAGTAGATCATTATTCTACAGGCCGTGTGCAGTTACTTTATTTGGACGTCAATTTGATCTAGCTTTAATCCCTGACATCACTGACAGTAGCTATGTGCCATGTGTCATTTCAATTGTCTAGTAACCCATCTGACCACTGTCATTATGACAAAGTTTGCAATGACGTAGGTCAAGGATGTGAATTTGTCATCTTTTTACTGTGTCACGTCATCATACAATGGCGATGTCCTCTATTTGTGCAGATGATGTCATCACTGCCATATTGGACGCAAACACACCGTCTAAAAAGTAAAATAGGACAGCAAAAGTAACAGTTCGTGCCTGCATGCCATTAAATAAATTATTCATATTAACACTGAAAATGACTGCTCCCTCCAAGATGTTTTGGAAATGGCAGTCAAAATCAGTGGTGTTTCAGTGTGGATTCAGTGTGCTGCGAAATATTTAAATTAACACTGAACCCCACTGCCAGCCCTGTGCATGATGCATAGTGAGGAGTCATTTTCAGTGTCAAAAGCAGTGGAAATCAGTCAGCCTAAATATTTAAATGAGCACTGCTTTTGACTGCCTTACCACTGATTTTGACTGTCTTACCACTGCTTATGACTCCCTAACCTCTATTTTTGATTGCTGTATAACTGTATGCTTTGGTATTGCGTGACTGAAAAACACTCCCTATGACTGCTTTCCACTGATTTCAACACTGCCATAAAAATGTGAGGTAACACTGCAACCTGACTGAATCCTGACTGATATCACACTGCTTTTCGGTGAGGGTAATGATGACAGTCAGTGATGTTACATGTTCTTGGAGAAAACTAGAATTAGTATATAGCTCACACAATAAACCTATTGGAATTCTAGTCTAACCCTCACGCACATGTATGTACACCGGTGACAACTTACAGACTAAAGGTATCACTACTCTCAAGTTCGCTTAGGCCATCGCTATGGAAATAATAACAGAACTTAAAACATGGGTGGAGAGAGAAGGAATGAACATGGATGATTTTTTACATATTGTTACAATAATACAAGCTTGGGAGAAATGCATGCTGGATATAAATACAGGATGCAGAAATGATTGTAATGGGATGATAATGACTCAATGAGCAAGGTCTACATTCTGGGTGTTCTCAAAAAAAAATTGTACATGTGTTAATGGGGATCATCTCAGAATTAACACAAAATGTTCATCTCAGGGAGTCATGCATGGCCATAAAATATCAAATTTGAATGTTTGGTAGTGATCAAATGAAAATGAACGATGCAAATAATGATGCAAAATCAAGCAAATAAGGACTTCAAACATGAGCCTAGTTAAACTTACTACTATAGAAATGGTGATAATCATGGGTTAATGGTACTGGTACTGTCAGAAGAAATATAACAGAGGGTGAACAAGTGCTTAATGAAATGAATGAGTTTTTGGTCTACGATTATGAATCAGAATCGATTATGAATCAGAATCATTGAGTAGAAAACATTTCGGAGATTTTCAAAAACATCTGAGAGCTGAAATTATGATATGAAGTGCTGTGCAATAAAGAGAGGGCATGCCAAAAGGAATCCGAAAAGACAAAAGGTTACATGAACAACTGAAAATGCTAACTGCATGTGCTAACTGATAGAAGCAGGAGTGAAATGAATTCGATCAAGCAAGTCACATTGCTAGTGGTACAAATGTTCTCAGCAAAAACTTAGGTAAAACTTTAGTAAAATCTTCAGCCCTTTGTGGGCCCTGGGATGTCAGAATCTCTGCTCATTAAACTGTATGAATTGTGATATCATAAAAGGCAGTGTTCTGATACAGAAGAAAATGTAAGTTCATAAGGTTAAATACGGTCATTTTGTAATTTTCAATTTGGAGCTAGAGTCAAATGGAAGATTTTTAATGCCAAATGTAGTTCATGATGGCAACAACTTCCTTCATATTTACCTTTTTCTCGTAAAAATCTGTTTAATTGAGTCCTTCAGTGTGGTGCGCTTCTTTGACTTATTGCTATCTGAGGTTCGGGACAATGACTCATTGGGCCGCTGCCGCTCCTTCCGTTTTTTCTTGGACTCCTTCCGGCGACTAGTCTCGAGCACTGTACTATTCCCAGATGTAGAATCGTTCAGGACACTATCGTTCCACGGGCTACTCTCACTCGTGTCATGTGACATACTTGACCGATAGTTGTTGTCATCCCAAGCGCGTTCAACGAGTTTCTGACCAGACGGAGGATGAATATACGGCATAGATAAAGCACTTTTCGGCCGTGATTTAAAATGTTGACCGCTTAAGTTCTGCGGTTGTGGTATCGGGTTTGCGTGATTTCTTTCTTCACAAATGTTTTCCTGGCTTTTCGACCGACCAGATATTCCCAATTTGGGCACTCTCCGCGTGAGTGTTCCCTTTGTTTGTATTGATGGCTGATATGTGCTGTGGTCACAAACGTCATTGTCATCATCACCATATATGCCAAAGTCATGTCGTGGAGAGCGATGATGGTGTCCACGCGGTGTGGAATGGGTAACAAACGGATCCCGTCTGTTCGCCAAAGCAACTGATAAGTCACCATTTTTAAAAGAGTCCATGTACATGTCATATTCCATTGAAGTATCTGAGGTGATTGGCTGGCGATAATGACCTCTCTCATAATGGGACGAGTTTGAATCTTTTGCTGGGATATCACTATCTGAATCAATCCGTCTGCTAAATTGTTCGTCATTCCAATGACCTAGTTTGACGGATGGAGATTCCCTTCGGTCCATCGGTGCTGGAGTTGACTGAGGGCTATATCTATGATGATCAGAATGTTCAGAAGTCTCGTAATTTTCCGTACGTTCTTGCAACTGTTTCAGTTTCTTTTTCTTCTTGCGGTCACCACGTGATGGCATGGTTAACGCTCCATGTGAAAACATGGAATCCTGTGACTGTTGAGGAGCACCGTCAAGCTGATTTGCTGAGCTGAACATCTTTTTGGATTGCTGAAGACTAGATGAAGACACGTCGTGAGGGTCGTACTGGACAGGCTTGACTTTGGATTTTGGAGGATAGAAGCTGTGAAGAGAAATAAGGGAAGTGGTCAGAATGTCCAACATAAGACTTATTACAGTGGATAGTATAATAGATACACTTAAGAGAGGAAGAAAATTTTACCATTTGTCCCTGGAGGCAAAACTGAACTGTAAGGTTTTCACATTTCGGATAGCACTCATGTCTCAAACTCATTCTATATTCAAACAACCATTAAACTACAGATCAGAGTTTCTGCTCAAACATGCTGAAATCCTTATTCTCATAGTCAAAATGCCCTTGTGGTCAGTTTTGACCAGCGAAGATAATGTGCATAAGTGTATTTACAGGTGCGTTGAAGTGGCAGAGTTCAAAGAGAAGAAACGAAAAGTTGTCATTCTAGGCAGAGGAACTGTACAATAGAGAGTCTAATAGCAGCAGAATTGATAGATGGCGGAGCACGGTTCGTTTTTCATTTGAAGGGCTCAAGGGTCGAGACAATCACTTTTGGTAGAGGAAATGCACAATAGTGCATCTTATAGCAGCAGAAATGATAGAGGAGGAGGAGAACTTTGAATAGAAAATAGAAGAGCAAGCACTCAACGTCAGGTGCAGAGTTAGCACTGTTTGTTTTTCATTTGAAGGACACAGGGGTCGAGATACTCAGGTAATATGTACAAAGTCTGTTGGCATCTCTGGCAAGGCTAAGCGGGTAAGGGCAAGAGAAAGCTCACCTCATTGATAATCTTTCCCAACTCCTTTTAAACAGGGAAAACCTAAGGTTTTGAAATGGATTCCTAACATTAAACATGTGGAAAGCACTAAAGGGACTAAATCCTAAGGACTTGAAAAAGACACTACTTTTTTCATTCACACTCAGGACCCTAATTGAGGTGGTGGACTGGCGATGTCAAAGAACAGGGGCAACAAAATATGGTAAGTGAAAAGAAATATCAGGAAGTTTTCTATCAAGTTAGTGAGATGGTTTGTGTTGAAAGAAAGTCTAAATGGAATGTTAACAAGTTAGAATTCTATAAACTAGTAGACTCATGGTAAAAAGAGTGGTATCAGTGACTGTCAGGTTGACTGAGGCGACTCCTACATGTAAATGGGCAAACTAAATTTTGGGTCTATAGACAGATAAGCAAGCAGTGTGTTAAGTTTGTTGTCTCACCTTTTCGCGTTGGCATTCGTTGAATTCATGTATGATGACTCATCCGGGGAGTGCACACCGCTGTCCCGGGTTGTCATTGAGAAGTTAAGACCATCGCAGCTACTACTAATGCCATTTGCTGCCGAGGCACTCCGAGCACGGGGTGGTTTTCTGTAAATAAAGAACACTTCTTTTAAAACCTGTGTTGAGAACAGTTTTACTTTCGTTTCCCCTTCTGAATATTTTATTTCTATTGCCACATCTTTCGACTGTGATGTAAAATTGAGTCTCTGTGCCTGATGCCTGCGCCAATGACAATACCACGATTAAGTGAGAAACGTGAGCAGCTTCCCAGGGGAGAGATGGAGTTAAAAGGTCAATAATCCCAAGTGGTGCCCAACAGTCGTGGTACAAGCAAACGTTAAACGAAGCAAACAAAAAGAAGAATGGTAGGCGGAACTTGCGACAATCCTAATTTTACAGTCTCGCACACATTTGAATTGTGTCCTGACCACCAAACCCATGAAGAAGTCAAGTCAATAAATGTATCTACAGACCTCTTAGTTTGGTAAGAGTACTGGGCCATTGGTATGCCAGTCTCCATGGAACTATTCAGCTGGTCTAGGAACATCTTCAGTCGGTTTAGAGTTGACTCGAGGTAATAGAAGTCAGGATGATCACGATCGGTGTGTTTGAGCATTTGCTGAAAAGAGGACCACAAATAAAGATAAAGCTGACATTCTGCTGTTACTTCTGCAACAAATTCAAATAGAAAGTGACCTTCAAACCAACATGTGTATCCTGCTGTTATAGTATCTACCGAGCTGCCGAGGGATTTTAAACTACCGGGCCCTGGCATTCATCTGTAGAAGACAATGGGTTGCTGCTGCACACCAAAACACTTCGAATAAGGATATCTCATTGTACACTTCATTCATACCAGTGCAGGACCCCACCATGTGTGGAAGTCAACACATTTTGATTGGCTAGATTTGGTGGTTTCAAATGAGGGTAGTAGGCACCCTTGACTGGATTATAACTTACTTTGAGTAGAAGCACATATCTTGGTGGTCTCTGAATAGGTGTGAGCAAGTAGGCCCCTAGGTCTAGGCCCTGACAGGCAGGATGCCCCTGCAGGTCCTGAAATCAATACACAGAAAGGTCAAGGATATGGTACCATATACATCGAAGATTTTGCAATTGGACAGTTTATTCTTTCGTGAGAAGTCAAATCTACAATTCTAAAAGTTCTATGTCTATCTTGAACACTTACCCTGACTAGCTTCTTGAACTTCTGTGAATGTTTAGCAGATTTCCGTATCATTTCTAAGGCAGAGGGGAATTCGTTGACGTAACACTGGTACAGGGGGAAGAAATCAGACTGAAAACAAACCAATGATGATTAGACCGAATGAACCATCACCCTGTGGAATTAGCATCACATTTCCTGAGGGCATGCCAACAATGGACGTAGGATTTTCTGAAAATGTCACAACACTTCCTTACGTCAGAACTTTCTGGTCGCCATGTTGCAGAAACTCACAGCACATGATTCCCTCGAAGTGCACTAAACTTACATTAGAATCACTGATCCTTCCAAAGATGTCGCCAAGGATTCCCTGTAGTTTCCAGCTGGCGAGTCTATCCTCCATCTTCAGCAGTAATGAGGAATGGAGTTCATAAAGGGATGGTAGACTTGGAGGAAACAACACACTGGAAAACAGAGCGATAAATCATTAGATAGAACACAAGCTTTTACGGTGAGCAGGAATGTAACCCACATTATCATGTCCTCGCTTACCTCATATCCCTGGCACTAACGGTTCCCGATGACTTGACAGCTTCAACTAGGAAGTCGATGATCGTCCACAGATTACTGCAGAACTTTTTCTCAGTCTCGACCAACTCTCGAGCAACTCTTAATCTCTGACCTGAAAGTGATGATATTCAGAACCATAACAAAACAAGGGGCAGAATTGTATTATAGAGATGCAAAACTCTTCTTCTATGTCCACAATTTCCCCAGTTTGTGTCCACATCTCAATCCAGATCAATTTATTATTTGTTCAAGTCTGTTCATCAAACAGAGGGTCCTAAAGCAGTAAAAGAGAGGAGTCTTATGGTTCTCGGAATAGATTTAATGGAAATTTCCTGGTGATCTGCACCTGAATTAATAGCCACTCATCCATTCTAATTCTTGCGAAATTCTCTTGATGAATCTAAGGGGATTAGCTACAGTTGTTCCAACTTACCATCTTGGATCATCTGTTCGTGAGGTGCCAGTTTGCGTGTCAGGGGTGACTGGAGAGGACTGGTCACCTGAGCCGTGATGGGATTTTCAATATGAAGAGCACCTAAAAGAGAAGAGTGGGGTCAACACGAAGGGGTGACTGGACACCACATTTCACTTGAACATTTATACATTGGTGCAGTGGTCAAGAGAGCACCGTGCATGACCGATGCCAATATAACGTCACTCTGACGTCACCTGCGAGTCAACAACAGTGGTACTAGTCAGACGTGTAATTTCACATAACTCTCACATCAATATTGCTTAGCAAAAGGTAAAATTATTGCAGAGCGCAAAAAGAGACTGGTAGAATTCCAGTTCCTCAATGCACATAACTACAGAATATCTTCTCACCTTGATCAGTAGCACCATTAGGGGTTCGAGACAGGGCAGCAGAGTTAGGTTCCCCCTCACTAGATATGGATTCATCTACGTCTAAACACTTATCATGCAGCGTCCGACTCAGGTCTATACTTTTGTTGGCTGCTGCAGTAATTGAGCCGTCGGAATCATACTCATCCGGCAGATCTGAAAGACAAAGACGTCTCACATTTATTTTCTTCAAACTTTTTTGTACGACATTCCACCATCTGATTCTGTACGTGTTTGTGCTGCTATTTTGTTTCTGATCAATTCATGGTTTGCCTATCAACACCCTCCTCAAAAGCTCCTCACTGATGAATTCAAATGCAGTACTATAGGTCAGCATCCTAACAGGCTGAGCTGACTTCAACTGGGAATTATCATCAGTGGAGCTAAGTTCAAGGCCACATGTTGAATGGGTAAAAAATTTGATATATATATATGTATTTGCATATGTATATTCATATAACAAAAACATCACATTCCCTTGAGAAAAACACACAAGGTGAGAGAAATTAAAGCAAGAATAACACACATAAATATAAATAAGAATACATGTACATGTAGTTTGAGATTCACAAAATACTATGATTGAAGCAAAACATCTGAAAGATTTACCTAAAAACCTATTTTATGCATTATGACTGAACATACTTCAGAAAAGAATATTCTCATTCACAATTTTTTTTTCTGGGTTATTTGGACTTATCTTAATTATCAAACACTTCTGGGTGCCATAAATCATCAGTCGGATATTTGTAGCACAATTCAATCTCGATGTTTGGAGAGCGGGCCGAACCGTTACTGATAACAACATTCCACAGTGGTGGACATCTACGGATTTGGTTTGGATGGGGGAAGCAGACCTTTGGCCGAGTGGTAATTGGGGTTGGTAGGATTTTTTTGATTCAACCCATACAATAGTTCAACATGAAAGAAGCCACATTCTACATTCATGACAAATAAAAACATAATCCCAAACATACCCTGTGAATTGTGTAATCCGTTGATATACGACTGCATCATCGGCGATAAGGGTTGACCAGTAGGGGGAGTAGCCTCACCGCAAGAAGATATGTCACCGGGACGGCAATTGGCCACACCACTGTCATGGTCACTGATATGGGTCTGGAAGCCCCCATGGGCTTTCTCCAGCAGGACGGAAAGTTGGGCTTCATTGTTCAGGGGGGTCTTTTGAGATGGGTACTTGTGCCTGCAATAAAGACAGTTGCATTTTAAAGAAGTGCATACCACATGTATATACATGTATATACTCCAGCTCAAATTAACTGGCTCCCCTTTTTTGACCTTGATGGTTGTCTTTTTTATCGTAGCTTTTTTTACCTGTTGTCTGTTTACTGTAGCCATATTCTGTCGAGAAAACAATTTAGAGCAAATCTACTTGCCGATGAACACGAGGACTGAGAGCAGACGTTAAGATTGCTGAGACCAATTCCTTAATTCTGCCATGAACTTTTATAGAGTTATCCATTGTATGATATCAAAAACAACACAATTCCAAATACAGAGAGTTGATTGAATACTTTCAAAGCGAAAAGAAGTGAGTGAAACTCAATTGGACACAACTATGATCAATTTGTTACACAGAGTCAATGCTATGCTAAAATCTGAACATCTTTGGCAAGGGCTAGGCCTACAAGTAACTGCCTCGCATTTTGAGCACACCACACCCATTAAAGAGGGCATTGAGTTACTCAAGTACCAGTCATAATTAGCGACACTGCTGTGATCTATAGTAAATGGGTGTAATTAGCTGATTGATTAGATATAATGGGCTAATTAACACCATAGGACAATGGGACCTCAGGGACATGGAGCTTTATACAGAGCATTCATGGGAATATTGTAGGGATTTTTTTCAAACATCCTTAACGCTGAGCGCACAACTTGGTTGCATGCAGCTACCAGTGCACACAATGAGGTCATAAACAAAAAAAATTACGCATATTAGTATTCTTTGCAATACAGCTTTACATGAATTGCATTTAACCTCAAAACTTGTTTGAGTTAGGCCCCAGCAGGCAAACTAAATAATATATTATTTTCATAGCATCATTCCATGGGGGGTCCAAAATATGTCACTCGGAAAACAAGCTGATAAGAGTCCTACCGATCGAGGACAAGGCACTTGAAAAGGGGTCTGGACACTCAACTATATCCAGCAATAACATGGTGACATGCAAAATTAAGAGGACAATATTAAAAAAAGTCATCTCGAGAGGATGAGAACACAATGCCAAGTTGAGAATCTCAATGAGGTACAAGTAAACTTTGCATGGAATTTCCCTGGCCGGAAAACCATGTTTGTTGGTGCATTTTTGGGTCACCCCATATACCAAAGATTAAGAACCTGTCTACCAGACATCACTGCATAAACCACAGGTGTGCATACGTCAAGTGATATGTCTATAGACGACCATGACCACATCATAAGAGGCACAATACTCTAAGTATTGATCCCGGTATTGATCTTGGTGCCAAAATAAATCTGTCGGGCACTCTTAGGCTCACAGTAGTCTATTAAGAGGGCCAAAGGCTGTAGTCAACCTATGGCAAAAGTAAAACAATTCATGAATTATTAAGTAGTGGTTGAGTCAAGGAAATAATGAGTCTGGTGCAAAAGGCATATCAACGATTCAGCATTTTCATAGTCATAGCTTTTCAACTGGATAAAGGATATTCTATGTTAAGTGAGTTTTTAAGAATAAAAACATGCAGAAGCACATTAAGCGACTGGGTCCGAGGACAAAAATACATAAACATAAAGCCTGCCTAATGCCAAGCAGTCCCAAGCAGAATTTCATACTGTTGTTCCCCCGAGGTGAAATATTTCTATAATCTCTCATTGTGCTTGACCAGTGAAAACTAAGATTATTAAGAAACTAAATCTAAGACCAATGACAACATTCACCCAAGAGAAAAGCCCCAAGGCAATACAATTCCAGTAGGAATGATATCAATGGGACATTAGCGGTCAGCTGTGATAAATAAACCATTTACTTGCTGAGCATACTTAGTGCATTCAATAGGCTTGATTTATAATCGGAAACACATTTTCATCGAACCATGCGGAAAAAAATATTGCTTTACATTTTCTATTTCATTGGTTTACGCTTTTTTTTCATAGTACAATCATATAATAATAGTAGTATGAAGTAAACCAGTAGATCTGTAAATGTCCAGACTGTGTCTCTAACATTGTCAAAATGATAAGACTTCTGAAACGACGGTTTATAAAACATTGGACCACCAATGCAGCATTGTGCAGAGCCTTGCATTCTATCTTGGCAGGATCCTCTCCGTCTATACGTACCTCAATGAGTCATGGACTGACCCAACCTTGGCAACTTCCTCTAACAGCACCTCCCTCTCAGACTGGAGAGTCTCCACTTGCTGCTGGAGGGTTCGCTGGCTCTCATTTACAGCTTGGATTTGAGTTGTTACGCTACTGAAATCAGTCTGAAAATAGGCACCAAATTTGATTATATAGATATGATTATGAAACATTTAGGTCCATCATAAGCATTTTTTCATATCTAAAGCAACTACTAACAAGATTTGGCCAAAAGGTTCAATACTGAATGTACATATTCGACATTCGAATATTTTCCTTTTTTAATCTAGCTCCATATCTGAACCTAAAACAAACTGCCCATCTGACCTCAAACACAGAGATAAGATGAACAATTGGATATTATCAGCTATATTTCATCTATTTTGTTGTATTGCCTTTCTAAGTATCAAAATCAATGCCCTAGATTTCAAAATTCCACATATGTGATAAGTTAAAACTTCCTATGACAGGCTTTATTACGCAAAGAGAACAACAACTAAACACTCGTTACCTTTAGAGACAGAACCATCTGAACAACATCAGCCACCTGTTTTCTGTTCTCCACATTATTGGCTTCCACCTTTTCCTCGAGTAACCTATCGCTGTATTGAATCTTGGAGAGTTCACCCATAGCCAGGGTGAACGCATCTTTCATCTCTATCACCAGCTCCTGGAGCTAAAAGAGAAAGAGGGTAGATGGTTGTTAGAGTAAAGTATTGAATCTTACACCCATAGCCAGCGTGGACGCATCTTTCATCTGATTCGATCACCAGCTCCTGAAGCTAAAAGAGAAAGAGGGTAGACCCATAGCCAGTGCAAATGCATCTTTCACCTGATTCACCAGCTCCAGCTAAAAATGAAAAGGTTTCAATGTTTTAGTATCTCTGATTATATTATTGCAGAAAGCAGAAGGGATTAGATTCAATTCATATCAGCCGAAGTTCATAAGCAAGCCGAAGTTGCAAGGACTATACTTGACGTGGCCGCAGAAGAGTTTTGAAAGCTTTTGAATAGCCACATTTCTATAACTGTCCCTGAGGAAGGATTCCATTGCTAAATTACCTTTTTCACCATTATTGCAATTCAGACCACTCATTATGAATCACAGGTTATCAATCATCACATCAACAATCAGCCGCCACGAAAGTCAGAACGTCTCTGCGACACCCGATTGTGATGATTGGCAGAGAAGTCGCCTGAGAAAACAAACCATCTATTCAAGACCTGAATCGGTTAAGGCACTACATGAAGCAATGACGAAGAAAAACATCTCGAGTGATATTCTAGGTTACCTGTGAAAACATCCCTGATAGATCCATGGGCGAATTCACCAAAGCCAATTGAGAATCTTTCTCTCTGGTTGAGTATTTGCCAAACGATCCATGCAAAGGTCAAAAGCTTTTTTCCATTTAGGCCTACCCAAACCCAAAGTATCGATGTGGAGATTTTAAACACTCAGGACTCAGGCCAAGCTGAGACTATCACTTCCTTTTTTAAGTGTTAATCAATGATCCATGCAAAAGGTCAAGCTTTTACACGTTTTAACAACAGAATGAAATCAAAGGTTCTTGATAATCCTGAAAAATAAAACTCTAAGCTACAATCCAAAGTTTATATACTTACTTGATTTAAAAGCTTATAAACTTTAGGATTTTCTCTTTGAACACTTGACTGTACACCGAGGAAAAGAAGAAAGATTTGGTACACTTCCCAAGCAATTCTTGCGGTCGACTTGACCAAGTCAGTCAAATCTGAGGCCAAGTCCCACTCGTCCAAACACAACATTTCTTTACACATTTCCGATACCTTTGATGAAGCCAGGAGTCAAGAATAACTAAGTTCTGCTTTAATCTCAGAGTTTTGGTTGGTTTCTCTAAGATAACATGACACTTCAGTTCAAATTCCAATCAACTTATTAAAAGTAAATGAGCACCAGTCTGGAAAATGAGCAGAGTCGCTACTGGTGCAGAACCAGAACCAGAGCCAGAGAAATGTCCAACAGCAGAGGCAAAGCCCTGCCATGTCCAGAAAGGTGGCATAACATCACTGCCCCTTCTGACCATTTGCTATACTTTTCAGTTTACAAAACTGGAGAGGTATAGCTTTTTGCAAATTCCTGCAAATATCTGAAGCAAGGATGTTGGCAGTACCACACCGATAAATGCTGTGCTGGTATTTCTCACACTGATGACCAAAATACCAAGACGAATGAAGTCCACACCTCCAGATAAGAATTGTGAAAGTCAAGTAAACAAACTAGGTAGGACTCTTGAACTCGGTAGACATGGCAGATGATGTTGTTTATCCAAAGAGTTTTTAACTAAATCCATTTTACGAATCAATTCATCACAAAATCGTGTTATTCCGAGACAAGAAAACATTGCATCCACTTCGCAGAACAGGTATCGAGCAATGATACAGCCAATTCTACAACTGAACACATACTAACAACCCTAATTTGTTGAAATCCAAGTGGTGCAGCCACGTGGAACTTGGAGCCAATCCAACCTTTTTCTGACACTTGCGGCAAATTTCTCAAAAAAAGGTGCAGGGATGGCGAAGTTGATTACGAAGCCTACTGATCACCCCGGGTTGGCAGGTAAAAGACTAGAGCGTTGGTATGAACTCAGCAGGATAGATGAAGGAACACTTGTTGCAACTCGTCAATCCTTCAACACTGAATGAAAAGTAGCTCGTCTGGGGGGTGGGGGTGGGGAGCAGTTGAGGGGGTGAATATAAACTTACATGCTGTGAGAAAGACCAAGGGACACTAGTTGTAACCTAGTTAATCTTTAGTCACTTATTAAAAGTACAAACCCATTATTTTGGGGAAGGTGGTGATCATGATGGAAACTGTTGCAATCTCTCAACCTTTCAAAAAGCGCTACACCAACCAAAGTTAGTGGGGGGGGACCAGAATTGCGATGCAAGGACAAGGATAGCTTGCTTTGTATACCTGCAATGGCAATATTCTGGCAGACAGGAGAAAGGTTTAATTCACCCCAATGATAAACAATTTAGAATATCATTCCAAATAAACGAATCTGGCAGACTGAAGATATTGAAAATATTTGCTAAATTGTCAATAAATCACGCCACAAACCATCAGGTAATAGAAATGTCTGAATGCATTTATTGATTCTTTTCTTCATCATTCTAACAAATGGCAGGAAATTATGTCAGGGAAAATGGAAAATGGACCAGATGCATGGTACGAAATTGATTATCATGGAAATAAGACAGGGGCTTTTAAATACATGAGCCTGTCTTTGAATTAACTGAGCTGAGTTACTTTTGAGATCACTTAATGGTTCAAACTTTTGTCTTCATTCATATGATTCCGGGAGGGAGACTTCATCTAATACAGAACTCGAGTCTTTTGTGAGAACCCAAATGCCAGACACTGTGACAAGCGCTTTTGATTAGGACCAGCACCATCAAGTCACCAAAATCATCTACTCTTCAAAAGAGTACAAGCTTCTTTGTGCCATTTTTTATTTCATCGCAAAATCGGAGCAATGAATATCAGATCAATAAAATACGAGCATTTAGTCACAACATCAAACTTCAAAGCATTTACGAGGTTTTTATCCTGGCTTTACTGTGTGTTGGTTGTGATTTATGAAGCATTTTATAAGACTACATAGCTCATTTCATTTCTTTGTGCACACATGGAAATAATCGCTTAAGTGTACATAGGTTAATAATCTGAAAATTGGTTCACAACCTCATACAATGCATGACAAGTTTTAAAAGAAAATTCAACACAATCTCAAGTGATATTTTGCTTTTCAAACAACATGAATAAGTAGGCCTGGGTATTATCACAGAAAGTGGCATGATACAGCTGAACCTCTCTTGACAGACACCTCTGTAAGCAGGACAACCTCTCAACAAAGGACACTGATTTTGGTTCTAAAGTTGTTAATTCCATTCAATCTGATCTATGTAATCAGGACACCTCTCTATAAGGATAGCATTTATCAGTCCAAAAGGTGTCCCTAAGCAATGGTAAATAACACTTCATGTGCAGATGGATTTATTAGAACTTTCCTCATTTTGAAACTTTCAATTTGAGAATCGTTGGAAGACGAAATCTATTTTTCATGTTCATAGTCCGACAGCTAAAATCCTCCCCCAACAGGGTTATTCATATACTCTTTACCTTTGGTGATGACATGGTCCACAATCAAACTGTCATAAACCATAGCACGCACCAAACCCAGCGAATACACTTTTCATGTTTTTGTCAGAACGAACCAGCTGAGAGCTGTGATCAGGAATAAGAAAAGATGATTATATGGTGACCCTCGATTTCTATTGATAACTGAAATCAATGATTTATTCATAAGACAGCTCGGGTGCTTCTTCATTCAGAGAGGACAATTAGAAATATTGAAATAGAATCAAATTACAAGATCGAAAATGAGACGCGTGCGTTGACTATTTCATGTGTTTGTAAACATCAAGATCTTCTATTTTCTTTTGGACAGCTTACCATGCCTACATACAAAACGTACGTTCGTCCAAATGGATCCTGGGAGAACCATCACTGGACCACCAAGTATTTAAACTAGTTAAAACAAGAATTTTTAATTACTTGTCAACCGGGAAACTACTTGACGGAAGTAACTTTTCAGTGTGATAATTTGGTTGTCCAGGGCAAGCAGACAAATCCAACCCTGGTACGTTGCCCTCGTAGCAGTTACTTTTATAGACACCCCTCACTGCTTCCGTGAGTCCTCGACTTAATCTGAAACACATTGCTCGCTTGTAATGGGTTAAAAAATGCAACTGCATCATCAGAAATTCCGCATTTTAGATCAACAGCCAGACAGCCATTGTAATCGGCGGTGAGTCACACCATCTTACCTGGGACAATTGGACTGCTACATCCTCCTTTGTTTCCACTTCTAAACTGGGAGCACCTTCTGAAAAGAGGGGACAAGTTTCATTCAATGAGCCTAATTGATGACTGGGAATAAGTGGAGGCGCCTTACTGAGAATTACAATACTGATTACTGATAATCTATTATTCAATTGACCATTGTTGGCTGAAATAATTGTGAACAAATTGAGATGGTACCTGGCATGGACACAGAACAGAAATGCTAGCCAATGCCCATAGGTAATAGCTCAATGGAAATTATACCTGTGACTGTAGTATCGAAGATGGATCCATCGATCTCCTCCTCATCACTCATGCTGCATCACATCTTATGAGAAGGGTTCTGAAACAAAACCAGAGTCAACATTATTATTGAAAGCAACTTCCGAGTAGATGGGCAAACAATTGCTTGGTGATCAACGAATTAAAAAAAACTCTACAATACAGCAAAAATTCTCATCACAACGAATGTGTTCTAATCTAAAGGAAAAGTAGGTCAGAAACTTGAGCACACACTTGAATTGAATTAAGCTGGGAAAGAATTCAGAGCATGAGGAATTCCATTCCGCGCTAGTCTGTTATTTTGGTATCATTGACCTCATAATGACTGATACAGCCAGAATTGTATCTGAGTCGTGAAACATTCAGTCCGCACAAGGCTGTGGCACCTGTCAAATAGTCCAAGAATTAGCACAGCTATTTAAAAATGTTTGTATCTATCATGTATGCTGTATGCCATATGCTGCAGCCTGAATGTACCTGCTGCATTGAAGTTCTGAATACTATTTTATCCAATACCATGCAGACCCAACAAAACTACATATTCGTCAAGAAAGGAACTTGCCTATAAAACAGATGGACTGACTCAGAATCAACCCCACCTGAAGTGCAACACTGTAGTTATCATGCCAAAACCCAGAATTCTGATTGATTAGCTACATATTTCATTAGCAGCATTTAGGAAGGCAAACAGAATTCATTATTCAATATACCGTATAGTAGTCAACGCCTGATGGAGTTGAGACTAAAAGGCGAGATCAACAAGACCATGGTGAGATGTTTATAGCGGCATAATAACTGTTTGTTTTTGAGTCACCTGTTTAGCACATGTATTTTTGAAAGGGACTGCTATTTTGGGTGTTTCTAAACTATTTTTTTCAAACTGAACCCCAAGTAACTCCCTTTTGATATGGTGCATAGTGCTAAATCCAGAAATATGCCAGCAATTTAACATTGTTCGCCTAGTTTAAGGCTTTTTCTCAGTATGAATAAAAGGCCTTTGGCTTTAAATAGTAACAAAATTCCTTACAAGTACAACAAGGTATTGTACAGTCATGATAATACTCTGTGGCTAGTACAACCATTAGAAATCACGAAGTTTAAGAATTGTTCATAGGGAATGACTTCATTTTCTAGAAATAACCAGTAAAATCCTTTATTTAGGCCAAGTGCTATTGCAAGTAAATCAGGTGAACACATAAACTCGAAACTTTTATTGACGTAAGTATGTTTGCTTTTTTATTGTGGTCGTTCAGCATATTTTCCCAGTGATCCTTTTGATCAACAGCTGTGAAAGGTGGATTTTTGTTAACACTACTAATATGTTTATATGTCGGATTTTAGTGATGGAAGTTTTCATACTGATTAAATATGGTAAATTCCTGCAGGATATTGTAGAACACTTAACATCCTTTTGGCAGTAGAGAGGAAGGGGATTTTTACCACTGTCGCTGGTGCTTTAGCATTAATAGCAATGGTGAACCAGATGAACAGATGCACGCTTTGCAGTACATTTGGAGAAAATATCTTTCATTCTATCTGACAAGACACTGCAATGGTGGGGTAGACTATAACATGATGACCACACCTTTACAGCCTTTGGACTAGTACTGTATCGCAAAAGAAATTTAATTGGTGATTAATGTACATTTTACGCCCCATATGAAAGTTTAATGTGCATCAACAATACACAGGGGAATACACACAACTTAAATAGAGTAACTTTAAAATCGACCAAAACAAACGCTTTATACTTACCTATGAATAAGAGCTGCTGCTGTTTGAAATGAAAATCCCTCTGAATTAGTACTACTCATCAATCTAGTAATTCCTTGGATGTTATCACCGTTGAAAAAGAAAGAACTTCGCCAAAATATCAATGAACAGTTTGGGGAAAACGGAAAGCCTAAAAATCAATAGTTCTCGATTCAGGGGGCTTAGCTGCGTATATCATGTACACATCCGTAGTGCTTTTAGTTTTTCTGAAGATGAGGTTGGATGACTCATTGGGCGCAACTATCGCGTGTAGATGGCAGCACTGACTAATTGATCAATCATGGCGACCACAGAAAATACAGCTGAGGATGCTGCGCCAGTTGCCCCCAAATTAAAAAGGTTTCTTGCCTTCTCTTGTTTCGCCTCAGCATTTGATAGATAGAGAATGATATTGGAAAACAAAATATCCATAATTGTTTGCTCTCTATGCTATGTATCTTCTGTTATCTGCATGGGTGGTGATGGAAGCATTGTTCTGAAAATATATGGCGTGCCATTCACACCAAAATTTTTGATCACGCATATTAGTGCCGTTTACACGGGGCCAAGCCGATGTATCCAGATGCGCACCAGTAGAAGGAGGATGCAAACCAGCATCCAACAAAAGACTGTATTATAACATACAACACGTTTTAATGCTCATTGTGCCAAATTCCAGCCACCTCCGACTGGTCAATGATGTCTTACTCCATGTAATGATGATGATGCTGTAACATCCATTACTTCTAGTGTTTTAAATCATCTTTCTTTCAGGATAAGCGATGCATATTACATGGAAATCGTGGAAAAGGCAGCTCGTCTCAACACGAAACTCCAGATAGACAGGAAGTTCCGACTACCTTTTATTGACTCTCATACCGGTGTTGCTCAAAATAACTGTTACCTATGGAACAACAAGATAAATCGTATGCCAGGTAATGATTTGTGGTGTTATTTCAACCGCCGGAGAGATGGTGCCTGTGTTGGCAGCTATAACTTATATGAAGAAGAAAAACAGCTCATTTTGTCATCAAAGTGGTTGTAGAGCCTGTCTTACTAACTCGAAGAAGAAGATCTGTCAATTCAACTTTGCTGCAAATTAATGTCTACCTTCCTATCTACCCTAGCTATTACCAGTGGTTTTAGTCAATTGTAAGTTGATTGAAAGTTGAATGCAGGGGAAGCTTAAAGCCTGATACTTTTTAATAGGTTTTCTCACTGACATTATGTTGACTCGCTTAATTATAACATAGAGTAGATTATGATAATAAAATCATCTGGTGAATTAACTTGCAGGAAAAGAACCAACACAGCTGTACACATATCCAGCTAAAAGATGGAAGAAGAGGAAGAGGGCTTTCTTATCTTACACTCCAGTTATGAGTAGGGGAAACCCTGAGATCAATGAAGCAGGTCGGTGCATGAATTTTCAGAAAGTTTAGAAAATCAGCAATTTACTTCCAATAATAGTTCATGACTTTAGAATAACCATCAGAAATGACTCAATGAGAGCTTTATAATGAATTGTCATGCCAATTGGTTTCATCAAAACCTTCAGTGCAAGCTTGATTTAAAGAAATTTGGCAAAAAAGAGGATAAAATGAGAACATGTTATTCGCTCCATTCCTTCTACTGATCCCTTGTGACGCAGATTGACACTGTTGAAGATCATCCTGGCGCCCTCTATCAAGAATTCCACCTGTTGAGTCATTAGGGACTATGACGTCATATCATGATCTGCAAACCAAGGTTTCAGAATAAACTTCTGGCTTAATTTAATGATGTATCGTCTATTGTTACAGACCTTCCTACGATAAGCAGCCTTGATGCCTCTCTCATTGCCGCGAGTGTCCAGGCTGATGATGAGATGATACAAGAGAAAGCGCAGTGGTATGAGGACCTTGAGGCGTTTAGTGAACCACCGGATGTTGGCGATCTGGACGAGAGGATGTCGGACATCAGCGACTATGAAGCAGAAATGAAGAAGAAAAAGAAAGGAAGGGTAAGAGGAGAATAATCTTTTTAATACCTTTAGCTTTGGATCACCTCATTCAGTTTGGGTCAGAAGTTTCACGTCTCAAAAATGTACACTTGTTGAAGCGATCAATGGAAGAATAGAGAGGAGTACTGGCCAAAGGACACCACCGTCATCACAAAGCTCTGGAGCTCTGTGGTGAAACTCACTTTTTTGATGTGGATCAGTTCAGAATCGAAGCTGAGGCAAAGCTGAGCCTTGATCAGTCAGTTTCACACAGAAAAGCGCTGAAAGAAATCCTCTTGGTGTGACACACAGCTAAAGACAAGTTCCAACATGTCCATCCAAATCTCCCTGCATCTTCTCATTCAATATATTTTATCTCATTTTCTAGGGCCGTGGGAGGAAGAAGAAAGAAGACAAGGAACCTGGTGAAAAGGAAGAGAAGCCATTTGCTTGTGAACGTAAGCTTTCCTGGTCGACAGCAATTTTAGTGAAATTTCTTCAGAAATATGCTGGAAACTTTATTTATCAAGTCCAGTCAATTGTCCCGCTAGTGATAACAAGTGGCAAAGACAGTCTGGGCCCACAATAGATTTTGATATTTTTCTGAAAATGCAGTACTCAAAGTGAAGTTATCTTTGAACTACTACTGATTCATTTATCATTTACAGTATGTTGTCATCTGAAAATAACATGTGTACTGTACTTGTTTTTTCTGGAAATTGCCAAAATATTACCAGAAGCAATACCCAGTTTTTATTTCATTTCTGTGAAATAGTTTAGCGTTCAAAAATAACTGTTTTTGTTTTTGCCTATTTCCTTCAACCCAAGCTACCGGTACTTTCATTGTGCCAAGGCCTTGCACTGCTAAACCCTTAGTCGAGTTTGGAATAGGTCGACAAAGCATGCATTTGTCTATACCTGACTGAGTGTACTGTGAATTCATAGCCGATCAATGTCTCGTTTCTTTTAAAGTGACAAAATTGCTTCAGGGATTTAATGCTGTAAATCAGCCCTTACTCCAATCGAGCTGTGACTCCTAATGATACCAAACAAAAACGTTTCCAGATGCACTTCATGGATGCCGTCCATCGAGTATGTTTGTAGAGATTAATATATTTTTCCAGGGTACCAAACCTGACTGATTTAAACACTCGTTTCCAAACCAATAAATTTTGATATAATTTTAATTTTCAATCGGTATTTCTGCACACATGCTCGATGGAGGGTCTCCATTAAGGTTTGTTTTGTAGCCAGATACAGGTGTTTGTGCTTCCAAGTTCAGTGGTATGATCCTTCACAGTGTCATTTACCCCCTCAAAGACTGAAGACAAAAATAAAGATCAAAAGTCTGTTATTATATGATGGGGGTATGTTTTTACCCGCAGATCTTTTTGTTGCACTTGGCAGCGATTATGATCCAGGTCACAGCGACAAAAATCTCTCATTTGTGCTGTGATAAATGGTCTCAGTCCTTCTGGGGACGAATGGCAAAGTAGGCCCTAAACATATTAACTGTTCCCATGTAATATTTCAGTGTGTGGAGCTCGTTACAAGACTCGTCCTGGGTTGACATACCACTATACTCATTTCCACAATGGCTTGGCCGAACCGGAGGCGGACCCGGTCGCCCCATCGCCGAAACCTTCCACCTCTTTGCCGGCTGACAATGGTATTTTAGTTTCTTATTTGCTTTCCTTAATCCATGGGTTTGTTCTGTGACTATCGGAAATGGGGTAGAATCATTCTTATGCTAGAAAATAGCTAGACTATCTAGAAAATATTCTCGTGGCTGCAATAAATTTTTCTGCCAGACTTGGTGTGGGGACCGCTAATAATTGTCTTTTCTTCTTTTTGCATGCCTACTATTTCCACTATTTTCTAACTGTAGTCTTTTGGAATGCAGTGGTGCATTTAAATTTTTTTCTCTCCATAAATTGCTGACATGGGCTCCTGGGCTGTTGCTCTTTGTTGCATCTAGAATAAGAAATTGGAACATTTCTTGATGTGGTGGTGAAAATTGGTGATTAGTATTGCACAATTGTAAATTTGGGAATGATTTGTATTTTGATAATTTCTTTCGCATGTGTCGAAAACATCCTGGATTTAATCAAAGAAAATTTGAATTTTGAATTTTTGTGTTGTTTGCTTCAGTTATTTGTGCCGTGTTTCATTACACTGTGTTCACCATACATTTACATTTTCACTATCTAAATTCTCCTGATGCACTGCAAAAATATAAACAATGATAGTCAGTTTGCAGATGTGTTTTTATAAATTTACATTTTAATGATATATTGAGTCGGCATCTGCATTCCAGACACCAGCATTGCACGATGAGCTATTGAAATCTTGTCATGAGTGCAATTGTTTTACCTCCTGAAGTTAAATGTAAAACTCAATGGATTTTTCATACAAATATTGAAAACAGAAGATGAGCAGTGGTATTTTGGGTCTTGGGGACATTCACACAATTTCAATCATAAACACTCTTTTTCATTTCTCATTCTGTTCTGACTTGTCAAAAATCCATCTTCTGTTCACATTCACTTTAAAGTCTTTCTCTTTGGTTTATTAATGTAATCATTTATTTAACACTATACACAAACCAATAAGCTGGTCTTTGGAGTGTCTAGAATTAAAACGTCTTTTCAAATTTTGCGTTATGTATGCAGGAATCTTTGTCCTGTGCGACCAATTTTGTTCTTGATGCATTTTAAAATCTATTACGTTGTAAGATCCAACAAACAAAAAGCACAAAACACCATCGTCTTCTCGCATTTGAAAATATTTTTCTTATTTCACTGCTGTCCTTCCATCTTCTTTCTTTCATCGTTCATTAACCAGTCATATTGTCCGTGTGTCAGCCATGTCATCACCATCGTCAGTTGTGGGAGCTTTCGTCATGTGGATATGTTAACCCTTTTCTCTCCACAATCTATCTCATGCACTGTAAAATCACTTGTATCTGTGTGGGTTTTAGCCTTGTTATGTTTGTGAGGGTCGTTTTTATCCCAAAGTTTAGACAGAATTTGGGCATTGCCAACTCTACCTTCACTGAAGTGAGTGATTCTGCAGTATCAGTAAGCGCCTTTATTTTTGTGGTCTTAAATTTTGCATGGCGTCTTCAATTAAGGAAGTTATAAATTATCTCCTAACAGGTTTCTCAGAGAGAGACCTCATTCCTGTAGTAATGGAAGTTGATGTTTGATATGATGTTTTGCAATTAAAAAGGCCATGAAAATAAGGGTGTTTACTCTGGGCTATGCTATTAAGTGTTGCAGAATAAATCTGGTGGAATCCATTAAAATCCATAAAATAGGTAATAAAACAATTTAAATGATAAGCTATTTGACCTAAGTTTTATGGGATGTTCCCAAGTAACCAGATGAGTTCTGCATCATTTTCTTAGTTGAAAGTAATTTGCAGACACAATGTTTGTTTCATTGTATGAGGTAAAGCATTCTGTCTGGGTGGTTGGAGTTTTTCTTAAATGTTTTTGAAATCTTTTGTGGTTTAGGCGATATATAACACACTTATTGCTGTGGTTAGAGTTTTAACACATTTGCTTTCGAGGTTAGGTACTTTGACACATTTAAGTGCGTTTAATGTTGCGATTAACTTTATTGCTTGTGTAGTTATCATGAGTAATCCTGACTATCTACTGCAGGCTACTGTAGTGTCATGATTTTGGATGCAGATTTCTTCAGAAATTAATGAGTTCTCAAGTTTCGACTTTGAAAATTAGATATAAAACGTATTGCTGATCTTAGTATTTTCCTTGGATTGGAGAGCCAAGTGAACATATTGGTACACTTGCATTGACTATATGTAAAGCTTTCTTGTGTTTCAGGTCCCTATCCCCCTTGCGTCTGCATGCTTGCATCGCTGCTGCTGAAGATGATTGTTGCTTGGCCCGATCCATCGCTATCCCAGAGTTGCACCCCATTGAGTCGCTAGCATGAAATGTTCTGTTCAGGGTCTCCGCTAAAGGGTATATTGGGTATGTTTTACGTACCCTTGAAGAAGTTGAGGGTACGAATTCATTCCCTAAAACTTGAGGGAAATAATTTTGGCATTTTAGACCTAAAACGGGTTTACCAGATGATATTTCCACATTAAAAATGTGAATTCTCGAAAATGCATAGGGCTAAAATGAAACATAAAAAGTTTAAAAACCTCCCTCCAAAACGTACCCTCAAACCCAACTCGACGGAAACCCTGCTCTTGTCTCCTTAGTTTCATGGCTGTGTCAAAGATTATCCTCCGGCTCTGAGAGTCCGCTTGCTCTCGGTTGTCTCTGAGTCATAGTTGTCTAACCCATTATCCTCAGAAACAATTAGTGTTTGCTGTTACCATGGTAACATGGGTTTGTCAAACCCTTATTCTTAGAAACAATTTTTGTTCTCCTTCTTGAACTTGCTTTCTTTGTCCAAACTGGTGTGAAAATTGATGGTGTTTTCTTCTTGTCCATCCTGAATCTATGGTTTCACCCATGTTGCCCTGCTTCAAAACTAATTCTGTCAGTGTCTCCTTGTGTAATAAACCGCATCACAAAATACATCATCAGTACCATCATCACAGTCATGGTAGTAGTTACTTTATAAAACTGTTGCCTGGATGACATTTTCAGACAACAGTTTAAATCATGTTCAACTACTGACATCAGCATATTAACAGTCCTTCATGCTTAGCTCTCGGGTGCCCCCTCTACTAAACCATTTGTTTACTTACAGAGAAGGCAGAAAAACAGGCATCCGCCAGCTATTGCGACTTTTGTCTCGGCGATGCCGTGGAGAACAAAAACACCAACAAACCAGAGGAGTTGGTGTCTTGCTCGGATTGTGGGCGGGCAGGTAGGTCAAGGTCGTATCTGTAGGTCACCGCATGATGTGTGTTTACAATTTACAGGGAAGTCCAATGGTAAGAGCGGCCCGAACACGTACTGTGACTTCTGTTTGGGCGATGAGCTAGAAAACAAGAAGACAGCTGAGCCTGAGGAGCTCGTTTCATGCTCTGATTGTGGACATTCAGGTAGATATCGCTACAGTCAACTCCATTTTGTTTGCTGAATTTGGTAGGTGAAGATCTGCGGTGAATTCATCTCTATGTTTTGCCAAGCCCATCTGAGGAAAGCAGGCTTAAATAGCCTGTTGTGTTAGCATATCCTGTACAGTTTTCCCGTCCACCCTATAGAATTTTGTCATTTTTGTTGTGGATTTCTTCTTTGTGACGCTAGTCTCACAAGTCCAAGACCCCTTTCATAATGCACAGTTACAAGTTACCAGTACATCCTCCCTTAGGTTAAAACTGCTTGCAATGATTTATTGATACTGGCGGTAACAGTTCCATAAAAGCGATTCGCTTTAGTTTCCTTGGTTTCGATTAGAGGCGGATATCTTTTGTTTTGCCATTTAATGTATGATTCTATTTGTCTGGTGGTGTCTTCCAGGTCACCCCTCCTGCCTTCAGTTCACCCAAAACATGATCATATCAGTAAAGAAGTATCCCTGGCAGTGCATTGAATGCAAGTCTTGTGGATTGTGTGGAACATCAGACAATGACGTAAGTATCACAAGCAAGTGCTCGTCTTCTATTTTCAAAGTTCTCCTTTGTCTGCATTAGTTGAGACCGATTTTAGCTTCATGGTTAACACTCCTTGCTACTACGCAATAGGGTCCAGGTTCAATCCCGGGAGAAGAACCTAGGATTGTATGTCTGCATGCACCATTGAAGCTCCCTGGAAGGGGATATCAAGGTGAGATTCCTTTTACCTGTCAGAAAGGGCAAAAGGATTTCACTTTTGTAACTGTTTTGTCCCTTGAATGCAAGGTACAGTACCTCGTCTTCAAGGAACAAACAGTTACACTGTTTCAGATCAGTTGATATTTGACTCACACTTCTTATCTACCTATTTTACCTGTTTCAGGATCAGTTACTCTTTTGCGATGATTGCGACCGAGGATATCATATGTATTGTCTGAAGCCACCACTGTCTGAGCCACCTGAGGGTAAGAGAAGTCTTTTCACCTCCTCAGTTTTGGTTTGTTACCAGTCCAGGAGAAGGAAAACTCTGACATAACTCCAAAATTGCTGAAACATGGCCCCTGACCACGCCATCGCGTGACTCAGTGACAGTGACAGTCCAAGAAAATTTCAGTATTGGTTCAGACGAATTCTAAAAGTTTACATCTGCCCATCCTAGTGAGTTTTCCTGAGCAGCACATTGGTCATAGTGGTCAGGGGCTTTTAATGATTGCAGAATTCATTGTATTTTTGCTGATTGCTTGATTTCTTTTTGATTTATCTTTGCAGGAAGTTGGAGTTGTCATTTGTGTATTGATGAGTTTCATGGAGGAAAGAAGCCAAGCAGCTCGTAAGCGCTTGCACTCTATGACAAGTTGGATAATTTGGATTCGCTGGCGGTGCTGTACCCGAGGAGAAAGAGGAATTCTTGTCGAAGTGGTGGGAGAAATGAACAATCCCTCACACTAGCCTGCTCATACAACTGAGCGAGCTTACTAGTGAATTGTGTAAAAAAATTACAATGACTGCATGTTGTATTGAGAACTGATAGAAATAGCAAGCTTCGCTTCCTAGCCCCATATGTGAGGATTTCTAAAATCAGTTAAAAAGAAATTGGTGACATTGTATTTCTTGTGTTGTGATGCGAGGCCATTTCACTGTTAATGTTTCCTCCATGATAAACGATAGATCCTTTCAGACGTGTCAAGTTGGAAAACTTTTCATCAACCTCTAAATGTTTTGGCAAAGCAGCTTACTGGATGGAGAGTGTGTTTATTTCTGACTAATATCTGTCAATAAATATATGTGATATTGGTGAAATAATAGTTTGTTTCCTTTCTTGAGTCGCTCTGTCAATTTTGGAGAGGTGGACTTGCCATTCCTGGCCACTGCTTGCACAGATCTTCAGGTCTGGTCCTGCTGCAACTGAAATATTTACCCCACCCATCCCTGTATACCGTATACCAGGGGCGAGACTGATAGGGTCAGTTATCGGACTTCTCCCTTTGCACACATCACTGAAAATAAAGTAACTACCAAGTCTCAGGATGCCCCAACCTCCATGAGCACTGTCTTCAAGGCTCATTCACGGTCGAGGTGGAATTGGTCAAAATCAAAAGCGTCAAAATGGCGGACGTGGGCCAAAATTCTCCAACTCGAGAAGAAAATCACTCAAAAAACACTGCTAATAACTCTTCAAATTCAAATCAAGATGCAGCTGATGTTCTTGAATATTCAGGGTGGCTCTGGAAGAGAACTAGATTATCCCACAAGTGGTTAAAGACCTGGTTTTGCCTGCGCAAAACGGAGTTGCTCTATGGATCCTCAGCTCAGGTATGTACATTGCATACATGTACATCATTTTAATACATGATACACACACTGTCACCTGGATGTACTATTGTACACACATACTATATGATATGGTATGCAATGCATGCATACAAAACATACAGTGGAGACATTATCGATGCATCGAATACACATATACATCAGATCCACTCTCTATCTAAAGACTCTAGTCTCTATTCATGTATCGTATCGTAATCAATATAATTTTTTCTATTTTCAGCATATGACTAAAAGGATTCCAATTGTTGGTGCACAGATAGCTGAAACAACTGTCGACAAGAAACAATTTGCTTTCAAAGTGAAAGCCAAGGACAGGAAAAGGGTTTACTTCTTGCAGGCTGAGAATGAAGACTCTCAACAGGAATGGATGCAGGCAATTTGCTTTGCTAAGGCGGCAGGGACGAGGAAAGATCAATCAGAAGCGTGTGTTATACAATAGAGAAGGTCATTGCCCTTTGATTTCTGGTCTTAGGAAATATTGTCCATAAAATACCAACTCCAGAGACTCGATCTCGGCCTGAAGAATTGGAGATGGCATCTTTTTGATTGTGACTTGCGAGAGTGGTGATGAGCCATGAGAATTGATATTGTGGTATTTGTGATGAGCCTAATCTGGGCATAAACATATATCTTGACTGAGCATGTTGAAAGAGTCATCTAAGATAAGTCCCACACAATTTTCCTTGACGGGAAAAATCTCGGAAAGTTTTCAGAATATGAATCCGTAGTCGTGACTCTATTCGAATTGTAGTCTTTAGTCCAGAGTGCCTATTTTATTATTGTGCCAATACAGTGGTGAATAGATGTGAACCCTAAATATGTGTTTATAGCTTTCTTGAGCAAGATGAGACCTTCTTTCAACTCTAGTCCAACCAAGTAATGGTTTTCTATTGGCAGCTGAAGCGGCTATTTTAGATCAAACAATCTCTGTACTATTCATTCCCACTGGTGCTGGGGGAGGTTAGTACATTTTACATTTTTATACAATTATTTTAAAACGGAGTATAGGGGATTGACTCTGAGTACAACAATCTCTGACTTTTTTTAGCTCTTTACTGTTCTTATAATACATTTACAGTAGAACATTTCTATCATGGACACCCTCGGGACTGACAAGTAATGTCCTAATATGCAGAGGCAATGCCAAATTATGTTAAAGCAAAAATGAATTGAGTGCAATGCACCTTGATTCAAATCAGAATAGTCATCATACTATTCTAATCTATTACACTGTATAATTTCATTCAAACATCTTTTAACCTTCAAATGTTTAAAACCATACCGTGGTAATTGTTGTGTTCAATATGTGGATATGTAATTTCAGTATACGTGATATAGATCTGTCAATGCTGCTAGGATGATTACAGAGCTACATGTACATGTAAATTGTAGTACAAAAGAATCTTGTAGTCATTGCTGATTAATTTATCAGAAGTCGTCCAAGCATGGCTACCTCAGATGTACATGAGCATACATTTATATAGTATATGCCTGGTGTATCACTAGCTTGAATGTGCAAGTAGTTTGGCCAAAAGTCCTTTAGTTTAGGTTGTGAATAGGTGTAGACCTTCTGACGAAGTAGTTGCAAGTTATAATTTGCGCTTTGCGTGTAGAGACATGTATTGTCGAATTTTGTCTCGGTCAGTAAAGCAGTGGTCTTCTGAGTTATTGTCATTTAGTTGAACTTCAAAATGATGTCAGAGTTTGGTTATTCTGTGATAGATATGTGAGTGTTAAGGAAAGTAAGTGAAGACAAAACATACTTCAGTTTATGGTGCTGTCTATTTGAGAGATATCTAAGGTACACCATAAAATAAACTTCTCATCATCAAATATACCACAACAGTTTTGACTTGATATCAAAAACTGTTAGAATAAAAGTTATAACAATGACCAAACAATATTGTGTCTGGTACTGCAGTGGGATTCGGACATTTACTGCTCAGAAGTCTGTTTAAAAATAGCTTTACTGCAATATACTTATCAGCCAGTACTTACAGATATTTTATGGTGTCGGTGTTAAATTTCAATGATTGATGGAAGATTTCTCTATCAGAGTAAGGTTACCTGGGAAATTGATTGGACATTTGAACACACCTACCTGTGTCTTATCAAGAACTCACTAGTTTTCTTGTCAGTGTAGTTCTTAGCCAAAATATTTGTTTGGATAAATGCAGGGTCAGTAAAATGTTTTGGTAGGAAGCCATTTTGATTGAAATGGCAGTTGAATATAAAAACCGTCCAATCTGGTTCCCAGTGGTCTTCTATTGCTGATTCCAAGGTTTGCTGTATGATACTATTGTCCTTTCGGTAGATTTAATTATTTTAGACAATAAGCTTTTGTACTTTCTTCCAAGCAAAGGATTCTTAATTCCACGGCAATATTAACGATTTGTCCCTAAGTCTAAGATTGGTTGATGCTAGCTATTTTGAAGTGAGGGTCCAGACGGATCGGTCCGGGTGTGGGCTAGGGATACGGTACACTGCCAAAACCCTGCGGTAGTGAAAGAGTTAACCAATGTTCTTGGTCATGACAGTGACCTGAACGGATTGTTGATATTTATAGTTGCTTCTTTTATTAAATCTGTCTAAGTAAGAGAGTATTGGTGATTGATACATGTACCTGGAATGTGTATTTTGATGTAGAAACATATAAATACATGTAATAATTTATGTAAATCAGTTACTTTCTTAGTTTGTTTCGGGATCATCAGTCTGTCTCAGAGTCAAATACTGATGATGGAGGAGGAGAAAATGTGCAGACATCAGACATCAAGCAGCTTGACTCAAGTAAGGACACCATCCTTGGCTTGTGACTGTATTGGCCATTCTCTGACATGTCGATCGATATCGGCTGGTAAAGATCCAGAACATTTCTGATGGAGCAATCCCATTATCTAAAGTGTTCTTCGACCATCAGCACATTCCACAAAGTCTAAGTGGTCCGCCCTGAACAATTCTGATATATTGACATGGACCAGACATGACTTTCGTTTGGCTCAATCGCACTGATGAAGGCCATAAACGTAAGATTAGAGCCTCAACCCCTACAAAAGGACTTTGGGCTCAACCCAACAGTTCCGGAAGACCAGTGTGTAGTTGACCCCAACATGACCCCTGGTGTGAAAATGCAGTAACGAATTATCCTAATGAGTTGCACCAGGGTGTTTGATAATAATCTTCTTAAATTTGTCTTGTGAGGACAAAGTCACAATCGGAGAGCTGCGATGAGACCACCTTAACGATCTGACATCAAAGTGGAACAATTTGTGACTTTGTCTCTGCTGAATTAATCCAATATCATAATCTTCATTGGCTAACTGAACTGTTGACGGACTGAAGACCGAAGACCAAAGACCGGGGACAAGACGTTTTCGTCAAGCCTGGTGCTGCCACCAGCTTAAAGCGGTGATTCGTGAAACTTCGTCACGTGTACAGTGGAAGGCCAAGGTGGAAGGCAACTGAAGAGACGATCTTGTTGGACTATATCAAAGACTTTACGGGACGAAACACAGCAGAGGACTTGATCGGCTTTGCCGAAGACAGAAGAGCATTAAGCAGCTTAATTGAGATGGTATGGTCGCCACTGTCAAATGATAATAATGATGACGATGATGATGATGACCTGTCTCCTGCAAAGGGAGCATGTTGTGCCAATGTCCCTATGGCACTAAACCAATGTCACTACAACTACATACCATGACTTTGTAGAGTGAATAAATCCTTTGTTACCCTGTCTCTGGGTGGGCCAATCCCGTTGTGCCAATGTCCCCACCGACATAAAACAGATATCACCACTCTATGGCGATTCAAATAAATACTTGTTGCCCGTCTCTGGTCAATTATGAAATTGACGCATGTTTATCTATGTCTCTCCTGGCATAAAACAGACAAGATAAATGCGTTGTTACCATGTCTCTGGCAAATTGGAGCGAGTTGGAGCAAATTGGCCGTTTCTTCTGTTAGGGAAAGGCACTGTCGATGGTTAACTTTGGCATCACTGTTGTGACAATATTTCTACTTGCATGAGACAGGCATGTCGGGCAGAATAGAACTGCCTGTATTCCCTGTCTTTGGTGAACTGAAGCATGTTGTACCAATGTCTCTACTGGAATTGAACAGGTATCATTATTCTGTTGCCCTTAAATTGAAATTGAATTGAAATTAGCATGCTATGCCTACATCTGCACTGATATTATGTTTAGGGACATCCTGATTTCGTCCGGTGAAAAAATGCTTTGTTGCCCTGTCTCTGGTCGACTGAAGCATGTTTTGTCAATGTTTCCACTGCTCTTGAATAAGCACTGAATCTGTCGATGCTTATTGTCCGTGTCTGCTATATTGAAGCATGTTGTGCCAATGTCGCCGCTGCTGTTGAATAAGCACTGGCGCTGTCGATACTCGTTGTCCGTCTCTGGTATATCGAAGCATGTTGTGCCAATGTACCCGCTGATGTTGATTAAGCACTGGCTCTGTAGATTCAAGTAAATGCTTCATTGTCTGCCTCTGGTAACTTGAAGCATGTTGTGCCTAAGTCTGAACTGGCTTAAAACAGCAGATTAAACATGTTGTGCCAATGTCTCTACTGACCTTTTACAGACACCCTGACTCTGTCAGGTAAAATAATGCTTGCTACCTCGTCTCTTGTCCACTGAAGTATGCTGTGCCGCGCCAATGTATCTTCTAGCATGAAATAGACGTATTCTGACTGCCGGTGTAGCAGTTTTTGATGTCCTCCTGGAAATATATTGTCCTTCCTTTTTGTATGGTGAAAAGGTTTCGTCGTGTCCTTCCTCTTTTATGGTGAGGAATAAGGTAAGGTGGAGATAAGTCACCCACACGTTTCCCCCACTTCCTCCCGTTTTGGCTGATTGCTCAAGATAACCCTAGCGCCTTTGCCTCCTCTATTGTTCTTGCGATCGTCGCCCAAGTGGTCCTCCGTCTGTCTGGTCGCCATTTCAATTACGACCGACCCGAGTGTGTTCCTCGTGCCTTGGTGTTGGAGCTAAACGTCCGTGTTGGTGCTGATAATCCTTCGACCTCTACACCGGCATCAACATGTTGTATGCTTCTGTTTACTTTGCGGCCAATTCTATGTCCTGGTCTCTGCCACCATCCTTCGTCATAATGATGTCCAGCTCAGGGAAAATCTCCACTTCTCCTTCTGGTTCTTGGTGGAAGGTGATGGGATTGCTTTTAGTTGTGTTGATCCGCACGTTCAGGACATTTACTTTCAGTCCGATCTCTCCTTCTACTTAGTCCAGAGCGGCACCCTTTGTCTTGCATGTCACTTGTGCATTGAGGAGAAGGGAATTATGTCTCTACTGGCAAAATGCCATTAACATAAGTCAGTTATCCCGAATCTGCTTGAGGCACTGTCACTGGTAATCTGAAGCATTATGTACCATTGTCCATCTATTCGCATGAAAAAGTGCCCGAGACGAACTATGTCCGGTAAAATAATGCTTTTGGACACTGCCTCTGTTTTTAAGCATATAATGACGACAGGGAGCTACTGAGATAAAACAGATGATTGTTTTCACACTGTCCAGGACTCTGTCGGGTAATGATGATGTGTTGCTACACTGTTGTATGACCTGTAATGACTAACTGAAACCGGTTGTGATACCGTCTTCGCAATCTTGGACGAGACAACTAGACCGCGGCACTCTCCTCCTGAACTATGTTGTGACTCTGTCTCTCTCGCTGTCTATTGTATGGAAACACCCAACTATGGGGAGCAATTACAGATATTACACCGGAATCCCTCTGCGTGCAACTCAGCAAGGTACAGAAGAGCGGTTTTGCCTTTTCATCACTGCACAGCCCATCCGAAAACCAGCACTATTATTACTATTGCGAAGATTCGGACGCAACATAATATGTCAGCAAGTCATCGGAGCAATGTGCTCCATCTTGTAGTTTTTGGAGGAGTTGTAGTGATTTTTTTAAATCGTCACATGGAGTTTAGTTGTCTTGTGACAAGAAATCCAAACGCCACATTGCAGTCGGTAACCGTCGTCGCGGCCGACCATAGCGACTCTGGATGGACGCTGTGAGGGACTCGACTGGAAGAAAGACCAGTGACCTGATCCACCCTGCCGCTGAGGATAGAACCGTGAGATGCCACATCGTTAATAGCTCAGAGTCGCCCATGTGTGAGACATGATGATGATGATGAATTTCGACAGTCCTTGTTGGGAAAGGAAGGCATGAGACGGTAACCTGCTGGATGAGTTTTTGAGTACCGAGCCTCTAATTGCAGACGCGTATGCCCCGCGATTTTATTGAGCCCACAAGAAAAGAAGCACAGGCGAAGTTAGAACTACAAATTAATAATATCTTTATTTGAACCAACGGAACAGATAAAATATGTAAAATAGTAGCAAAAACAAACCTAAAACATAATTGAGTATAATAATGCCAGGGACCCGAGTGCATCCCACAAAACGTGGTTCACAATCATAATCAGGCCCAACCAGCCTCCGATTTAAATGCAGTGGAAATTGTCGGTTGTCCTGCGAATTACATGTATGTATTTACAGTGCGTATCATTATTATTATTATGTCGAGAATTAATACAATAAGAACGAGTTTTGTACCAAATTATGAACATGGAGACACATTTGCTCAGCCAGGTTGCTGGTTAGAGAGTGACACTTCTTCGACAAAATTCAAGAAAACACAATAAAACTAACCGGAAAAGTATTAAGAGCATATCCGTGCAGGAAATTGTCATGTGCCATAGTCTTATATACATGTTCATTGAAATAAAAATGCAATTAAAATTGTTCGTAGTTCCATTAGTAAATCCATTTGTAGATTACACGTGACATATTAAAAAACGATGGGAATGGATGCAATAAATTGTGTCAAATTTAGATGGTTGCAACGATATCAACGAGTTAAAAAGTTCGAAGACCGCTTAGGACAAACACGTCCTTTCGTCGGGGACAACGACGAAATGTTTTACAGCACGTGGTGGATCTCATAACATTGATATACAAATTAGCGAGATTGTCCTTGAAAACAGCACAACAGAGAAGCACAACGACTTTCTACAAGTCCTTTAAAGTTGCAGGTGGACTACTGGCAGGGTCTGGACCGCTGTGTATCCGATCAGGGTGCGGTTGTTCCACAGGGAGATCCCGACCGTGACCATAGAATGGGTTGTGGGCAGTCTGGATCGCTTGTGCCTGATAGGCCCACGCTGGGTGATACTGGTAGTGGTGGTTAGGCATGGAAGACAGCGCCATCGGTGGTTCGGCGTAGAAGGGGAAGGGGAAGACTCGGTTGACGTTGAAGGCTGGTGCTTGATGCGCTATCGGAATGAGACGAGACGTGTCTGAATGCTCGCCATGGTCACTACCGGTCTCACTGTTGGAGTGTGAGCGATGGGACACAAGGTCGTCACTGTGATCTTCCAGCGGACTGGGATTATGCGTATTGGGCACTTCATGAGCTTGTTTGTAGTTCATGAGTTCTTGATATCCCGGGAAATGACCAAATTCCTGCGGTGAAGCGACATTTGGCATTGGTTGTGACTTTGGCGACGGAGATTTCTCCTGATCTGAAGGACTAATCGCCTGCTGGGGCACATATGGTGACATCTCGTTCGTGTGCGGATGACTGGGATAGGATATGACGGGGATCGAAGGAGCTTGTCTCCCGCCGGGAAAATGGTAACTGCCATCATTGTAATGAAAGAACATTTCCCTATGCGTTTCATTGGATGTTGGGTGTTGGTAAGCACGATTTTCGTCCGGCGAGTTCAGTCTATTCTGATTAACCTTTTGCCTCGGTTTGAACGCGCTGGTTGGCGACACAGAAAACTGAGAAAAGGGTGATCCTGGATTTGAAGGTGAATCGGAATAAACTCCCTGGTCTGTGGAATGGCGGCTTGGAGGTCCGCTAGTCATCTGGGGCGAGTATGGCGAACCTGGGTTGGAGTTGGCATCCGAGTAGACGTCCTCGGACATCAAGTGCTGACCGGCGGAGCGGGGCTGACTGGAGTAACTAGCATTGCTATCAGAATTGAGTAGCACGTCGGGAGAGGCGGTACCCATCCTTCGGGCACCAAGGGGAGACGACCTGCCAACATTGTCAATGTGTTGTGGCGACATCCCAACGGAACGCGGATCCATGGATTTCCTTTTCTCGGATTTGAATGTAGTTTTTACGGGCGTCTCGTCCTTGTGTTTGAGAAGTTCACTGAGAACTCCTTTTTTGACTGCATCTGGGACCATGGACTTGTCGTCAGGGAGGTCAGCCGGGGGAATGTTCATCACATCCTTCCGACGGCGGTTTTGGAACCATATCTGAAGAAAAATATCCCGTTATTATAGACGCAATGTGATATTCAAGTACATGTAGAAGGTAAAACGTCTTGAACTACCCGTTTTCAAACTCTAGTGAACTTCTAAAGGGACAGCTTGAAAGAGCTGTTATGCGAGGGACAAGTGTACTTGACCAGAGCTACTGCTGTGAACTCGGTCCGGTGCCATAAACGCATTTCTGAATGGGCTGAAACAAAATTTTGGTCAGCGACATACCTTTGCTTGATGTCGCGATATTCCCACTCGCTTGCCGATCAGCTGTTTCTGCATGTTGTTGGGATAACGGATAAACTTGTAGACATAATGTAAGACTTCCAGCTGATATCTTGTATAGTTCAGGCGTTCTCGCCTTCGTTCGACCCGCTGTTTCTTTGGAGGGGGTTCTGGAAAGGCGAAATGGAATGTCACTTCGCTGAGCAATGCATTCTTGGACAGTAAAGTGAACCTTAAAAACCCATGACCATCAGTACCTCTGCCCGGGCACCCCCGAGCGCATGATGGAATGTTTTGTTCCCAGGACAAACTATTCAAAGATATGTGAAACTTTTTACACCGAAACGAACCGTCAGCGGACGTGTGATTCTAACCAAGACCATCATTTTTTCCTGCAAGCTGCTAGTACAAAGTACTTAGTACACGTAAACCAACACACTCACCATATTGCGGCACGATGGTATAGTCCTGTACGTATCCGGTAAATGGCTGTGCCTGATGAGTGCCCCAGTGGGCGACGTGGGTGGGGGTGGGGTCCGACACTATCATACCGTATGGCTCGGGAGAGGGTGCGCTAGTCAGGCGACCGGAGTCTTCATTTTCATAGGTGTACGGATCTGGAATGAGAAAATCAAAAAGGGAATGAGAGGTGGGGTGAAATAGACATACGGATTTAAGTGACGTCATTGAGGTTTCAGGTCATTCCCAAGGAATTCCAGACTCTCCATCATGCCTGATAAGGAATGACAAAATCAATCGGGGCACATGCCAAATATGTTTTGCGTTGCTCGATAACGACTTATTTGCGAATGGTGTTCATATGGACATTTTCTCGATGCTGAAACGATCAAATCATGATGAAATATAAACGTGCATAAAACGACAAATGCTCGTAATTCATTACTTAATTTACAAAGCTTTGTCAAGCTGCGAAAGTACTTTGGACAAATTTGAAGTGGACACGATGTCGATGAGAGGCAATGTTGACCTTTCGGGGACAGAAGACCCTTTTCGCAGCGGACTTGTCCTCAACAGGTCAAGTCTTAATTACAGGTTTACTGGTTACCGAATAATACTACTGGTTGCGTCAAATTAAGTATTGAAAATGTCAAAGTCATTCTTAAGTCGCTGTTCTCAATAGTCCAGCAAGTGTTCCGATCTGTTTATTGCCCAAGTGTTTCTTTTACCAGATAAAGGAATGAAGTTGTAAAGTTGCGTTGAGTCATCGATTTTGTTTCAAGTTCTTTAGTTCTTTAGAAATCTCAATTGCTCTCCGAGAGCTGCTGGGAGTGTTCGGATTTCTGAATGACATATTTTGAAGGATGATGACACTTGGAACAATGAGGAAAACAGGTGGAGCAGGACGAGAGGAAATTAGTTATTTGGGATGATTCCATCGCCGAATTTCTCACTGTAAACTCGGTCAGGACCAGTCGTGTCTCTGAAGACACCGTGCTGTCAATATTTTATTAGCAACAACATTTTCTGTTAGAAGTTGACACCGGCAGAGAACAAATCGACCCTTTCCCCTTACCAAGAGCTGGCTACATACATGGTGATATTTTCCGCTCTGTCAACAAGCTCTTCACCACACCATCCTTTTTCCCAAGATGGTGAACCATCCATTTAGAAGATGTTTTATCATCTCAACCAATCTATTCTTCCCCTACAGACCTCACATCACTTGCTCTCCATAGTTTCAGGATAGTTTACCAAAAAAATGGCGCCTAGCACATTCGGCCATATTTTGAGGAGGATGAAAAACCGTCCTAAATATAAAAATGATCTAAAAGACCTTAAACACGTTGTGCAAATTCCATTCAACGTAAAAATAGTAACGTTGACTTCCTACCCATGCACGTTCGTCAAGAATATGAGAGTGCGTACCGGTGTTATCAGAGATAATCACAAACTCACTAATAAAGTCCTTTTTCCTCCTTTTCACTAAATGCACTTACCAGATTTCAAAATGCAAATGCATCCAAGGATTGAAACCGAGAATGGAAATAGGGGTGGGACCAGAAATAAAACCTCCAAGTAAATCGGCAATTATTTGATTGCATAAAAAATTCAAAAGCTAACCATGCTCTTGTTCCGGCATGTCCTGGGCGCCAGGGAATGCTTGCTGGACATTCAACATGGCTGTCACTTTCAATCAAGCCCAGAGCAAACTGCAAGCCTTTTCCTATCGCGTTCCTTCCAAAATGTCCAAATGTGAATACTATCTTGAATAATCAAAACATGACTGTCCTTGGAATGATTCTGTGATCTGGTGGCAGTCGGATCAATCACAAGAATTACAGTTTTATGTCAAATTCGGTTATCCAGCGCAACAGGACGTTTATCCGCGGGGTTGACAGCGTTTTGAATGAGTGCCTCCACTGCAATGTGGCATAAAACAAGGGTTTTCTGGCCCGTGCAAAACCCCCCTCGGGCGCGGCTTGCCTAAGCTCATAACGAGCGATTAACGCAATCCGCCATTGAAAGCAGTTTATTGTTTCCACGCCATGGCGTAGAAAGGGAACTAATCCACTTTGTTCATTACAAAGGCCATTAACTCGTTACTGCCACAACCTTCCGAGAAGGCCTTTGTATCCTTGGTGCTTAGGTTCATTTGTACTATTGACAACCCATTGATAACTGCTTTGATAGGTTTACAATTTGTTTGTGTATCGATGGATTGACTTTACGCCGCTTCGTTGAACACTCGAATTGACTTCACATTCAGTTACATACTGCATGTTAACCCTTCCTCTTCAACGCAGAAGCAAAATCACAACAAAGAACAGTCCTTATCATAAAAAATCTCGATACTGTGTTTTCAGCAGTTTCTTGATTGGCCATCAATGTTTTCTTTTATACTTTGACCGCTTCCTCGAACAGGAGATAACAAAAGTAATCTCATTGGAGGGTTCCATTGGAGAGCAGGGCGCCAAAAATGCCCGGCCGAGACAATGAACGAGGTTTATTTGGTGATGATGATAAATTTATCAATCCACTATGGTATCGATTTACAGTAATTTTGAAATACGCCTCGACCTAAAATAGATAAGTCGCTTCCATGTATATTTGTCAATGAGATCAACTTTGAATGAGCTCGCGAGTCAACAACACTGATGCTCCAATAATAGAACCCCCGGGATAGCGGAAGCTTGATAGAAATATCGCTCTGTCGCTCTGGCAGAGAGGCAACAAATCATTTGGTGACATGAAGCGACACCCGCACGATAAACGGGGAGATAAACGGGATATATCATCTGAAATCCGCAACAGATTGCGATCAGTGAAATCCACAAAACTATAGGAGGACGTTTCCGGATGAATCCTCTCGCGGGTGTAAACGTTTGAAATATCCCAAGGATAGAATGCCCGGGTACAATGGTTTCTATGATGCTATTTCAATCTCCGAGGCATTGACGGCCATGTTCCCTAAAGAACAATAATCTGTTAGAATGTAGAATAGGGCAAATCAACTTGACTTTATCACGTCAACCAGAGAAAAATATTACACTACCAACGTCTCGGATCAAAATCTGAACTTCTCTTTGGTTAACGCCATGACGACCTCAATACTCCGTCACGATACGACATCCACGGCCCTCACGCAAGATGTTTACCTCTTCATCCAAGGCTACATCATCCCTGTCGCTATGCTTCTCGGGATCATGGGGAATGCCTTCTCTCTGGTAATCTTCATCCGGACAAGGAAACGCGCCGATGCATCAGTCCAGTATCTCAGCACCCTCGCTATCTCCGACACCGGATTCATCATTTTCCTTGGGATCCCGATTTGGATGACTTTTGGTCTTGAATATGTCACTGGTGGAGCCCATTATCTAAACCTCTTTATCTACTCAGAGGCTGCATGCAAAATATTAGGATTTAGTAAGCATATGTGGGAAATCGCATCCGCCTGGGCAATAGTTGCATTCACTTTAGAGAGAGTTTACATTGTTTGGTATCCCCTAAAACGGGCAAGTATCACAGCGAGAAAGAGGGCTATTGTAATTGCAGCTATTTGGACAATGGCTGTCAGTTTGAGTGTCCATCGGCTTGTTTTAAATCACATATACATGGAATCTTCAGTGGCAACTTGTTATTACAAGACACCCCTGGTTGTCACTTTTTCTATCCTCCTCCTGGACTTATCCGTCCATAACTACCTACCATGCTTTTTAATTGTTTTCGCAAACATTTTCATCCTTTTAGGAATACGACGAGCGAAAATGTCGATGGATTCCAAAATTGTGGGCTCGAGAAAGGACTATCAAGACAATCGCCTGATCCTATCATTATTGTTAGTTTCAACACTTTACGTCATCTTTATGACGCCAGCTTCTTCGTCATTGACTTACTATTTCCACTATCTCCTTACTGCAGATATCGTTGATCCAAAATACCTCGGGACTATCTTCTATGTTGTAACCTTTCTTGACCAGTACAGCTTGTTGAACTATTGTTTCAACTTCATCGTATACGGCTGCACCTTACCGTTTTATAGAAAGGAAGCGCAGCATCTATTTTCAATGTGTTGAAACAGAATCGAACATTATATAATGAGAAAGTGAGCTGATGTCGACCCTCAACAAAAATACAAGCCATCAATCCCCGATTCAAGCCGTTTTGTTTTTTGTTTAAAAGTCATTCGTTAAGAGGACGTCTTCAAATTCCGAGTTCCCCAATGCCAGACAGCAGTGCAGGCACAAGTCCACCTCCTACGCGACTGCCCCCTACAGGATTTACGACAGAAATTCTGGTCCGTAGACACCTATGTCGAAGAAAAACCGGGGGAACACAGCATGACCTTGAAACGACAAACCGCTTCATCTTCGCTGCAGGACTGAAGTTATAGTTTTAGGCAGGTTAAACGCAAACCGTCGTCAAATGTAATTTCATATGACCTATACATGGATAAACCATTTTCTGTCTCTCTCTATGTCCCTAGCTTTGAGACTTACTAACTATTGAGTACATCAATGTGACTTCCATCATACGTCCAAAGTAATCATGATCAGATACTCACAAATATACGCTGGTCGTTCAATGAATAAGAAAACCGTCAGATGGCAATGTCAGGACATGTTACCATGGATGAAAGAAGATGTTGAAGAAAGTGGTGAATTTCGTTATGCCATTTTTAAAGCGTGTTCAATGGTAACCATCGTTGCCAATGAAGTCTAACTCGGAAGACTTTGCGAATTTTTAATGGGAGTATTTAAAATGAGGCAGGAGCGAAGACCGGGAGATTGTTGTGTTGCTTGTAATGAGAAAAAATACCTCGTGTGCCAGGATATAGAAATGGGGATGTTGTTGTCGAGCTAGGTTTCAATCAAAAATACCACCTGAAAGCAAAGCAAAGTTGACTTCATCACCAAGGTTGCGCCCAGTGATTGACTGACGCTCTCGTGATGCAGTGAAGGCTATAAATGTTCTCCTTGGTCATGTTGGTCTACGACAAGAAATACCTCCAACTTTCCTTTATTCTCGTTGAATTCCACAACATCGATTTAATGCTGGCCAGTTCAGCTATAACAAACTTGGTGCTAACTCATAGAGGAGGCGAAGGTCGTATAACCGCATCAGATGTAGACTGCCTGGGCAGCCCATCGTGTCACCCTAAGTTAAGGGTGAGTAAGGAGGCCGGCCCACTGCGTCCGGAGTGTAATCAGATGCAGTGCACTTCACATCTCCTGCAGATACAGTGCTAAATCGTTTTTGCTATCGCTGTGTTGCATTCGTCAACAGCAAAGGTAAAAGCACTTTCCATTTCATGCAATTTATTGTGATTGTGCTGCGTGAACCGCCTGGCGGAGAGCACTCGCTGCATTGATCCGCGATTGATGGGGGACCTGCAAACACTGCTGCTGCTTTCAGTTTCAGAGTGGGCGCTTGTTGGGATCACATGGCACATAGTGATCTCGTTAACGTTCATGCTTGTGGATGAAATAAGCCACAGGGGATTTAATGACATGGAGACTCACGCAGGGTAAGTATGATATTTTGAATTTGATGTACATTTTTATTTTGATAAAGTGCTGTTACATGTACATGTATATACATTTCTATCACGTTTGGAAGGGCATACCGTTAAACAACGCATACTTGTGCATATGCCACCATTCATTACATGATGTCACACAGGTTCAGAAGATGCAGGTGCTTTCTGACAGAGACCTTCTCATAAGGTTACTTGGTCGCAGCAATATTATACATCAACAATAGAGTAGTGAAGGTTACAGTAATGGACAGTCTGGTTATTGCGTGGTGTCCAAAATGTCTTCAAGTCAAGATTGAAATATTTAAAAAAATACAGTATCCGGTAGTGTGATTTCTGACCCATTTGTGAACGCTCTTTTAAGAACCATTAATTAACTTATACGCACCGGCAACATTCAGTTCGTCAACAAATGTGAACACATTATGATGCATATTTGCATAATTTAAAGGAACAATTAAACCAGAAGAGAGCAATTGCAAATGCACAGCGGAAATGTACGGAATAAATTCATGATATGCATGTCCGTGCTTATACATGTAAGCTCACTTGAAAATTCAATAAAACCTGACTGAAAACCTACTAGTATTGCGCTCCCCAGCCTATAATATTTGTCGATTAGATTATTTCAGATTTATTTGTTAGTTTAGATTTGGTGCGGTTTTATTGTTGAGAGGCTGTGACTTGCATTTTATAAAGTCACGTTGTGAGTTTATAGTCAAAGTACATGTAGTGCTGGTTAATATCAAGTTGTCATAAGAAAGTACGAATTCGATTCGGTTATACTGTATATTGCGAAATTGAGGTAATTCTTGCAACAGCGCACTATAATATTTTACTACACTGTAGTTGCATTCGGATATCCTTCTTTTGAGAAACCATTAGATAATTGATGACGCCACCGTGCCTGGCTCCTTGAGGCTATCCACCATGCGGTAATCACTCAGATCATTCTCCGAACGTCAGCGCTAACGTCAACACGATGTTTTTTCCCCCTGCATTACAGAAGAGTTGAATTTTTCCATCATTCTGCGGATACCGCTGCCAGAATTGGTTACACAGAGCTGTTGATAAAGGGAAGCTTGATCAATGGGTTTGTCGCAATGCTGGCAGAATGCAATTTGGACACATACCTCCAGCAAAAATATGTTGTAACCTTTTGCACTGTCTAGCTTCTCCAGCATGGTGTAATCAGTGCTTGTACGTAGCCAAAATGTGATCTCGAACTTTTGTTAACGAATGAAGATAACGTTACGACTTCGTGATATCATGTTCGGTAAATATGAAAAAGAATAAGCTTTTTTATAGGAAATTTTTCGATCAGTTTTTCTTGAGCAGGACTGGATTAGGTATAGGTACCCGTGACCATGTCCGTGATCGGAGAACAGTTACAGTAGATAGTACATTTGCCCAGTTCCATCCCAGTAGGACAGCTCACATAAGGTCAAACAGTGTACATGTATATCTGCTTATTACGTAAACACATCTATAAATGTCAGCCTCTTTCTTCGCCATCACAAAGGGTTGTCATCCTTTAATCATCTGATTGGATGATGTCAGTGCCACTGCCTTCCAATGATCGGCGCGGAGAGAAATCAGCAATTAATCCAAGAGGCACGATACATCTTGATATCACAGAATTTGCTGACCACAGATAATGGACGCATGAAGGGGAAATAGGCTGCAGGGGACAGGCGTAAATTACCTTGGTACATCGATGACATTTAATGGGCCTCCTGGGTGGGATTTGGAAATATTCCTGGACATGCCGTTGTGCTGATGGCTGTTTTTCTAACGTCAGATTGTCTATTCACCAACATACGAGGAGACAAGACCGTATATACACCTCAAAGCGTTTGGATGATTTGTTTTAGCAATGGCAGGAGGAAACGAGAGACTATGCAGGGAAGTACATTGTCATAAAGTCAGGTCTATAGGACCAACCTGAAAACTGCGATACAATGCAACACGCTTTCCATTCAAATGAACGTTTTCTTTAATTTCTCTTCTCTGGTCTTTCCTGAGATACAATAGCTTAAGTTGAGTACCCTGGATCACCAAGAGCAACTATGACGTGAGTTTCTGTTTCTATGGGGATCCATCACTTATCGGAGTTGCTCGCAAGACTCTTGTTATCACGGTAGTATATAGGGTTGTGTACCAGCATGTACAGAACCATTATAATGTTTAAGCCAAAGTTCATTTCAAGAATCAAGTCTGTTCAACGTCTGCTTTTTAAAGTAAAATACATGTAACTGGAGAGGTTATTTGGGCAATGTAACATTTTACTATTAAGTCACATCAAAAATATGTCCTAACTACCAGCGGAATGTTCGTGAAAAGCACTTTTGGCGAGAAACTCTCTCGCTATTAGCAATCATGGCATATCTTCTTAAGTTAGAAAAAAATAAAGAAGTTCAATCCAACGTTACCAATGAGTCTTAAGCTAGCCCGAAGCACTTGAACTTTTAGCATTTCCACACATAAGGAGGCATCGGGAAAATGTCAGTTTCATTACGAGGACGCCGTCATACCCCATATATCGTAGCTAGCGAAATAAAAACGCTGAAACGTGACTGCCACACATAAAAATCTTGAAAAACTGTGCTCGCACATTTCGGACTACAGTCTCCAGTTTTCTAATCCTATCTCGCTCACGGCCTTCACTGTTGAAAAAACTGCAAATGATGAGATGGCCTAGGCGAAATTTACAAATTCGTCCACTAGAAAATAAAGTTGAAGTGAATCCTCATCCATTAGTCCCTTGACTGTTAAAATATAAAATCGACATATATGTGTAAATTTCGATCAAACTTTGACAGATTTAAATTTATTTATTTTATTCGTTAGCAGATTGAGATGGCAAGCCACATTAGATGCATATACTAGTATTTATATACGGTGGGCTTTTAAACTTGAAGGGAAGGAATTACAAACAAATTTAAAGTGTACAGTGTTACATTTAATGGATATCATTGCAATTTAATGGGTATGGCTACAGCAAGGTGTATCTTTTGTCTTTATAAAGAGAGTAGACTGTTCGATCTGCATGAAACTTAGATATGTCGATCCAGTAATTTCTGTATCATGTCGCCCTGCAGCTGTAACTATTGATCCAAAGTTCTGAAGTAAAATCCTTGTGCTATACTTCTGGTATCGACCGAATCTAAATATGAAGTCATCTTTCACTGTGTTTCCATAGTAACCAAAAATAACACTTTTTTTCGTCAGGTTACAAGTGGCGAACTTGAAAAATTGACTTAAGCGCTGAGGATTCAAAAGATATTCGAACTCTTTCCAAATAAAGCCAACTTAGGAGGGGAGACCTATTAAGTGCTGTTAATTTCCAGTTTATGTTATACAAAATCAGCCCGGAGGACATCTTTGAGCGTGTGGGCGACCGAGACACCGGCCTTAACCGGAGTATGTTGTTGTCCTCAATAAGATGAGCAGATGTTTGACTATGCTGTTGGTTTGGCTATTTTATTATAAAAATCAGTGAAATAAATCCACATTACACAAATATTAACCAAAATTGATATCATTGTATTTTCCAGGCGAAAGAAAGACATCACCAAAAAGAACAGCGTCGTCAAACTCCTGGTGTATTAACCATTTAATGAAGGACTTTTGTAATTGAGCAGGAATTGACTTTCTCTTGCTTTGGAGTGCATTTCAATTTGACACTGGACAACTATCGAGATTACACATATCTTCGAAATGCGATATTCAAGTTGAATATGCAATATCCGAGTTAGCCGGCACCTGCTCTGGACGTACTATCTCCGCCTTCTCCATCTTACTAGTTTCTCTCACGCGTTCCATATGACATTTACCAAAATGTCCGTGTTTGGTTCGTGCCTGACCGATAGGCGGATTCCTATGAGTATGTACGCCGTGCTCGTCACGACAGTCGCTATGTCCTCCATACATATCCTTCTCGGATTTATCAGTGTCATCGTTGGAATAGTCTCAAGCATCCAAGCGGAAGTTTGGCTGGCTCACAGAGTCTCGCCAATATGGAGTGGGGGTTTCGTAAGTATCAGTTTAAAATCTCTTTTACATAGTTACCTCAAAAATGTTCTCAGATATTCTATATACATTTGTATTAGCAGTTTTGACGACCCAAAGAACAAAATCGTTTCGGATCTGTTAAAGAAATATTACGCGTGTATTGGGAGATGCGCAGTGTACAACATCGAAAAGAAGAGAAATGCCGGTCAACGTGAATCAGGCCTGTCAAAAAAATATCAGTCATGTGACGGGCGGACGTGAAGCCTGAGTGAGCCTCAATAGCACTGCTTTCCTCCATCTTGAAACCATTACATTTCTAGACTACCAATAACCAGATGATGATCAATAACTAGTTCGTGTTACAATTCCACTTACATTTGCAGCGGTGATGTAGATGGTGAAAGTGGCTTGTACGATAGCGTGAAGCAGTTGAAACGACCACAGTAAAAGGATGTTCAAGACTTATGCTATATACTGGAACTAAATGAATACCATCTTATTGAACGCAGTTTAGAGTTAAAATATATTCCTTTGAGAGGATCTTAATACAAAGCTGTACCTCCATCATGGTTTTGTCAATACGTACAGCCTCGTGTCCATAATAATGCAAATAAGCTTACTGTATTTTGGCTCCGGCATGGATCGGACTAAGCGTTTGCCTCTAAGGCGCTCGCACTGCTTAGGCGTGTTGAGCAGCTATCAGGCAACATCGCTGTTGACACTGTCTTGATAACGCTGAAGCCATAAAGTGTAAATTTGAAACCTTATAAGTTCTGCAACACGGCAAGCAATTGCCTTCTTACCACCCGGCGTTCAGGATAAGGCATACGGTGATATATTTTCACACTCGGCGCCGGGTTAACACATTTTTCTTGTTAAGAAACTTCGAATATGCCATTATTTGCCCATTCCAATCTCCAGGCTACAGCATACTGATGAGGCACACATTGTATCCGTCATGTGAAAGAGGAGACAACTTCTATATTGGCTTTTGTGAAACAGGAGCATAAATCATTGATGGTGCAAATCGATGTATTTGGTATAGAAGAGCTGCGATTAGACTCGTGATATTTCTAACGTTCTTTCACTAAACAGCATCTTATTCTCAATGATAACGATATTATAAGGCGCACTTTCTGGTACATGATCTATATCACTGGATTTTACTATAAAAAGGCAAAACATCTTGGATGATTTCTGTTACTGCATGTAGTTGTTGAGGTAGCCTATAGTTGTTGCAACTATAAATTCAATTGAGTCGTGAACGCCGTCTTAATCAGACGGTGCCTTAGGTGCCCTCTTTCCGTTATGCCCATTTACAACACACGTCTCAACCAGTTGGCATTGACTTAGCCTCCTCCTTGAGGTTTTCCACACATCTTCAGCCTCGTATTTTTGTCTCGAGAAAGTTCATCATTTAAACTACAGTCATCGAGGCACAGTATGGTCTCAGACTGCAACAAACTGATTCAGCTCACGTAATATGAAAATTATGATCATTCCAAAACCAGTTGGCCGTGATTGAGCATCCTCTATCTATACAGCTCCTTGAGCGTCTCATCATTTCCAAAGCATTCGCTGCCTCTCTCGAGACTGCACCACACAGAGAACCTACAGGAAATTAATCACAAGCTATTAAATGCGACTGTCCCCGTGGCATTTGTAACCGCCAGAGATTTTGAAAATGGATATTAAAGGACTTCATAGACTGCACGGCTTCATGAAAGCGATATCATTCAATCGTTTAAATGGTGCGCGCCGACGACGGGATTGTATTTGGTTTTTGAGGTGCTGGCAAGGGACATTTACATGTACATGTACATTCCTTTTAGAGCTTTGAATCAACGCCACGATTTTCAAAAATTTGTATGCAGTTACGCATGCGCATATCCGATTCTGCTGCGGTACACATTAATTTCATGCAAAGGCGTTATCGGTTACAAAATCTTGACATTTAGTGCCAGCTTGCGCCGATCAAAGTCCTTGTGCCGATCAAAGTGATTTAAAGTCCTCAAAACAGTATCAAATGATAGTCAGCAGATGGTGCTTCGGTCGGCGGAAAGATGAATTCAATGAAATTGGTGAGGACGACTGGAATAAGAGAATGATGAAAATGTCGTTTCCAGAATAAAACGACTGCTGTTTTAGCCAAAACCATTTGCAAATTCGCCCTCATAAACAACCTGTTGCTTCTCAGCCGTTCGCCCTCTTTAACCAAATGGAGCAATTCATGTTCCTTTAATCGAGAGAGTGGAAACTTGTTTAGACAATACCGAATAGTATAATAAATTATTCATTTTTGTTTTCTAAACTATTCTATCTTGTTTCAAGTTGCACTATTTGCCTTTATCTCGATTCTATGAAGCACATTCACTCGACGAATGTTTCCAAACAACACAAAGCAAACATAATTTCGTGGTGTAAATTCAATGGATTCATTAATATTCCTAAGAGATTGTATTCGCCAAAGACTGACGCGTGTTCCAGTATTTGCTGAAGTAGCTTTATGGAATTGTTAGCTGTGTTGGACTGCATCAATTCTCGGGATGGGCGACCCGCATACGAAGCTATATCTACACAGGATGCTGTTAAATATTGAAGGTGTGCCCCATAAATCAAAGTCGGCCATTTCTGCCGAAAATGAGAAGGGGATTGTTTTTTTCTTCCCAAATACACTAGATAACCATATGATGTGGACTTGTACCCTAAAAAAGGACAATTGTCGCCTCGCCATCCACCGTTACTTGAAGAACACATCCATTAGGTATATTTGCCCTTGATGGTTTGGGCGAAAGTGTCCCCTTGAAAGGGCCTTCCTATAGGGGTACCTTATATCAAGATTGCCCTGATGACCCTTGGGATTGGTCGTCCACTCCAGAATGCCCTGGACGACCAAGTATACCTGTAGCTCCCGTGTTGCCATTTTTTTCAAATACGACCATAAGACTTCAGTAATAGTTTATGGCACACGAGTGGCTTAAGACCAAAGAAAAACTAGATCAAGCCTCCCCATGGCGAAACGGAGCTTTCAGAGACTGGAATACATAAATTTGGTGACAAAAAGAGATAGCGGTAGACAGGAGAATTGGGAGCCATTTTTGTAATTCGAACATGTCAATCAGCCTTGGACAGCCTAAGTGAACATGTGAATACAGATATGGCATATCTTGACAAGAGGAGTGGGCATGTGCTGACATAAACAGCCACTGAATCTGACAACATCCTGCTCGAATAGTTCTGCCAGTCCAGTCGAACATTAGGAGCAAATGACATGACTCTTTAAAGGAATGCATTTGACCATCGCTTCTTCAACCTTAGAGTAACCAGGCTGGTTCGTGTATCTTACTGTCACGCCGCTCCTCAAACGGAATATTAGTGATGCAAATTCGCAGGTAGCCGGTCTGGTTGCGTTGGTGATGCATATTCACACTAAATTCGTTCCAAAAGCCAAAACTCTCATTAATGTCGATGCATGTAGTAGTCTATTCTTGTTCAAGTTGCTATTGATCAGTCGCTTTCTCTCGTACAACACACAGCACGGATAGTGTGTGAGAATGTGATCCGCGTGCTGATGGTTCTTCAATAATCCATATCGATCACCGGCGCCCATCATATTGGCTCGCCATTATGTATGCTCGCTGAAACGCGAATATTGAATAACCCCTTCAACCCTGTAACTGCTGGCTAATAGTGCTGCAACTCTTTGTGGGATGTACGGTGAAATGTGGCCCCAGTTCTGAGTTACTCCTATGTTTCCACTCCTACCCATCAAATAGATGCTTGAACCAAACTGAGTACCAAGCAATAGATGCTTCACCAAACCATTTACTCTTTAAAGAAACGAACCCGATGCTATTGATCCCCATCAGCAATAGCATCGGGTAATACAGGCTTCCCTTCACAAAGCGAATAAACGCAGTGGAAGGAGAGAGCCCATTGGTGTTTTAGGAGAGGGTCTCTTCAAACATTTGTAATGCAGGATCATGAGTGTCTCTCATTCTTCGTAAGGGCTTTGATCTCGATCCTTCTCCAAATCCAGTCGTCAGTGATAGAAATTTGCTGTGCAAGTGAAACTCATCACAAGCAAGTGTAATTTTTACGTGATATCAAAACAATGGAACTAGTTACGTTGATCGCTCTGCCTTCTGTGTCTTCCACAATTGTTCCAGGCAGCCTGCACATTGACGTAGAAATCCATGATGAAGTTGCCTTGGTTTTAGTTTTGAAGTGGCGGCTGATGCACAATCCATGGCACCTAGAACAATTGCCAACGACTCTTCTTGCCCGTTTGTAAACATGCTGGGTTTGGATCCAACACGTTTGAATCAATAAACCACTAACTTCGGTAATGTTGAAAGTAGCGAAACTGGTCGACAGAGGCCATACTTGTTTGAGATGCCTCTGGCATTGCTCAGGTCGATTTACATGTAGTGACGTGACTTTTGCCTGATAGAAACTTTTCCAATCACCATTTCCGGGGAAACTTTCTCTGACATTTGCCATCTGTTTGTCTTCTTTCTACTGTTCCATTACGCGAGTGTTCTGTTGGTATGAATCACAGGATTTTTGATAACTTCTGGTCTGTTCTCGTAATCTGACCTAAACGGCCGAGCATCTCTCACCGGTGTATCTCAAGTTTGGTGAATATAACATGTTCGCATGTGGGCGATAGCTGTCATACTGTCATACTCACAATCTAGCGAGAAGTATTTGACATTTTTCTGATTAGAATGTATGGAAATAAAGGTCACATATAGCTTATATGACCAAGACATCTGATCCTTCTCCAAAAAGCTGACACAAAATAGCGGAAGGTTACCTGTACATGTACATACAACTGCGGAAATGAGAGTTTTGTCTGTGGGCGCAGGGGTATAGATGACATACCGCATACCGGCACTGTGTGGATTGCTGAGTCAGACGATACCATCATTGATTAAACGATGAGCACGACTTCTTATGTTACGCTGTCATTAGGAGATTAGTGGGTAGAAACGACTTCAAAGATGACACCCACGTTTGTTTGACATGAAAGCTGGAATGCATATTGGAAGCTGCGGCGTGTCATGTCATGATACAACTGGTAAAAATCGCAACACCAAGACGCCAAACAGAATATGTTGGTTTGTCGAAGCTGACGCGATCTCTTTTATAGCTATACAAAGTAAAGAAATGTACCTCTCTTTGTGCTCCCAGTTCTTTTCTTACCTAGCTTTTTTACCATCACCCTAATGGTACAATAGGGCAAATTTATGTCCTTAGTATGCCATGGGTTATTGGTTAGCCGATACACCCCGTCTTAAGTCAACTTGCTTTCGTGATATCGTCCTCCGGTTACCCCTGTAAATGTTCCATTCGCCAGGTTGTCCTAAGGAGTCCCTGCACCTACGTCCCCGATACGTTAAGGTAATTTATAGGCATTCCCCTCGGATAGAGAAAATCAGTTGATAAGTAATCCAATATAGCAGGCGTGCCTCCGGGACGTGTTTGCAACACCGACTCAATTATTGTTATCGTGTGAAATGTCGCAAGTGCGAGTATCACGGCGAGATGGTGACGACGACACTTTTGGTAATTGGGCTTGGCGTACATGACATCGGGAATGGTTGGATCCATTGATTCCCTTGGTTCAAGAGAGTGGCACACAGATTACACTGCTGGCCTCCCCCTAGTCAGCCCTGCCGCTGAATGATTTAGAAGCGGCGCATTTCAGTGTTCAGGTCTTCTTCATTAGGGACACTCCACTTGCAATGCAGCGAAACCTTGTGTCCAGGAAGGCCATAGTGGCGACCTGACCGACTTATTTCTTCTCCTCACCGGAGACGCCCCTTGTTCTGAGCATGTCGTGATGAAGAAGATCTATGGCCAACTGTGGTAATTTGGGAAGCGGATTTCTCTGCGCTTGATTTGGCCATGTCATAGTCTCTAACTATTTGCTAGAGATAAACACGCGATATCTGGATGTATGGGTTGAAGCTAGTGTGGGCGATGATTGAGGTTCGGGGTAGGGAGGATCGAGAGCCATTATAAAAGCAAGAGGGATTAACTGGTTTGTCCATGTCACAGTCTCCGACTATTTACTAGGGAGTACACGTCAAGGCTAGATGTCGTGGTATAGGCAAAGACAAATGTGAAAGGAAATAACAGGAGAAACGTTGTTATTTACCTTTAAAGAATATGAATGGTTCTTTCAATTTTTTTTTGTCAGACTAATTTTCTGCGTTTTCTTCTTTCAGTTCATAATAACCGGTATCCTTGGAATATTTTGTGCTCAGAAAAAAACAGCGTATGTGGTATGTATATTTCTTATATCTGTAAACAAAGCATTACTCCACCGGGTGATAAATATTTGTTATTTTGCTGTAATACAAAGCTCACACGTCATTCGCGTCGGTAAAGCTGACCTCTGTGGACACACGGCCGTTGCCGAAGACAGTCTGAATCTATAACGTTGAATCATCATCGTCACGGTCATTCCGCAGTTGCCATCTGGTAAGGTAGTTTCCCCATTCACCATTCTCCTTCACTTGTCGGATATGTGTGCATGGTAACAGATCGACTCACTATGGCAGGACAGAAGGAGTAGATCAGACATGCTTGCCATTTTGAGATTTTTTCGACCAATCTGCGTGGTTCTTTTGCTGTCTGGCGTAAGGAAGAGCTAAGTCCTCTTTCAGCTGAGCGATCACGGAAGTGCCAACATAACTAGGACCATACACGTAGCCAAAAACAATTGCGAAATACATGTATTCTCTTCACTTGCTCCACAAGTAAGCCCGGGACAAGTAAGCCCGGGACAAGTAAGAACACTGGTTGCCGTACATTTGGGTAAAGCAGGGGTACCGGTAGCCTCATTCCATTCTGCCACCGTACCCAACCCCTCCACACTGCGGCTGGTTACTCCGTCACGACAAGAGATGTGGCAACTAATATTCTTAACTCGACAAAAGTTAGCCAATCCCGCAGCGGAACAATCACAAGGTATAGGTGCGCTCTCCATAGTAAGGGAGGTAAAACCAGGCAGAGTCCTACAAGTGTCGATAGCGTTTCGGTCAAATTTTGTTATGTTTGATCTGTAGAAACGTATATGCGTGATGTTCATCCCAGCGAGGCTGTCCTTCTCAAGTAGCAGTGACTCCATTCCATCAAAGTACAGCAATTTAACGTTGGACAGGCCACGAAAAGCAAATGCAGAAATTGTCAGATTTTTATAATGATCGAGGATATACAGTCCGTTGATGTCACTGCAACCAGAGAATGCGTCTTATCGATGCCACTAAAACTGTTGTTACGGATGGAGACACCACCCGATGCTCCCTTGATTCCATTTAATTCCATTCGCAAAGACTCCTGGTGAGTATGTGCAATCTCCAGACTATAAAACTTCATCCCAAAGAAGACAAAGTTACCAAATGCAGGCATTGTGTTGTAGGCTATGCTTATACTTCGAACACCGATCCCATAAAACGCCATGTAGGGAATTTCAGTCATGATATTCGACCAAAGGATAGAAAGTCTGTTCAATTCGCCGTGAAATGAGGTTTTGTGAAATAATCCGTTGGGAAATTCACCAATTGTACAGTTTCTTATCTCAAACTCCTCTATTCGGTCTATGCCACTGAAGGCGAAGTTATACAGCATGGCCATGCCAGAGTTAAGGATCCTAATCAAGTGGGGTTCAGAACATCCATCAAATGCAAAGGCTTTGAAGACAAGATCGGCAACATTCTCTATCACGATGGAAGCTTCTTTCAAAGACTCAAAAGCGCGATTTTCTATTGTTAGTGTTGAATTCGGCTCACCTCCCAAGATAATCGAAGGGCGTAGGGTCGACCGAAATGCTCCTGTATTTATTGACCCGATAGGATTCTTTCGGAGGTCCAACATGCATCCTTTTCGATATCCCAAGCACCCGACACTACCTCTTACATGAACGAACGTAATGCCCGAGAAAGTGTCTCTTTTCAAAGTTTCGATTCGATTCCCCTCGAGATAAAGCGCCCGCAGATTTGCTAGGCCTTTGAAGAGATTAGGCAGAAGTTCTTTGATGCCACATTTGTCAAGATTCAGTAGCTGCAACTCAGTTAAGTTAAACGCCGTATCGAGTATCAAGAACGTATTGCCGCTGAGATCAAGGATAGTTGTGTTCGGTGGAATTCCATCGGGCACTGATGTTAACCCGCGGGAGCTGCAGATCACATTCGTATTGGTGCATTTACACTGTTTGGGACATGCTGCACTCGGCTGGACTTGCTGTGCTACATGCAGAAGGAGAACCAAGAACGTAATAACTTTCCTTGCCGTGAACATATCCGCCTCCTGCAAACGAACTCCGACTTTATGAAAGAAACGCGGGAGACCAACGCCCCACTACCAATTCCAAGGAATTATACTCAACTTCATCATAATCATTCGGGTAATAAATTACTTGGGTAAACACAATATCATAGGTACATGTATTGCCAATATGCGATAAGATAAGATACAGTTAACCTCTCAAAGGAAAACTGCCGACTGTGGACGTTAATGGTATTGTGGCTATTTATAGAGCCTTCGATAAACGCAATATCCGCATGGCAAATTTACTTTTTATGAGATACGCTGAACCTCTCAAATTAGTGGCCACATAACAGTCTCGGGAATAAGCTCGCAGCTTACATGTACAATGTGTACAATATCTCCCATCCAAGATTTACATCAGAAGGTGAACAGCAACATCACAATAAGAACAGCGATGAGGAACGGCGAAACACTCTTCAGGCTTGCTCCACCCCCGGGACATGTTAACGCACTTGACGCCGTACATTTGGGTAATGCAGGGTTTGGCCCATGCCATTCAGCAGTGGAACCAAATGCTGTCACACTGCGGCTGTTCATTCCATCACGGCAAGAGATGAAATAACCAATGTTCTTAAATCGGCAAAAGTAAGCCAAACCCGCAGCGAAACAATCGCAAGGAATAGGTCCGCTGTACATAGACAGAGACGCAAAACCGGGCACGCAAGTGTTGATAGCGTTGCGGTCAAAATCAGTAATGGTTGATTCATAGAAACGTATACGCGTGATGTCGATGCCGGAAAGGCTATTCTTCTCAAGTAGTAGTGACCCCATGTTGTCAAATTCTAGCTCTTTAACCTTGGAAAGGTCACGGAACGCAAAAGCTGAAACCGTGAAATTTTCAGAATGTCCAGTGATTTTCAATCTGTTGATATTCTTGGAGGCAGTGAAGGCGTCTTTATCGATGACATTGAAACTGTTGTTCTGAATGAAAATACCAAGTAAAGCCTCTTGTATTCCACTTAGTTTGTAAGGTCGTAAAGAATCTTGATGAGTAAACGTGTTCATTGCAATATTCAAACTGTACAATTTCATTCCATAGAACGTAAAGTTAGCAAATCCATGCATTGTGTTCTCAGTTATGCTAATACTTCGGACATCAGTTCCAGCAAACGCCATGTACGGAATAACAGTCTTGATAGTTGACCTTCGGATCGAAATTGCGTTCTCTGCCACATAGTTATCTCGTCCTTGGAAAGTGGTTCCGAGAAACAGGGCTTTTGGAAATTCACCGATAGTGCAGTTATCTATTTCAACGTATGTGACACGGGTGATACCACCGAAGGCTTTGTGGGACAGCGTATCCATGCCCGAGTCAACTATTCTAATGATTCGTGGTTCAAAGCATCCCTCAAAGGCAGATGTCTCAAACACCAAGTCCGCAACATTCGTTATCACGATGTTAGCCCGTTTCAACGACTCAAAAGCGCGATTTTCTATCGTTAGGGTTGTCGTAGGTTCATCTCCAATGTAAATCCTCGGGTGCAGAGTCGACCGAAATGCTCCCGCTTTTATCGACTTGATAGGATTCTTTCGGAGGTCCAAGATACATTGGCGGTCCTCCTTCCCGAGAAAACACATACGCCTATATTCCGGGACGAATGTAATACCCGCGAAAGTGTCCCTTTTCAATGTCTCGATGCGGTTCTCCTGTAGATTAAGCGCCCGTAGATTAGCTAGGCCTTTGAAGAGATTAGGAGGAAGTTCTCTGATGCCACATTTGCCAAGATTCAGTACCTGCAACTCGGTTAAGTTAAACGCCGTATCCGGTATCGATGAGAACGTATTTCCGCTGAGATCAAGGATAGTTGTGTTCGGTGGAATTCCATCGGGCACTGATGTCAACCCGCGGGAGCTGCAGTTCACATACCCATTGGTCAGACATGTACACTCTTTGGGACACGCTGCACTCGGCTGGAAATACTGTGCAACATTTAGGAGCACAAACATCGCTGTAGCTATAAAGAGATCCATGTTCTGTAAAAAAAAAGGATGATGTTACAACTGTGCGTACGATTGTATGACTCCAGCTCACCATAGTCTGTAGACACATGTACATGTACCGTACATGTAGCAACAGGAACTGACAAGAGGAATAGCGATGGCGCCGAGACGCTGATGAGAATAGACGAGATGCCGGAGAACAAGAACAACTGAGGGGAACCGAGTGAGGAACGATGATGACGGACACAACGTCAGCCGTGGACATGAGAGAGGCTGTAGCCATCCGCAGCACACTTCCTGTATAAGCCCGTCGGTGCCGCGAACAATTTTCCCCACTCGTCTTCTGTCCCTGGCGATCCTCTCGAGGTCTCAAGAGTGACCAATGGTCTCAACGTCACTCTCGAGGTGCCGTCGCCAGCTGTTCCTCGGCCACCTTTTCCTCATCCCTGTGGCTTCCAGGTCAGAGCTTGAACAGGTGATGCCAGACAGTGGTTCCCTCTGTGTGTGCCCGATCCCATATTCCAGAGCGTCGACAGAGTATCTTGAGCTCAACGGGATCATCGATCGTTTGGTCTTTTCCACAGGCCGTATCAAAACTCACGAGAATAGAATGGAAAGCCTTCGACCACCTGTTTAGAATAGATCCAGCTGCCATACACTGAACTTGTATCTCGTGCTTGTGTACAGCCTTAGAGGTACAGGCCACTATACTGATACTTGCAGAATGGCTGTTAAATAGTACGGTAAACATACATTGACATACATACCGTTATATATGCGGAGAAATACCCGCGACTGCCTGCATGCATGGAAAGGAAACTATACAATGGCGGATGTCATCGGGTATTCCTGGTGCTGATATTTAGGTCATCAGTCATCACTTTCTATTGGTAAATAGGCGGCTGTTATAAAACGCGGATTCCGCGGAAATCCCCGGAAAAATCTAACTTGGCTACAGGGTGGCCACCTGAACCGCAGGTGAGAGTTTTTCATATTAGTAGTGTGCATTGTTGTGCGCATGAAGTACTCCTGGTGACAATATATATATTTATATAGGTCTTTGGGAATCCCCGTTATATGGTGCGCTGTATGCGCCGTAAATCACAAGCACCTTGTGGTTTGAAATAAACTTATACTCTAGACGGGCCGCGAAGTAAGTTTTTGTGATTGCTAAAAATAGACTCAATGTGCAGTCCATATGGTTGGTTAGGTTCGAGCTGCAAGGAGATTGTCCTAAAACATTTTCGTAGACCAGAATTCAGTTCGTCATCGACTTATATTTGAAGGAGGCATATACCGTAACGTACATCAATCCGGGCATCAATCACACTTGAAAGCAGCCTCGTAATGTGTTCCGTTAGGGAATTAGGAACCACGGTGGTGTCGAAGATAACATGCAAAGTTTATCAACACCAAGAAAAAAAGAGGGAAGAGTCGATCGGAATGGCATGAATGGCGCTCCAGAGGATTAAAATCTGACCGATGAAATGTGCAGATAACTGGTAGTTCTTGCCTCCGATTTATGATTTATGTTGTTATTTGTATAATATAATTATCATTTAATATTATGCGCGTATTTACTGGCGGCTTTGTGATTTTTCCGCGGATTTCCGCGGAATCCGCGTTTTATAACAGCCGGTAAATAGGTCATACGCCCAGACAATACAGAATGGTGTTACTGTTACGCGCGTAGTTGATTTATAGTCAAAGTGAGTCACAGTAAAATCGAGACTAACCGCTCCGTTTGACGTATGAAGCCTATCGATTTACGTCTACTGTGATGCACAGGAATTTGTAAAGTGCATAAAGTGAAACGCTAAAGAAAAACTGCGAGGTGTCTTGCATTTAATACATGCATATCTGAAAACTAGTTTCGTGAGACTATTAAATCATTATGTTGTGGCTCGTGACTGAATTCAGGAGAGCAGACGATGGGATAACATATCTGATTCACGTCGAGTTCGCATAAATCATGAGTTTTGTCAATACAAGCGTTTTCAGTAAATTATTGTCAGATCCCGGGGGCTGGAAGATATAAAACGAAATGAAAAATGCATAAATTTCGAATTCAGGAATGGTCTTCTACATGTTCTAGTTACCATGACTACCGTGTAAACTGAGTAAACCGATCAGTTTATATTCTTTTTGGTGGCATTCAGGGATAATTGTTGCTAATCGAGAGTACATGTAGAAGATATCCAGAAAGTGATGTGCAACAAGTGTGTTTGTCACTACAGGAGACACATATGATCTAGTTCACTTGTATAGTCCGAATAATGTAAATCGGTCAGCATCCCGGGTGGCGTCAAACATTTCGTGCTGGTCCGGTGACTCGGACCGATTTCTCAGTCAATTTTCTTATGCAAGTACATAACGTAACATGTCCCCTCTGCTGACTGGACAGAGATTTTCTTACCTTCAGCGCGTGTCAAAAATCGTGTGTGCACCATTTGACCACTGATCTCCCGGAAGGTTCAACCGAGAGGACCAATGGCACGTACCGATCAAACTGTCCTTGATCCATTACTAACACACTAATAACAGGTCTGATGGCGTCATTAGGCCGGCAACCCTCGTTTGTAACAAATCATGGCAGTAAAATGACCAGTCGGACACCTGATGAAACAAAACTAAAGAGCCGGGATAGGAAATGGCCGGCATTCGCCGTTGCAACCTCTCGGTATGCCGCAGTAAGTGAAATAAATCGGTCTCAAAGAAATAACCCGGATCATTGATTTATACCGAGCGTGTTGGTATAGTATCGAAAGAGGCCTCACCATGGGAACACCAATTTACGCAGCCAGCTGTACAGCTGATTCGTGTAGAATCTTTTCTAGAACCACCATTGATCTTCGTTGTCGGAAATGGCAAAGGTGGAAGCCCCAAGCGCGAGAGTGCTGAAATTCTACTTGAACTGCATCCGATTAGATAATTGATTTATCTAACATTAGTTAATGAAAACATCTATCAAACTGAGATATGAGGATTTAAACGCAAGGTGAAGCGTGCCTTGTCAGATATTGTTGAGCGACATGAATAATATGGTTGAGTGACGCTTCTCCCTTTAGAGTTGTGTGACAGTGAACTACTGCTTATATGTACAGAATAGCGGAAGAAAAGGACTGCATTCTGAAATCATGAAACCGTCAAGCCATTGCAGTAACCGGAACCAGTCGTTTTCTTCAGCAGCTACACATTGATCTCGTGTCTCCCTTTAAGTTATCTCTTAGCAAAATCAAGACCCGGGATGGATCAAACCCAATGCAGGAAAACGCTTGGTAATTCATTGGGTAAATATCAATTAGGAATCTACACCGATGAGCATCACTGTAGATTATAGTTCAATCGCTCTTGGTTTGATTCATTTCCAGATTGTGGCACTTCATTGAATGTCAAACGGATGTGTGGCGAAGCAATGATGGATTTATGGACATGAGTGCTACGAGAAATTTGGATAATATCACACTAAAACAAAAACAACCAACAAAAAGTACCAGCCTTTTTCTTGTTTCCACAAAGAATGTCAATGAATGTTAATTGGAACCATGAGATGCATAAGTCTGGTTTTCCTAACCGAAATCGCATTCTCCGAACCTTTATATGGTGTTTCCGCCTCAACAAGTAACAACAAGTTGAATATACTAGCGACACATACATTTAGTAATCTTGCTGAGAATTAACAACTGGAGCTATCCAAAGACACCAACGCCGGATGCGGCCATCGTAAGGTGACTTATAGGCTTACAGAAGATCGTTTCAACCAGCACATCACCAAATCCCTGCTTCGAAAACCCACATTGGACATGTTTTCATGTTTTATTCATCCGATTCCCGCCTTGTCATTTCAGATTTTGTGTTTCACTGCCTTCTCCATCGTCTCCTTGGTAACGGCAGTGGTCAACATTCAACTGCTCCGACTCGGCCTGGTCAACCATACGACAGATGGACAAACCTTCCAGAAGGAAAAACTCGATATCCTCATCATCATAGCACTGGTGGCTGCCGGGTTAGAGACCCTTATATGTATGGTCTCCTCTTTCGTGAGTTGTAGGCTCGCGAAGGCGGCCAAGAAAGAGATGTTTAAAAAGCGCGACGGGACATTCCACGTGCAGGTACTGGGCGAGAAGGATGTGGTCATCGTGACGAAACACCATAAAAAAAACAAGAAGTGCCCGGATCGACAGGCGCTAACGGCCGTATAACGCTTAACCTGCCGTCTGCTTCTTGCTTCTTACTTTTCAGTTCGCTTTCCTCTTTTCGGTTAGCATTACGGAATACTCCCCCATTCTTATTATGGACATCGGTGCTCATTTATTTCAATAGAGGGCTATGTGTTGCATGTAATCAATTAAGGACGTCAATCAAATGCTCGTTTTCAGTTAATCATCAATGGCGAAAGAAATATTAATAATGTAGTAAACAAATGTAAACTACATGTACTGTTTTTAATAACGCCAAAACACTGTTCTCCATAAATGAATTAAAATACAGCGGCACTGCTTTTTTTAAAATGATGGCCATTTGCTCTAAAATATAACTCCTTTGACTGCATGCGGTCATCTGTAGTCAGGGCAAGTCAACGTCCTTGATTGATTTAAATGTTGCAGAAGGTTACCTAGACTAAACAAATGGTCGTGACAAGTTATTCCGTGGTATAAATCGTGACAAGGCGGCTGTGCCGAATACTGTTGAACCTTCACGTCGATATTTCGTATAGCAATTTACATCATATCGTAATATGTACATCGTTATAATATTGTTATTTTTATCTACATTATTGTACAATGACCAGATTATGAAGTGCTTAGTGTATGATGAGACTAAATAGTTTTCTAGAAATGTAACACAGTCACCAGCATCGAACATTTTTTCTATGAAGACTTTGAATATTAGTTTCCAATTTTCCCCTAATTTGCGTTTTGAGCATGCGCATATTTAGCATTTCGGGCGGTCGTGCGATTGGTTCCAATGGAAAAACATCAAGACTTTATATAGCTGAGACATTGTTTCGTAAAAAAGTAATTGGCTCAAATGATTATCCCTAAGTGGTTAATAGAAATCTTCCTTTGTATTCGAATTGAGATTCCTGTCCTTCTTTTCCATTGGGGCCATGTTACACGCAAGACCTTTCCTACTTTTATAATTGATCGAATTTTCTTCCATATTTCACTTACATTGTGGCTAGATGCGACTCTCCTTGGCTTCGATTGGTGTGCTTGCATGTCGCATGTATACGTGTTATCTGTCAACAAAAACACAGAAAAGCAGGTCGTTTCATGGTTTGGCGAGAATATAGGTGCATTCAGTACGACGGGCGTATTTACCAGAAAAGCAGATCGTATCATTGCTCTACAAAATCAGTGCATTTCAGTACGACAAAATTTACCCAAGAAAGGCAGATCGTTCCCTTGCTCTGCAAAATGATCAGGGCTATCTCATTAACTTTTATCCTAAAGTATCAAGTTTGACGAAAGTTTTATGAGTATTAAGCAGATTTCGTGCTGTGTTTTCATTGGACAGATGGTCAACGGCTTAGCAAACATTCCTTTTGATCTTGCTACTAACTAAAAAACTGTCATGTTTTCATTACATCTCAAGTCTTTTATAGGGCCATGGGTGTAAAGAGCGCTCTCATTTGCTATCCTAGTCCTGTCGGTCGGGTAAAGCCTTAATTCGGACATGGTTCGCTCCTAATTTCGGACAAAACGACGGTCTTTTTATGCCACAAATGTAATGTCTGTTCGTTTGATTATTTCACAAATATGACAGCAAGAATACATTAAGACTTAGGTCTCCATTAATTTTATGAGACCACTGACTATTAACAGATTCTGATGGGGCCTTTCAAAAATTGTGTTCAGGTGATAATCTGGAATATAGTTCTTTCTTAAAAGATACTGGTCAACTCAGCAGATACAAGTGATAGTTCATGCTTTCAACAAAACTTTAAAGGAACCGTTTGCTGTGCTGGTAAAGAAGTGGGTGAAGTAGTTTAGAGTTTTTTCACTGGTTTACGTAGAGTGTCCGTAGTTAAGTACTTGTAGTTCAAAGTTTTGTCGGTGAGTCAAGGAGGAACATACACACCCTTGCCAATATATGCATGAGTTTGAGAGTAACTTTCCCGACTGACAGAATTGTGGAAGAGACCTTCTCTCGATAGGTCGAACTTCTCCACTGTTTTGAAGAATTAACCAGGTGTGTTCCTCCGAAAACAGCACCACTTGCAGTTTATCAATATTGTACATTGTACAGCATTCTTGTTGTGCCTTCTTCACAGGAACATGGTGGCAGTCTCACACTTCATGTCATAGAAAGGAAGAAGGCGGAGGCCTTGCAAAAGAAACGACAGATCCAGATGGCAGAGCTGCTTAAATCTTCCCGGGGGAAACGACCATCGACCGCAGAGGATGCCGAGCAGTTGACCGAGTTGCGGACAGCACGGTGTAGTTTGTCCGTCGTGTGAAAAGGACCATTGAGAAAATTTGCGGAGGAAAGACAATGACATAAACGGATCAGCGATGCAAGGTTCCCAGACCAATCGACTTCTAGCGGAGGATATAGGCAAGAGCTAGGAGGTCAAATTGGTTGTCTTCATGTGACTAATGGGCACAGGGCTGTGTTTGATTCTGCGATATTCCACGTATTAAAGCGAAAAATACTTAGTTGTGTTGTTCTATGGTATAGGAGAGACCCCTTTCGGCAACTTTGTGTAACTTAGCTTGACCTGATCTGGCTGCTGCCTATAGTCTCCCTTTTAGACTCGAAGCAACAAATGGTGCATCTTTGCTGCTTTATACGACTGGTTTCATGGGTACTTGAATAGTTTAATCTTAGCAATCTTTTCCTATAACATGGCAAGGCAGCCTTCGTTGTTGCGAAATCTCCACTCTGTTCCGACTGGGACATGTAATATCTCGCGGCGATGTGCTGTCAGAAACATTGACTGTATTCTCGGATCATCAAAGATTTTTAATGTTTGTTCAGCGCTGGCCAGTGATTTGCTTGTGTTTTGTAGCTTGAATGCGATGGTGCACGTCACGATACTCACGTAGAATTTGCACTCAGCCATAATGTATGTCAACATTACACGTTTAGGCTGCGTAACAAAATAAGCACGGGATCGTGATGCGCGGCTGTTGTGAAAACATCTTGTGGCAATGTTATCTACATGTATATGCATACAATTTCGGCCTTCACGACAATCTCATTTTCTCTCATATTCCTTTAAAATCGTGATACCACTTCTGAAATTTACATCGATGCATTGGTAATACGGTAATACCAACCAGTCTTCATATATAATATCACGTTTTGTCGCTGGTATATGGGATTTGCAGGCAGTATTGGACAGGAAGAATCATTGATTGCCTCAGCGAAGTAATTACGGCTTGCCTAATTCCACCGCGCCAATAACGAAGCATTATTGCAATGATAGATCACCAGCAAAGAAACATGTCGCTTGGCAACGCGGAGACATGATTCATTTGGTCCTAATCTGTATGATCTGAACGCACTTCTTGATTGAAATGATTGACATCGCTTTGCAGGAGATGACACGTCACAGCCAACTTGATCATTATGCGACATCGTTTTATCTAGTCACGTCTACTAGAAATTTACGTGGGTATACATTTTCATTCACAGACAAAAGGACTTCTTTGGGTGGGAAGGAACTGGTGTGTAGTGCCGAAAGCAGAATTTAGAAAGATTTCCGGCCTTAAATGCTAATGAGAATACCTAAATACATGTTGCTGCATCCGCTATTCCCGGCGCGTCCGGCAACCACGGGGTGCAACATGTATTCCGGGGGAGATTTCAGTCATATTTGATGGGAAATGGGCGAGCTTGAGTTCGCGAATGTAATTTCTAGCGCCATCTATAGTACAGATGTCTAAACAACTGGACTTGGTATAGGTCAGTTGCTGTCCCTTTAAGATGAACCATTTCTTGATAAATTAATGATCACGGTTACGAATTTGTTCCATGATTAGTAATGGCTTTGAATATTAGATATTCATTGTGTTCTAGCGTCAAGATAACGTTAATGTAGTTGTGTTTGTATAGATTTTGAGCGAGGTTATTTCCACGACTGTCGTGTACGGACCAGCGAAAATGACCTTGCGTCCACGACTTGATTGGATAAAATAAGTCGTGGACGGAACGTCACTTTCGGGCTTGCGTCCACAATAAAGTCGTGGAAATAACCACTTTAATAGATTTTATATGGAAAACCTAATATAAAAGCATAAACAAATGAATTAAATTATTGTTAGTAATTATTGAGTTGCATTACTTCTTTCAAACATTCCGCCAAATTGGTGTCCTGCATGATCGTTCGGGATACGTGAGTGCCAACCGATTTTCAGTGATCAATGACATGACTAAGCCTTGGTTTGCATCAAATGTTATTTGACGGGATGGGAAAACCAATGTTTTCAATGATATGACACGTTAAGACGCGGATGACCGATCTTCAAGAATGAATCAAGAAGCAAATTCTCCGATCATTTCGCCATCGTACTAACTATACCAACCAACAAGCCTCAATTTGCCCATGACCCCGGCTGGCAGCTGCCAACTGGGAACAAATTGCCTCTCATTAACTTCGTCGTTGTTGGCAGGTTAGGGATTTGGTCATCCGGGTCATACGGCCACTCTTGTCTCAGCCGAGATTGACGCAACCCCTCGGATGTCATCCGGAGATCAGCAGACGACAAGGTTTGATGCATCCAGATTTGGACACAAGACTCTAATGCAGTCCATTTCGTCATCCTGATCGTCTTCCTCGATGCGACAGGACGAGGTCGGCCCACTGCGTCCGTAGTGTAGGACACATGGGCTTGATTTCAAAATACTAGTACATATCGATGCAATGTACATTGCATATTGCAAAAGTGCGATGGCGATGGCGATGTGTGGACGGTGACGGCGATGGTGCAATATATAAAGACGTTTCTACAGTAGCTCTCAATCCAACCCGGATAGCCAACCTGCAGCTAGTGCCGCTCGCCAGTTACATATTTGGCCGTTACTGCCCTGTCCTGCATCTCATCTGCCCACTGATTCTTGATTTCTTCATAACGATTAGACTCTTTCACCAGTCTCCTCCATGCACTCATCGAGGGTCGAGGGTCTGATATACCAAAGACTAGTTCCCTTCTGCCGTCTTCCGATATGGCTAAAAGCATGCATTCATTTGAAGATATATGAGTATGATAGGAAGAGTGTTCACCCACTCAGTCTAGCTTTAGCCAGAGCCGCAACGCTATCTCCCGTTCTGCGTTGAAATCAAAGATGCTGTAGTTTTCCTCGACTGTAACATTGTGGTGATGCTCTCTCCGTTCAGTCATAATAGGCCCAAACTCTCCCTCTACCTTGCCAGATGATTCACAATTGAAGCGACACGCTCTCCTAATGGAGATATTTTGCGATCTTAGAACATTGAGGTCAAGATGACAGTGGACAGTAAAGTCGAAAAATTCATCTAAATGCTGGTAAATTTTGCGAGCTGAATGAATATTTCAAATGCGAAAGAGATCCCAACATTACGGCGGGTGAGTGTGTGGTATCTTTATGGACTTTTTGGATAGATGGCTCTATGCATCACGCTTCTACTTTCAGCTATTGTGATAATCATGAATCTCAATCATATTAGAAGACCGTTAGATCATAAGTTAAGTGATAAGGCGGATTATCTCATCAGTATATACACGTATATGCTTATTCTTCTCACCCGTTACATCAGTAAAGTATTATTGTAAAAGTGTCTGACGTTTTTCTTAATTGTGTTCTAACTTTTAGATAGCAAAAAAACGTGCCGTTGTTTTGAGCAGGTGGATACTACAATGTACTGTAGAGAAAGTAAGAAGAAGGCGACTGGGCAGCCGACAGCTTGATATAAAAAAGGCCCCCTGCAGTAACTCCGTTGCAACATTATCATTAATTCTTTATTCCAACTGGCACATTTGATACTGGAGCTGCACATAGGATTGAGAAGTTTCAGCCGGATTACATGACTTTGCTCTGTTAGTATGAATAATTTCTACCACGAGGCTGTTGTTTATGGTTATTACCCGCAAGGTCGTGTGTACAAAGTAATTAACGGAGACCAGCAACCAATTATGGTAGAATTGATCTTCTCTGTCGACCTGATCGTGTGTCCGTTGCTCCTTCGCACCCATCGTGGCCAAAGTCAGGTAGTAACATACCCATAGCTGATGTAGTACAATGGATGCAATAAATAACGTCTAAAATTGAGCGACAACAGTTTTGCAAATATATGAAAACTTCGACCGCTTATTTTACAATCACCTGGGCTCGACATGAAAGCTTACGGTTAGTTTATTTGCCATGACGTCGCCTTCAGATGTAGCAGTTTGAAATGTCCTGGGATAGAATGTCCTGGGAACCAAGGATTCTATTTTGCGCTTTATTCTCTTTGCTGTTGACGGTCGGGGCCTCTATAAAACAGAAACAGTCCACCATAATTCGTCAGAATACAATATAGGGCTGGATATTTGAAGGGGGGCATTTTCTACTTCTAGACAACGTCTTAGATCGGCGTAAGAGGAGTGTGTATGGAGGAAGGATACAGACACTACAAAACTGTCGAGTCTCACTGTTTTCCACTGTCGCCATATCGTATATCTTGTCCGTTTGTTCAAAATTGGGCATTGATTTTGTGACAACTATCATCCGATGAATATCCGAATTGATTTCATAACTCATCGCCATTATCAGGGACCGGGGAATCGAATGGTATTCGCTTTTTGCTAGTGCTTGGTCCTGCTGAACATCCTCCTCGCGCATGACAGGAAGTCTATTTCTGACGTCATTCCGTGCAAGAATGAATGTGCATGACGATTATGTCTGCTTGGAGGATGGGTTCTGGTAGATGGTATCCTCATTTCTATAGCTCAAGAAACTGATTAGAGAAGTCCATTCTAACAGCCCTCCCCAGGCAGCCAACACTCGTGCTCAATAAAACACATTAGTCTTCAAAGAAGCTATCGGTGTAGAAACGTGACATTGTCAAAAGACATTCAGCCACAACCAATTGATGGCTGGAGAAACTTATACCAAAAAGTTGTCATCCAGTGATAAAACGAACAACGCCACTCGTCTACGTAACGTACGTCATCAGAAAAAGTCTTGTAGCTTTGTACCACCCCCTACATTTTGCATCGATTTCATAGTCGCTAGTTGGATGAATGCCGAGCTTGGGCTTCATACATTATCCGTGTTTCGAAGCTCTGAACTCTTCCTTCCGTCATTGTTAACTTGGCGCTTGAGCAGAGAGGACCGATCGTACCAATTAGTTGATCATAGTTAGTCTCTGTCTCACGAGTTTCGCCCAGCACCATGCGGAGTTACGTCTGTCTCGCGGTGGCGGTCACGTTGTGCCTCATCGAGGGCGCACTCGCCTTCTCTTGCTACCAATGCGACTCTGCGCACGACGACGATTGCCTTGCAGACGTTAAGGAATCCAAGTATGTTACCAAATGCAAATCTAGTGTGGAGGGTTGCATGATTTCAAGGGTGGCTTACGATTCGGGCATGCAGATCTGGAGACGTGGATGCGCCAATAAAAAGAACCCGCTATATTCTGAGAAGTGTTACAAGAAGGTAGCACACGGAGTCGAATTGAAGTTTTGCCCATGTGATGAGGAGCTTTGCAACGATATATTAAAGTAGATGGATTAGTAGGAATAGAACAGGTTAAAAACAGTTTTATTCATTCCGGCACCGGTGCATTTACTTTTGATAATTCTTCGGTATTAAGTGCGTTTTACTTCAAAATCAAAGCATCTTCGGATTCGACATTCATGCTGTTTTACTTCATAACACTTCATTTGGGCTTTACGACAGACCTTATTTCATCGAATGGAAATTGTCGTGTTGCGCGTTCAGTTTCGATCTTGGAGGATTTGTGCGAATGCTTGGAGTTAAGGAATATACCAGGTTCGTTTGGAGTTGAAGTGGACCGTCTGAATCACAAGCATGACCACTTTGAAATAACGCAGCTTAAGGCTTGTCACGAACTTGGATTGATTATTAAGGTGTCAAGGGAAAGGAGACAAGGACATGCATGCCGTATTTAAATGGACCTTTTCTTCACCTGAAGCGATAGACGATATCAATGATCATTCATTTGCTTTCTAATGCTGCTGACATATCCTACATTGACAATATGGATTCCATTCCGTGATTGACCTGTACTCCAATGACATACATGCAGTTTAAATATGAATTTCATTTTCCGCCGTGGAGGAGATTATACGATGAATTCTGTTGCTTAAACCTCTTTACGTGCCAAGAACTCCTCGGCTACGCATTTTCGGTATTCTTCCTGCCCTTAGAGTGGAGTTTGGCAGAACCAAATCACCGAGTAACACTCTGACTCTAACATGCTACCAGAACATTATTGCCTATAGCATGATTTACGCAGATTTTCACAACAGTTTTTAGTAGGGGAAAACTTGCGTGATTAATAGTGAGAGCTGATATACACAGCAAATGATGGGGTAGATCGTTTAATGCTCATATTATTGTGGAATGAAGCGAGACTCCCCACAGGATTAATGGATTTTGCTTAATCTTCTTATTACTGCACTATACGTGCATTATTTGTGATATTTGGAGGAGTGACCTGATCATCATTCTCCCAATTTTACATGTTGCTATACCAGTCTGTTTATTAGTGATCCATAGTGGAATTCATCATGTGTGTTATTATCATTAGCCAATGTGATTATCTTCCATCTGCAATTTGGTCTGGAGATTAATGTATAGACTGATACCCAGATTTTAAAAACCATATCGGATGTTACTCATGCATGCTACAGAGGCTGCTCCAAAAACATAAGTCTGAATTAAATACGATTTCTATTGTCTCCATTTTTGTTCTGAATGCTTTGTTTTATTTCGAACATATATATTGTATATATAGAAATAAGGTTTTTGAGCGTTTGAAAAGCTCAAATTGTTTTTCGGGAAACACAACATTGAGGTTTTTCGGCAAAATGAAAAAAACCTTAATAGTTTTTGATATGCTGAGGAATCCTCTCTATACTGATGCATATGAATGTATGTTGGCCAAAAAAGCGTTAAATGTAGTTCGAAAGCTCAAAAACCTTTGTTTCTATAGTGTACCATCTATGTCGCGTCAATTAGAAAACACGGCATACTGCAAAATAACCTTTGCTTTTTCTCAACATTCTTAGTCTTATTGTCCACATAGTGTTTATTTTTGCCCGAGGAATCGCACGTGTGTCGGTTCCATCTCATTATTTTTCATGCGGAATCATGTCATTTATAACGTCGCTCGGATTATGTTCTTAGGTGAATACATGTACTATTTTCTTACCCATCACCCTCAGGCACGTGGCACTGCTTGACAGATCCTATCATATAAGCTCGGTTATTTCCACTAATTAAAGGATGCGCGCTGATGCTTTCGGGAGCCTCTATAGAGTAAAATGGTAGCCCCTGTAATGGTTGCAGTGTTTTCTTGACAGCGCTTTGATGTGAAACTTCCTACTTGCATTTTAGCATCGAAACGCAATACCTTACCGGACCGCAAATATTACTAAAAGTTGCCCGCCCTGATTTGTTTTGCGCCACGCAATCGAGCTCTTTCGAGGCTGCGGCTATAGCGACAGCGCCATGACAACATGACGAGTGATTGCAATAAACAATCGGCGGTAGCTGTCATGTTGTCACCGGCTACGTCGCAGGTCACGGCCACAAAAATTCCTCGTTTGCGCGGAGCTTATTTTTGCGCCAGGATTAGACCTATTGACCAGAATTTAGAATCGTTTGCCTCATGTTCTAACGTTCACGCCAAATATCACCGTATCTTAGTTAGATCAGCCGCTGACACACAGCCAGCTTATTACCGTCGGCGTCATTATTGACTCCATCTTGATTGACTTTCACAACACACGTCACTTTGATAATCAATCTGAAGAATCAATTACCGGTACTGCAAATGTTGCCTTTCACCGCACTGACGGCGTTCATGTGCATTGCAGTGTGACCAACTCTAACACGCCTCGACTGCAATGCAAGTACGAGCGCACGCATTTAACACAGCGCCTCGTTCTAGCGGCAGTGGTTTCAATTTTTCGATCGAGATATGGCCGAAGATCTTTCAGCATGCTTTTGATTGGACAACTCTGTGACAGGGTTGAAATTAAACCGGCAGAGTTTTTTCTCCGTAAAATCGAGACTGTTGGGGCGAGCTCAAAGACCACCCAAAACTTTCTGTGTAATGTAACGACCGTCCTTGTGAATGGAATTGTCGTTAATGAGTTCCCGTCAACCCCTGGCAAAATGAATGAACCTTCACCAGCGTTGACGAGAACCAGAGTTTGTGGGGGTGTGCATTGACCGATAAATTATAAGCGCTAGAATATACCCAAAATATGTTTATTATGAACAAACTAGATTCCAGATTTCACTTCACATTCATCCAACCCAATAAACTGCATGGCCAACCAGATATGACCCCAGGTTACCCAAATTCCTTCTCACCACACTTGTTCTACCAACAACCCAGAAGCCTAAATTCCCCTGTCAAAACGACATCTAATTGGAGGAGAAATCACCTATTAATCAAAGTACCAGTCAGATGAACCAAAGCCAATGTAAATCTATACAGGGTGGCCCAAAACAGTTCACCAACCAAGACATGGAACACTCCGAACTAAGATTCCCCAGAACTTGTATCACCTGGAATCACTTTCTGATTATGTAACTCAAAACCTATGCCAAGCAGGGAAGTCAGAACAAGATTAAACACTATCAAAATCCAGTATAAAACAAGTGACATGATCATGACATGTCGGACAGGAATTGTGGGCAACTTTGCCCAGCTTCTTCACACAAAGTTCCAACTCAAACAAACTAAAAGAAACCTCAGGAAAACCCGGTCAGTCTGGCCATAACAGGATATTGACAAACCCAGCCCTAGAGGCACACGAAGGGGGTAAAATTATAGGTCACATGGCAGAAATACGGAACTCGGAATTTGAGGGTTTATACTCACAAGAAAAGCCAAAAGTCAGCAAACGTTCCCATGTACATGACATACATGGTGAAGATTGGGCGTGTCACACCATGCAGCGGTTCAGAGAGATGAGACAAAAATGTAGGCTCTACTCAGCCATAGGAACCAAGCAAAATCACAGAAAGAAAAGGTCTACCCGTCTGGTAGCAAGCGCGCTAGGTATGGACACTGATCAAAGCTAGGGCCCAGTTTTATACAGAAAGATTACCTCATCTCAACGAACCAATGCCTGCCGTAACAGCCAGAATTCACCAACCCTATTACAAAGTAAGCCACACAAAAGAAGCTAAAATCATTAGCCCAGAACACAAAGGAGACCAACGATCATCACTTGAAAATACCTCAGGAGATTACCAAATTATAGGCCCAAGCAAACCAGGTCAAAATTATGACATAACCATTAACCATGCAAGGCCCATAACGACTTCCGTTACAACTACCCCCCTCCCTCTAAAAATGTCATGCCCTCATGACATCAAAAATGCACAAAATATCAAAACATGTTCAAATACAAAGTCACCAAACATCACGACACATCTGGAAAACAAGCAGAAAAATTACTATATGCTCTTCAGTTTCCCATCTCATCTCCTAAACCTGGAAAATGACAGAAATTATCTAAATTACTATGATTCCATCACGTCCCTTCAAGGTTGACCCTGGAAAGGCTGAAATTTCTGCATCTCATTACAAAATCATTTCGAAATCGAAATGGCAGTTCTATTTTCCGACCCCTCCTAGTACGGATTGGCGAGACCGCAGGCACAACAACCACAGGCTCGGTTTCCACTTCCACATCCTCCGGGTCAAAGTCTATCGCATCATCCTGCCACTCCACTTCTCCTGGTACATCTCTCCCAGATTCTGGAACAGTCACAGTCACATCACGCGGTTCAACAGCAGCAGCCGCTTGCTCAGTATTTGACTGAGACAACTGCTCAGGCGCCACTTGATCTGAGTAACACGGTTTTAGCCTATTGAAATGCACTACGTACGATTTGCGTCCGCCCTCCAGCTGAATCTTAAAATTCACGTCTGATAGCACTTTCACTATCACGAATGGTCCAGTCCACGGCTTATGCAACTTCCGACTCAATCCACGCTTGACCGCCGGCGAATGCAACCAAACACGATCTCCTAACTCGAACTTTTTTCCATGCTTCCTCGAATCGTACACCACTTTCTGTCTCTTGTGTGCGGCACCCAAACTCTCCTCAACCATGTCAAAAGCCGACCTCATTCTCTGCTCAACATCCTCTGCGTAAGTACCAACGTCATCACACGGCTCACCAGGTGGTCTACCAGCAACGAACGACAACGGCGTCACCATCTCTCGTCCCAACATCAACCGTGCAGGCGTGAAACCAGTGGACTCCTGGACGCTAGAATTGTAAGCATATTGAATCATTGGCAAGTATTCCACCCAGTCTCTCTGATGATCATCAACAAACTTCGACAAAGCCGTGCAAAGTGTTCTCATATATCGTTCTGCCAAACCATCACCTTGTGGGTGGTAACTCGTAGTTCGGGTTTTCAAGATTCCTAAAATCTTAGCAAGCTCAGACATAAGATTCGACTCAAAATTAGGCCCTTTATCAGAATGCCAGCTCCATGGGATTCCGAACCTAGTGATGAAATTGTCAACTAAAACTCTGGCTACCACAGCAGCCTCCTGACAAGGTAAAGGATACAATTCTACCCACTTTGTCAGATAGTCCTGGACGACCAAAATCACGCGATTGTAATCTTTACCAGCCGGAAACGGTCCAACGATGTCCATTCCAATCCTATCAAGCGGTCTGCAAACCAACATGTCCTGAAGAGGTGCTCGCCTATGAGGTATCGGACTACGACGCCGCTCACATGTCCTGCACTTCTTGATCTGCTCCTTCACAAACGCATCCAAGCCTGTAAAATAGAAAGTCTGACGTATACGCCTTAGGGTTTTATGCACCCCAAAATGACCAGCTGTGTTATCAGAGTGTCCCAATCGGAAAATTTCTAATTTCATACTATCAGGAACCACTACACGAAGTTCACTACTGTTCTCTCTCATTGACTCCCATCTGTAGTAAACCAAATCATTCTTCAGTTCTAACTGACCAAACACCGACCACCAACGACGAAGGGCGAATGAGAACTGGAGCAACTTCGATTTCGGCGGACGTTCTCCAGCTTCCAACCACTTCCGAACAGTCTTTAGGTCACCATCAGCTTTCTGCGCCTCCACTATACCTGCAGGAGCATCAACATCTATTCTCAAAACACGACAAAACTCAGACTCAGGGCTAGCTAAACTACATGTACGAGTGCATTCCTCAGCTTCCACCTGGGTACTCAGATCCTCTATAATTGATTCTTGAATGTCACTTATTGGTTCACTAATGGAATGTTCATGCTCTTCACCCTCCTCCAGGGGATATCTACTTAAACTGTCCGCATTTACATGCTTCTCACCTGGCCTATGCATAATCTTAAACCGGAATGAAGCCAAATACTCCAACCAGCGAGCAACCTGACCTTCTGGGTCTTTAAAATTAAACAGCCAGCGTAAGGAACCATGATCTGTTCTCAGTACGAACTCCTTCCCCACCAGGTAATGTCGGAATTGCTTGATGAAATAAACTACCGCCAGCAGTTCACGGCGTGTGACAGAGTAGTTTCTCTCAGCTTTCGACAAAACCCGGCTGCCATAAGCCACAACTTGTTCACCCCCAGACTCATTCACCTGTCCTAAGATTCCAGAGATACTATGACCACTAGCATCCGTATCCAAAATAAACTCTTTCCTTGGATCAGGATAGGCTAACACCGGAGCGGTACACAACTTTTCCTTCAACAATTCAAATGCACGTTCACACTCAGCTGTCCATACCCAATCCACCTGTTTCTTTGTCAATTTATATAACGGGGTAGCAATCTCCCCAAACCGTAGCACAAAACGACGATAATACGCACAAAGGCCCAAGAAACTCTTCAGCTGGGTGACAGTTTTAGGCCTCGGCCATTCTTTTACCTTCTGTATCTTGGACCAAGATGTCTTTACTCCATCCCTACCAACCACATGACCAAGGTACTCCACTTCACGTCTACACAGCAAACACTTCTTACACTTCAGTTTCAACCCGGCAGCTCCCAAACGGTCAAACACCTTCTGGATATCTGCAAGATGCTGAGAATATGTTGACGAAAAAATGACCACATCATCCAAATAAATTATGGCAATCTCCCACTGCAACCCAGCCAAAACCAACTCCATTAAACGCTCAAAAGTACTTGGGGCCCCACAAAGTCCAAATGGCATCCTAGTAAACTGATATAGCCCATGGCGTCCCACTGAGAAGGCAGTCTTAGCAGCCGAATCAGGATCCATTTCACATTGCCAATAAGCGGAAGCTAAATCTAGAGTTGAAAACCACTTGGCCCCTCTCAAAGCGTCTAAGTTATCAGTAATATTGGGCAAAGGGTAACTGTCAAACTTGGTGACCGAATTCAGTTTCTTGTAATTAATACAAAACCTAGTGCTGCCATCTTTTTTCTTCACCAATACTACCCCACTTCTCCAAGGAGAGCTTGAAGGCTCAATCACCCCCTGCTTCAACATATCCTGTACACATTTCTCAGCCTCAGCATACTTATGAATAGGTAACCGGCGCACTGGTTCTCGCAAAGGAGGAGAATCCCCAGTATCTATACTATGTCTGACTACATCTGTACGACCCAAGTCCATGTCACCCTTAGAAAACACATGTTCATTCTTCAGCAACAGCTTGTACAAATCAGCGGCCTGTGCCTCATCAAGTTCACCAAGACTCTCTTCATACAACTTCTGCAAAGGTTCTGACAACTTATCTTCAGTTTCACCAACCTTGAGATCAGTCTCCTGCTGCGACTCAAAAGGTTGTAATATAGCAATACACTGACCTTTTTGCAAAATGTATGGTTCCTTGTGAACATTCATCAGTCGTACTGGTACAGCGTTCTTGTCGACGGAGACCACCGACCTGGCCACCAATGGTCTGTTTCCGGACAACGAAAAACCATGATGCACACCTTCCATCATTCCCTCCTGCAACCGCAGCGCGCCCCTTCTTCTAATTCTCCCAGTCAACACAACTTCCGACGATGGTGGTATGGTGGTAGTCTCCCCGACAAAAACCCTGTAACAAGAAAATGCCAAGTCAGGTTGGTTATAATGAATGGGCACACACCCACAAAACAATCGCAACAATCTATGTCCTAAATCCAGGGAAGCTTTCATTGGTGAAAGAAAATCCATCCCCAAGACACACAACCCAGGCACAGCGGCAACTACCACTGGCCCTACAAAAGTATGCTGTCTACCAGGACGAGGACTTGGCAAATCTGGAAACTCCAACTTAGCATTAATTTCTCCTAAGACTGGCAAGGTACCCCCAGATGCATTCAAAATTTCCATATCATATGGCATCAAAGGCGCCCCACCAGACACATTCATTTTTTGATGTAAATCTTCTGAAATAATTGTACAAGTTGAACCTGTATCCAGCAAAGCCATGAACTCTACCCCATGCATCAAAATTCTAACATGTGCAGATTGCCCCCGCACATAATCAAAAGCCTCAGGCTGACCCCTCTCAGGGTTCAGTTCAGAAGAGCCAGCCCCATCTAAAAATGTGGATTTCCCGTACCAGGTCCAGGATTAGGTCCAGGATTAGGACCAGGATGAAAACCAGGGCCCAGAGGCCCCTGAGAAGGTCCTGACTGAGGATTTGTGTTACCTTGGGTGGGCAGTCCCTGCTGTTGCTGAGCTTCAAGTTCTTGGTCACGTCTCCTTTTAAAACAGAAACCCATCTCATGACCATCACGACCACAATACGTACAATGCCGAGCCCTCCTACCAGGGGCTGTACTAATCTGACCGAGAGCAACCAGCGCGTCATTTAGCTTTTTCGAAAGCGCGTCTATCTGCTTCTGCATACCAGGTCCCGACGGTCCGTCTGCGACACCCGGCCTCGTCATGTTCACCTTCTGGGGACCCTTCCTAGCCTCTCCAGGTTTCTCGGCCCTTTGGAAACTTTCCTCAGCCAGCGCCCTAGACAAAGCATCGTCCAAGGTGTCGCAGTCGGCCCGCCTGACCTGGAGCCGAACTTCCCTATCGGTTAGTGCCTGAGTAAAGTAGTCCACCGCCATCTCTTCCCGTATCGCCACTCCTGCCGATGGAAAGGCCTTCAAGACCAGACGACGGATGTCTGCGGCCAATTGGACGTAAGTCTCTGTTTCAAGCTTACGCCGCGCCGCCAGTCTGGCCTTGAATACCTTCACATCAGCAGGGCAACCCCGCAGCCTGAAAGTTTCACAAAAGGTATCGAAATTACATTTCTCAAAATCATGCATGTCTTTGTAAACACGAAAAGCATCGTCCTTAAGTCGCAAGGGCACAAAACTCATTAGCTGCTCCTCTGACCAATGGTTCACCCTCTGCACAATTCGCACTCTTTCCACCCAATCTTCGAAATCTGTCTTACCATCGTTATTATACCAATCCGGTAACACCACCGGTTTCTTATGGAACAGCTCGTCATCGGACTCAGCTGTTGCCCCATAAGGAGTCGAATAACGCATCCGACCAGAAGAACCCGGAGTTGCGGGCGGTGGTGGCCCAACCATCACATTCGTCATCTCCTCCTGCATCCCCTGCAGGGCTGTGCCAATCTGCGACAGGAATTCGTCTACCCGTCCAGATGGGTCCATGTTCAAGCTAACACAAATATCAAAATAAAAATAAAAAATTGGCCACTCACCGAGCTTTCCTGATGATCCACACCTAGCGTGCAATAAACTAAATCTAAACTTCAAATGAATAACATTGTCTCATCCACTCATCTCCACCGCATAGCATGACACACCAGACTGACCAGAAATTCCAAAAAGTTTCCCATGATACATTTAAACCAGCAATATTACCTTGACAAAAAAAAACACACGTCAGCCAAAAACAGGCTACCTCCCCCCTCCAACAAGTGTCACGACCCAGTGACAACTCACCAGAAGCAGAAAAAGTGAAATATAGATAGCAATTAGTAAGTATTACCGGCCAATGAAAACCACGCGGGTGCCAATTGTAACGACCGTCCTTGTGAATGGAATTGTCGTTAATGAGTTCCCGTCAACCCCTGGCAAAATGAATGAACCTTCACCAGCGTTGACGAGAACCAGAGTTTGTGGGGGTGTGCATTGACCGATAAATTATAAGCGCTAGAATATACCCAAAATATGTTTATTATGAACAAACTAGATTCCAGATTTCACTTCACATTCATCCAACCCAATAAACTGCATGGCCAACCAGATATGACCCCAGGTTACCCAAATTCCTTCTCACCACACTTGTTCTACCAACAACCCAGAAGCCTAAATTCCCCTGTCAAAACGACATCTAATTGGAGGAGAAATCACCTATTAATCAAAGTACCAGTCAGATGAACCAAAGCCAATGTAAATCTATACAGGGTGGCCCAAAACAGTTCACCAACCAAGACATGGAACACTCCGAACTAAGATTCCCCAGAACTTGTATCACCTGGAATCACTTTCTGATTATGTAACTCAAAACCTATGCCAAGCAGGGAAGTCAGAACAAGATTAAACACTATCAAAATCCAGTATAAAACAAGTGACATGATCATGACATGTCGGACAGGAATTGTGGGCAACTTTGCCCAGCTTCTTCACACAAAGTTCCAACTCAAACAAACTAAAAGAAACCTCAGGAAAACCCGGTCAGTCTGGCCATAACAGGATATTGACAAACCCAGCCCTAGAGGCACACGAAGGGGGTAAAATTATAGGTCACATGGCAGAAATACGGAACTCGGAATTTGAGGGTTTATACTCACAAGAAAAGCCAAAAGTCAGCAAACGTTCCCATGTACATGACATACATGGTGAAGATTGGGCGTGTCACACCATGCAGCGGTTCAGAGAGATGAGACAAAAATGTAGGCTCTACTCAGCCATAGGAACCAAGCAAAATCACAGAAAGAAAAGGTCTACCCGTCTGGTAGCAAGCGCGCTAGGTATGGACACTGATCAAAGCTAGGGCCCAGTTTTATACAGAAAGATTACCTCATCTCAACGAACCAATGCCTGCCGTAACAGCCAGAATTCACCAACCCTATTACAAAGTAAGCCACACAAAAGAAGCTAAAATCATTAGCCCAGAACACAAAGGAGACCAACGATCATCACTTGAAAATACCTCAGGAGATTACCAAATTATAGGCCCAAGCAAACCAGGTCAAAATTATGACATAACCATTAACCATGCAAGGCCCATAACGACTTCCGTTACATAAATTGAACTTATCGGGTACACATTTCAAAATTTTGAATGCTGTTAAATGTAATCGAATTCTGACAGCTTTCGCTTGAATGACTTAAAACTTATGTTACATTCATTTCAATATATGGCGTTATATATCGTTTGCCTTTCGCCTCACGCATCTCTGCCCAAATTAATAATTTTTCGCCTCAATTAGTACTCTCCAGTAGCAAAGTCTTTCCACACGCCCGCTATATACGCAATTTTGTAACCACTGCCTCGGAGTGTTTTCCCGATGATCGCGATATGCAATTTATTCGTTTAATAGCTTTCTGATACAGTATCTATCCTCTAGGAATTTGGTCCGGATATTGCATTCACAGCATTCAAAATCTACTTGTTACAGCGCACCACCTTCATCGCAAATTCGTCCACCATCTGCAGCACTCCGATCGCAGTCGTGATGATGCATTAACCATGCTAGACTGGGGTCTGTAAAAAAAAATCTGTCTGTAAAACGTTTCTTGATGACTGCCTCTTGGAGTACGTTCAGATTGATTTAGGCGGCGGAAATTGAGTGATTTGATATTTTCTTTGGCGATGCTATGATGCGATAAATCTTGGTTGAGTTGATAGATTTTTCACCACAACATTTGTGGGTGTCTGTCGGTTGATTGTTTTATGATGTTACTTGCAACTGATTCTTTGTTAACAATTCTTATGGCTTTGTGGAAAATTGCAAATCAACCACATAAAAAGACAGCACTTTTGAGCGAAAAAGACTTCTTTCTCAGCGGAAGACCAGACGTTTCATCTAAAAGGCTGCAGTCACGCAAATATCACCACATCTGCTCCCGGGGAGGCCAGGGATGATTGGACTGGAGCTCAGGCCGATGTTAGGGTAGTGATAATAGAAATTGACAGTTAGCAGTCTGCTTGCATCGGAAGAACTATTCGAGAGAAAAAATAGCTGCGCCGAAATGTGGCGGCATGTGCAGTATTTTATACGGTAAAAAATGTGCGATATCTTGCAAAAATCTTACCGATTGTCAGGTGCATGCATGGCGTTAAACCAATTGACAGAGACCATTGGGAATATGTCGTCGACATCAACAAAGAAATACGCAGATGTGCGTTTTTTTGTGCAAACCTTATGTTTTTAAGAGAAAACAGTCGAATACATCCACCAAACTGACTAAGAACGACTGAACGGGAAAAAGAAGAAAAAAAGAAGAAAGTCTCTTCTGACCGCGTTGAGAGACTCGAAAAAGTCCACCAGCCAATCTCAACCCCTCCAGTGGCCATCTGCCGTCAAGTGTACCTGTTGCACTTGTCAATTATTTCGTCGTGTATAGTGCACTCTTACGGGAGCTAATTTAGCCGCTTGAGGACCAACTTCACCACTTAGCTTTCAGCAGCGTGTGAGATGACAAGAAAAAAGGGACGCCGCAGCTTGCCGGCGTTAGTATGGCCTCAGAATGTAGCGGGGAATGAATTAATATTTCACACAGTTCAGCAACAGTCGAGGATAAAACTTGTCGTACCGGTATTTTATGTTATATCTGATCGGTGCATTAATGTTGCGGCCGGGGACCCTGTTCTGGGGGGGTAGTTTGGGTTCCACCTATAAATCGTCCCCCGATCGACGGAATGAAATACTTGACGGCAAGCCATAGTTTTGATGTAAGACAAGTGCCTAGTTTAAATTTCTTCGCTCAGATGGCAGCACCAGACAGTGACGAAAAATGAGACATATACATAGGTGTGTAGTTCATGAGCTCATATATCATACACACGTGCATCACAGTATCTCCAAAACTAGTTCACTTTACTCGAAACTTCTGTTTCTAAATAGCCCGCAGAATACCGATTTCATTCTTATGTCGTCAGCGTTATATCTATTGTTGCGAATCACAAGCAGTAGGAGTGGCCTGTCAAATTATTAGAGCAGGAATATCACTCTTATTCAGAATAATTATAAACATTACACTGAACAGCAATCATAAAAAATTCATGCCACATTTTGTTTCGTAGAAGTACGTTTCTGATAAGAGCTCTTTTGATGATAATTTACTAGATAAGGTTTCGCTTATTAGGACAAATAATCTAATTTGACTGTCTGGTTATCAGATACCGAAGGATGGTTTCAAGCCTGGGGTTTCAAGCTTGGTTTCGTCAGGCATGTCAGGAAGTCGTGCCTTAATCCCGGGAGTTGCACTCTTTCAACTATACTCGACTCTTACTACTGAGGGACGGACCCTAAAAAATGCGTGAGTAAGATTGACCGCTTCGTATATGTAAGTGCAAGTTCTCGCTATATATGTCATTTCTTATGTTGGTTATCAGTTAAAAACGGCATACATTACTCAAACAGACCGCCCATCCGACTTTCTTGTTCTAATATGGCGTCTTGGACGTCCTTCACTACTCTTATCATGATTAATGTCCTTTTTTGGGCTGCAAAGCATAACCCAAAACCTGAAGAGAATTGGTCAGTCCAATAATCATAACCAACCGACTTCTTTTCAGTGTCCAATCCGTCATTACGAAGGAGGTTTTAATGAGGTGTGCTGACTACTTTATCTTGAGACATCCTCATCCTCTTGAATCATCCTCCTTGCCGATAATAACCCGTTAAATCCGTTGAAGACATATTTTTTGTCCCTCGAACACGGTATCGGTTAATGCAAAAGCCATCAGGTTCTAATCGACTGAAGCTAATCCACACGTGGCCATACGCCCCTCAAAATGGACTAGTCTTGTGTCTGCTTTCTTGTGTCGTATTCATTTCTTTTCGAGGTATAAAGCCCACGTTGTTATATGGTAAACCGATATCTATATCCACCATTTATAAGATATAGCCGCCGATCTAGTGTTATTTCCTTTGTTTATTCTTACAGGATGATAAAGAGATTAAAGAAATATTCGGTGACTGTACAGACAGTGTAATCATTACTCGAAACTATCTGACTACATTTTTTTCCGAGATGACTGAAAGCCTAGATGGACAATGGTCATCAATGGTCATGATGGTGGAAACGAAATAGTATCATCAGTTGTAATACGGTCGGCGCCAGGAATACTTGTGCATCAAGTGTACGACCAACTTTTTTGTAATTACAATGCTATTTTCGGTACTTAATACTAGGAGCAATGGGAACTCTTTAGCGATTGGCGTCGTCAGCGAGCTGCTTTTTTTAATCACACAATACTGGTGGCCCCACAGCGATGGGGAAACAAAAATTATCATTGGTCAGTTGGCCTCACTCTCATATTTTTGATAATGCATTGATTCGCACAATACCATAAGAAAAGAAGAAACCAACAACAGTGGTTTGTGGGGGACTTACAGCGGTTGCCGGCACTCTTCACTCCGCCTAGATCCAGCTCAATGTAAGACTCTTTTTATTACAAAACTTGTCACTTGCAAAAAAAACATTGCCTGATTAAGCTGATATCATGTGTAATTTAATTCTTTCAAAGAAGAGACCTACTGTTATCGACGCTGTTGTTTTTGTTTCACGCCCTGCGAGATGATTGGCCGATACCAGAGCCGAGAAAGAAACCATGATCTACAATGATAAATGACACTAGCAGGCTAAAGCGCTCATGGTGCATTAGCAAACTAATCAAGCTTCTTGTTTCTAGGCTGTTAGGGAAGAAAATCGAACACCCGAAACATAAAATGGGACATAATGGTGTCGTCAGAGACAGGGATAGGGAGTCCAAATTACATATCTTCAAAACAAAAACGAACACTGTTTGACTCTCCCTCCTTCCCACCTCTAGAAAGACAAGACTGTCTTCTTGCATCAACAGTAACTGGAGTAGACTTAGCGTATCAACCTGTCGGGAACTAGAGAACAATCGATCAAGTCCAACCTAAGACGATCAAATAGTAATGATTCTGGCCCAAGTTATCGTTATCACCTTCAGTAATTTTAATTTACAATCATAGTCACGACTAAACGCCAAACAAGGTTACCATCGCGGATGGACGACGAGCCCTGACTTAACAGTCTTCAAGAACTTTGTTATTTGGGTACGTTTTGTATTAACGAATATATGTTTTAGCGGACCAAAATTTAGAGGCTTCAGCTTCCTGAGTAATGTACCCGAATGCAAATCCGAGGCAACAAGTTTTAATAAATCGAATCTAAAGTTGGCTGTAGAGAAAACGAGAATGGTTAATGGCTCTCCTGCTGGTTGTAAATGGTATATAGCGTGATGGAAAGACCAGTTATACGTCAAAGAGAATTGGTTTGGGGCATATTTGGAAATAAACTGTCCATTAAGTCATACAAATGAGAGGATTATCCGTCTAGTTGTTAAACTTGCCTTAATTTTGACCTTGGCTGAAACCAGCCAAGCAGACCCTTCAGCAACTTAATGGTTTTGTTAGGTTTCGCGTGAGAAAAATATGGTTGGTTCGGCGAACATCAGTCATCTCAGTGATTTATACCAAGGCTTGTTTTAATAAAAATGCCTGGTTTCAAAAATTGCTTGTTAGAAACAATGGCCAAAGACATAACGCCATGCCCAACTTAATTGGTGTTGCTTTCTATCCCTTGCCAATCTCAATTGGACATATTGAAATAGAACGACCGAGTGCATTGACCATTTTCAGAAAAGGTCTCAGATTTGTGAAACCGGAGTCTTACCATAGGGTGTGTTCAGACTCAATTCAAACACTATTCGTGATAGATGATACGGACCTGTTTAGTCAGCTATGAACACAGCTGCTGCATGACGATTTCTCAATTACCATGCGTTGACACGCCTCTCCCAGATGGCGTCGCTGAAGAATGCGACTTGGTCCTTCAACCTTCTATCTTGTCCATGAAATGCTATAGATGGAAGCACCGAATCCTTTGCATCTAGCTAAATGTTTGTGTTTCTCAAGGAGTGCCATGACATGTTTTCTCTCCAATACAAAAGGAAGGCGACGTGAAATGAAAATTTCCTCTTTATTTATCATATGTCAACAGAGTGGTAAGTCAACTCACAGAATTATTCTTAACTGACATTGCTAGTTGTCCGGTTGGTTCGGCTTCAGCGGAACACAATGAATTGGGATATGCCTATTCCCGTGATAGGGACGACAGGCTGTTAGGACTGACCCCCTATTTTACCCAAAGGAACATATCCCGATTCAATTGGGTGTTCTGTCAATTGAATCACCACAGTAGTGAGGGTAACTGAACTGAACATGGTAACAGTACAACCATTTTTTGAACGTAGAACAGTCAAACAAAATTGATATTGCCAATAACATTATATAGTGTCAAATATGTCCTTAGTATTCGCGAGACTTTCCAGATAATATCAATATATTTGAAAGGCAGTTGCTGCTCTTTGAAGGTCATGACAATTCCTGGCCGAGGTATTACAATGTTACCAAAAGGCTCAGCGCCGAAATAGACACTTCTGATCTTTGTCCCCATTATATAATCTCGGTACATCATCATCAGTATGTATGGCCAAGGATCAACTTCCTTTCTAGTGCTGGAGAATCGCTCGGTTGACGGCTCCTCCAGGCCACAACAACGCTTACGCTAAATCAGACGGCAAAGCGACACTTTCAGAAACTATACAACGGCTTTCTTCTTTTGAAAATAATATATCTTCAACATTTTTTGCCGATATTCATACTTAACAATACATGTATGAACAGTTATCATTATTATTTGTACTATACAGAACCCGCATGCGTTGACCCTTTCTTTGTCGGAACGCTTAAAGCCTTTGTAACTTTCTTTTTACTGCTTTTCTCTGTAGATTGCACCTTTGTGGTTTTACGTTCAGAGTCCTTAGACTTGGTGCCTAGTAATGAGGAAAGTCCATGATAGACAGTGTCCAAGTCCTTACTGTGTGATGGATCCTCTCGTCCCTTTAATAAATGCATGTATCTACACGTCCCGTTCGGCCTATGGCCGTCTGCCTCAAGGTCACGAGATCGGACATGGCGCGCAGAATGTGACCTTCTTGCCTTGACCTCGCCGGCATCACTTATGACTATAAGGTCATCCGAGAAAGACACCTTCCGTACAACCTTTTCCTTGGCCTCTGGTCTCAAAGTTTTATACGGATTGCCAGATTTTGAACCCGGTCGATGTGATGGTGACTCGTCCGCACGTATGGCACTAGAATCAAACGACGATGTCCGCCTTCTAGAATAATCTGCAACAGGTTGGATATCTGTTGATTGTTTAGGCACCAATTTTGGTGAGTTTTTGTAATCCATGAATTTAGTTTGTTTTGATAGTTGGTAGTCGCCATTTTCTCTAGAAGAGTCTGAACAGGCGGACACAGCTCGTTGGCGACTTGACCTTGACATGTCGATAGCTCCTAGTTTCTGGATACGCGGGTTTTTCCTTTTAGTGGCCTCTCTCTCAAGTCGACACGGTAGTCTAGATATGACCTTGAAATTGGTGGATCTGGGAGAAGGGCCAATGTGGTGAGCTCGTTCGATGCCCATCGCTAACATCATACCCGGCGTGATCTATGATATTCTGAAAAGATAAAAAACACTAACGTTAGAGTCATCTTTAGCTGGCCTAGAAATAAACGATTTGATTTCTCTAATATGCTGAAAATAAAATTTAGTGACATGTATATACTTTGCACTTTGTCTTGGCTCTTCGTAAGAGTTGCGACACCTGCCTAACGACAGAGATGTATCGAGTGAAAACGACCTACACACACCTGTGGTCGAATAACATCTTCTGTTTGATACCGAGCGTGAAGGAACATCGGGCAATCACAGTTCACGCGCAACACATGGAATCGATTGACTTTGTCTCTCGATCACCTCATAGTGTAGCAACCATCTTTCTTATGGGAAAACCGAAAGCCTTAAAAGGCTTTGGAAATAATCGTTTGACTTTGATTACATTTTCTCGAGAAGCCAGGCATGAATTGGACAAGGATGTCAGTGTCGCAAAAATGATTTGGCACAGGACTTCACGACGCGACAGATGTACTTAAGTTAGCACGTTAGTTCGTACTTCGTCGTTCGTAGGGGTTGCGAAACCTGCGTGGTGTACTCGTGACCTTCGAAAACGACTGCGGCATTGCGATAACCTATTCATCGTGTCCTATCAATCAAATCGATTCTTCTATAAGGCCATATAAATTAAAGAAGTTATTTGATGGATTTGCTGAATGAAGATCTTCTGTGTTTTGATATAACCTGCCGTTGACACTGACAGCTGATGACGTTGACAGACTTGGACATGTCTATGTTAAAGTTGCATGGATGTAGGCAGCAGTATTCAAAGTCAAATGACAAGTTTAGTCAAAGAAATCGCTTTCCTTGACGCCTTAGAGTAGCTACAGTCAACTGCTCGCGTCAAATTCAATTGAGATTTTTCACATTATATTTATCAGATCAACTGAAAGAAAAAGTTATCGGCACGTAATGTCTCACAAACACCCCGCTGAGAATGATCTAGTGATCAAACCGGGCTTATTGACAAAGGGGGAGGCCCAGATATCAACTTTTAATCAAGTTCAAAAGCCTGTAAACATGTGTGTCAAGTTCTTACAAAAAAGGTTTTGGCAAATTATACGTATACGTGACATTGATAAACGTTCTTTCCGATGCTTTGCAATTGCCTAAGCCATGACAGTTTGACCATGAAGTAATGACAGACATCAATCAACGAAACAAGCCAAGGCACATTTTGTGAAGTAAAATGATAGAATGTGAAACAACATGAATGTAAGTAAAGCAATGAGAGGGATTGTAAAGATGTCAAAATAAATCGCATGTAAATGCATGACAAGGAAAGAAGGCGACAATTAGAAAGAAGTTGTAGTAGGAAAGGGACCAAATAACCGGAGGAAGGCAAAATAAGAAAAAAGCTACAGCGTGTTATGGCAAACAAGAAAATGGAAACATAAGCAGAAAGAAAGTCAATCAAAGAGAGTGAAGAAAGGCACATGAAGGTAATTCCATTGGAAGGAAGCTTTGTTAACGGGAACGAATGCAAAGCCAGTTAAAAGAATGAAAATGAAGTTGGAAATGGAAATGGAAATTAATAAAAGGGGGATAAAGGTCTTGAAGCTGGTGGGATGAGACAATGATAAAACAAGGATAGAGGAAATAAACAGGAAGGAGTGAGATAACGCCAGAAGACATGATATAGAACAAGAAGAGGAAGGTTAAGAGAAGGAAAGGCTTTTTAAAGAAGGCTCACCAGCATATCCCAAACCTGTGCACGTCCATATGCATGCAGTAAATTCAGATATGTCTATCCATAGTCAAGCGTTATAGATTGAAAATGTTCCTTGCGGAAGATAAGCAATTGATGTGCTTGAGAACAGTATTGATTTGCCTTAGTAAAGGCGGGAGCAGGTCGATAATCGTTTATAACAGGTCATCAATAACGCTAATTAAAGACGCACGGTCTTTTTGTGCTTGTCCAAATCAATCTCTTATGCATACACCACCAAAGGCTTTGACTTTTATTTTGATAGAATTGGCGTTTCTGGTCTGGTTCTTCAACAACTAGAGTTGAACGATATTGTTGGCTAGATAGTGGCCGGATCAGATAAAACATCCAGTACGATAAACTTTCATGCAGATTTTGACCTTTTCTCACACTAAAAGTCAGAGTTTTTCCTATCCCCAGGACCAAAATGAGCCTGCCAGCCCTCCGATCGATTTCTTTTCTCAAACAAAATTGAAATATTAACCTATATCACGATCCTAATGTCATATATCACCCGTCAGATTACAGGACGTCTGGTTCGATTATCAAAAGGTTAATTGATAGATCATGACAATAACGTCGCACTTTTGGTTATCTCTATTACATCCTACGTGTTTTAACGATAAGAAAAACATATTGAGAATTATCGATACTATAGAACTGGAAGTGATCCTGCCAACAACGATCGAAGCGATGACCCTTTAATGTTTGCAAATTTTGGAAAACTGTATTTTGCGGCACTTGGAGAGAGTTGGAGAAGGTGCGAGTGCAGGGACCTCGACGCATTAAAGATTAAAGATGTATACATCATGATTAAAATGAGTAGGAAAAGATACGGTATGGAAGTGACAACAAGAGCGCTGAAACTAAACTTTTTAGCCTCCCGACCTTACCTTTCTGTTCATTCCAATGAGTCGAGAACCAAGACTAATCTATTAGAAAACAGCGCACCAATCCGAGACACTTTAGCCCAATGACAGAATGTTCAAATTAGGTTGTACCAACGGTTTAAGTAAGTATTTCTGAATAGGATGTTCATCTGAACCATAGCATCGACTGTAATGGAACGGTTGACGGGCCTACTTGCGGAATAACAGGACAGGGGCCCTAAGGAGTGCTACTTCAATGCGCAGACCCGAATGATAAAACTATTTCGGTTCACCTACGACGATTATTTTGCTATTATTGGTGGTGAACATTCCGTAAAATTATTTGATGGAACGGTTTGGATCAAATTGCTTGGATGAACCACTTAGTCATCCTCTGATGGGCCGAGACCTTGGACACTCCGCGATGCATTCCTTATTGTTTATGGCGTAGATATAGGAACACTGCTGGGAACCAAAACAAGACGCGCTCGAGAGGATCGTAAGGATCAGAAGACAATGGGGGAACGTTATTGACGGCCAAATACTCTCAGAGGAACGAAGGGAGTAAAGCTGATAATTAATAAGAATTCATTGCAATCAAGTAAACATGGCCACGATTGTAGCAGATTTATACCTTCCGCATGTATAGCACACTAAATAACACCAAAAAGTAGACCGCTGGAGCTAAATTACAGGAACATCCTCCCATTACAGAAATACTAGGCAACGCAACACCGCATCAGATTTACGACACCTTCCGAAGCCAGTGACCAAACATCATTTAACGATTTGCATAACATCGTAATTTGAACAGAACAAGATTAATGCCTTCCTGTTTCAGGCCAGTTTCCGATGACGTGATACGCACCCATCGATCCATCAAGCGTGAAGTGACAATCTACATTAAACTGACGGCAACCAAGGCAAATATCCGTCGTCTGCTGTGGCTCTATATATAGGATGGAGCTATTGATTTGTAGCTTGGATCGATAAACTACCTAAGTCATTTTGGTAAAGGAAATTGGTCTCCGCTACATCTCGATTTACCCCTCCAAAAAGATAAAGGATGCACGTTCAAATTAAGGGCGGGCGTATCAATGTAGGAAAATTATAAGACGGTGAAGATCATATCGCAAAATGTTTATGTAATGATGATATGTTCTGCTTTTGAAAGTCCAGTCTAAAGCATGGTCATGAATAAAGATATAGATAGATCAAAGGATCTCTAATGAATCCTTGATAGATCTGATAACAATTATGGCATTTGTTTTCCATTTTGAAGCACAGAAAACACTCGACACCTTTACATAAGTTGCTGTTAGGCTACATTTCAAATGACATTACCACTTTGCACAAACGGGCTGTGGTACACGGATACGGTCTATAAGTCCTTAGCTGTGAGTATTTTAGAGAATGATGTTCGTTATATTACGGTTGCAAAAGAAGACCGCGTGGTGTTGATAGCATATAATTATGATGGAATATTTGTATCGAAAGGTAATCAGTAACAGCTTGACACAGAATCAACTCCTCTAGTGAGTGCACATTTCAACAGAAATTTGCACTTTCGCAGATTAAAAACTCATTCTGTTGGTGTTGGGTCAATACTCACGGGCTGCTGATGTGAAAGCAAAGCAATGGTCCTGATGCCGCATTTCCATTCGAAAGCAGGTCTCAAGGAGACACTTCAGCACACAACTCATTTGATACTTAGCGAGCACTTCCAACACTGAGGACCCCGTATGCTACAAAAAGCAATATTCGCTGATCGCGTTATGCCACGAAGCCAGCCAATATAACCACATTAGGCAAAGTCAACATCCCTCATTCTTGATCCGACCTTCCGTAGTAGTGTTTTGATATAAAACAAATTACTGTTGTCCAACTCTAGCAGGTCCTACCCGGTCATGTGCACTTGTAAACAAATCGATCAAAAGATCAATGGCTTGGTAAGACTTGACCAACACTACGTGATTATGCCTATAGAATATTGATATTAATCATTTAACTGCTGTTTGAATGAAAACATTCGGCGAGATAATATCAAATACGCTTGCATGACAATCACTTAGAGGCCAGCCGTTCGATTTGCTGATAAAATATGCATATGTTTGTGGTTTCTTAGCATTTACTGTTATATAAAACTGGTTTCCAATAAACTTCATCATATCGTGGTTCAATCGCCAACAGATCTTACATGCAGTATCAATTTAATTGGATAGGGCGATCTCCAAACATTGGCCAAATCAATCGATTAATGAGAAAAAGAGTTTGTTTATCTACACTCTAAAAACGATATTGTGTTGACAGCCAATGCCGGATGTCATATCATTCGGTTCTCCGTGAGAGCACCGTATAATCTATCGGAAATATTTACTCAATTTCAACATTTGCCAATAAGAATAGAACCGTTTGCAGTTAGCAGAACACGTCCATGACAAAAACTAATTTTTTTAACGAGACGACAACAAGATAGCACTAAGATAACGCCATTCGTGATCGCCAAGCGAACTGCTAAAAAGTAACAATGAATATAACTTTGTTAGCGTGTGAATGTGAAAGTAAATTTATCACGCAACATTTTAGCTACCGAAACCGAATTCGTGTGAAAAGTGTGTTAAGTCCATGAATTAATTGACCGCAAAAGGAAATTGGTGCTTCTTCAATACATGACGGTAAATATGTATACGTCACACTATAAATGCAATTTCCTTCAGTTTGTGATATCAATAAAAGGCAGAGGTGTTCACACGATGCTAGATGTATTGAATATTTGTGTCGTACAAGACAGAACAGAAGCACGAACAAAACAGAGTTACTGTAGAGTAAATGAACGATTTCACCAAACCATTCAGGTTTGACGGCAAAAAACAAAGCCTACCTTATAGTTTAAAAAACAGCTGCAGCAACTCATGTGAGCACATCCAGAGACGACTGGAAAGAAACGTCTAGGTAACCACGAACACCAGAAGAACTCGATGTTAGATTTGGTCACAGAATGGAGAAAGCCCCTCAGCCTTGGTGCGGCAAATCACGATTCTCAAACAAAGTCGTGCTTCAAGCGGTTACTTCCACGGGCCTAAATGGTGAGATTCATGGCTAATTGCACAAACGTAAGGCATGGCACAAGTACAGCTCATTCACGCACGTTAATGATAATTTAATCTTATTTTGTATGTCAGTAGTAGGATTTCTCATTAATGGTTTTCAATTATCGTCCAGCAATATATAGCCTCTGGGTTTCTCACATGAGATGGCGCGTTTCCGCCAACAATATCATCATAGCCAATTTGATAGGTCAGACAGACAGAGGGTGTTTGGTAGACCTGATGACATATATATCAATTCGTAAAAGATATCTGAATAACACGATTGAATGTCTGATAACCCTCTATATGAAAGCAGGCCAGGCAAAACTAATGATCGTACAACACTTATAACACTTATGACCTCAAATCGTCAGACAGATATTATAACCGCAATGCGCGGCAATCCCTGTGTTATTTAGATATTACCATATTTCAGCAATCATTGGCCGCCTCTCGGCATGCTATTGGTATTTTACCCACCTTTCAGCAATCAATGGTTAGTTTAGATGACTAACTTTCGGCCAACATTCATCATCTTTTTCGATAGCTCGGATATGTTGTTCCCAACCAGTCACAACACGTGCTCTAATGATTTACTTTGATAGCGCTGCTTATGCCAATCGCCTCGTAAATTAGGGCCATCGAATTTATCGTATAAAAAACCCGACTTTCTGTTGAAATCTCGTGAAGTTTATGACTTTTTTGACATCAGGGTCAACAGAATGGCTTGCGAAAGGATTGTACATATATCATCATCGACTGTCTCGTTTGTATGTCTCGTGCGTGTCATAACAAGGGAGTCATCATTATAAACGCTAGCTGATCCGTGTCTCCAACCACCCACTATACTTGTTTATCCCCAAGACTTATTTATCACCACTTTATTTTCAAGCTGGACGTTCAAGAGATATCATTGTATCAAGTATAGAGAATTTAAACTTGGTTGTAGAAGAGTATTGAAGTAGGGATACAACGTATAGCAAGCAACTATGAAAGAAAGCCGATCACTTTACAGAACAAAATTAGAACTGCTGGTGTCAAAATGTTTATTTTCAAGGAACATGGACTCTTGTCGCCAACATGTATGTACAAAAAAATGTTATCAATTTTGTCAAGCTATATAGTTATTATGAACACTGCATGACTAAACCACACTCAAATATATATAGCTTCAACGTCCGTGCTTCAAAGCAAGACTATATTATTTCCTCCATTACAATACGTTTGAGAATCAGCTAACCAGAATATATACCATCGACTCTGACTGAATTAATTTTCTTCCAATATGAAGACTAGCAGAAACTCGTCGCAGAAAGATCAATGGCACTGGCGTCTATTTCATTTACCTTCGAAAGGCCAAACGATCATGCAGCTATCGAGACATGTTTTTACGTTGAAATGGCAATGCGCATGTATCCCTGGGTCTCGAGAAAAAGGTAATCATTTCTTCATCAGTAGAGTACTGTTACGTGGGTGATGGTTGTGACATTTAAGGATTAGTAAAAGGGGGAAGGGGTGGACCGGGGGGCATAACAACAGTGATTGTGATTGTGCGTGTGCAGATATCTTTTGTGGTCATTAATGAATGGAGAATGTTGGTGGGGGCGTACAATAACATAGTTTAATCAAGTAACGGCAACATGAGATAGACATTACTCGTTCGCGTGACAACAATTTCCTGTAGACCGGGAATTGAATGTAGCCCTCGCATACGAAGTTGCACCATAATATACCATCTATCTGCGCTGAAACGGTTGCGGTGTCATGATGCTAGTGGGTGAGTGGATGGTTGACATTTTGTATATACATGTATTAAGCTTACAAAGAAAATGTATTAGGTGGTCTAAAGGTTAGTAATGGCATTATCTTCACTTTTCAAAGAGAGGAGGGAAGCCACTCTGTAATGGAGTTAATTGAACGTCTTTGCAACACGGACATGTGGAAGACAGTCGACAAAAGTAAGAGTGCGGTTAATAACATTATATAGTTATATATTTGCGTCATTGTTTTCCAAGTGATAACATGGAGAAGGTGCGTTGCTTTCCTCTTCCGTACGCAATCCATATTGTCAGAAAATAGACAGTGCATGAAGAGTTCAGAACACCCGTTCAGTCCATAGATATGAAAGATAAAACTGATAGCATTTACAAAATAGAGCTAACGAAAATGAAAACAGGTATAAATAAATTGACAAAACGAGGTACTAAAGCGCCAGAATAGTTAAACCCTACAAAGCGTCGCCTAGATTTTCAGGAGCCACAACCTTAGTCCTATAGTAGACTACTTACCTACAGACATGCCACCATGAAACAATCCACAAAATGATCCAACTGCTTTTAAAAGACGATATTGAAGATACGCATTGTACTTGGTCATTCACTCATGAGAGCATGAGATATCCTTTAATTCTCATGGCCCACATTTCATTGCTTCTATTGAATTTATTGAGGTATATCGAGTATTTGAACAGGTAATCTTCAAATGAAATAAAATGATCGATGGATTGTCACGAGGATAAAATATATATTTGAACGTAAGCAGGCTAATTCATACTTTATAGGTGTTCAAATATTAATTTACAAATTCGTTGGATATATCAAAGAAAAAACACTGAAGGCGAGTGAATTATGTGATAGCAATGGCGGACAGAGTCCCCAGGTGCACACCAACCTCCTCTTCAGGGCTTTTCAGAGTTTTTTTAAAGGACCGTTCGTCTCAACAACAACATTTAGCGACTGTAAAGGAAGATCGCAGACACACTAGCTATACATTCCGGGTGCAAACCGGTTAGCGAGCTTTTTAAAGGAAAAACAATCGCACATATCTGCAATGTCGATTAATGCGAAAGACATGTCTCATTGCGCAAAAAAACAATCACAGTTAATTTACACTGAAAGAAATCAATCTTACGGGATGTCATTGTCATGTAATGATGAGAGCAATCTTAGAAGAAAACTTCCGTAAGTTTAGTTGATAACCTTTTCCTGTCACGAAATGTCATTCAACTTGGCTGACATATCGAATTGTCCCCTCATTCATCACGTGACGTGATGTCACCCGTTTGCTTGTTGGTATAGATTCAATGCTTCAACTCAGCGTAGTAAAATTCCCGTGCGTCACATGGTCGCTTTCGGGCGAAATGTCCAAGCAACCAGTCCGGTGATTAGACTCTTAGAAGCTACGATTCCTCAGAAAAATATTGAAATAAGAATGTGATTATCGAAGTAATAAGATGAGAGTGCGGTGACCTGAAATATACATGTACTTTGAAGCTATGTTTTAGACAGCGTTGCCTCTTACAGGAAGAACTAAACCACCGACGCCCAAAACTGTCGCCATAGCAACCACAAGTCAGCTGAGATCCGATGAGTTTGGAGAATGATGCATGAGCTATTATTTGTGTTTCGTAAGAAAAAGATGATGTTATCACCTCCGGGCTAGTACATTATCGTCTTTCATGACCGCCCACACATTATGGTATAAGGGTGAACATCCTAGCATCACTATGATATGTAACTAATACGCCAGGAGTTCGAAAGCCGGACTTTAAAGTCCCAGGGCTAATTAGGATTGCATTAGCATATACATTAATCCAGCAAGCTGCGATGGCCGAGTGGTTAAGGCGTTGGACTTGAAATCCAATGGGGTCTTCCCGCGTAGGTTCGAACCCTGCTCGCAGCGAAATTTTTAGAAACACTTCGCTTTTTGGGTCCGGTGTCAAACGTGAATCCATTGCTCTTATTACATGTACATGTATCGAAAGTTATCCTGTTCCCCGCTTTTTTTTGTGTTCGTTCATGTATATACATATAATTACAGTAAAATAGGCTATATCTATCCCCTGGGATTTCATGATTTAGCTCTACTGTCATAATGCTATTACCATTCATGGTGTAACATAAGGATGATATATCATGCCAATGACAGTCAAAGATTGGTGAAGTCGGTAAGTTTAGAATACGAAAAAGAAACAGAACAATGACACAAAGACAATTTCGTTTGTAATAGTATATGATTGCTATGGGAATATTTTTTCAACTTCCCGAAGATATTCGATTTCGTCCGCGCTTTTGATTTCCTATACATCAAAAAATACAAGAAACCACCTCAGGATTCGACGACACTCCTGACGCAGTGGACGTACCGGCCTCGTTTCTCACCATAAGAAGCCCAATTAGGGCAACGCAATGGACTGCCAAGGGAGTTTGCACCGGTATAGTGTCACATTACTGTTGGACGTGATGGCTGTGGGGGCGTATAATCATAAGATCGGTTTCCTTCCTTTGTAACCAAATCCTGATACCTCTCCGGGAATATATTTTGAAAAGGGTATAAATAGAACGATTTTATTACCAAGGTGAGAAAACTACCTCAAGCCCGCCATTCGAGATTCCGAATATACACGTATATATATCTTACGTGTATTTTGAGGGTTAATAGACAGGATAGAATAAACTGTCATTACAGTGTCGCCATTAAGTGGATATGAACTAGATATTATTACGGTTCAGTGGAAAATTAAGACCACACCCAAATCCGCATACAAAGTGATGTTCCTGATTAATTTCCTGTAAAACAATCGACATTCGAATGGCTTACTAATTTACGATGGAACTTTCGTATGATTACCGGTTCAGCGTTAGGTTCACGTGCAATTTTCTCCTTCTTCCATGCATGCAGACAACAACACAGGAAATGCCCAAACTAAGATACTGGGTCATGTCATCACTGCATAACGGGCATGTGAACTTCTCTGTCATTTTGGCTAATTCACTATACAGTGTAGGCAGATTATCGACCGTGAAAATGGCCAGCAAAATCATCCAAAATACCCTTTTTGAAATAACGAGCCCCATCACATGCGCGACTCAGCAATACTTCTCAGGTAATTTCTGCGAATGGTATGCTAATCTGATGAGGGTAGCCGCTAATTTTGTTATAAAGAACCATTGTCGGTGAGATGGCTTCCATGTGCCCTGGGGCACGACCAGTCGACTATTCCATCTTTGGTGCAAGTGCCTTGACGGTTATACGTTTTGCCGTCATAAAAAGTAGTTGCTCTTTCAATAAATCTACTTCCATCTATCGTGCAACCACTTACATGTATGTGAGTATACATGTACGCAATGTGTAAAAAAAGTGCTCGTTGCGTCTATTTCATTTTAGCAAACTAAAAGCAAGAGACTATATGAGTGTTTGAAGTCTGATAACGGCCACCAGCGAAAGTGAGTAGATTACACCCTGACATTTAAAGTCTGCCCCCCCCCCCCCCCGTCAGTATTACTTTCGCATTGTCCTCTCTAATGGAAGGCTGATTGAAACCCCTGGCTATACGACTGGCTGGAGAACGTTTAGTTACCATTTGTGTTGACGTGGCAAATTACCCAAGATGCTGATGGCTGATGATGGTAAGTGACTTTCAGAAGAGCAATAATTGTGCACACTTTGGGCGTAGTGCTGGGTCAGCCTCGTCCAGTCCGTAAGAGACCCGCCCCGTAAGAGACGATCAGGATGACGAAGTGGACTGCTTCGAGAGTTTATTATTGTGCCGATGAAATGGAGTTACATGTACTGATAAGTGGTGAGAGAAATCTGTTTAGGAAACTCATAAAGCAATAAATTGTGAAACAGGTTATCAATTTTGATATTGCTTGCAACGATTCAATGGCCGACCTGATTGAAACATGTGGCTATGAGTATGATGATGAATTCATGTTATCTCTGAACAGTAAAAAGCCTTGCTGAAAGATTCTAGGTGGCTATGATGAATACATCCATTACCACGTAACAGCCAACAGCCATAATGAACAAATGAATGCAGGTTACCACTAATCAGCGAATAGGCGAAATCAGGTTACCAGTATCAGCGAATAGACGAATTCATATCATTACTATCAGCGAATAGATGAATTCAGGTTACCACTATCAGCGAATAGATGAATTCATGTTACCACTAACCGCGAATAGATGAATTCAGGTCATCACTATCGGCGAATAGATGAATTCAGCTTACCACTAACAGCGAATAGATGAATTCAGGTCATCACTATCTCTCATGTTATCACCAAACAGAAAAACTGGCATGGCCAGCTATATTGATAAAAACCTGCCCTCGCAGCGGTAATTAAGCCGGCGACATGCTTTCAGTCCTTCAGCCAGTAAACTACAAGAGACTGGCACCGTATCCCCCGGGCGTAGACATGATCTAGACAAACGAGTGAAAGGTCAGAGGAGCCTCCGATGAAAGCAAAATCGATCGAAACCGACGATCAATCAATCGTTTTGAAGATGCGGGATTTGGGGATAAACATGATAAATACGTCTCATTGAACTTTTTTCACGCAGTCATGTATGATTGAGGTTTTATTCCGTAAAGGTGATAATGATGACGATGATGATGATGACGATGACGATGCTAATGATGATGATGATGATGATAATGATGATGATGATGATGACGACGACGACGACGACGACGATGAGGACTAGCCCATGCGAGATAGCCTATACCGCATACATAAACTGTGACGGTGATGATGACGATGACGGTGAGGATGAGGACAACGAACAATCATCTAACTTCAGTCGGGATAGAATGTCAGACACTGTTATGGTTGGACAGTTATTAAGACTTCGGCCAGTTTAGGCCTACATGTATGACATAATATGAGGGGCTGCAAGGCAAAACGCCAAAGTTTTTTGCATCACAAATATATGTCTTTCGGTCGTTTTGCATTGCAGCCCTAACAAAATATGGATGTCAGATACTGTTTAGATAATGACGAAGCCAGGATTATGGTATAGTTGCTCCAATGTTGATGATGAACATAAATAGGAGCTAATGTGACTGAGATAAATAATAGTTGACTTCATCTACGCCAAAAGCGGAACGACAACCACTGCTGAGAAGACATCTGTTTCTTAAAGGTTCGTCCAAACTACATCTAACACCAACACGACATCTTCCTTACCATCCTGATGACTGCTGTATCCTAATCCCACAGTAAAACAACTCCGTAACCGGACAACCAAGCGTTGGCAAATATCTTATCCAACACTGATCGCAGCCCTCGTCGCCGTGACTGCGTGGATCGAGTCCTATCGTCAATACCACGGTGATAATGACACTCCCAGTCAATGCAGTATAAAGCTTCTGCTCAGAAAGACCACAATAACCGCAATTGTAGCGGATGCCATGCCATCAGCAATGTTCCTGTTATTGCTGTTGTGTTACCATGTCATTGGGGGAATATGTTTTGTGTGAGAACGATGCAGATGACATTTGGGAGAAATCAATACTCATACAGTAATTTATCAAGCGATATATCTATCCGGATTACCCAGGTTACCGCCATTGGTTGACAAGGCAAAGTTAATTGACTGACAAAAAAATAGTGTGAGAAATGATATAGTTACCACCATCGGTTGACAAAACCAAATTACCCTAGCCTAGTGTAACAGCACACTTTCACTATCGCCTGGGTTCAATTTAAACGTGTTCAAATCCTGCGACATTTTCTCATCAACCAAATCAGTTTTCTTCATATTAGAGTTGGAGCTGATTTATTCTCTGTTACATGTAAATCCCTCATTTCTGTCAGACTTGTAGAAAATTCCCGCTAAGATTTGTGGCGATTCACCTTTATCAAACTGGACACTTTTTTCTCGTCCAATACTGATGAGTTCCATTTTCATGTTAAACATACAGATAGGCTATACGGTTTTAGTTATTATAGAAAAGGAAACTCCAGCCCATATATTCTCAAACATGACCGTACCAGTAAAGTAATCGTCTTTAAAGAGTCTGATCACAAAGGATGACATTTGAGGCTGGGAATGGCACAGACAATTATAGGTAATATAAGATGAGCTGGAGCAAAATTATTCCGGCTCCGATTATCCAAATGACCGATAAAATGTCAAACGTCACTATAAAGGCTACATATTTTTAACACTTTCGGGGTACTGAGAACAATAGGGAGGTTAAGAGAGTATCCGCGAAAACGAGAATGACTTCCATAGAGAGCTTGACGATGTCTTCATACGGACCCTGTATGGGAATCTGACTTCTTGCAAATCTTGTATGGGACACTATCTTCATAAGGAGCCTGCATCAGAGCGTGTATGACTGATGTCTTCATGTAGATGCTAGCATTTGGGGCACTGCCATCATTCAGAGCTTGTATGGGACACTGTCTTCGTGCAGAGACTGTATGATGACCTGCCTTCATTCAGAGCGTTTATGGCCGACTGTCTTCGTGCAGAGATTGTATGATACCCTACCTTCATTCAGAGCTTGTACGTATGGGGCACTGTCTTCATACGGAGCAAGTATGGGACACTGTCTTCATACGGAACCTTTATGGGACACCGTCTTCATACGGAACCTGTATGGGACACCGTCTTCATTCAGAGCCTGTATGGGACACCGTCCTCATACGGAGCCTGTATGGGACACGGTCCTCATACGGAGCCTGTATGGGACACCGTCTTCATACGGAGCCTGTATGGGACACCATCTTCATACGGAGCCTGTATGGGACACTGTCTTCATATGGAGTCTGTATGGGGACTACCTTTATAGAGCTTGTATGGGTCACTGCCAAAGATACTGTCCTAGGCAAAGACTGCCAAAGGCACTGTCCTCAAGTTAATATACCATCTATGGGCCGTCGGAAATGGACAAAAGAATCCTTCGTGGGCCGGAGAAATAGAATAACGGATTGAGGGCACTCTTAATCAGTTCCTTTGCCCCTTAATTTCACCAGCCTACAAAGGATTCCAGCGCGGGCCATAACCATGATTAATTTTAATAACCCCACTATCATCCTCCACTGGGTGAATCAGCAAAGAACACTGTTGCGACCTATTGGCCAAAAAACTAACTTTTCTGGCAAACATAGTTAGAGTGCGCTATCTTTTTGATTATCTGGGAGAAGACACGAACAGCAACACAAAATTTGTTCAGAAATCATTTTATTCTAAGCATTTGAATGAAAAATGCATCTTTATGGTCACAGTAGATGGCCATATTCTGATAATTGGCAAGATATCATTGTTCCTACTGGGTGATACGAAAAAGATAATATATTTTTGATCTTGAATAACACCCATCATATCAATCATAAAACCATTTCTTTATCAGTTTAGTTACATACACAAATCGACTGTGATAAGAATTTGTTGGAAAGGTATCATGAACAACACATATCTGATCCAACAAGGGCGAGGAAGGTGTTAGTCACTTGTTCCAAGTCTCTCAGACACTCTTCACCACATGATGACTGGGTCAGTGTCGAGGACAGGAGCTTCGACAAGCTGATGAAGCTGGTAGACATCAGGTAGACTTTGCAATTCAACAGCGCATTGAAAATTGGACGACCTGAAATTAATATCAGGGATAATTAGTCGGATTTCGATTGCAAGGAAGATTACATTTCTTTTATGAGCCAAGCCAAGCCGGTTCGTCCAGAAATACAATCCTGGATTCACCCCAGGAATGAACACAGGCCCCTATGCATGGTAGCTAGCAGTGTTAACCCTCCACATCAGGTGAATATCATATTCAAAGAAAAAGATGAGTATTAATAAATGTCTCATGTGGATCAAAGAAAGTAAATTCCCTTTTTGCAAGTGTTCTATGACCACATTGATGAAGACTTAGGTCACAGCGCTGCAGAAAGTAAGTAAGCTTGGTTTCACTCACCTTTCAAGTTTAGCTCCAGGTAAAAAGTAGCCTTTTTCATGTTCTCTGACAAGGACATAGCAAGCTTCTTCAGTTGTTCCACAACCACTTCAGGGATGTGATCACACTTTTCAAACATATCCTGAAAAATTCATTTTGTCATAATTCGTCAGAATCCTCCTTTTAAAAAACACCTGTTATAAGATGAATTAAATGTCACTTCCATGAACCAAGGGCAATTCCTTGTTATTTTGTCTATATTAATGCATGGCTGTATAAGACTCTAGTTGTTCTAAGACATGAAACTGCCAGTTTCTAAAGGATGGTTCCAGGAGTAGAGACGATGGTGGTTAAAGAAGTTCTCGTTGAAGTACTGGTCATACCTTTGCTGTGTCACACAAGAGACCGTAGAACAGAGCTTTCTCCGCAAATATGTTGACATCCTCTTGCTCAAAAAGTGATGTGATTCTGAAGATAAGAAAGACACTCTTTTTAGAATTCTTTTCCTAAATTGTTGCAGAGACCATGTCAAGGCTATTTATTTTGGTTGTGGAAATATGTTCACCATAAAGAATGGTAGGATCTGTGCAAAATTACCTTTGACTATCTTCGTCTTGGAAAAGTTCATCCACAGCAGGTAGGTTTGCTAGTTTGTCGAATAAGTGTAGAAGGAAGGCTGGACTTTGTGAGAAGTGGTTCGCAACACATCGAAGAAGAATCTAAAAGGGAAGGAGAGCATTACACCTCCGAACCTGGGGACTTTCATCAACATGGTCAAGGTATTTTATTATAAGCTAACAACATAATCAAGCTTAAAGGATCACTACTTGGCAGAGGCAGCATCTCCCTTATTATGGTAATTTTAATGTTATTTGAAGATCAGATACTTCAAATTGTAAGATCCTTGGAACTTAAGAGAAATCTCACCTGCATAGCACTGTTGAATTGATAGCTTTGATAGTTTGTTACTTTTCCATCATGTGGCAAACCAGAGACAAGTTTTGTTATTTCTTGCCTTACATCTGATGATTCGTCTTGGAGCAGTAAGGTGCAAGCATCAAATAAACTGGAATCAAAGTTATACAAAACTATTTAGGGTTTAACAGGATACTTGTATGCTTCGCTGTATAAAGTAATATCTCTAATTTTGTTCAAGCTGTATCTTCGGCCAAGGATTCAAACTTCTTCTGATTCTCACTTGGCTAGAGTCTTTGACTTTGCATGGTACACTGGTATAGGCACCAGAACATGGAATTTGAGATCAAGGTCTAATTTAAAAAAAATTGCAATCGAATTAAAGTGGTCGACTCAAGGTCATAAACGATGTTTGTGACTAATAATCCTACCTTATTTCACACTTGACATTCCCTTCTACTTGAATATCGCAAAATACAGCAACTCCTCCAAGAACAATAGCCCTTGCAGCCTGCAACCGCGTGGTCTCAGTTTGGGTAGGTTGGCTGTAGGTCAGGGCACACTGACACCAGCCTTCTAGGTCACATCTTCTGGATGTTGCTTCAATGTTTTCGCCAGTTGAAATAATGGCAGAGACTGCAAGTGCCAATCCAGATACATCCGTCACTTCCTCTTTACTGTAGACGGATTTCAATCGATCTGCAATTTGCTGGGACCGTGTTGATGAGTTGGAACTACAATCACGGTGGATGTTAAGAATCAGTTCCATACAGGAGTTCAGAAGTGTGTCTCTGGTTTCGGTAACAATCATCTCAAACAAATTCTCCTGAAAAAATTGTTAACAGAAAACATAACAATTTGAAATTGTTTTTGGAGGCAGTAATGTACTCTTGATCAACCAACAACAATGGACATGATTCCCCTATGGTATATATTAAAGTGACAAAACACCACAGAATCCATTGAAATCCGACGTCTTGCGTTGAACAAGGACTAGCATGATTCAGAAAATCTGAAATTCTAGTAATATTTTGGAGCTAGGAATGAAAGCGTCACTTACTGAAACTTCAGCCCAGAAAGCTTCTGTTCCATGACGCTGATTCCTCATCTCGTGCAGGCAATGCAGGCACTCCTCTTTCACTTCATGCTGGCCACTCTTGAGGAACGTTCCGATCGTCACTGCAGATTCAGCTCTCAGCAGATGCTTGGAGAGGCCACGTTGAACTTGTTCTTTGCCAACCTGAAACAATATCGACCAGCTACTTAGGAAGCCTCTTTACTCTATGACATTACTCTATGTGGCCATGCAATAATACCCACCGGCATTGGGCTCCACCCCAAAGAACTTACTTGTATCAACCACAGGCCATTCATTGCCAATGTATAAATGGCTTAAATACAGCTGCTGGGACTTTTGAATGCCATTCAATGTGCCATGTGGGACAGAGCTCCATTACAAGGACATATTACACAATAACAGATTGCATTCACATCAGAGGTAAGAGCAAGTGAGATGAAAACTAGAAATACAGTGATTGCGAGCAATCACTCATGATACCCCCGCCGTGGGAGTATAGCATTGGCCGTGGCTAGGTGAAAAGATGTTTTTGAGGCTAGAGGTGATTATTTTCATGGGCGAGAGTTTTTGCAAGCAAAGGTTGTGAATGAGTACAGAGAGTGGATTGATATTAGTATGACCAAAAATCTACAAGGCTCGCTTATATATTTTTGGTATTTTATTTTGTTAAATACAAAAGTTTTTTGCAAAATACAGGGCCCTGGATGGGCATGATACCATTCGCCATTGTTTGAATAAATTCTTTTGGCTGCTTTTCCCTGGCGGCCATATTGGATAAGTGGCGACGGCCATTTTCAATACCAACCATCGGCAACCTGGTACAAACCTTCCCTAGAAATATCGGATCAATCGGCGCACTGGTTCTCTTTTAAATGAGCGGAAACGAAAATCAAGATGGCTGCCCCTGGCGGCCATATTGGATAAGTGGCGACGACCATTTTCAATACCAACCATCGGCAACCTGGTACGAACCTTCCCTAGAAATATGAGATGAATGGGTGCCCTGGGTTCTCTTTTAAATGAGCGGAAATGAAAATGGGCGTCGCCACAAAAATCAAGATGGCAGCCCTTGAAGCCATATTGGATGCGTGACGACATTGAATACCATACCATGCGACCTCCCACTCGTGATGAGTTTCCACAATAAAAACATATTTGTTCCATGCAGTGGTTTTCATTCAATCACTCCGGACAGACGGACGGACGCACGGACGAGTGCAAAACAGTATACCCCCACCAACTCGTTGGCGGGGGTATAACAAAGGATGTGATGCAACATGGTAACAGATGTGAAGATGACAACAATAATCACGTCTTACCAAGATGTGTGTTGGTTGTGTAATCCCATCAAGTATGTCCGTTTCATGTTCGATCATCTTTCTACCATCCGGAGGCAGGAGGTCCAAGATCTGCATGAACAAGGACCGCAACAAGAAGCATGGATTCTCAGGGCCAGCTATCCAAGCTTTTCCATGCAACGACTCAATGATATCTGGTGCAAGAGAGTTTCTGAAAAAGAGTTAGAAGTTATTTCAAATGATAAGTTACTAGTTACCTGAACAGAGCAATTACAACAGAAATTTGCTGGTAAGCCTACAACTTTCAAAGGTTAAGACGGAGTGCCAGTCAGTCTAATGGTCAGTTGAGAGTGTCACGATATTTCAAACTACATTGTAAGTCTCCCTTTAATTCTTAATATGATATAAAGGATGAGGAAAGTTCAACTGAAATCCTTGAGTCTTACCTTTGTAAGATTACATGAATGAGTTTCTGTATCAGCAATAGCTTCCCATGGAAAAGATTGGTACCACCGCCTTCCGTCTGCTCCAACCAATTCTCTGGCAAACGTGCCACTAAGTCTTGAAGGAAGTCTTCCCTTTCATCTTCAGGAATGAAAACAACAGTGGTTATGGCAGCAAGATCTCGGACCTGGTGCACCGGGTTTCCAAGTAGGGTCAAGACCGACGTCCTGAACTTATCTGCCATGTCATGACCTTGGTGTGAGCTTGGAGCAAGGCGTGATAGGATGGCGAGCAATGGGAATACAGAAGGATGCAGGAGTCTTCCTTGCTCTTGCATACATGAGATGACTTCTTCCAACTGAGACAGGAGAAAATGCTGCAGATCGGGGTAGTGCGAGAAGAACTCCTCTGTAGTTGTTGTGCTGCTGAAGCTGAATTTCTCCATCCTTTTGTGGCCAAACATCCGCATCAGAAGGGAGCCTGAGAATAAGAAATACAAAGTTATGTCATAATATTTACTATATTTCATCAAGTTACATTCAATTCAGATATTGTCTTGCAGGAACTCCACACAGAGATTGGAAGTACAGAACTACTATAAAACTCATCAAGGACTGGTAAATGCTGTCAACAACTGAAAGGTGTTCCTATTCCAGAAAATCAACTTGAGACGATATTATCACTACATTTTTGATAAAAATAAAAGAATGAGGTAATTGGTGTTAACACACCTAACCGCAACTTACCAAAGAGAAGAAGGGCAGCACTCCTAATTGCCCAAGATGGAGAGGAGAAGCTTGAGACTGTCAGGATGACCGCGTCACTGACGTACTGCAGACAGGCGTGGCAAAGCGTGGCATCCCTGAACAGAGTCTCCATGATGTTCATGGCGTTAACCTGTGGTATCTCTATGGTCTGGTCCGACTCCTTGTATGGCTTGTTGGCAATATTTAGCAGCGTCTGCATTGCCTCATCGAAAAGCTTGGTCTGGAAAATATGGTTAAGTCAAACAATTATGGCAAGGCATGTAGAATGAAAATCACTAAAAGGTTTAGAGAGACAATGGGCACAAAGTTTCAGCTTAAGACCCCATCAATGAGAACCTTTAACATGTGTAAGAGTCTGAATTACTGTATCAAGATCTCCAACAGGCGCCCAACCATAGTAGCACACAGAAACAATGCAAAGAGAGTGTCCAAACGTATTCAAAATGACCAGTATGAAGGTCACCATCTAGATTTTAGACCCAAAGAAGGTCAACCATAGATAACTTATCTGAGTTACAATACTTACTAGCTTGAGCTTAGTTTCACTGGTTGTGATACTTTGAATAAGAAGAGGCAACCCAGCTGATCTCCTTGTAACTGAGGACAGAGTCTCACCACTGGTCAAGCCCGATAGAATCTGGAATTGAACAAAAGAGATCTAGAATTTGTTGATGGTGAGAATGTTGATTCTACTTCTATTCATTTTCTGTTGATCGATTTTAATGAGCAGTGATATCTGAAACTCTGATACACGAGACTACACCATGACAAAGACTGCCGGGGTATTGAAATTATTGGGGTAAGATGCAGTTTGCGGAAGATCAATGCATTCCTTACCCTCTTCAAGTACTGTCCAGGTAGCCTATTCCATTCTACATCGCTTGACATCAGCAAACTGCTCATGAACTTCATGAAGCCAAGATTGCAGCCCTCAATAGCACCCTAGAATGAAAATTACATCATCACAAATGAGACAAGAACTTGCAATCCAAATCTTTCAAAACACCTCCAAGTAAAGTCCATCCCCATCTGTAACCCACTGCCCCAGAATCTCCGTTCTTTTTACCTGTCCTCCATTCCCACAGTCGAAAAACTTCAGGATACTTACCCTATGTCTACAATTAGTAAGAATCTTCATCAGCATGTCTCCAATGTGCTCGATTTGTTGAAAGTCAAGCACGCCATTGGAGCCAGAGGATCCTAGGCAACCAGGCAGGTTACCAAGAAGAAGACTGCATTCCTGTAAGAGAATCAATGGCATGAAGGATTGCAAAGTTATGTAGGCATTCAAGCTAGGCACAGCTGCTGATCTTGGCTGCCTCCTCGGCCATACTACTTCTTGTAAGTTATGCTGTTTAGGCCAAATATGTCTCAAACCTATAAAACTTATGGTAAGGGTGGAGGTATCATGTCTATGTTACTTGCAGCTTTCATATTCTTATTTCCCACTGAACAAGAAAAGGACAATTATCAGTTTAGACAATTTTACCAAAACTTTGAAACAGTTCAAAGTGAGTGACACTGACCTTGATACTTATCCAGCACCAGGTGAGAATGTGTTGAAATTCATCAGACAAGACCACGCCTTCCTCCTCTTCTCCAGACTCCGTCTGCTGTATCATTGACAATATGGCAGTTCCCATCTGAGCAAATGACGGAGCCATGCCTGGAATGCACAGGCAATGTTTAAAGAGGACAATGTAGAGTCACCAAGGAGTATGTTGCATGCTCAGCAATAGACTGGATGAAATCACAAGCTTGAGGGGAAAAGAATATGTGTTTTGTACATTTTGATGTCAGTTCTCCACTGTCTGAGGTCATGAAATTCGCCCCACCTACGTAGCACTGATTTTAGTTGTTTGGCCATTACATCCTGAAAATCGTGTATTTCTGGACAAGCCAAAAAGGATCCAACATATATGAGTCTTTACCTTCGTGTTCTGATTTTCCACCAAGCAGGAATAGGACGTTATTTAGAATACTTGTTGCGATGGATATCACCTTCTCAATGCATGGCTTCCACTCAGCAGACTTCTCCATGACAGACTTGGCATGTGATGCAATGCACAGTCTGATGGCCTGCACATACCCTAAAACAAACAGTAAAATACATTAGACGCAAACATCAAGACATTCAAGAGAAACTTCCAAATTCAGCAAATACCATAAATCGTATACTCTGCTGATACTGGTACCTATTGTCTTCTACCGAACTTGCTCTGACCACATAAACAAAGTGTGTCATCAGACAGGGACGGAGAAGCCATCACAAACTACTAATAAAATGTTTACTCTCTCTATGATGGGCCACTTTGTTTGCCCCAGCATAAGTAACAGGTACAAAGAATCTTGCACAATGCATTAAAAGGATAGGGCAAGTAAAGTGCCTTGCTCAAGCTTGCTAACGATGTGAAATGTACTTACCGTGGCCTGGATTACACACAGATGCCTTCAAAACGTCTGCCTCTGCTTGTTTCATTGACTCCTGCACCATTTCCATCAGCAGCTCAATGAACTTGATAGCACCACACGTCCTATCGGTTGACTCTTTCGACGGTCTTTCCGACTTGATGGTCTGGTTAAGATGGGTGAATGTCCAGTTTAGATTGACTGCATAGCTGAAAAATGATAACAATGAAATTATAAATATGATTGGCCTAATGCACTACAAGAGGGATGGTGGCAATGTAGTACCATACATGTACCTGCAAGTTAGTTACAACAGGGCAAAAATACCAGTGAGAAGACAAGTTCTGGCACTTACCTTCCGAATATGAAGCTACATAGATTGGCGCCACTGGCACTCTGCGGCCCCTTGGGTCTACGGCACATCATGAGACCATGCGACAAGACATGGGATGCTGTTGCCTCATCAGAGCAGCAATCGAGGTGGAGGGGCAATGGAAAGTAGGTCAAGAGCAGGTGGCAGCTGATTTCTTGAATCTGCAGGGAAAGAATTCATGAAAGCAACAATATAGCACCAGATATTGAGATAAGAAAGACAAAAAGGCTGATTTCTGTTCATGTGACAAGTCGACAACCACTTTCCATACACAAGATACAATATGAAAGTGATAAGTTAATTTCACTCAGAGTGAGCGACTTACCATTGTCGATTCTTCCATAGTACAGCATAGTAGAGTTTTAACATTTGGTGGAGAGCAAAAGTCCAGTTTTCCTTGTTCTGTTGCAAACTTGAGAAGCTTTGTCACTGATTCAGGAACTGAAAAATCATGGATGGGGTAAATGCAAGTTTTTCCTTTGAGGCAGCAAGTAACTCAAGTAAAAACAGAGTTTTGCTCACTATGTCCTGTTGCACCAGAAGCCACCCTTATACAATGTCAAGCCAGATATTTCTCACTGAAGAAGTAAAAGAACTTGTCGACACCTGTCACAGCAGTGACCATGGGAGCAAGGCTTGAAAAATCTCACCTTTGTAAAGGTGGCTACTTTACAAAACTATTTCATTGACAAACCTATTTTGATCTATTTCATTGATTATAACCAGAAAGGGATTTGGCAATCTTAAATTTCTTTGAAATCTTCATACCTGGCGTAAAGGCCTTCCTAGCTGACTGCTTGCTGTACGTGAGAGTGGTGAAGATGACATCTATGATATCGAGAACCGTCACCAGCCGCTGATATGACGCACCAGGAAATATTGACTTGATAGACAGCTTCCATAACCAGTCCATGAAATCTAAAAGATAAAAAGATATAAATAGTCACAGTACTCTACATCATCAAACCCCTGCTTTCAAATTCAAATTCATTGGCATGGGCTTATTACAGAATTGATGCATGGGCAGCAAATACAGGTGACGTATCACAAATGGCTCATCGTGAACACTGGTGTGCCAACCCCTAAAATGTCAATCCCATCACTTACCAATGTTCTGATTCAAATTTTCAAGCAAAGAGTCATCTTTCAAATTCCTCTTCTTCTTCTTATCAAGATCTCTGAGCATTGCGAGCGAACTCTCTCGTAATCTGATTAGGACAGACTTTACCCCAAACAGGAGTCTTTGTCGGAATGGAGCATGGTCGATGTTGAGGTTCAGCGGAAGACATTCATACAGCAGTCTAGTCTCTAATGATGACAGGGGTTCTGAAAGAAAAGGTCAGAGATCAGTAAAGAAAAAGTCCATTGATTTTTCTTTACCAATTCAAATCACATCTGAAACATCTTGCTGACTTCATCATGGCAATACAGATTTCACACCAACGAACTGGGACTTACTTTCCAGTAGATGTTGAGCTAATTTTCCAAATGCATCAAGAACCTGAAGCAGTAATGTAACATAATTTGATAAATCTCAGATATTTCCTGATTACAATTCAGATCATTCAAACACTAGCGTCTGCTTACCTGATTTCTTTGGCGAGTAGCATAGCAGCATGAAGGCATCAGACCTCAATTCATCATCACAGTGGTAAAGAACTTCCCGAAGCGGCTCCTCTTCAAGACTGGGCAGAAGGTTTTGATTCCTAGCAGTTTTCATGACTGCCACCCAGGCAAACAGGTAGCTTGGCCTCTGCTTTGCCTTCAAGGGGTCATTGAGGTGATCATGGAGACATGCTTGGAGGGACGGCAGAATCTCTGGTACGACCTTCAGAGTATGTGGCACCCAGAAATGTGAGGCGTTGTACCTTTGAATCCTGAAAGGTGCAACATGTGTTAGACATAACAGTGATGAATATTGAAGGTTCAAGTATGGTTGTATGTTAAATGAACATCTAACTGAACTACTTACTGACAGTTACTGGTCAGGGCTGTGATCATATCCTGCATCCAGGTGCTACACCAAATTATCCTCTTCTCTTCTTTTCCACCAATCTCTTTCTTTAGGCGTTCCATGAAAGATCTGTAGACGTCCGAGGATATGGAAGCCAAAAAACTGGTTGAGAGACATCGGGAAAGTTCTGACGGTATCTCTGGGTACTCAGCCAACAACTTTTGAGAATCAACACATTCCAATAATGAAGTCAGAAGTCGATGTTTTCCTCTTAGATTCCAAGGTGTCTTCATGATCTTTTCTTTCACCAGCACCAGCAGCCCATCACTTTTACATCCACTCCTCTTCAATTCTATCTTGCTACACTTCAGAAGACAGGCAAATATCTTAGCGACAAACTCTGGTACACCCTTCACAGGGTTGTCCCAGTTTGTCCAGATAAGCTGTAATGTTTCTGTTGTAAGGGCACTATGTTCCGAAAATAAACTATCCTTTGTACTCTTCCTGATTTCAGAACAAGCATTCTGATCATCAATTACTAGACTAGATCTACTCTGACCTTGACCTGAGCAGTTCTCACTCGGACCATGAGATATTCCATCCTGACCTTCACCTGGATTTTGAGTTGAAGAACACTGAACTTGATCTTGACCTTCAGAGCAAAATCCATACTTGATGAATGTTTGGTACCAAAGAAGAAGAAGCTGGAACCCATTATAAAGATACCTTGACCTTGCGAGCTGGCACACTGACGGGAAGACATGAGACAGGAATGACACGCCTGGTAACCCTGGCAACGGGTGCAGCAACACAACTTTGTTCATTGAAGAGAGAAGTAAGCCATTTATAAGAGAAATGGATGCAAACTCCACATCAATATCAGCATTCTTTTCGTCAACAGTAGTAGATGCTTGAAGGCCTATTGTCAGATTCCCAAGTGATACTTTCTCATTCACACCAATATTTTTCAGGATCTTGAAAAATACTTCAGCAGATTCTCCACCGTTTGGCGACATTGTTATGAGTAATGATATGCTCATTCCTATTAGGAGTTTTAGATCGCGTGGGGAATCCTGGAATAGAAAAGACGAAACATAAAAACAGCATGCAACATTGATACAGTCCAGTCAAGAGCAGCATGTGAAGAACATGATTTGTTGAATAGAATTTTATTTGTTCACAATACTTTGGCTACCTCACCTTTAAAGGGTTGTAAGGAATGTCTACAAACCTTGAACTCTATCATTGAAACAACAAAGCGGTTCTAAAGGAATAAAAGCTGTGACATCTTTGTGTGGAGTAATGAATTACCTTATTCACAAGCAGATATACAAATGCCTGCAATATCCTTTCAATGTCTGCTGTACACCTGTCCCTCGCCAATTCATCCCAAACATAATGTCCTATAGTCTTTGGTAGCAACTGGAAGACTTGGAGACACAACTGAAAGAGGAAATATTACACACCATCAGGATATTTGAATTTTTAAAGCTGAATCAGAGACTGACACAGTTTGGGTCAACTGGGACCTTTGTATTCTATATTCTAAATGTTCTTTTAAAAATTATTCATCAAATCATTAGCGGACTACAACCATAAATGATCAAATGATTGTATCCGCATGCATTATCAATTTCAATTTCAAAGCTCATGGTACCTACCCTGGCAGTGGCATGAAGCTGTTGTTGCTGTAATGAAGACGGCAGCTTGGAAACAGAAATATGTTTCAATGTGTTGTACAATTTATCAAGGAATGTCGGAAAGAGATGATCATGTCCCAAATATTTTGATATGGTAGGACTTTTCTCTATCACTGAAGACCCTGGATAACAAACAAAGACAAACTAATTATAGAGAAAATATAGTAAAACATGTAAAATATGCCTTGGCAGTCACCCTCTGTGGGACACTGGCTCTGCTCCAAAACTGGTCATGACATGCATAACCAATATCAATGAATGACTCTCTCTATTTACTCCCTATGGTGTCCTCATTAGAGAGGTTCTTCAGAAGGGTACCAATTTCTCATCTGGGGATAGCTGCTTGTATCATTTTGATGATGAAACATTTGTTGAAGTTTATAGGTCACCAGTCGGTTGATTCTTGTGAGTGAAAAGCTATTCCAGACCATCAGTTATATCATGATTTCTTTCATTGATAGGAAGAAACGACTGCCTTTCTTTGCTTTTGAGGAAGAAATGACATGATTTCTTTAATCTATAGGAAGAAACGACTGCCTTTCTTTGCTTTTGAGGAAGAATTGATATGATTTCTTTCATTAATAGGAAGAAACGACTACCTTTCTTTGCTTTTTAGGAAGAATTGGCATAATTTCTTTCATTTATAGGAAGAAACAAGTGGCCTTCTTTGCTTTTGAGGAAGAATTGACATGATTTCTTTCATTCATAGGAAGAAAGGGCTGCCTTTCTTTGCTTTTGAGGAAGAATTGATATGATTTCTTTCATTCATAGGAAGAAACGACTGCCTTTCTTTGCTTTTGAGGAAGAATTGATATGATTTCTTTCATTCATAGGATGAAACGACTACCTTTTTTTGCTCTTTAGGAAGAATTGGCATAATTTCTTTCATTGATAGGAAGAAACGAGTGGCCTTCTTTGCTTTTTAGGAAGAATTAATATGATTTCCTTCATTGATAGGAAGAAACGACTGCCTTTCTTTGCTTTTGAGGAAGAATTGATATGATTTCTTTCATTTATAGGAAGAAATGACCGCCTTTCTTTGCTTTTGAGGAAGAATTGAATGATTTCTTTCATTCATAGGAAGAAATGACCGCCTTTCTTTGCTTTTGAAGAAGAAATGATATGATTTCATTCATTGATAGGAAGAAAAGACTGCCTTTCTTTGCTTTTGAGGAAGAATTGATATGATTTCTTTCATTTATAGGAAGAAACGACTGCCTTTCTTTGCTTTTTAGGAAGAATTGGCATAATTTCTTTCATTTATAGGAAGAACCGAATGCCTTTCTTTGCTTTTGAGGAAGAATTGACATGATTTCATTCATTCATAGGAAGAAACGAGTGGCTTTCTTTGCTTTTGAGGAAGAATTGATATGATTTCATTCATTTATAGGAAGAAACGACAGCCTTTCTTTGCTTTTGAGGAAGAAATGTCATGATTTCTTTCATTTATACTATAGGAAGAACCGAATACCTTTCTTTGCTTTTGAGGAAGAATTCACAAGATTTTTTTCATTCATAGGAAGAAACGACTGCCTTTCTTTGCTTTTGAGGAAGAATTGATATGATTTCTTTCATTTATAGAAAGAAACGACTGCCTTTCCTTGCTTTTGAGGAAGAATTGGCATGATTTCTTTCATTTATAGGAAGAACCGAATGCCTTTCTTTCCTTTTGAGGAAGAATTGATATGATTTCTTTCATTTATAGGAAGAAATGAGTGGCTTTCTTTGCTTTTTAGGAAGAATTAATATGATTTCTTTCATTGATAGGAAGAAACGAGTGGCCTTCTTTGCTTTTGAGGAAGAATTGATATGATTTCTTTCATTTATAGGAAGAAACGAGTGGCTTTCTTTGCTTTTTAGGAAGAATTAATATGATTTCTTTCATTGATAGGAAGAAACGACTGCCTTTCTTTGCTTTTGAGGAAGAATTGATATGATTTCTTTCATTCATAGGAAGAAATGACCGCCTTTCTTTGCTTTTGAGGAAGAATTGACATGATTTCTTTCATTCATAGGAAGAAATGACCGCCTTTCTTTGCTTTTGAAGAAGAAATGACATGATTTCATTCATTGATAGGAAGAAACGACTGCCTT